>NW_003852410.1:20684300-20764946 GCF_000181295.1 Otolemur garnettii
ATGTGAACGTTTTAAAGCAATAACTGAGAAAATGACATGAAGGCTATGTTGACCAGTTTGATGGAAGTATTTCAGATTGCATGTGAAAACCCCACTCTGTACCCCAGAAGTGCATTAATGTACATAGTTACCATTCAATAAAAAAAAAAAAAGTATACTAGAAATTACCCAACTTTTATACAACTTGTTATTAACCTTATGATGAAATCATTTAGCTCTCAAAAATATATGAAGAGTAAATAATTTTTCAGAAACATTTTAGAAGTCATGGAAGCAATATTTGAAGAACATTGCTAAGAAAAAGACACTTCCTCTGCATGTATTCCTTTCCAGAATTTCTGTGGAGCTTTACCTGCTAGTTTCCATAGCAAACCTTTTGCATGCTATCCAGGGTGTGTCTCCACTTGATTTGTGGAACCCCTCCAATTTCCGTCTCCCATGTCACCTCAACCCCCACCCCAAGTCAAAGACCAGCTTGCCCATTGGCAGGAACAGAATCCAGGCCATCTTTTTAAATTCTGAAATTAAATTTCATCTTCTGGGTATCTTATTTACTACACATGGCTTAAATTCCTAGAACACATGGCTCCTCTCTGATTGTAGTCACGATCTCATTGAAAGAAGGAAAAGTATACAGTATGCCCTTATAACAAGTCCCCTTTGCCATGAATCTATTTAAGTGAGGGCCAGCCATATCACTGGGGATATGTGTACCTTATCAAAGTCCAGTAGATTCTGAATAAAGCAAGAATAAATAGACTCAGCATGAAAAGGAAAGTCTGAGTGATTTCTAAATTTCAGGAGCCTTATTAAAATGCAAATTCCTGGCCTGTCCAGTGCCTGTAATCCCAACACTCTGGAAGCTTGAGGCAAGAGGATCAGGATCACTTGAACTCAAGAGTTAGAGACTAGCCTGAGCAAGAGGGAGACCTCATCTCTATTAAAACCAAAAAATTACATGGGTGTTATGGCCAGCCCCTGTAGTCCCAGCTACTCAGGAGGCTGAGAGAGGAGGATCATTTGAACCCAGGAGTTAGAGGGTGCTGTGAGCTATGATAATGCCATGGCACTCTAGCCTGGGCAACTGAGTGAGACTCCATCTCTCTAACTAACTAACTAAATAAATAAATAAAATGCTAATTCCTGGACCTTGCCAACAAGATGCTCTGATTTGGCAGGTGTTCAGTAAAGTCCAAGTATTTTTTTTAACAAGCACCCCAAGCAAAGCCCCTGCCCAGGTGATTTTGGTTGCAGTTTGTCTGCGCACCACAACTTGAGGTGGTCTTTGACCTTAATTTACATTTCTTAAATGCCATTTTTTTGTTTCCATCAGGTACTGAATATTACTTAAGACTTAAAGATTTAAAATACGTCAGTAAACCAGCTTAAATGTTTGCAATGTATATGCATCAGTTTTATAATTTAAAACAGTATTGCTTTAAAAAATCATGTTAAGTACGTATTCCAACTTCTGAATTGCTGGTTCTGCAGAAAAGCAGATTTTGCAGTCCTATGGTAGCTTATCTGTGCAGAGTCCCACAGAGCTAGTCTCTTCCCCTGTTCCCCCAATCCATGGGCAGAAGTTTGATCTGTGGTCTGCTTATTTCTCTCTCTCTCTCTTCCCCTGCGTCTCTCTCTCGACCTCCCCCCATCTCTCTTCCTTCTTTCTCCACCCGTTCTCTCTCCCACACTCTCTTCCTTCTTCCTCTCCCTTCTCTCTCTACCCCTTCTTCCTCCCTCCCTCTTCCTTCTCTCTCTCTCATCTCTCTGCTCCCCTTCTCTTTCTCTTCTTCTTTTTCTCTCCTTCCCTCCTCCTCTCTTTCCCTCTCTTCTTCCCTTTCCCATTTCTCCCCACACACAAAGGATATTCTGTCCCTTGAGGGCCTATCTCCTTTCCTTTATCCTGAATAATTTAAATGGAGCTGAAAGAAGCTATTCTTTTCCATGCACCTGGTACTAAGGGGTCGAGAGAACCCTGCAATGAGTTATACTCATTCATCAATATTAACATGATGAAGTGTCCTCTCTTACAGTTATCCGTTCATTCAACAATAGCTCAAGTGCCTGTTAGACACTCACCTAGTCACTCTGCTGGAGACAAAGATCCATCCCTTCATTCATCTGCTTAGTCAGTCAGTAAATAGTATTTCCCACTGGATTTATTCACTGTGTGACAGGTGCAATTCAAAACACTGCAAATACAGCAGGAAACTAAATAGACACAGTGCCTGCCTTCAAGGAGCTCACAGTCTAGAGAACCAAACAAATAAATGAAAGCAATTAAGCTTGTAATACGTGCCACACAGGTGCTAGGACAGAAACGGATGTTATTGCCTGAATAAGTAAGGGAGTTAGGGAATGGCTGCCAGAGTAGGGCACTTGGAGTGTGACTAGGAAAAAGAAGAAAACACCAGGCAAGGGCAGTGCTCAGGGACAGTGAGCTCAAATCTGAGCCAGGAAAGGACGCAAGGAGCTCTGGGACTGGGAACCTGGTCTGCAGGGTGGTACTTAGGAGGCTCTGAGGACAAGGAGGCAGCCTCTGCTGCTGGGATAATAAGCTTGACTGGATCCAAAACAGAGTCTGAGTCCAGGTTTCTATCTTAACGAGTGCAATAGTAAATAGGCATAATTATGACATAAATCATGAGTAAACAAACTTTCTCTGTAAAGGGACAGATAGTAAATAAACATGCTAGGCTTTGTAGGCCCTAGGATCTCTACTGTGACTACTCAACTCCACCACCAGGAGGGGAGAGCAGCCACAGATGGGATATCTTCATTCACAGTGACAGGGGAGGGGTCAGATTTGGCCCATGGGGCACAGTTTGCCAACCACTGATATAAAGGACAAAGTAACAAAAATCTTCAGGAGGGTATAGGAAATCAAACATGGGGGAAATAACTTCTGGAGGTGAGAGCAGAGTTGAGGAGACTTCAAAAATGAAATAATAGGGGAAAGGAAAATCCAGGCAGAGGGAACAGTAGGAGCTAAGTTCCAGAGGCAGCAAAGCCCAGTGCCCATAGGGAAGCCACAGGATGGTGGGAAATATATTTAGAAGTTCAGCTTTTTATTTTCCAGATATCTGGAAGGCTTATGAAGCAGTAGACAGCTGGGGACAGGAATAAAGGGTGAATAAGGAGCAGTCCCTGAGCTCTAGCTCTGGGATGCCTGAGACTGGAGGGGTTGACATATGCAAGACATCACAGAATCCACTCAGTATGAGAAAGTCAGGGAGGGCTTCCCAGCAAGAGTAAATTGAGAAATTAACTTCCCCCCTTCATTACAATTATTGTATTTAGTGTCTAAATAGGTGAATATATTCATATAGTACTATATTACAAAGGCACAAAAAAGATTTACAGTGAAGATTCTGTCTCCCAAACTCTACCCCTCAGGTCTAACCAATACCCCTTCCCCAGGAACAAACAAATGTCGCTGGTTTCCTCTGGACTCTTCCAGAGATCATCTGTGCAGATCTAAAAGATGAGTATGTTTTTAGTTTTTTCTTTTTCCTCCTTATTGCTTAGATGATCTGAGTTGAACTTTATGAATATTCCAAAGAAGGGGATCTAGAGAATGAAAAGAAGAGAACAGCAGTAGGGGCAAAGAGAAAGCTGTCTTAAAGATGGGGGGGGGGTGTGATCACTCTTGTGATTCTCCCCAAGTACACAGTATTTGGAAATAAGCATTTCTCTTATTTAAAAAAAAAAAAAAAGATGGTGTGAGGGGGCAGGAGATGGCACTGTGTGTAGACTGGAGCACATAAAACAAGCCATGCTGTGTTGCAGAAACAGTAAATGTCAAGCAGAAAGGCAGGAGTCACCAAGTCATGGCAGGCTTTGAGGCAGCACTGTTGTGGAGCACAGTTTAATGTGGTTGGCACCCAGAGTCCAACAGAGACTTTCATATGCACAAGAGTGACATGTGGTCATTGGTGATTTAGGATGATTGTCCTTAGCAGCTAGTAAAGGAAAGATATCAAAGTGAGACTTAAGTGCCTTGAGTGCCAAATAAAAACTTCCTTTCCTTCTTTCCTTATATCATAATCATAAAGCCTGCACTGTCCCCCCCCAGTCTACCCAGGAAATCACCTTGGTCTGCCCTGGCCTGCTCATTGCCATCACTGCCATACCACTGTCATTTTGTCCATTTCTCCCTAAGGACACTGCTCTCTTGAAGTCAGAGCATCTGGGAATGTTTATATGTGAGCTGTGCTGAGCTGAGCCTTCTTGCTGGAGTCAGGGCTGTGAAAAGCATCCACACTGCTGCGGCTGCGATTCTTAAGGCATGCACAAGCTAAAAGAAACATCTTTAAAAGTAAAGATAAATTCTTAACCGGTCCCTTACTTTTTAAATGGAGGAGACTGGTAAGTTTGGTGAAGGATTTGCTCCACTCTTAGCAGGGCTTTCCAAAGCACACTATTGCCTCAGAGCAAACAATTCAGGGAATGCCTGTAGGAAGTCAGAGCTCAAGACCCAAGCTGTGTAAACTGCTGTTCTGACCACTTCAGGCAAATAGCAATGGCATGTGTGTATGCCATGTGCCAGGGACCAGGGTAAGAACCTGACCTTTGTTATCTTTTTTTAGTTCACTAACTAGACAAAGTATGTGCTATTTTCCCCATTTGGCAAAGGAGGAATCTGAGACCCAGAAAGGTTAAACAATATGCCCAGATACTCACAGCTAGGAAGTAGCAGTATCAGGATTCGAACACAGGCAGGATTCCACAGCTTTGCACTCTTAAATCCAGGACCAGCAATAATGTATCTTTACACATGGTCCTCAATTGTTTTGTCCTCAATTACAAGGAGGCCTCACCAGCTAAAGACAATTTTGGGGGTGGGGGTGGGACACAGTGAGAGAAAGGTATCACCTAAAATAAATCAACCTAAAATGGAAATCAATAAAATTGTCAGTATAAATCGTGGAGGAGGGAAAATTTTTCATGTGAACTATATTTTTTAAAATAAAAGTAAAAATCAAGAGCAAAAATTTATTTTAAAAAATTAAGTCAGGAATCAGCAAACTTTTTGGAAAGGACCAGATAACAAATATTTTTGGCTTTCTGGGCCATGACTTCTCCGCTATAATTATTAAAGATTGCTATTGTAGTGTCATAGACAATAAGTAAATGAATGGGTATAACTGTTTCGATAAAGATTTATTTACAAAATCAAATGATGGGTCAGATTTGGCCCTTAAGCTATAGTTTGCTGATGCCTTATTTAGGTCACAATTTTAATGTATGTTAATTCTTAGGAAAAGTAAGAAACACTTGGTTTTTAACATAATATTTCTGAAAAAATGTGCAATAACAATTTACACATTTATGATGGTGACAACATAATATAACATAATCCCTTCCTGTTGACTTCCACTGTTTTATCAAAAAGAAAGTCAATTGCACAAAAATATTTGAGGGCTGTATTGTTTTTCTCAAGGTATCTCTCAATTCTTTCATAGCCAAATAATTATCTTTCGAAGCTGTTATCACATCATCCTTTGGGATTTTCTCTTCTTCACTTGTGAACTTAACTCTGGTTGATCCCTGTTTCTGTGTGCCTTTCCACTGATTTTAATGAAATCCTGTGCATTTGTAAAGTTTGCTGTTCACTTTCAAGATTTTCATTGTATTTGCCTGTTTGCTAGGTGGACATCCAGCAGGCCAAGAGAAGGGAACTAACTAGGACTATTATATAATGACCAAAATAGACACTAAGCTAGGAAGGGTTTGAGGAGGAACTAATTTTGTTATACTCATGTCATCAGTGAGTATTTTCCATGTTACCTCGATCTCAGCTTCCCTTCACAAGTAGCTACCTGTAAGGTCTCAAATAATAAATACTGAGGTAACGAAGATTGCCCCTGTGTGATTTATCCACCTGTCTTATATATATGTTATCCTCTCATATTCAATTTTTCTATTATATCTATCATTTATTGAATATCTACTCTGTAAAAAAGTCACTTTACTTGTATAAATATTCTTGTCTACCCAAATTCTTACTATCTAAGCTCAATAACCAAGTAAATTAAGATATTCAGGGGCTGAATATCTTTGGAAAATACCATATTCCTTGCTATGGAAACTCACTATTTTTAGTCTCATAATTCAGTTTTTCTTTGGCTAGGAAGAGATACTTTCTATTTTTTTTTTCCTGTTTCTTCCAGCAACTGAAAAGAGCCTTGCACTATCCTTATCATACAGATGAAGATTCTGAGACCCTAAGATAAAAAGTAACTTACCCAACATCTCCTGACTAATCAGTGGTGAACTGAGATTCAAAGCCAGGTCTCACTGACTGCAATGCCCATGACCTTTTTTATACATGCCTTTCAAATATTGATGAAAAGCCCAGCATAACCATCTATCACAAGGTCAAAGGTACAGATGCCTAAATTCTTTGAATCACACTTCAATTAATAACACTGATTTTACATCACAAGCAGTGATGCTGCCATTTTTTAAAAGCCTACAAGGCAAAGGTCAGTATTGAAAGGAATGCAGTATGAGCAGTTCCTCTATTTATTGTCAATGTGGTTCTCAAACTGTAGTCCCAGAGCAGCAACATCAGTGTCACCTAGAAACATGTTAGAAATGCCTATCTGGAGCCCCACCCCAAATAAACTGAATCCGAAGCTATGAGAAAAAGACCCTTCAATCTGTATTTTAACAAGTCCGCCAAGTGAGTCTAATGCACCCTCAAAGTTGAGAACCATTGAATTATAGGTTGAATGACAGTGGTCTTGGGTGATTTGTACAATTAGAACCAGAGCATATGGGAGTCAGAAATCCAAATCCAAATTCTTGACTGTCATAAAGCTCTGGTTAATGCTCCCATTTCCCTTCTAGTCATTCATTCATTCATCTAACAAATACATACCAAGCCCCTACCCTGGGTCAGGCATGGATACTCTGGGCACCAGGAACATGGCAGGAAAGAAGACAGATATGGCCCTTGGGTTTATAGTCTAAGATGGGTGGCAGACCAGGAAACAGTCATTTCCAGGATAGTATAGTTAGTCAGCACTTTGCTAGATAAACAGAGGGTGCTAGGGGTCAGGGGCTGCACCTAATCTAGCCTTCCAAATCAGGGAAGATTTCCAGATCAAACTCAAGAAGGTAGGGTCCAAAACTCTCTGCCCTAGGAGGTTGTTTTGCTTCTCCCTCAGATTCACAGCCTGCATGAAGCAGCTTCAGATGGAATGGGGTTGGGGGGAGGGAAAGTCAACCTGTTGCTTCCAACTTGTTGGAACACTTATCTCCAACACACATTAAAAACATATGGAAGGTCAAAGCTCCATGTGTTCACTTGGTAGGGGAGCAGAAAATTGGATAAGCAAATATGTGTACCTCCCTGGTCCCAACTGCTGGATTCTTATTGCCAATTTACGTAATTTCCTGTACTTATTTCAAAATAGTCAAGGGGGCAGGAGGTACTGTGAACGCCATAACCAGGCCATTTAGGCTAACAGCTGCTGGCATATTCGCCTCTTCCCTGATTTAAAAAAAAAAAAATCCAGTGGAATTTGAGGAGACAGCATCATCTGAGAAAGGAATGAATAGTCTCTTCTTAAGAGAAATCACTTTAGATTCAATAAGCCGTCCACAAACTAGGTACCCCCTTACTCATTCTGCCACTCAGAAAAAGCACTTTGAGTGCCTGCTATGTGCTGGCACTAAAGCTGCAGATGGGACAAGTACAAGGTGGGCCCTGACTACGAGGGGACTAGAGGACAGCACCACTTTAAATGTGATCCATGTGTTTTTGTTAAAAAAAAAAAAAAAAAGTTCTATGCATCACCAATATTTAATAAGTATACACCAGTACAGATAAAGATTGTTAAAATGTTAAAAATTTTTTGTACTAGTTGATGAATGGTGTAAGTTTTTTACTAATATCACCACAGGGAGAGAACAGAGCCTAGAACAGCACATGAAGGGGCACTGCAGTGCCCCCCCAAAAATTATAGGAATAGAAAAATGATGTACACCTACAAGAGTTAGGGACACACATGATATAATTGCATAGAACTACACCCACATACACTACAAATAAATGCAAAATGTGTATAAAAACTGCTGAAATCTGAATAAGGTCTGGCAATTATACCAAAACTGATGCCCTGGTTTTGATACTATGCTATTGTTACGTAAAATGTTTCCACTGGATGAAACTGGGTGAAGGTACACAGGGCCACTCTGTATTATTTTTGCAACTTCCTGAAAGTCTGTAATCACTTAAAATAGTTTAACAATATTGGAAGTTTAAAAGAGTAATTTGGAAATTATGGAAATGATTCAAACAATTTATACTACAGTATATTACTCAGTACACAGATTTGTTCAACATATAGTTTAATTTATTTAGAGAATGAAAGGGTGCTGGGAACTAAATTGTGTCTTCCCAAAACTTTGTATGTAGAAGTCTTAACCCCAATCTGAGAGCATTTGGTGATAGGGCCTTTGGGAAATAATTAGGTTCAGATGAGATCATAAGGGTGGGGCCCTCATGATGGGATTAGTGCCTTTATGGGAAAAGATACCCAAGTTTTCTCTCTCTCCCTCTCTATCTCTCTGCTACATGAAGACATCAAGGGGGCCCTCATCAGAACCCAACCATCAAGGGAGCCCTCACCAGAACCCTGACACAGGCTTCTAGCCTTCAGAACTATGAGAAAATAAATGTCTGTCCTTAAGCCACTCAGTCTGTGGTATTTTATTATGACAGCCCAAACCGACTAAAATGAAGGGAGATTATTATTCATTTATTCATCCATGTATTCATTTATTTGTTTGTTAAGATTACTCAGTAGTGCCCACATATTTGGACTATCACCTCTGGTCCTTAGGACCATAAAACACCAAGAACTAAGCCCTGTTTCCCTGGAGTAGCTCCCTACTGATGGAGAAGAAAAATAATTTCCCAGACCCTTTCAGGATTAATTTATTCAAAAGCAAAATAATAAAAACATTCTCAACATACAAACACCATGTGAAGAAAATGGAGAAAAAACATAGAACATACCAAAGGCTGAGGAAGACGTGCCACAGGAGACAGAAGGAAATCTCAGTCTTCTGCAGAAGGGGTAAGCCAGGACTCAAAAGGAAAACCCAGAGGAAGGCCAGCTCCACCTAACCAGGGTTTAAAGAGGACACTCCTTCTAGGCATCTGGACCCTGAAGGAATGATAAGAGGGGATGAACTGAAAAGGCTCAGGGAAGAAATAAAAAGAATAAAAGGGAATTTGTGATGATGCCGGGAAGCAGATATTCTTCCCAGCTGCCCTTATCCTGTGTACTTTAGACCCTCGATTCATTTTTGTCTGATATGAAGATCCGACCCCTGCTTTCTTTTTGTTAGCAAAACAAACAGACATCCTCAGGGCATCCAGTGCTCTGTGACACTGGGCAGGTGAGATGGATGAGGAGTGAGCCAGGCAGAGAAAGCAGACTATGTCCAGGCCTTCAAGTGGCTCTGCAACCCACATGGAGTGGAAGGAACCCAGCATGGAAGGATCAGAGAGAGCAGAGGGAAAGAGGAACTGAGTAGGGGCTAAGAAGGTAGACCAGGGCCAGGGCCCAAGGGTCCATCCGTGAGGTTGGTGACTACATATGGGATTTTCCTGGGATAGCCTCTGTGGCCCCACCAAGATTTTAACAGCACTCACTTTCACTTTCACAAACTTCCTTTGGCCAATCATTTTAAACAGCTGGCCGCAATGAGGACCGAATGTTACCCTCTGGCCAATGGGCAGATATTAGGAGATTTTTAGCTAGATGGTTAGGTTAGCTTCTCCTTTTTAGTTCAGAAAGGCCTCTCTGGCTTCCTGGTTACAGCAACTGCTGAAGGGAAAATAAGCTGACCAGAGGTATTTGTTTATTCTCTACACCAGGAGAAAAAATGGGGGTGGGCAGAAGCTGCCAGTGCTACAATACCTAAGGGGATATCTGAGACGTCAAGCCCACCCTCCTATCCCCCCTCATAAAAATCAACCTAACAAAAGATGACCCTGGAAGTGGATGGGGAGAAGACAGGGTTGCTTCCCTTTATTGCCTCTGATGACTTGCTGGCATTCAGATCTGGGGTTAAAGGGCCTGTCATTCTTGAATGGTGACACCCTTCTGCCCAGCCCTGCAGCTGAAGTCTCCTCTGCAAGACAACTGAAATCTAGAGTTATCTCTGGGATAAAGATACCAATGCCTGAAATTGTAATTATGAGCAGAGATTTCCTGCAGGGCTGAAAAAAGCAGACTTTTGCCTGATTTCTCTCCTGTGTGTTCTAATAAACTATTATCAAGTGGCCTGATCCTTCTACCTCACAAAGTGCTTTGCTTTGCTCCCTTTGTTTCAGAATTTTGTGGAGCTCAGTGAAACGTGTCTAAGAAATTCTTCTTTATCCTCTAAAGAAGATATGAAAATCCAACCCCTACCCACCTCATCATTCTTGTGACTTTGCCAACCACACGATATCACCCAAAACTTCCCTCTCTGACCTTAGCTCCAAATCCTAGTCTCAAAAATTTGTTCCCCGCACAATGCTCATTGTTACACCAGCACCATCACAGAAAGAAACATCACTAATTTTCCATCTTTCATCTAACTTTACAATTCAGTCTTCTTTAAGTGTGAAACCAAAGTGGTTTTCTGTTCCTTTAAACTAGACCATTCCAAGAGTGGATCTGAGTTTGTACTGGCATGATTTTGAAAAGAGAATTACTCCCCAACCTTGCGAGGGAAAGAAAGCTTTCTGGCTATTTGTTAGAGAAAGCGGTTTTGATGTAAACTGACATTTCTCAGATGCCCATCTTGGGGATATTTGATGTGAAACCCAAATTTTCTGGCAGCTGAAACCCCAGCCCAACTGCCAGACCCTGGGCAGAGATAAAAGAATGGGGATAAGGCAGGAGGATGGGATTATCAGAGGCCTTTCTCTGTGCCCAATGAGATGAGCAAGGAAGGGGGTCACAGAGGGTAGGGAAGGGGCAGGAGCAGCTTCTCAGGGGGAGGGGATCAACAAAAAAGGCACTTTTCTGCTTTTCATTGAGAGGACTTTTCTCCCCTTTTTCCAGCCCATTTTAAGCACCATTCATTGAGAGCAGCCTTTCTTCTCAAGTCTTTTATCTTGGGGCACTGAAAGCATTCCCATGTCCTTCCTCCAGAGAGGAACCCCCCACACTCCAGCCTAGGCCCCAGCGGTTTGGGGCTCTCTGCTTCCTGGAAGCAGTTTTTGTAGCTGTTGTTTCTTCTTCTCCTTCTCCTTACATTCCTATAACCAGTCATTAAAAAGTCGGAAATAATCAACTGAAAAAGTAGAAACAAATAAAGGGCTTTTTTTCTTCTTCTTAATTCTTTTATTTTTGGGGGGAATGAAAGAGGGGTGGGAGTTAAGATAGGGAAGATATGTTTTAATTCTCTCCCAATTTATTTTCTCTTCTTACGTCTTCCATATAATCTGAAAATTGTACTTATTTTAATATTACAAATCTAAAGGAAAGCCATCAAATGCTTTCTTTTCCTCTGCCATCAGGTTTTCAGGATTTCGTATACCTGAGATATAGATTTATTTAAATTTGGGTTTACAAACAAGCCAGGGCGAGTTGCGGCAGCACAGAGCAGTGCTCAGACTTTGCCAGCAGCCAAACAGAATATCAGCCCCACCACCTCCTAGCAAGTTACTTCACCTCCCTGCACATCAATTTTCTCCATCAATAAAATTGGGAGAAGAATAGCACACATTTCATTAGGTTGTTAAGAGGATTAACTAGGTATGGCCTAGTAGGTGCTCATGAAATATTAACTTCCATGCTTGCTGTATCACTACCTATGTACCATACAGGGCATCCTGAAAGTCACCCCTAATGTCACCATACAGAGGGAAAGTGGGAAATTGTAGCTAAGCATATGTTTATTTACAAAATATTCATTACAAAACTTTACAGAGAGGTGGCCCACACATAGGGAATTTTTAATAAAATTTTGTAGGTGGTACAGCCTCTTATACACCTAGGCTAGATGGTAGAGTCTGTCACTCCCAGGCTACAAATGGGTACAGCTTATTACTGGACTGGACAAAATAGACAATTGTAAAGCAATGGGAAGGGTTTATGGACCTAACCCTGTCTAAATGTAGAAAAGGTACAGTAAAAATATGGTATTATAATCTTCTTTTTTTTTTTTTTTTTGGAGACAGGGTCTCACTCTGTCACCCTGGGTAGAGTGCTGTGGCATCATAGCTCATAGCAACCTCAAACTTTTGAGCTTGAGCAATCCTCTTAACTCTGCCTCCCCAGTAGCTGGAACTACAGGTGTATACCACTTTGCCCAGCTAGGTTTTCTATTTTTAGTAGAGACAGGGTCTCACTCTTGCTCAGGTTGGTCTTGAACTCCCAGGCTCAAGCAATCCACATGCTTCTGTCTTCCAGAGAGCTAGGATTACAGACATGAGCCACTGCGCCCAGCCTGCTATTATAACTGTATGGTTCATATATGTCCTTCATTGACTACAGTGTTGTTATGAGGTTCATGACTCTTTATGTATATATTAACACATATTTCTTCTGGGCAAAGACCAATTTTTTCTAATTTTCTTTTTTTTTGAGAAAGAGTCTAACTATGTAGCCCTTGGTAGAGTTAGAGCGCTGTGGCATCACAGCTCACAGCAACCTCAAACTCCTGGGCTTAAGCAATTCTCTTGCCTCAGCCTCCCAATAGCTGGGACTACAGGTGCCCGCCACAACACCCAGCTATTTTTTGTTGTAGTTGCCATTGTTGTTTTAGCTCGCCTGGCCCTGATTCAAACCCACCAGCCTCAGTGTATGTGGCTGCACCGTAACCACTGTGCTATGAGTGCTGAGCCTTTTTTTTTTTTTTTAAGAGAAGAGGGTCTATTGACCAGGCTGGTCTTAAAACTCCTAGCCTCAAGCAATCATCATCTCACCTCAACTTCCTGAGTAGCTGGGATTTCTAGTTTCAGTCACCATGCCCACCTCAATAATTTTTCTTAAAAGTGGAAAGCTGGATTTTTCTTGCCTCTGAGGGCAGTTCACATCTTTGTTCCAGCTTTTACCTCACTTGAGGCCCTTTGGCAGGGATAGGCCCCAGACAGCGCAGCTCACAGGACAGAATTCCAAGGCAACAGGTTTTGGGAATTGTTTACTTAAAGAAATATCAGTCTCTGGGTTATTTTTTTTTTCTTTCAAAGAAACATCCAGAGCAAAAACAGGACACCTTGGCTGAAAAGAAAGTCCCAAAGCCCCTGTGTACATTTTTGTCATTGCACTGAAGAACAGTGGGTGGAAAATCCCAGATCTGTTGCCCCTGGAACCCTTCTCCCTTCCTTCAGGGTCTCAAGGTCATTCAAGGTCAGGTGGGCTCCCAAGAAGCTAATGGTGTTCTGCACCCAACCCCAAACACTTGTTCTGAGGGAGAATGGATTTTCCAAAGCCCATTCTGTGGGTTTTCCAATATCCCAATTTTATGCTTGTTATTCTGACTTATAAAAGCTTGCTGGATTTGTTTTGAAGACAAGAGAAAAAATAACATTACCCTATTTTAAACAGCCACAAATATTTCAAATATGACCCAAGGCAGTAAAAATTCTGTATTTTCCAAACCACAAACTCCACTCCTTGTTAAAATCCAATTCCTGTCGTAGTGTGGGATGAAGAGTCGGGATGGCAAGAGCAGAGAGAGCATCACACACTTTACCTTTCTTTGAGTAACTGTGAAATAACTGTTTTCTCTACCACTTCCATTTCTGTGGTTCACAGCCCAAGTTCATTTAAAACTGCTGGGAAAAAACCATACTCCAAATGTGTTTAGGCTTTGCTTGCATCACGTTTGCGACTCTATAGTTCTCAGAACTCATGACAGTTTGATTTGGGAGGACAGGGCTTAGTGGAGAAGGAAGAGTGCATTGCTTAGTGGAGAAGGAAGAGTGGGAAGGTGCATTGTTTCTGATACTTCTTCTGACCTTAGAGATGGAAAAGCACAGGTCATTTTAAGAGTGATTTCCATTGTTTCTTATTGTTTCTCTATGGTGCTCAGAGCACAAGGACTAATTCTGGTTCATTTTGGGATATGCGGCACCAAGCACAGGGTCTGACACTGAGCATTCAACAGACATTTGTTGAATGAATGATCTATTTAAAGAACGAGACCTAAAAGGGAAACAAAATTGGCATAACTAGCTTTATTTTTACTATATTTAAGTAGGTGGACTGTTTTATGTTAACTGTATAGTTTAAAATTTAAACACAATATTTGTGCCTACATAAATAGTTGGAAAAGGTAAAATGTCATAACATTGGGTGTTTGTTATTAAAGTTGGAGCTTGCCTTTGGATTATGACAACTTGATTTAAAACAAGGAATAGATTGTTCCTTGCTCCACTTACTCTAAATTTCAGTGTTTTGCAACATCAAATCTTTCTTTGGGATATAAACAGATGGTGACAAAGGGTGGGGTGCCTTCTGGAGCCATTGCATCTGAGCACTGACCTTTCTGGGTGGTTGAAGGTAAGACGGAGAGAAGCTGACCCTGGACCCACCACAGGTTGCTGAGCAAACCAACCCAGCCTACAGTGTCCCACATTAAAACCAGCAACTACTCTCCAAGTTCCAGCAATGGAAGACTTGACCTTGAATAGGGAGTTATAGGAATCAGAGAGGTGACTTTTCCACCTTAACTCTTTAATGAAAAACTCAAGCATATGCTTGCAGAAGTTGAATGACATTTACCACAAGATAAGAGGATAGTTTTCTAATCCTAGCACTCTGGGTGGCCAAGACAGGTGGATCCCTTGAGTTCAGGAGCTCAAGACCAGCCTGAGCAAGAGCAAGATCCCATAAAAAACAAAAATAGCTGAGCATCGTAGTGGGCCTATAGTCACAAATACTGGGGAGGCTGAGGCAAGAGGAACCACTTAAGCCCAAGAGTTTGGGGTTGCTGTGAGCCGTGATGCCATGACACTCTACCCAGGGCAACAAAGCGACACTCTGTCCCCCCCTCCCAAAAAAAGAGAATAGTTTTCTCTCCTTACCTCAGTACTTCACCAACACAAACACACATACACAGGCCTATCTCTGTGTCAGCCTCTGTGATTATCATACAGCAAGTCTATCTGTCCTCCACTCCAGAAATCTTAGAATTCTAAGAAAGACCCCACCATGTCTGTGTCCTCACATTCCATCTCATCAGGGGCCTCTTCCTTATAAGCTGCCTCTTCGCTCACTGCCTATTGGCTGATACGTCTAAGATGTGCTAAAACCTTAAAATTAAGAAAGTTCTGTTGAAAGGTTGGTTAACAGAAGCAAAATTACAGCTAGAGAAGAGGACTGAGTCCGAGTGTTCTGTTGCACTATTTAGTGAATATGATTAGTTATAAATTATTGTATTTTTTAGAGAGCTAGAAGAGAGGATTTTGAATGCTCACAACACAAAGAAATGATAAATGTTGGTGATGACGGATACACTAATCACCCTGATTTGATCATTACACAATGTATATACATATCAAGATATCACTCTGTATCTCATGAATATGTAAAATTATTACATGTCAATTATAAGGAAAGGGGAGGGAGTTCTGTTAAATAAAAAACAAAATAACAAGCAAACCAAAACTACAAGAGGAAGAGACTTTTGGAAGAACAAGACCAAGTGCAGATCCCAACCCACCATTTGCTGTCTATGTGGATTTAGCCATATTACTGGTTCTGTGGACCTCCCTTATTGCCTCATATATGAAAACAGAAATAATAAGAGACCTTCCCCATGGAGTTGTGAGGCCTGAATGTGTTAACAAAATAATGCATGTAAAGTACTTAGCAAACTCCATGGCACACAGGAGTGCCACTGAGGGTTAAGAATAAATTTAAGTAAATGAAACATACTCATTATTAAGCGAAATGCTGAGCCCACCAGCTAGGATCACAACAATGGAATTTTCTGTAAAGAAGTCTTGCAGAGGAAGGCACTCAGCCTGTTTCCATGACACAACCAAGCCACAAGAAGAAAACACCCATGGCAATCTGTCTGGGCTTCCACCCCTGCTCACCTGGTTCCCAATTAGTGCCTTATTAGGCTGCACACCTGGGGTGTGACTTTATCCCCTATCAGCAATTCTTTAACCCCTCCTAGGCAGGCTTCTCAATCAGATAGGCAGGACTGAGTAAGAGTTTCTGCACTGTTTCCTCATGGGAGAGAGGATACAGAGGGAAGGACCCCATTCATGAACTCTGACATTTAGTGGGGGGTTCGGCACCATGTCTTGTATGGGGAAATTTTTGGCAGTCTGCTGACACTTGAGAATTCCTTCTGCCATAAGATTTTGAAATGCATAAAACCACAGACATAGAATTATATAAGAACAAATCCCAGTACTCTGGGGTCAAGGCAGGTGAATTGCTTGAGCTCAGGAGTTTGAGACCAGCCTGAGCAAAAGCAAGACCTAGTGCATATTAAAAATAGAAAAATTAGCCAGGCATTGTGTCAGTGCCTATAGTCTCAGCTACTCAGGAGGCTGAGACAAGAGGATCTCTTGAGCCCAAGAGTTTGAGATTGCTGTGAGCTCTGACATCATGGTACTCTAACCTGGGGCAAAAGAGTGAGACTCTGTCTCAAAAAAACAACAAAACAAAACAAATTATTTTAAAACACAGTGTCTAAATGTTAAATTAATTCATGACATAATAATATGTGAGCTTCTTTAGTAACACATCATATAGTATGATCTAGCAGCCAGTCTAGTAAGCACCATAATTTTAACAAGTAATAGGGAAAGTGCCATTTCAAGACATCTACCACAACTGTAATGTGAAAAGATCTGTTATTTCTATTGATGACAGAGTAGCAGGAACTGCCAATTCGGGTATGGTTTGTTGCCTACAGTCATGAAGGAAATGTTAAATTGTAGTTAGAGAGAGATCAGTGAAAATTAAGCTGTATTTTTTTAAGCTAGTTCATCTAGTTTAGAGCCCCCTGACTTCAATGTTTCCAAACCTTCCTCTTTTCCCAGCCTCTCTTCCAAGCTCTGGGACCAGGACTGACTTTTCCCCGTAGGCACAGTAGGCATGATGCCAAGGACCCATGTCACTTGTAAGGGCTTATGAAAATGTTTTCATTTTAATTTTTTTTTAAACCAGAAGAAAATGAATGTGACAATATTGGGTGTATAATAATGAATTCAATCTGGATTAAATTTATCTTTATACAAATTCAGTCTTAAATATAATTTAAAAAATTTTTTCTTTAATAAAGAAATGGGCTTATGAGGACATGAGTTCGTAGGGCCCTTGGAAGTCATAATGTAGCCCTACCTCAGGATGCCCTGTCTTTGAACTTCTAAGGATAAAACAAGCAATGCCAAGGATAGAAGACATGCCCTTGGTTGGCAATCCCCTGTGCACCTGAATAAGAGTTTGCTGGGGATCTGGTTTTTTGTTTGTTTTGGTTTGGTTTGGTAGTTTTTGGCCAGGGCCGGGTTTGAACCTGCCACCTCCGGTATATGGGGCCAGCGCCCTACTCCTTGAGCCACAGGCACCACCCTAGGAATCTGTTCTTTCCTGGCAGGAGCATATCTGTTAGAGTCTTCACTATAGGGCTTGTCTTTTTCCTGTTCCAAGCAAGGTCATCAATTCAGCCAGGTTTGCCCAGGACTTTCCCAGTTTGGGCACTGAAAATCCTATATACTAGGAAATAGCTTAGTCCTGTGGAAACCAGGCTAGTTTGTCACCCTAAACCCAAGGTCAAAAAATCCAGGAGCCTGCTATGGTGTAAATGGGATTTCTGCTGTGGGCTCTGCTCTGAGAGAAGAAACTGCTACCCACACAGTGACCAGGAGCACTCAGCTTTACCCACTGTGGCCAAATACACAAAGTGAACTCTTCATCTTAATTTGACTGCTTTAGTATGGAATATAATAAAAATTAAAAGGCCTATAACCCCAACAATAAAATATCCCCTGCTGGTATGTTTTTCCATAACTACAAGTAATGTACATAATGGTGATTTTTTTTGTTATTGTTTCATATGACACAGAAAAAAGAAATATCTCTACCAGCAACCTCAGCCTCAGGCCTTCTTTGCAAAAGTAGCCAGTGTTAACATTTTCTTGTAGATCCCTCCCTCAAAAAAGATTCTGAGTGGCTAATATTGGTAGCCTGATTGCAGAATCTCCATTTCTAACCACTGAATGTCCTAGTTCCTCGGTGCACTGTGAGTAACCGTGGCATGTTCCCTAACTCTTGGTGTCTTAGTTTCCCAATCTGTAAGACAGGAATAATGATGGGGCCTATCCAGTGAGTGATGGTGAAATGAGAAATGCTTAGTACTCTCTATGTACTGAGTGTTCTGTAAATGTTGTTGATTGCAACATTAACAGTAATAAAGTACTTGACATCATTGTTGTTATCACATCTGTCTCTTTCTCTCTCCTTCCAGTACGTTCATCATCGCCTGGAAATGTGGAATGGTCTAAAACAGGGTTCTCATCCTTCCTAATGCCGTAATGTATTTTCATTGTTAAAAAGAGGTCATGACCCACAGGTTGAGCTGATCTAAAATAGGACATTGTTTAGCCTGTCTAGTAGGTGGATATGGGTGGGGAGTAATAGGGATTTACGCATAACCCTCCTCCATATTTCAGTGTGTCCTTGAAGAGCCTGCTACCAAGAAGCATGTGGTTCCTTCTAGATTTGTGCTGTTCAATATGGTAGCCATAAGACATAAGTGGCTATTTAAATTTAAATTCCTCAGTCACACTAGCCACATTTCTAGTGCTCGGTATAAGTGGTGACTACCATATTGGAGAACACAGATGCAAGACATTCCCTTCACTGCAGGAAGTTCCATTGGACAGTACTGGTCAAGAGTCCTTCCTCATCCTAGCACTTAAAGACAGACCCTGCTGAGTGGCCAGTGGCAGCCTCATCGCCTTCAGCTGCATTGTTTCCACTTTACCTCTAAAGGTTTCAAATTCATGGTAGGTGGCCTTCACTGGTCTTGCGAATAGCAGAGTAAATAATACACTGCTAGCCATACTCCAGGCCTTCTTGAAGCACACATAGACAACACAAATTCCGACTACTTTGCTTCTTGCTTCTTCCAGGCTACAGTGATCACTTCTACTGAGCACTCAGCCCCCTGCAACCTCCAGCTCCAAGAAATTTCAAGCATGTCCCCATGCATCTGTATACTCACTTTAAAGTTTTGCATTTTGGTCCCTTTACACATCAGCTGGAACTTTGTGTGGATTCTCTCCTCTGTTCCTTCTTCCACCTGAGGGTCTGCCCTGAAGCTAAGAGCCTCTAGCCACAGACCAATAATCTTAATTCTTCTCTCTCAGGTCTTTACCCTGCATGTTCCATGACTAGGCTTCCTCCTTTCTTATATTCTATCTTTCTCATGTACCTGCACTAGACATCAACATTTACAGAATAAAAAGACTGGGCCTTTATAGTCAAAGAGCTTATGGCTTAGGAGCAAACATCAAACAAAAATAATTATTATTATGATTTACAAGAGTTTACATTTATAGAGAGCTGGATACGTACCAGAGTCTGCTAAACATTTTATAAATATTTATTTTTATATACAGAGGGTGCCAAATATATAGATAGATAGGTACAAATATAGACATTTTATAAAAGAAAAAGCTATTAACATTTTAATACTTGATTTATACTGATATATCATTACTTTGTATATTGTATCTTGTATCTCTTGTAGTTATAGAAGTCAAAGGTGACTTGGGTATACAGTTTTTTCCTCTCTTAAAATGTGTTCACATTTTTTGGGTACCCTTTCTATATTGACTTATTTTCACAAAAACCCCATTGATAGGTAGGTACTATCATTACTCTCATCCTACAGATGAGAAAACTAAGGAACAATGAGGTTAAGTCATGTGCCTAAAGTCATACAGGGGAAGTGGTAGAACCAGAATTTGGACAAAGACAGCCTGGCTCAAAACCTGGGTTTTAACCATTATACTCTACTGCCCTTTAATGTAGACTGGAGGCTCTCATATGTGACCAATTGTGCCCCCTCCCCAGGAACATCTGGCAGTGTTCAGAGAGATATGACACTTGAGGAGAGAGAGGAGCTACTGGTATCTAGTGAGTATAGTGAGTAGAGAGGCCAGGGATACTGCCAAACAGCCATAAACTAGCATCATTCAGACCCTGCCACAGAGAATTATCCCATCTAAATTTCAAAAGTACTGTGGAAAGGGAAAAAAAATCATTTTACCACAAAGACATTTGCACTAGAATGTTTATTGCAGCTCATTTCACCATCACCAAGAAGTGGAAGCAACCCAAGTGCCCATCAATCCATAAATGGATTAACAAACTGTGGTATATGTATACCATGGAGTGCTATTCAGCCATAAAAAGGATGGAGTTGAAATACATCCTTTTTAGTGAAGTATCACAAGAATGGAAAAGCAAGTATCACATGTACTCAATACTAATATGAAACCAATAGATAAACAATTACACACCCACACAAAAGAAAAACACAAGTATATTCAAGTGGATGGGGAGGGGAGAGGAGAGAAAGGGAAAGGAGAAGGATGGAGGGTGATTGGGAAGCTCTCACCTAATGTGCACAGTTTAAGGGTATTTAGCATACCCCCTGGGTAAAAGGCTCACCTACAACTTAAACTTTACCTTAGAAATGAAAACATGGCTGGGCACCTATAGCTCAGTTAGGGCACCAGCCACAAACCCCGGAGCTGGCGGGTTCAAACCCAACCTGGGCTTGCTAAACAACAATAACAACTGCAACAAAAAAATAGTCCCAGCTATTTAGGAGGCTGAGGCAAGAAAATCGCTTAAGCCGAAGAGTTTGAGGTTGCTGTAAGCTGTGATGCCACAGCACTCTACTGAGGGTAACATAGTGAGGCTCCGTCTCAAAACAAAAAAAGAAAGAAAGAAAGAAAGAAAGAAAGAAAGAAAGAAAGAAAGAAAGAAAGAAATGAAAACAACACAACCTACATGTTTGTACCTTCATTTTAGCCTGGAAAAAAAAAGTTCTGCACTTAAAAACTTCTGATGTAGACTAATTACTGAATACAAGAGATCTTATAAAAGGTTATATGTGTACTTCCTTCAGCAAAGAATTCAGAAATTCATATTACCATTGTTCTCACTGGTCTCCTTTTTAGAGAATGATTTCATTTTCAAGCATTTCCCTCAAATAAGTGTAACTTGATTCCCCAAATCCAAGAACCCAAATACTGTTTCTTTAATTTAAGGCTTTTGAGGGGCAAGGAATTGGCTGCTGGTCCCCAATCCCCACTCCCACCAACCTGCCCCCCTCTGGGAGGCTGCAAATCCCAAGTCCCTGGCTTCTGTGCACATCCTCTTGCCACCATAATCAGTGCATCTCCCAAATGCCCTTCTGTATACCACCGTAGGAAATAATTATCCTCACTGGACTCAAGCCAATTAAATTCTCCCATGGTTGCTTGTTAGCAAGAGAGTGTGGGGAGGCAGGCTAGTTGGCAAAAATTTCCTGTTCATGTCATCCAGGCTCCTGCGTCATTAGAAAGTAGAGCTTTTTCTCAGGATGCCCACAGCTGCCTTCCCAGCCCAGCCAGCCAAACATTCCTGGCCCTACCAGTGGACCAGCTCTTCCATGGATACAGAAAAGGGGAAGACACCTTTTTCTGAAGGAAAAGGTTTTCAGTTTTTGAGGGGGACTGGCCCAAAGGTTCTGCTCCCCAACCCAGAGAGAAATCTTCCATCCAGGCAGTTCTATTTGGCTGTTGGCTCCATGCCCGGGAATGGCCACCAAGGTTGCTGTGTGGTGTGCACCCATGCACTCGCAAAATAAAAATGAGGGAAGAGATCCTTGAGACTGTCACATCCAACATTTCTCAAAGCGTATTTCACAGGACACTTATTCTGGAGAGCCTTAAAAGATGTAAGGAATAAAAGATTTTTAAGGGCAGAGCAGCACCTGTGGCTCAGTGATAGAGCACCAGCCCCATATACCGAGGGTGGTGGGTTCAAACCTGACCCTGGCCAAACTGCATCAAAAAAGTAGCTGGGTATTGTGGTGGGTGCCTATAGTCCCAGCTACTCAGGAGGCTGAGGCAAGAGAATCGCCTAAGCCCAAGAGCTGGAGGTTGTTGTGAGCTGTGATGCCACAGCATTCAACAGAGGGTGACAAAAAAAAAAAATTTTTAGGGTCAAATGAGTTTGGGAAAGACTGAGTTAAAGAAAGCTGGACAAGTTACTTGGCAGAAGGACTTCTTCGAGCCTTGAATGTGGTGATGTGTACTCTGAACATCTGAGAGTAGAGCAGCATAGAGTATTTCCCCCAAAATTATTGGACTGTAAGTCTTAATTTGGATTCTCCCAAAAGCAGAGACAAAGGCTTTGCATCAAGTATAGTTTATTTGGGAGCTGATTTCAGCAATCAGTAATGAGGAACCAGGAAGAATGAAACAAGGAAATAACAAAAGTCAATAAAAGTATATTAATGAGCCAGTTACCGCTGTGAGTACCACTGTGGAAGTCAGGATTGCTGGAAAATCTCTAAAGGACCATGGAAAAGATGCCTCAAAATTGTCCCTTCACTAAAAGGTGAAGCAAGTAGAGCTCCTACTCGCTGCTGGCTGAATGTTTCCCCTACAGAGTTAAGTGATCTGCCCTTCCCAGGTCTACACCTACATACTACTTACTAGCTATGGTTTGAATGTCCCCTCCAAAACACTGAAATTTAATTGCCACTGTAAAGTTATTGAGAGATGGGACTTTCAAGAGGTGCTTCAAACATGAGGGCTTGCCCACCTGAATGTATTAATGCCATATTCTTGGAAGTGGGTTAGTTATCACAGAAGTGAGCTCCTGATAAAAGATTGAGGCTGGTTCCCTCTCCCTCTCTGTCCCACATTTATTTGCCCTTCTGCCTTCTCCCATGAGAAAATGTAGCATAGACCCCACTCCAGATGCCTGTGGTATGCTCTTAGCATCCCCAGCCCCCAGAACCATGAGCCAAACACACTTCTATTCTTTATAAATTACTCACTCTCTGGTAGTGTATGATAGTAGCAGAAAATGGACTAAGGTGCTGGTGGAGGAGCTCCCCACAGCTTTGAGAAAAGCTTTGAAGCTTTGAGGCAGAAAAGCAAAGAGACAATGAGAGAAACATTTGACATGGAACTCTGGCAATGCACATGGAAATTTCCACATTGAAATAAGGTGGGCCAAGGGATGTGGGACAAAACACAAGTCTTATCACCACAAAAGCCTTTACTTTTCCCCAGAACATATACAATTTTTAGATCTCCAAGAACACATAGGAGGGAAGTTTGCTCTAACATGACCCCTTATTTTACAAATGAGGGACAGTTCAGAAAGAGCATGACATACCCAAGGTACACCACAGTATTTCAAGAGAGACATACTGTGTTTCCTGTTCCTCTCCTGTGAATGGGACTTACTGTAGTACATCCCTCTGCAGTGAGGTAGTTAGTTCACTGTGTGCTTAGAACAGGTGCTGGCATATGGTAAGGGCTCAAAAACAATTACTTGTTATTTGCCAAAAAATGACAATGAGCACACATGAACTGCTTCCATAATGCCAAGTTCACACCATGTTTACATAGGCCTTCAACTCAAGAAGCTTGCATTCTGGTTCAGTGCCCATAGCTCAGTGGTTAGGGAGCTGCCACATGCACCGGGACTAGTGGGTTCGAACCCAGCCAGGGCCTGTTAAACAACAATGACAACAATAACAAAAAATAGCCAAGTGTTATGGCAGGCACCTATAGTCCCAGTTACTTGGGAGAATAAGAGAAGAGAATCGCTTAAGTCCAAGAGTTTGAGGTTGCTGTGAGCTGTGACATCGGCACACTCCCAAGGGTGACATATGAAAACTCTGGCTCACAAAAAAAAAGAAGAAGAAGAAGCTTGCATTCTTAGAACGAACAAGGCCACAAATCATGATTCATTCACTCATGATGCATTCACGAACACCTGCCCTGATCTGGATGATAAAGTTATAATGGCAAGTGAAATAGAAGTGATCTCTTCCTTCAGGGAGTTTCCAGTCTGGTAGAAAAGAGAGAAATTAAACAGCTAATCTGGTAACTAATTCATGACTTCAAATGTAATGAGTGTTTTAAGAGTCCCTCTTTTGCTTTGTCTATGCACAGAAATATCAGCCCTGCTGCACCCATTGTGGCTCCCAGGATGGTACACAGATAACCAGCAACCCAAGAGTCTTGGACTAGGTCTCCCAATGCCTGCAGGCCTGAGTCCATTTTGAAAGAAAAATAACAATGCTCATTATCTGACATTACCGCCAACCCCATCCACCATCGCATACCCCAGGGAGGGTCACTTGTCTTTTTCCTCTTTTTTTGAACAAAGAAGTCAGTGGGAAAAATAATAGAAGGCCCTGGGGAGATATATAACACCTTATTATTATATTATAATAGCTACCACTTGTTAATCAACTCAAGTGCCACTTTGTAGGGTAGGTAGTTCATATGTTATTCATTTAGCATTCAACAAGTATTTATCAAGTACCTGCTGCCTGCCAAGCTCTATTCTGGATACTGGGCATATCTTTGAACCAAACAGGCAAAAATCTCTATCCTCTTGGGGTTTATAAGCTTTTTAGGAGATGTAGTCCATGTGTCAAATAAGAAAACTAGATGGTATTTTAGTGGCTCAGGTAGATTGTTCTATGTACTGAACTCACCAAATCATGGTTAGCACCTGATTGTGCAGGTCAGCAATTCAAGCCGAGTGAGTGGTTCTCGTCTGGGCTGCCTCACAGGTGCTGGGAGGCAGCTGGCTTACTTGCAACTGAGGGCTCAGACACTGGGGTCAGCTGGAGCAAACTAGGCCATTATGGTCCGTGTGTCTCTCACATCTCTCCAGCTGGCCAGCCCGGTCATGTTCTCCCGGTCATGGCTAGAGATGCAAAGGAAAATAGTCCAAGCCTAGGAGAGGGCACACAGAAAGATGCACGTGCTTTTCAAGTCTCCAGTTACATTATACTTGCTAACATCCCATTGGCTCAGAAAAGTCACATAATGGAGTAATAGGGACCAACTGGGCGAAAGATGTCGAGACACAGAGGCCATTAGTGAAGACCATTAAATAAATTGCTTTGCCGCATATAGAAAGTGAGTTCTTTGGAAATAAAGCAAGCTTAGAGAGACAGGATGCAGAGGCTAGAAATTTAAATAGGAGGGGCCAGAGACCTCTCCTGGGAAAGTGAGCTCTCAAATCTTCAAAAAAGATTTGTTTCTTCATGTATTACTGTACACTAACATCATTTCTAATTGTCACAACAAAAACCACACACTTAGTTATTATCCCCATTTTGCAGATGAGAAAATTAAAGTTCACAGTGGTTTGGTTATGTTACCTTAAGATCTCATAAGCAATAATGGTTATAATATTAAATAGGACTCTTTCAAGCCATAGACAACCCACCCCAAACCAGCATAGGCCCAAAAAACAGGTGCAAGAGGAGGGACTGATAGGCTCACAAAACTGAAAAGGCCATCCATGGATTGGGTCTCAGACATACCTGGAGTCTGGCCTTGAACCTTGTTGTTAGCATCTTGTATCTCTCTCTGCATTCCTGAGCCCAGTTTCCTCTGTCTTGATCCCATACTTGGGCAGTGTTCCCTCGGGTGTCAGGATGGTCACCAGCAGCTGCTTCTGATGTCAAATCTAAGAGGAAACAATGAGTCTCTTCTCTCATAGTTCCCACCTAGGTTTACAGATTCACCCCAATTGGATCAGTTTTGATCCTGAACTCCCCTGATCATTCACAGTGGCCAATAGAGTGTGATACAAAACCTGACATGCAGTTGTGAGCCCTCTGTGGGGGGAGGCAGACTGTCAAAATGACACTGGGCCATTTTGAAGGTGCTTGATAATTATATAACAAATGAACAAATAAATAAATAGACCTGAATGAGGGCTTCATAACTTGAAGTATGCTGATACATAAGGCTATCTTCTTAACAAATAATGTCCAAGCCCTCCCACTTCATTAACAGAAAAGATCGTAACCTTTATAGTGCCTTCCCTCACCTCCAACACACACCTACCACCTCTATGGATACCACACAGCTTTAACATAATTGTTGACTGAACTCCCGCAGTGAATGAAGGTGAAGATGAGGCAAAGAGAAGATGCTCACTTTACCACAGCAAGCCAGTCCTGGAGCCAGAAAACAAGCAAGTCTATGTCCAAAGGCTACCAAATCACCATAAAAACTCAAGGTGTTCTTCTATGAAGGAAAATACAAGTGAAATGTCAAAGAGCTCTTTCAGAAGAATCAAGGGCAATTGTCTCCAAAAGAAAGGACCTGTATGGAAAATTTTCACAATTGTTCCAACGAAAGCCTTGCTATGTACATCCTCTACTGCTTTTCTGAATCTCATAGCTGATAGCTTTGTAATTTATCCCTTAAAAGATTGCTTTACATTACATTTCAAAATATATGCTAAAATTTGAGATCATGATGTGACCCAAAGGGAGATGTGTTATCCAGATCTGTGCAGATACATAGCCATGCATTTATGAAGCTGGGCTAATGGAATGTGATGATAAAAAATACCTAAGGCGCAGGCCATCTGGGGGAGTTGCTATCCAACTGACAGCAACATCGCAGGTAACAATTTACTGAACTCTATGTGCCAGACACTGTTCCAAGCACTTAACACAAATTATCTCATATAATCCCAAGAACAGTCCCATAGGTGGGTATTCTTATTAACTCCCTATTCCAGATGAGAAAACTGAGACAGGGAGAGATTAAGTAACTTGCCCAGATTCACTTAGCTAGAAAGGGTCAGAGCAGGACATCAAACCCAGGCAGTCTGTCTGCCAGGGCCTTCACTTCCCATCTATACCACACTACAACCTGCAACCTTCTAACCCCTGCAACCTTGAAGATGGTATATGAGTCATATCACCCAAGTGCTCTAGGTACATATTTAACCATACTTTCTTCTGGGCCAGGCACGCCACACTAGGATACTTATGTGTATTAGGAATTATTATCCTTGATTTTTGGTTAAAGAAATTAAAGTTCAGGCCAGGTACAGTGGCTATGCCTATAATCCTAGCACTCTGGGAGGCCGAGGCGTGTGGGTTGCTATGAGCTCACAGGTTTGAGACCAGCCTGAGTGAGCCAGAGTGCGACGCCCATCTCTCCTAAAAGTACAAAAAACGGAAGCAAGAGGATCACTTGAGCCCAAGAGTTAGAGGTTGCTGTGAGTTGTGATGTAGCCATGGTACAGCACTCAACCCAGGGCAACAGATTAAGACTCTGTCTCTAGAAAAAAAAGAAAAAGAAAAGAAAAGAAAGAAAGAAAGACATCTGGAGAACACTCAGAGAACTAAAAATAGACCCACCATTTGATCCTATAATTCCTTTACTAGGTATATACCCAGAAGACCAAAAAGCACACTACAACAAAGATATTTGTACCAGAATGTTTATTGCAGCCCAGTTTATAATTGCTAGGTCATGGAAGAAGCCCAAGTGCCCATCGACCCACAAATAAACTGTGGTATATGTACACTATGGAATACTATGCAGCCCTAAATAAGGATGGAGACTTTTCCTCCTTCATGTTTACATGGATGGAGCTGGAAAATATTCTTCTTAGCAAAGTATCACAAGAATGGAAGAAAAAGTACCAATGGACTCAGCCCTACTATGAAACTAATTTATAGCTTTCATAGGAAAGCTATAACCCAATTATAGCCCAAGAATATGGGAGAAGGGGAGAGGGAGCAGAAGGGAGGGGGAGGAAGAGTGGAGGGAGGGTGATTGGTGGGATCATGTCTATGGTTCATCTTTTAAGGGTACATGTGAATCTTTCTAAATGAAGAATATAAATGTCTTAACACAATAACTAAGAAAATGCCATGAAGGCTATGTTAACCAGTTGGATGAAAATATTTCAAATTGTATATAAAAGTAGTACACTGTACCCCCATGACAGTATCAATATACACAGCTATGATCTAATAAAAATAAAAAAGATAATTTCAGCTAGTGGTAATAAAATAAGAAATAAAACATGGTGATAAGAGACAGTGAATGTCCTAAAGTTCAGAAAATGTGACATGAGTAATTAGTAGAGTACATGGCAGTGGAATAACCAAGCCCACAGTGTCACCAAAAGAATGGATTCAGGGGGTTTTTTAACTCAAACAAGTCCTAGACAATAGGCTCAGCACCCATAGCACAATGGTTATGGCACAAGCCACATACACTGAGGGTGGCGAGTTCGAACCCAGCCCGGGCCAGTAAACGACAATGACAACTGCAACAAAAAATAGCTGGGAATTGTGGTGGGCACCTATAGTCCCAGCTACCTGGGAGGCTGAGGCAAGAGAATCACTTAAGCCCAAGAGTTGGAGGTTGCTGTGAGCTGTGACGCCACAGCCCTCTACTGAGGGTGACATAATAACACTCTGTCTCAAAAAAAAAAAAAGTCCTAGTTAATAGCACATTCAGTGACCTCTCATTGATCTGTGTATGTTATCTAAGAGGAACACTGTGACCCCAGCAAGGTTTTTGTGCCACTGAACACACAGGTCTCAAGGCTTTTACTGGGCTTCCCAGCCACTCAGGGAATGCTCATTAATTTTAACAATAAGTTACAGGAAAAATATTTAGAATGAGGAATATGCTGGGGCAAGAGATCACATTATTCATTCTTAGGACTTTGAGCAGTGCCTTTTGGATTATTCACATGGCTGCTCCCATCAATTTGAAGTGGATTTATCATCTATTCTTTTGCACAGTATTAAAACATTACAATTCCTTTCCAACCTGCACTGTTTGCTCAGCTTTATAATTTATGAACAAAGCATTCTTCCCTTCCTCTGGACTCTTTCCTGTGCTTCATGCCCAGGAAAACCAAGCAACATTAAATGCTTTGAGGTTGGGTGTCATCCTCCTACATCTCAGCTCCTTATGTCCTGAAAACATGATGCCAGAAGTTGCCTCTTGGTTGACTAAAACACATTCTTTCTCCCTTTGTCCTTTGCTTACCTGGAGAATCCTTCAAGTTCAAAATGTTGACATAGAGTCAAGCAGTTAACAAAAGTGAGAGTAGGAATGACTTTGAGTATCTTTACAAATACTATATATCACATTGTCTCCAACATCTGGGATTGCAACCCCACTTCCTCCCAAGCCTTTTGAATGTAACCTGATTTGGGCTGGTTCCATGGCCACCCTTGGCATTCACAGGTCTAAAAACCTGGCTATTGGCTCAGAGATCGGACCAGGAGTAAGATCATTATGTTATGATACCCAAACTCTTACAAAGGTTGCAAAATCTAATGCAAGTTCTTCCTGAATTTCCAGTGCTCACAAAAGAAAGCATCTTGCCTTTTGTCTCTCTAAGCTGTTTACTTAGGGCTTTGACTGGGCTCTCCACCTTTCATACCCGGATTGGGTGACTGCCAACCAGTTGGCATTATTTGTTTTAATTTGTCTGCAAGCATGTCTTTTTTGGTCTTTAATTCACTGTGAATGTCAAGAATCTTCACTGAGAACTCACAAAGAAGTTGAGAATTTTGGGAAGGAAGCCTCTGGCACAGAGATTATAAAGTTGCTCCCTGCCAAAGGCTGGCCTGCCCCAGCAGGTTTAGGCGATGTGAAAACCACATCTCAAGAGAGGGCTGGCTGTCCTGCCTCTCTTCTCTTACAACCTTAACTCTCCCATCAGTGTTACTAGGGGAAGCAAACACTTGGATTTTTTCACTTGAAGTGTTTGTGGGTTTGTTGCTTGCCTGTGATCTTGGTTAAATGCATTAACAGTCGGTGATTTCCAAAGCAGTGAGGGCCAAATCGATTCTGAAGAAATCATCAGGGATGCATTTAAACCTTAAGCCACAAGGATACCATGATGGTGGCATTATGACAGCAAAGAGGAGAAAGAGGAGGGCGGAGAAAAGGAAGGAAGGCAAGAAGAGAGGGAAAAAGGGAGGGAAGGAGAGGGAGAAAGAGGAGACAAAAGAAAACAAAACAAGAGAAAAAGGGGGAGGGGACCATCTAAATGTCCATAATGGGGTATTGGTTGAGTAATTTATAGTATAGCCATTTGATGTTAATACCATGCAGTTGTGAAAACTGCTACTATGGAAATCTATATGATGGCATGAAATGCTTTTTTCTCCTATACATACCAGCACATTAGAAGGAAACTAGTAGTATTTGATAAATGAATGTTCAGAAATTACTCTAAACTTGCAAAAACCTCTGTTTTTTGTTCTCATTTTTGTTTTAAAAATATATAGCAATACAGGACTAGAAGTATATGCCCTAGAATTTTAACAGCTTTTATATTTAGGTAATAGGATGAGTGTATTATTTTTCCTTTCTTTGACTCATCTGTATTTTCTAGGTTTCTTCTTCAAACACAGATTACTTTGGGAAAAAGAAAGAAATCGGTTAAATTTTCAGAAAAGCTGCAGAGGCCAGGACTCTGGGAGTGTAGAATAAAGACCTCTAATTCCTTTACCAAGGACCTATTTGGCACATTTATTTTCCCTTTCTCCAAAGATGTATATAAATTTCAGTGTTATGGGGCGGCGCTTGTGGCTCAAAGGAGTAGGCTCCTTGCTTGTGGCTCAAACCCAGCCCTGGCCAAAAACTGCAAAAAATAAATAAATAAATAAATAAATTTCAGTGTTACTCTCTCCCACTGATGTCAGTTCTCTAAAACTGCAGAAAGTGGAGTAGAGCTAGTTGGAGGATTGACTTAAGATTCATTGTGTATCTTTCTTTCATTCATTAGATAAATTCCTCTTGAGAGCACCACCCTAAAACCAGGGACCCAGTCACCAGGAAATACAGATAGAGAATCCCAACCTTGGTGAGACTACAACACAGCAGAGTTTTTCATGCTGTTAATATTTCAGGCTGGATAAACTCTTGTTTGGGGGAGTGCATTGTACAATGTTTAGCAGCATCCCTGACCACTACTCATTTGATGCAGGTGACATAGCTTCTTGTGACAACCAAAAATAACTCCAGACAATGACAAGTGTCCCGGGAGATGGGGGGCAAGTGGGGTTGCTTCCAGATGGTCTAGCATTACAGTCCCTAACCCCTGGGCCTGGCCACACAGCCAGAAGTGAACGGCAGTCAACTTCATCTGTATTTGCAGCCTCTCCTCATCACTCACATCACTGCCTGAGCTCCACCTCCCATTAGATGAGAGGTAGCACTGGATTCTCACAGGAGCCCAAACCCTACTGTGCACATGAGAGATCTAGGTTGTGCGCTCCTTATGAGAATCTAATCTCACACCCTACTCCCTACCCCCAGTGGAAAAATTGTCTTCCATGAAACCAGTCCCTGGTGCCAAAAGGGTTGGGGAGCACCACTCTAGCACATAATGATAAAATGTGAGATCTACAAGGAAAGAACTTTAGGAGAATATGTCAAGGTGGGCTTGGTCTGGCCAGCAGGGTCAGGAAGGAATATTTGAGCTGAGGTCTAAAAGGTGAGCAGAAAGGACCCTAACAGGCAGGGACACAGGAAAGAGCATCCCTAGACTGAGAGCCTGGAGTACAGGGAGTCATTCTGGCTCCATTTTCAGAGACTCTGCAATCCAAGAATCTGAAGAGTTACAACCTCTTCACCATAAACAGGGCTGAAAATATTAAGCAGTTCATGGATGAGGCGAAGGATCAAGTCATCCTGGCTCCTCTACCGACTACTAGTTGCATAATTTAGGGCAAGTTATCAAACCTCTCTGAATCTCTGTTTCCCTGTCTGTGAAATGGTTATAATAATTTCCAACCTCACAAGGTTTCCGTGAAGAATAATATCTGGGCTCGGCGCCTGTGGCTCAAGAGGCTAAGGCGCCAGCCACATACACCTAAGGTGGCGGGTTCGAATCCCCAGCCCGGCCCGCCAAACAACAATGATGGCTGCAACCAAAAAATGGCCAAGCGTTGTGGCGGGCGCCTGTAGTCCCAGCTACTTGGGAGGCTGAGGCAGGAGACTCACTTGAGCACAGAAGTTGGAGGTTGCTGTGAGCGTGATGCCATGGCACTCTACCCAGGGGGATAGCTTGAGGCTCCATCTCAAAAAAAAAAAAAAAAAAAGAATAATATCTGTAGAGCTTCTTGCACAGTGCCCAAGTGCTATCTGTCCCACAGATCCTGGCTGGTACTGATGGCTCTCACTTTTTGAGCATTCGTTACTTTACCAAGTATCATGTGTAGAACTTGATACAGACTAATACTCATAACATTCTTTCAATTGTATCCATTATTTTAATTTCACTTGACACATGAGGAAAAGACTTAAGGAGGTTAGGTAACCCTGAAATCACACAGCTATGAAGTGGTGGTGCCGGGATTTTCATCAGGGAAATTGGAAGAAAGAGCTCGCTCTCTTTCTAGATCCCATGGTATACAGCCTCTCTGGCTATCAGTCTAACTATTGTCATCTGTATTTCTATCCCACTGCTGTGGAAACAATTACAAATTTCGCAGCTTGGAACAACACAAATTTATTATCTCCCATTTTCTGTAGGTGAGAAGTCTCCACATGGGGTTTAGCTAGATTCTCTGTTCAGGGCTTCAGGAGCTAAAATCAAGATATCAGCCAGGCCTGTGGTTCTCATTTGGACCTTTGGGTCTTCTGCTAAGTACACTAGTGGTTGGCAGAATTTATTTCCTGGCAGTCGTAGGCCTGAGGTCCACGTTTTTTCTGCTAGCTGTCAGCCAACAACCACTCTGGGGTCCTAGAGTCTCCTGTGGTGCCTTGCCACATCTCCCAGGGCAATTTCCCAAACACAGATGTCTGCTTGCCTACAGGTCAGCAGAGACAGGCCTCTCTGGCTTTCACCTCCACCACTCTCTGCTCTGACAAGGTCAAGAACACCTGGATAATCACCCTACTCTCCAGCCAATTGACTTGGGTCCTCAAACTCATCTGCAAATGTCTTTCACAGCACTACCTAAAATTGTGAGAGATTAAATAGCTGGGAGAAGTGTGTGCGTGTGTGTAGACCAGGTGCTGGGAATCCAGAGGGGCTACCTCAGAATTCTGCTTGATGTATTTCTGGTTTTTTAGCAGTGTCTGCTGAGGCAATCAAAGAGAGCTTCCCACCCACGCTGCGTTTCCAAGCCTAACACAGCTGTTTAAAAGAACATCCCCTTAACAGGCCTCTTTACCCACCTGGCTGGGTGTCCCATGCCTATGGTTTACCAAAGCATTCCTAGTGGTCAGGTTGGGCTGCACCTCAATTATTATCTACATCAGCTCCCTGAGTGAATTTCCCTAGGGGGTCTCCCTCCTCCATTCTCTGTTAGGAGAGCCAGGTAATTCCCACTGGGAAAAGGGAAATTCCATGCGCTTGGAGCAGGGAGGGGATACCCTTGCCAAATGTAACCAGGACTGACTCCACTTTGGCTGGCCAGTGCCATTTGGTGGAATCCAAAACTTTTTTCTGACTTCTTAGCCACCACAGCTTACCCTCCCCCCCTACTGTGTTCTCTGGTTTCCCCCGAAAATTCCTGTGTTCTTACAAGCATGCCAAGAAAATTGAGTTCAAACCATCTGGACAAGTAATCCCAGCGTGAAAATATCTTGGTGCTTGGGCTTCCCAAACTAAAAAGGTTTTGATTTGAGTCACCCACAGAGACCCACCCTAACACAGCCTCATTTTTTCTAAAGGAAGGGAAATGAGGCCTTAATAAGGAAGGCAGCCTCCAGACTAGGAAATTTCACCTTGCCATAGATTTCTTCACATCTGATCTCTGTGAAAAATTATGCTAGTTTTTCAAAAGTATAAAGTGAAAAAAAGGAAAGACAGGATGTAGAAAATTAGCTGTACCAAGGGTGTGTACCAGTTTAAAAGTTTAAAGGTAAGAAAGGGTCTTTCAGAAGTAATCTGTCATCTGAAGTCATCTTTTTGTTGCTACCAGACTATTTGGCATCTGTTTATTTGGTTCTTGATTATTTCAAGGAGAATATTGGTATGGGTACATTCAGGAGAAAGCACAGAAAAGCATAAAGCCATGTGCTAGAATTATGCATTAGCCAGACATTTTTATAGAAAATGGAAACCAACACAATTTCTAAATAAGTATATCTTCTGTGATTATATTTAGTGGGATTAGAGGTCAAAGAAATACTGGCTGTGTTCTTGAGAAGGAAATGTGATAAGCAATACATGTTTTTCAGATGAGGCCCTGGCTTAGAGGTTGAAAGACCTGGGATCTTAATCAAGCCCAAGTTCTACAACTGAACTCATCAAAGCCAACCCTCTTCCCAGTTGCCATTGAGGAAAGAGAAAAAGACCTGCAGAAGCCTTTTGCAATCACCTGCTATTTAAGCATGGCCAAGTGTCATAGTCTTGAATTTGTCAGGCATCAGTTTGCTTTCAGATGTGAGAATCAAAATACAAGGGCTATAGACCGCAATGATTCCACTTCTAGGCATTTAACTTGATGGCATTAACACTAGGATACTATCTGCTTGCCTCACGGGGCAGATAGGACCCTGGCATCCAAAGAAAGCCCTCAGGCAAAGAAATGCAGGCTCTAGTCCATGGAAGGGTGCCCTGAAGTGGAAAGGCAAGGAGATGCGAATGCCTGGTGTGTCAGGAGATTTAGTGAAATGCTTCATTTCTTCTGGGAAGAACTATAATAGGTTCTGTTCTGTGTCCTCTTAGAATATGTAAAAAAAAAAAAAAAATCCTAGTACAGAGAGAAAAATATTTATCTAACATACAAAGGACATTCAGAAAGTACATTATGATGTTAAATAACAGGATACAGATCTATACTCTGAAAGTTCGTCCCCTGGTCTCTCCTGTCTTTCCCTTCAGTCCTCTGTGTTCTCTCTGACCCACCACCCTGGCTTCTTGTAGGGACTTGAACCACTGCACTCTTGCCCACTGCAGAATCTCTATACATGTCTTCTCCCTGCCCAGAATGTTCTCCACCCCAGTGTAGAGACCCTTCAGTTATTAGCTCAATCTTTCCTTGAACAAAGACGCCTCTTAACCCTACGCCCCAGCCCAGAATGGGTGAGGTCATCCCAGGACTTAGCCAGGGACTGAGGTACCCAGTCCAATGGGTACGTGGCCCTTCCTTAGGCCTACCAGTCAGTAAGTTCCATGAGGGCAAAGCCACTGGTGATTTCTGTGCCTTCCCCTGCTCCCTGCACACAAGAGATTAGTGAATATCAGATGAGTGAATGAATGTTCACAAAATAAATCCCAAACATCAGCCATGCAAAAGGAACCTGCTGTAAATATTTGAAATGGATCAAATATATATCCTTGTTTGGGTTTTTTTTTTTTTCCTTTGAATAGGTAATTCATTTACATAGACAAATCCAAAGGCATACAATTACTTACCCTTTATATCGTCCTAGTGATTTAAAATATGTCCTGTCAGCCCACCTCCCCTCCATGTACACAGTTCCCCCCTCCAAAGTAACCATTTCTAGGGTCATCAAACACTATGGTGCTCTGTTTCTAGAGCATCCCTCCAGAGACGACATATGCACACAGTTTCAGATACTCATGTGTGTTCCTTGTTCTCTTTCACAGTTGTTTTTTCACTTAACAATAAAACTGAAATTAAGTCTGTATCAGAGACCAGACACAGGGGCTCACAGTTGTAATCCTAGGAATCTGGGAGGCCAAGGTGGGAGACTCACTTGAGGCCATGAGTTTGAGACCAGCCTAAGCAAGAACAATATCCCATCTCTGCTATTTAAAAATTAGCCAAGGGTGGTGATATGCACCTATGGTCCCAGCACTTAGGAGGCTGAGGCACAAGGATCACTTGAGCCCAGGAGTTTGAGGTTGCAGTGAGCTCTATTGATAGCACTGCAATCTAGCCCAGGCAACAGGATGAGACTCTGTCTCAAAAAAAAAAAAAAAAAAAAGTTCATATTAGGACATAAAAGGCATCCTCATTCTTTTTATCCCCAAAATGTTATGAAAATGTTCAAAACAGAATGAAATTCAAGTAGTTTTTGTTTATAATTATCTTACTTCTTATGTAAAATGTTCATGTTATAAAATGCACAAATTTTAAGGAAATAATCGCTAAGTTTCTCTAGAATTCCCTATAAATGGAATCATACAGCATATACTCTTTTGTTCTTGAGGTTCATCTACATGATTGCAGCATATCAGTAATTGTTCCTTTTATTACTGGGTAGAAATATTCCAGTGTTCACATAGTTTGTTGATCCTCCTCATTCTCTGTTTATAACTATATATTATGTCCTTAAAGATGAGTCTTTGGGCTGTTTCTACCTTTTACAATCACAAAGAGATTAAGCTTCTGCACTGATTACAAATCTACAGGGTGGCCCTAAAGTTCATGTGCAATTTAATAGTTGTCTATTTTTGATTGCACGTGAACTTTATGGCCACCCTGTATAGGCTAAAATGCCTAGAAGTGGAATCACTGCGGTCTATAAGCCCTTGTATTTTGATTCTAACATCTAAAAGCAAAACTGAAGCCTGACAAATTCAAGACTATGACACTTGGCCACGCTTAAATAGCAGGTGATTGCAAGACAGCTTATAAAAATGAGAACTGTGAATTATTAGATCAATCATTTCCAGTCTACAAAGAAGGGTGTTGTTTGCTTCCCACCCCAACACCTATGTTCTATTGCACAGCTGAAAGCTTGGAGACTGGTCACCGAGAGCGTATTTCCATGAGGAGTTGTAGGTTTTAAACTCCTCTAGAGAGCATATCATTTTGTACACATTCCTCTGGTTTCCCACTAAACCTTTTGTTTCTGGCAGGCTTTATCCCTGAAACTTTCCTGCAGACCGGCTGCTGGTCTTGCTCTCACGGAAACCTTTGTTCAAGAACTCACATCTAGGAAGGCTCTGCGTTTCATTAGATAAGCTTTCCCTCCACCCCTTTTTCACACTCATTATCCCACGCCTGGGAAGGTGGTGATATGTTTTTCTTACTTTTCCTCCTTTCTCTTTTATTTCCCCACTGATAAATGGCCAAAGCAGCTGTAGGGTTTGCTTTGAGGGTTCTGATGGATGAGCATGATGAATGGGGGATGGATTAGAGCAGATGAATCACATAACGTGGAAAGGGAACCCAGGAGAGCGCGGGAAGCCGGCTCCCAGCTTTACATTATTTCAAACTCACTCTAAAAGCCAGAATTTCTTTTAATCTGGTTCCAGTTTCTTCGGTGACTCTGCATATGTTTAAAAGAAGGAGAGCAAAAGAAGTCTTGTGGATATAAACAGGGAATTCCATTCTTCAGTCTGACTCTGAGGACACATTGTCATTCAGGGTGCTTAAATAGCTAGGAAACCACTTCAAGGCCCCTCAGAAACAACTGGGCAGCTCCAGGAAGAGGAACATTTGGCAAACCAAGTGACAGAATTTAAAACTGTAAATCTTTAACATGAGGATTGACTAGCAAAATACAGCTGTTGCTGCTAGTAGCCATAGCCTTGTTTGGAAGGAAAGTGTCTTCTTGAGCTGATTATCATAAACTGCTTGGATACTGGGAAACGGTTAGCATTAGCAGGTTGGAATCTGGGCTTGTTTTGAACCCAAGAAAAATAAGAACAGTTATTTCATTGCCTGTAGTGTTTGCTGGTCTTAAAGGGACAAAAAAAATAAACTGCAGTTCTGGAACTGCCATTAAGATTGGGACTGAGACATTCCAAGTCCTCCTTTGAAATTCAAGAGATACTTAATAGAGAATAAAGGTCTTGGAGGATGGATGGTTCCTTTGTTTTTGAACAAGAGGGGCCCTCTTCCTCCCTAGATGGAAACACATTCAAAGGAAATCATTATAAAGGACATCCCTTTTTGCACAGCTTAGGCTCTGGCAATACACGCAAAACCAAGTGTAGAATTGATGCAATTACCCAAATAACGAAGGCCCTGGAGAGAAAGGAGGGAAAAATCTAGGCTTAGCTGTTTAGCTAATTGCTAGGACCCTGCAACGCTACTCAATTCTCTTAGCCATAAGCACCACAAAATACCACTTTCTAATTTCATATTTTAAGAAAGGTAGGAGAAATATTAAAGGGTACAAAAGACTTTCCCTTGAGTGACAGGGAAGGGAATCTAGGTTTGACTTATCAAAAATTTTTTGGCCATAAGAGTCAGAGTTCTAAGATACTCAGTATGGGTTCCAAGACTAAAGATCTGAAAGACACTCCCGTGGCATCACTGAAGACTAATAATCCTCGCTGACAATGTGATGGAGCACTCGCTACACCACAACAACTTCGCTAAGTCATTTCCAAAGATTCCGATTTAATCTTTACTTCATCCCTGAGAAGACAGAGGCATTTCCTTCTCTTGGAGAATTCTAAGAATAAAATGGGTCATTAAACACACACACGCAGAGTTCTTGCTGCTCTGCTCAAGATGGACCTAAAACCATTAAATAGTAGTTAGAAAAGAGATGTATTACCCTGCCCCTCTCTGCTGCCCTTCTTGCTTTGGCTTCCTGAGATTGTAGGTCTTCTGGGAGCTCTGAGGGATTCCCTGTCAGCTGCTGCTCAGGACTTCAGTTCATTTTCACACCTCTTGTTGCCAAATACTAGATTGATCCTTGCTCATGATAAGTCAAGAAATAATAAAGGCTGAAAAGTGGGGTGGCACCTGTGGCTCAAAGGAGTAGGGCACTGGCCCCATATACCAGAGGTGGTGGGTTCAAACCCAGTCCTGGCCAAAAACTGCAAAAAAAAAAAAAAGGCTGCATAGTGGGAAAATAATGGAATTGCTCAGTGCACATTTTGACTGTGCAAATTTTGTAAATCCATCTATGAGGCTGGCGTAGCCCATGTTAGATATAAATGAAGGTTAAATGATTAGTCAAATTTGTCCCTGGCATCATGACTTCAGAAGTTAACAAGGTATCGGGACACTAATAAAACTAACTCAGAGTCCTAAAAAATGCATGTGATCTGTTTATAAGATGCTCCTCCTGCATCTGATTTCTGTCCACAGCACACATCTTACGGTTAAATATGTCTCATTCAACAAGTATTTATTGAGCAACTGCTATGTACCACTTTACTTGCCAGATCCTGGAGATGCTTCCAATTATCCCTTGTAGTGGAAGGCTGACATTAAACATATAATCACTCAGATAAAAATCTAGTTACCAACTATAATAAGTGCTTTAGAACAAAGGGATTGAGAGAAAGAGGAAGTACACAGAGGTTCTAATTTTGATGAGGTATCTAATAAAGTCTTTCCTGAGGAAGTGACATATTAATTAAGGTCTGCAATAAGATATAGCCAAGTCAAAACAAAATGCAAGAATATTCTGGTAAGAAGGACTGGCACTAGCACAGGCTCTTGGCTGGAAAGTGTTAGGTTAGTTCAGAGACCTGCAAAAAGGCTGGTGTGACATTTGCCAGCAGGGTGAAGAGTGAGGCACAGGGTCAGGGCACAAGCAGGCCCCAGAACACTAGACAGGGACCAACGCCCGGGAGGCTTAGCTGGCCTACCTGTATAAATATTTAAAGTTTTACAGGAATAGTGAATAGACATTTCTCAAAAGAAGACATACAAATGTCCAACAAGTATATAAAAAATGCTCAATATCACTAATCATCAGGGAAATACAAATGAAAACCACAGTGAGCTATCTTCTCATCCCAGTGAGCATGGCTATTAATAAAAAGACAAAAAATAACAGATGCTGGAGAGGATGTGGAGAAAGGGGGACTTATGCACTGTCGGTGGGAATGTAAATTAGTACAGCCACTATGGAAAATATGATTTGTGAAGAAACTAAAAACAGAACTACCATTTGATCCAGCACTCTCACTACTGAGTATTCATCCAAAGGAAAAGAAATCCGCATATCAGAGTGAAATCTGCACCTCCATGTTTATTGCAGTAGCAAAGATACTGTTGTTTATTCATAGTAGCAAAGATATGAAATCAACCTAAGTATCCATCAACAGACTAATGGATAAATAAAATGTGCATACACATTCCATACACAATGGAATACTACTTAGCCATTTAAAAAAACAGCAAGGAAATTCTGTCTTGTGCAGCTATAAGATAAAACTAGAGGTCATTATGTTAAATAAAATAAGGCAGGCACAGAAAGATAAATATCACATGTTCTCACTCATAAGTAGGAGCTAAAAAAGTTGATCTCATAGAACAGAGACTAGAATGATAGTTATCAGAGGCTAGGAAGATGTGTGGGTGGGGGGTGGGATAAAGAGGCTAGGTAACGGGTACAAACATACAGTTTAAATACAAAGAATAAGTTCCTATACTGGATAACAGAGGGTGACTATAGTAAACAACAGTGTATTATATATTTCAAGATAGCTGGAAGAGAGGGGTTGAAATGTTCCCAACACATAGAAATGATGAATGCTCAAGGTGATGGACACCTTGGTGGACATTCATATGTCTTCTTTTGAGAAATGTCTATTCATTGTTCTTATAAAACTTCAAATATTTACTCAGGCAGGCCAGCTAGGCCTCACTAGAGTTAATCCATGTCTAGCATATGAGGCCACCCGGTGCCTTACCCCTCATTTGGTATACCTTTACCAAATATCATTACACATTGATCATTACACATTCTATGCATGTAACAAAATGCTACAGGTAACCCCACAAAAAGGTACAAATGTTGTATATCAATAAAAAGATTAAAGAAGGAAAAATATGTAGGTAGGTAAGAAAAATAAAGCTTTATAATAACTATGCATGGGTTGCCATTTGAGAGTTTTAAGTGAGGAAGTGAAATGATAAGGTCTACATTTAGGAGATCACTGGGGCTGGGGACTGGAGACTGGGTTGAACAGAGCAAGCTTTGACACAGAGAGACCAGCTAGGAGGCCACTGCTGTAGCCTCCCTGAAAGTTCAGACTCTTGGGATGTAGAGACGTATAGAGATGCTGACCGGTTTGAGAGATTTGAGAAATGAATATTATTCCACTTTCTCTATATCCAAGCAGTAGGCACAACTACAGAGAAAAAAAAGGTAGAGATTTTGTATCATTTGTTACATACAACTCAGGTGAATTTGGAGAACACTCTCCAAAATAAAGTAGCATAAGAATGGAAAATCAAGCATCCCAGGTACTCAATACTAAGTTGAAACTTGTAGATTAACAACAACTTGCACACATGAAAGAAAAACTCAATTAAATTCAACAAAGGGGAAGAAGGTCCAGTAAATGGCACACTTTCTGGATGACAGTCACAGCTAAAACTTGAACTTAACTTTACCAACACAAACAATGTAATCTAATCATATGTACCCTCATATTAATCTGAATGAAAAAAGAAAAAAAAACTACAGAGCAAAAGTAAAATTCAGGTTTTAAGTTGCCCAGTTAACCAAATAAAGTAATTCACGCCTACCTACATAGAATTCTTTGGGGGAAAGTGTTTCCTAAATTATTCTGATTAGCGGTTTCTCATCAACATTGTTGATTGGCAGTTACTAGCTATCTGGATGTTGACACTGGCATTAAGAAGCCATAAACTGACTCAAAGGTCTGCACATTGCTCTTTCAGCTAAACTGTTGAAAAAGACTTGACAAGTGCCCCACACGAGAATATAGAGGCACTGTGAGTTTACTTAACTACTGTATGGTAAAAAGTATTTATTCACTTGAATTCATCATAAACCTTATTATTCCTAGCATTAGCCCTACCTTCTCAATGCAGTCATTCCCTGTATCAAGTAGAAGTCATTCTTTCATCCCTCAGTCATGAAGTCTGTCTTCTGAATATCATGGCTCACAGTGAATTTGGTCCCCCATGCACAGTAACATTCTGTGGACTGGTCCATTTTAATTCTTTGGGGGTTCCTAGAGCTCTTGTGAACTTTATTCATCCTCAGCAGACTTAAAAAATAAACTCCACTTTATGTCATGTCTGTCTTTGCTCAAACCACAACCCTTGCTGAATACAGCCTACAAATTGCTCTTTCAGTTGAGTTGGCAAGGGTTCATCATTTGGAGGTCAAGGTTGCATATCTGTTTCCAATAACAGGTGCTTGTGATGAGCCAATAACTGTGGTGCCTGTATTTATAAATGAGCCATTACACCACCTACCATAGTCATAGCAACACTGTGGTAACCTCTCCCACACACCAGAATTAGAAGGGTTTTCTTCATCTTGATGTATTTCTCAGGACTTGTTAGAAATTTGATATTTAAAAATATCTTTACTGTTTTTTAACATTAGTATCACATTTATTCTATCATGGAAAATAAACAGTTGATGAATTTTAATGATATCTCTTTAAAGTCACCCCAGCTGTGTCTGTGTACACAATGAAATGGATAATAACGAAGACAATTATCTGGATGAAATGCCAAGAGCTGAGATAAGAATCCGAATCAAATCCAAAGTCACTCTGCCTCACTGTCTCTTCTCATTTGGCTGGTGTTTTCCCTTTTATTTCTTTTCTTCTGTTTTTTTTTTTTCCATTGTGATAAAATATACATAACGTAAAATTTATTACTTTAACAATTTTTAAGTAGACAGTTCTGTATCATTAAGTACATTCACAATGTTATGCAACCCTGACCACCATTTCCAGAAATGTTTTATTATCCCATACAGAAACTCTGTACTGTTAGACAATACCTCCGTATTCCCTCCTCCCCTCATCTCCTGGTAACCTCTATCCTACTTTCTGTGTCTATGAATTTGCCTATTCTGGGCATTCCATGTTGTGCCTGGCTTACTGTACTCAGCATATATTTTCAAGGTTCATCTATGCTATAGCATGTGTCAGGATTTCATTTCTTTTTGTCACAGAATAGTATTCCACCCTTTCAAATACCATGTTTTATTTATCCATTCATCAGCAGTCAGTGGACCTTTGAGTTGTTTTCACCTTTTAATTATGGTGAAGATGCTACTATGAATATGGGGGTATAAGAATCCATTGGAGTCCCTGCTTTTAGTTCTTTGGGGCATATACCCAGGAGTAGAATTGCTGGCTCATATAGTAATTCTATGTTAACTCTTTGAGAAATTTCCAAATTGTTTTCCATAGCAGCTGTGCCATTTTATAGTCCCATCAACAGTGCATGAAGGTTCCAATTTCTCTACACTCCGCCAACATTGGTTATTTACCATTTTTTTATACTAGCTACCCTAATGAGTGTGCCTATTTCTTTTTAAGTGGTCTTATTATCTGTATGCCTGATTATCTTGATATAATCAACTGATCATGCTATTGCTATTCAACATGGCTGAAGTAATTGTCCATATACATGCAAATTTTTATTCAGGCAAAAAATGTAAAAACAAACAAAAAAACTATCCATCATCTGAATTCAACTAACAATTACCCACAAGAGACAATGTAGCCATGGCTCACACTTATAATCCTAGCTCTCTGGGAGGCTGACACAGATGGATTACTTGAGCTCAGGAGTTCGAGACCAGGCAGAGCAAGAGAGAGACCCTGTCTCTACTAAAAATAAGACTACAGCTGGGTGTCTATAGTCCCAGCTACTTGGGAGGCTGAGGCAAGAGGGTCACTTGAATCCAAGAATTTGAGTTTGCTGGGAGCTAGGTTGCCACAGGACTCTACCCAAGGTACAGGGACTCTGTCTAAATAAATATAAAAATAAAACTGAAAAAAAGACAATAGAACCCAGTGCCTAAAAGCTCACTCTCTGGCACAGATTGCCAGAATTGGAACCCCAACTCTGCTCTAACCTGCCAAGTCTATGTGTCTGTGTCATGGTGAGCTGTGTAACTCCTAAGCAGCTTCCTCTCCTATGGAATGAATATAATAATGCACCTGATTCCTAGTATGGTTATGAGGATTAAATAAGTAAAGGCAGTCAAAGCCCTTAAAACAGTGCTCTGTAAATATTAGTTTAAGCATCATTAATCCAGTAAATTTCTAGGTTTCACATGCATGAAGACTTCCAGGCCTCATCCCATACCTCAGGCAACTAAGTCAGTGTCTTGGTAGAGAATGGTATCTACATTTTAATGAGCACCAAGTGTTCACATCATCCTCACATGCAATGGCATTTGACAACCCCTGCCCTAACCCATACCAGCCAGTCTCATCTTTGGATTTCCTCTGACCTTCGAGCAAGTGGGTCCTCAAAATGGATCCCATTTGTGACTAAAGTTGCAAAACTACAACTAGCTTTTTAAATTATTAGAGCTTATAGTCTATGAAATTATAAGACTATTCTATGAAGTACATTTCTTTTAAAGTTTTTCACTCTATTAATATGGTTGTAGCACCTTCTTCTTTCCAGAGCAAAAAGATGGATTTCCCCCCAACCACAGCCAATGAAAATGACAAAGGCATTATATTTTTTTGACCAATTCTGGCATAAATCACTTTAAACTCCAAAAAATCACACCTTATTTTTACAAAAGAATGATCCTAACACTTCACAAAATGCCAGCACACTCATGTGGCCAGCCACCTGGTTACTTCCATATATCCAGAAGTGTGACAGTAGATAGACAAAACATTGGAACTGAAGACACAACTTCTATCTTGACCTAAAAGGGCCATGGAAATGTTCCATTTCTTAAAAGCATCTTAAATAATCCAGAAAGGAGAGATCTTGTGAAATACTTCCTACATTTTATGTTTCAGAAGTTCTTTCAGCAACATGGGGTTTTCAGAAAATAGAAGGGTTGAAGAATATGAAGACTTCACCTGGGCCAGCCACACTTTTACAACCAGATCAGCTGCATAAGTTTCCCCCTGGGAAATCCCTCAGAATTTCCATTCCATGGCAAAAAGAAGTGGAACTGGAAACACAGTGTGAAAATTTTCTTCAAGAAAAGCTGGGGCTGCTGGGGCTGTAAAAGAGAGAAAAATGTAAGACTATTTCAAGCATAGAGCCCCAGAGTCATTGTGAAAGATGCATCACTCCAAAAAATTGCAAACAGTGGAAATATTTTGCACTGAAAACAAGGACCAGAGACATCCCATCAGTGGTTCACCAAGATTTCTCAGAGGCTCCATAATTTTAGGGAGCGGCTGTCCTGAGATATAGAGGCTGATGGAGAAATTGTAGTTTTACCACCTAGAGCTGTGGGGGGAAAGCCTGAGTTTCATAAACACACTATCAGCCTCTAAACATTCCCCAGCCCCATACCAGCATCATTAGATCTAAAAATGCCACCAGAATATAAAAAGTAGCGCCATTGTTGAGGGTTTACTAGGGCCAAACTCTGGACAAGCCTTTCTCATATGTTTTTCCTTAAATCCTGTATAGTAGACCCATTTTAACAAAGCAGGACAACATAAAGCTCATTCACTCATTCATTCATTCAATTAATATTCACTGGGCACTTTTTTTATCAGTAACTTTGGAGGACAGCAGTTAAAATGGAGGGGGTAGGGATATAGCCAATCTGAAAAGGCTGCATTCTATACAATTTCAAATAGATGTTCTGAAAAAGTCACATGATGGAGAGAGTTAAAAGATCAGTGGTTGTGCAGCACCTGTAGCTCAGTGGGTAGGACACTGGCCATGTAGACTGAGGCTGGCAGGTTCAAACCTGGCCCTGGGCCAGCTAAAACAACAATGACAACTGCAACCAAAAAATATAGCCCAGCATTGTGGTGGGTACCTGTAGTCCCAGATACTTGGGAGGCTGAGGCAAGAGAATCACTTAAGTCTAAGAGTTTGAGGTTGCTATGGGCTGTGATACCACAGCACTCTACCGAGAGTGACATAGAGACTCTGTTTCCAAAAAAAAAAAAAAAAAAGCCTGGTATTGTGGTGGGCCCCTGTAGTCCCAGCTACTTGGGAGGTGGAAGCAAGAGAATTGCTTAAGCTCAGGAGTTTGAGGTTGCTGTGAGCTGTGACACCACAGCACTCTATCAAGGGCAACATAGTGAGACTATCTCAAAAAAAAAAAAAAAACCAGTAGTTAAGAGAGGTTAGGGGCAGGGAACAAGGAAAGAATAGGTAGAACACAGAGGATTTTTAGAGAAGTGAAACTATTCTGTATGATGCTGTAATAGTGAGGACCTGTCATTAAACATTTGAAAAGACCCACAGAGTGTACAACCCCAACACTAAATCCTAATGTAGACTATGACCTTTAGTTAATTATAATAATGCATCAATATTGACGCATTATATGCCACACTGACACAAGTCATTAGTAACAGGGGAAACTGGGGGGAGGAGGGTGTGCTTTCCACTCAATTTTTCTGTAAACCTAAAACTGTTCCAAAATATACGGTCTATTGATTTGTAAAAAAGAAAAATGTGAAGAGAGGGAAACCACAGTCCCTATCATCATGAGGACTTAACAGAGGGCAAGCCAGATTCAAAACAAGGCTCACACCTGTAATCCTAGCACTCTGGGAGACTAAGTCAGGTACATTGCCTGAGGTCATGAGTTCAAGAGCAAGACCCTGTCTCTACTGAAAATAGAAAAGTTAGCCGGGTGTCGTGGTGGGCACCTGTAGTCCCAGCTACTCAGAAGGCTGAGGCAAGAGGTTTGCTCAAGCCCAAGAGTTTAAAGTTGCTGTGAGTCTTGATGCCAGGGCATTCTACCCAGGGCAACAGAGTGAGTCTCTGTCTCGAAAAAAAGAGAGAAAGAAAGAAGAGACATAACAAGAGCTGTGCTCTTTGTAACTAAGGAAATAAGGCAAAGGACTGTTATTTGCATTGATGGGCTTAGTCAGGGGAGGCTTCTCTGAGGGGGTAACATCAAAGCCAAGACCTAAAGTAACCAACATGTGAACTGGGGGAAAAATGTTACACCTAGAGGGAACAGCATGTGCGAAGACCCTGGGAAGAAAGGGAAATCCAGAGGCACAAGGAAGCCACACAGCTGACAAATGGCGGAGCTGGGATATGACTCACCTTCTGATCTCACCTCCTCTTCTTTAAATGACCAGTCTCTTGGATATCAAACTCCACTCTTTTTTCAAATTCTCCTTGTACTCCCTTTCCCTATGGTCTGGCTGGATAGTGTAAACATTACTTAAAAAGGGAATCAATTCTTCTGTCACCAATGGCAGAGCATTCTGCCCCACACTTCAATCAGCATAGAAAATTCCAGGACTTTGCTCTCCTGCTATCTTTAAAATCCTAGGGGTGGAGGGGCATTTTGTTGTTTGGAAGAAAAGTTCATCTGTTCCTTATTTTCCAAAAACACCCAGCATATATCATATCATTCAACTCTTATTGGGCACGTACATCTCTTTGCATTATGAGAGAAGTTCCTATGGTCTTTGTAAATATTTCTTATACTTGACTGACCATGTTATATATACTGTGCTGTGCTAATCTTAACCGTGGTTGAGAGTATTTCTGTGCACAGATCTGGATAAATGGAGCAGCTTCCTAGCCAGTAGAGTAAAAACACTCATGGCCATTGTTCTGTGAGTCTGCTGAAAGACTTTACATATGTCCAAAATCAAAATACAGGGTACTCTTTTCCTAAAGAAGGAGAAAAAAAAATCCAGTCCATTTGAAAAAGCATTTCAGAACCAAAAACATGGCATGTAAAGAAGAAAGAGGTGAATGTGTTATTTTCAATGGAAAAAACAGCTGCTTAAGTCAGATAGAAACCAGATGGGAGAGAAAGAATCAGAAGAGTAAAGCTGAAAGGCATTCAGGAAAAAGACATCAGAGGCGAAATGTGCTCCCAAGTCAGAGGAGCGGTGACTCCCAGACTTTTCTTCCTGTGGTGCTGGACCATATGGCTCACAGGAACATGGAAGAAAAACGGAGGTGCATGCACCAAGTCACCCAAGGAACTGGTCCCCAAGACAATTCAGTCACACTCACATGGCTAAGTGAGACGTTGGGAGCTTGGCACATTCCCTGAGGAAGTGGATAGGAGGCCCAGAAGGAGAAGGGAGCGTCTGAGCGTTCTCCGCCAGCCCACTGCTGGGGAAATAAACCAGACAGGAAGATTCCAGGCCTTTTAAGCTGTGTTTATGGGAGCGCTCCTTTGTCACAGTCCACCTGTCTTTCCCCACTGCTCTCCAGGGAGCCCTGGGGAACGCCAAGGCTTTGCTCAGACAACAGCCGCTGCGGCCATGTCGCCCGACAGACGTGAGGCAGGGCGTCCTGTGCACTGTTCCCTCCGCGCTGTGTTGTGGCTTTCTCACGCTGGCGGAGCGTATTATTTGAGTTGCCACATGCTGACCACAGGCTTCCGCTTGCACCACATGCTGACCTCAAAGGAGGCTCGCTCACGTTTGGGCTTCCCGCCGAGGCTTGCTGTGGGGCTGAGGTTGTGGCCTGGGCGGCTGGCATGGTGTCCGCCCACACGATGCTGGAGACGAGCCTGCCTCTCCTCTCCCTGACAGTCACCCTGTTCAGACTCAGAGAGTCCAATCACCCACCAGTGTGGTTTGCTAACAGATTATCTGCTTAGCATTACCTTAGCAGCCAATGATGAGTTAACACCAGGTTACGAAGAACAGCCAGCAGAGAAGACAGCTAGCTCCTCACCATGCCGGGAAAGGACAGAGCTGGTGTCTTAACCACTCAGACCTCTCTGCCCACCCCCCAGCCCCTCTCCCACCCTGGAGTCACCCCTGATCTTGGTGCAGTATTTCTCAAGGTGTATTGTGCTCTCAACCCCCCTGGGACTCTTGTTCACAAGCAGATTCAGATTCATTAGTTTGGGGGAAAGGCTTGAGATTCTGCATTTCTATCTCACCCCCCAGGTGATGCCAGTATCACTGGTCTACTGATGATGCTTTGAACAGAAATGTCTTAGTTGATAAAAAAGAAAATCTTATTTTAAAAATAAAACACAAGCTGGTTTCATAAAGCTCTACAACCTTAACCCAATCACTAAACATCCTTAAGCCTCAGTTCTCACATTCATAAAATGGTGATAATAATAATATCTATTTCACAGGGTGGTTGAGAAAATCAAGTGGCATAATTTATAATAAAAGGCTTATTATAAACAGTATCTTTACAGTTAAAAGTAGAAAGACTTTTCAGTTTATGGGAGCCAGTGAGGACCTTTTTAAGCAGAAAAAAAAGGTCCTCACTGGCTCCCGTAAACTGAAAAGTTTGGAGTGCATCTGGCTGCAGGCATAGCTGGATCCAGTTACTCAAATTATTTCTTCCAGATGCTTCCTTGCTCTTGCATTCTTTCTCAATCTCTCGATCTCTCTCTTAATCTGTTTCTTACTCCTTCTCTCCTCCTCTTTCTCCCTTCCTCTCATTCCTCATTCCTTCTCATCTGGGGCTCTACTTTTTTCTGTGTGGCCTTATACTCAGGCATGCTCTCTCATGTGCCATGGGAAACACGTGCTTACAGAGACGCTGAGGCTGGAGGTGTGGAGACCTTAGTACTCTTTGACTCTCTCATCTCCCTTCATATCTAACTCTGCTCACCCTGGATATTATTTCCTCTTATTCAGCAGTTACTTTTTGTGTTTTGGGTATTTTGTTTTTTGTTTGTTCATTTGTTTTTTTGAGACAGAGTTTCACTTTGTCACCCTGGGTAGAGTGCCATGGCATCAAACCTCAAACTCTTGCCTCAGCCTCTTGCTACAGCACCTGCCACAATGCCCAGCTATTTTTAGAGATGGGGTCTGGTTCTAGCTCAGGCTGGTCTCAAACTTGTGAGTTTAGGCAATCTGCCCACCTCAGCCTCCCAGAATACTGGGATTACAGGTGTAAGCCACCACCCCCAGCCAATTCAGCAGTTACTTTAAAACGAATAGGATGTATAGCTAAGTGCAGCAGTTGATACCTATAATCCTAGCACTGGAAGGCCAAGGCAGGATGATCACTTGAGCTCAGGAGTTCAAGACCAGCCTAAGCAAGACTGAGACCCCCGTTTCTACTAAAAATAAAAAAAATTAGCCAGGCATTATGGTGAGCACCTGTAGTCCCAGCTACTCTGGAGGCTGAGGCAGGAGAATTGCTTGAACTGAGGAGGTTGCTGTGAGCTAAGCAGATACCATAGGACTATAGCCCAGGTGATAGAATAAGAACCTTTTCCATAAATAAATAAGTAAACAAACAAAATAATAGGATGTAAACTGACCTCTAATCAGGTGGCATAAAAAGACCATCTACTAGAGGCCAGAGGTCTGCCATCTAATCCAGGTTTTGCCACTAACTGGCTTTATAACTTGGGTCCAGTTTGTTTCACCTCTGTGGCTTAGTTCCCCATCTGCAACATAGGGTTGCATCAGTTATCTTAAATGTCCTTTCTAGCTCAAAGTTGTGTGTTTCTATGATTCTGTCCTTACAGAATGACACCACTAAGAGCTACTCACATTTTAGCAGACAATTTCTGAGATGGCAGTGACTTGATAGGATGAATGAATGACCACCAGCAGAAATGTAATCAAGAAATTTGCATAAGAGAAAGTAGGAACCTTTTCCCAAACCTGATAAACATCACTCCATGTGGGTATTCACCTAGTCATGGAATTCTGAATTTGCTATTTAGGTCACTCAAAACTGTGGCCTTGGTTGGCCTATGTTAATACAAGGGCAGAAACCAAGGCTGAGTCACACTCAGGCCTGCTTTCCTCTGACCAGATATCTGGCTTGCCACTTCTTAGCCTGACAATGACCCTCGTCCTCCTTCAGGATGATCTAGCCAGTCTTTCCATGGTCTCTCCCGTGTAGGTGTGTCCTGAGCCTACTTGGCCTTCTTATTGCTCCAGCCTTCGAAGTGTCCCCAACCTGCAAGTCCCCACCAAAACTTCATCCTATTTCCCAACCCCTTGAAAGTCCCACACCTTGCTAAGTGGAGACATTACCTTCAAGAAACTAATTGCTTTTGGTTTACTAATGGGTAGTAAAGTTACCCTCAAAAACAATATATGTGTGCTTCTGAAAGGCCTTATCCTAATACAGAAGAATGACTCCAATGGTGGAATTTCAGGCCCTGTGACAGGTGAAGAGGGACCTGGACTAGAAGCTAAAACTATGAGCTTACTCTCAGGCAAATTTTTATTTATTTTATACTCCACTTCTTTTTTTTTTTTTTTTCTCCAGTTTTTGGCCAAGGCTGGGTTTGAACCTGCCACCTCTGGCATAAGGAGCCGGCACCCTACTCCTTTGAGCCACAGGAACCACTGCACCACCCTTATATTTCACTTCTTCCAAACAATATTGCAGGTCACTGTGACTATAAAAAAGGTATATGCATTTTTCTAATGTAATAGATAAAAATTATGAAATGTAATAGATAAAAATGATAGAAATTACATTTAAAGATGGAAAAATAAATCAAGCCCCTAGCCTAGGCTAATATTTATTGTGAGGATAAAAATTCACCCTGCACTTCTTGCTAGCCAAGGCAAAAAGAAAACATGGTGAATTAAATCACTTTCAAGCACCAGTTAAAAGGGAAATGCTAGATGATAGTTATAAACTGGCAGAGAGAATCACACCAAGGACTATAAACAGTGTAAGAACAATGGCTTAAAAGGCTGCTTATTACATTGATATAGGTATGTTCTTCACACACTTGATCTTAGCCAAAAGGCTGAGAAGCGATAGTACGTAGGTTCTTCATATGGAGTTTTGGTTGTGTCCTTGAGAAAAGACAACCTCAGAGGTAGAGGGTTACCTCATTTTCTCAAGTATGACCTTGTCTATACAGCACAAAATGAGCGTTCAGTTATCAGAGGCAACCACAGTTGTTCATTCAATCTCCTGCCTGATTTGAACAGTGGATGTTTAAGTTATCACTAAGTCCTATAATTGTTACAGCCAAGTTGCTCTCCAACTAATCCAGAACCCTTTTCACCATTGCCCCCAGCCTCAAGCTGGACGCTCATCACCTTTCCCCTGGGCCTAATTCATCTCTCTACCACCAACCTTCCAGTTCATTCATACAGAGCAGTCAGAGATGACCTTTCTAAAACACAAATCTCATGGTGCTATGTCAGAGCCTTCCTGTCACCACCAGTTTGCAAATGTCTCAGCCTGGCCTCTGGGGCCCTTCTGATCTGGCCTCCTGTATGTGCCCTGCCAGACTCATCTCTTTTCCTCTCCCATCCTCTCTCTCATCTGAAATATTTTTAGCTCTTCTGAATGTCCCACGATCATTGTCTGGCTATTCTTTCTCACCGTTCAGATCTCAGCATAGACAAAACATCTTTCCCCAATATATCCTCAGCCTCTCCAGCCTGTCCTTTGTCTGGGTCCCCATCTCATCACTTCTGGAACCATGTTAGAATGGCCAGTGTGCTCACCTACTTGCTCTACTGGACTCTCAACTCCATTGCCAAAAGCTCAGCCCCCACCCTAGCCCTGGAGCCATCTGTGCTGCTCCGCAGGCCATATGATCGTAAATAGTCACACCCTTCCCCATGCCTCAGTTTCTTTATCTCTAAATAGGACTCATAATGGTGCCTACATTTTAAAGATATTGCGAGGACTAAATGAGAAGATTCACTAATAGTTCTTATACTGTTTCATGCACACAGTAAGTACAACTATTATTATTATTAATTGTATTATTGTATTAGAGTAGGAATTTTTTTCTTATTCACTGTTGTATGCACACACCCAGTTCCATGTCTGGCACAGAGTAGGTGATCCACAAGCACTTGCAGGCTGAGTGAGTGACTGTTGACTTGTCTAGGGTTGTCATGTACATTGTTCTGTTTGGTCTTCACTTGGTCTGTGACAACCAAAAGAACCAACGTGCCAGCACCTCCCCAGTTTGTTTGCTCTGGTGTTTTTTCCATTTACTCTGTGAGGAAAAGGATTCCATTTTACAAAGAAGGGAGGAAGGGTGGGGGCCTGGTTCCAAAGGCCTGTTTGTTCTCATTATTAATTTTCCCCTCCTCTTCCAAGCAGAGTTTGAATGATTTTGAATGTGCACTCATCTGGAACAGCACCCTCATTCTCTCATTTCATGCCTGGCTGCAATTAAAGTCAAAGGCAAAATTTTAAAATACAACTTTATTATAGAGTGAAAGAATTGTTGATGCAGGAACTAGCCTGTAGTCTTACAATATTACCAAAAAGAAAAAAAAGAAAAGAATACCAAGCTGCCAACTTGTGGGTTTGGTCCCGCCAGCAGAGACTCGAAACTCTAGAATCAATAACTCAGTTAACTTTGCTGATTTCTAATGCAATTATAAACACTGGAAAATTGCCCAAATGCTCAAAAAGGAAATAAGGTTCTACTTAGAATATCCCCACACCCTTTTCTAAAGAAATACTTGGGTGATAAAGGCAAAATAACTGAATCGGGTGAGGTTTGGCAGTTTCAATGTCAGACTGGAGAACTGTGGAATTTCAGAACTGGAAGCTCAGAAGTCATCCCAAGGCCATTTTACAGATAAGATAACTGAGGCCCAAAAGGAGAAGGAACTTGCCCAGGTTCACACAATGGGCATCAATCTCGAAAGACCCCCATCTTTCTTTCTTTATTTGTATAAGAATATTTACTGAGATCCTATTTGGGGCCAGACACTGTGCTAAGCATGAGAAATTCATTAGTGGGCCAAACAGATGTGTTCTTTGGCCTTGTAGAACTTAACATTCTATGGGGGAGTCAGACAGTTAACAAGAAAACCAACAAATAAGTAAGTAATAAATGGCCAGAACGAAAGAGATTGCAGTAGTAGAGGCCATCAGGGAGGCAACTCCCAGGAGGTGACATTCTCAGCCAAGACCTGGGAAAAGAGATACTCAGAGACAAGGAAGAGCTTGGTAAATTAAAGAAGCCAAAGGGTGAACAATGTGGCTGGAGCATAGTGCGTGATGTCACGGCCACACCCCTAAAACAGAATATGATAGCACTTATACTCCTCCGCCCTCCAAAAAGGGGACTCTGTCACTGGCTTTTGGCAGAGTATGGAGGGGCTGGAACCCAATTTCCCCCCACTCCTGAGGTGGGAAACCTGCATCCATCCTGCTCTCAGACCTTTCACAGAACTCACTTGTGAAAGTACTTTTCCTTCACAAGCAAGAAGAGAGTTTGACCAGGTTTAGAAGTCAACTTCCAGATCAGGAGAAAACCATGCCCAAGAGAGCATGACTCTGGGGAAGAAGGTCTGGAGAGGAAGTGTCAGCACAACAAAGTGATTAAGAGTGGAGACTGTGGCTGGTGCAGTGTCTCACACCTGTAATCCTAGCGCTCTGGGAGGCCAAGGAAGGTAGATCACTTGACCTCAGGAGTTGGAGACTAGCCTGAGCAAGAGTGAGATCCCATCTTCACTAAAAATAGAAAAATTAGCCAGGCATTGTGGCAAGCACCTGTAGTACCAGCTACTCAGGGGACTGAGGCAAGAAGGAACACTTGAACCCAAAGAGTTTGAGGTTGCTGTGAGCTATGATACCACGGGCACTCTACCCACGGTGACAGTGAAACTCTGTCTCAAAACAAAAAAAAAAAGGAAGTGAAGACTGTAGTCAGACACCCCTGGGGAGAGGCCAGTCTCAACCATTCCAGACCTGGGCAAGTTGGTTAAATTTCTCTGAGCTATGGTTTTCCTCTCTGTAAAATGGGTAGCTCAGAGTGGAATCTGAAGGACTAGAGGAGCTCACACTTATAAACTGCTAAGTACCTCACTAATAGCCATGCACTCACTCGTAGCCATGCACTCACTCACAGAGGAACTCACACTTACAAACTGTCAAGCCCTCACTCATAGCCATGTGCTGGCCTTAGCTTTCTTGGGTATGCATACCAGCTGGCCTGAGTGAGGACTCTTGCTTCCTTCCTCCTGGTGCCACAACCCTCCTACACTATCATGCCTTCCTATCTATCTATCTAGCATTTGGTGAGCCATAACTAGATAGGTAGCATTCTATCTACTGGGTCTATCCTAGTATAAGACCCAGTAGGCTGCCCACCCACCACTACCTTCCAAATCCAACAATAAAAGATGAACAACTTCACCAGAATCAATAAGATGAATTGCACTGTTTTTTGTTTAAACACCGCAATGAGGTGATGTCTGGTTTTTATTAAATATCTTAAGTAAATTATTAATTCATACCAGAAACAAAAGTATAAACATGGCTGTATAAGAAACATTGATATTCCAACAGTCTAGAGATGACTCCAAGGGCCCCAACTGGCCACACTCTAGGACACACACACCTAACTGGCTTGAGGCCTCAGCTGCACTGAAATCCCAGCAAGGAGATTTCTGAAAGTCAGAAAATTAGGGTGTTCCTCTGCTCCACTCCACACAACCACTGCACCCACACACATTACATGTAAGAGTCCTTGATTCCATTCCTCAACACTGGATAACAATGATGATGATTATTATAACAACAGTAATGCTCACAGAGCACTTCTGTGCTAGGCTCACAGGGCCCACTCTAGCAGGCAAATGAACAAACTCCTGAAATGTGGCTGGTCAAAACTGAGATGCACTATAAGTGTAAAATATATGCTGGATTCCAAAGATACACTTATTAAAATTGATTTCATCTGTTTTTACTTTTATAAATGTAGCTGCTACAAAATTTTTAATTATTTATGTGGTTTTCATCATATGTCTGGTCAAAAGGTACTAAGGGTAAAGCATGGCACATGTATTATTTCCTTCTAGCCTCACAGTAACCCCTTCAAGTAAGGACCATTATTACCCCATTTTACAGATGATAATACTGAGATTTAGTAGTTCTGACTTTAACTCTCCCAGGGCCTAGGGATCTGGAATTCCTTCCTGATTTGTTTATCTGAATTCTGTTTCATTCTCAAGGGTTAAAACTATGTATTCCTCCTCTTTTTGAAATTCTCACAGTTTTCTTAACCTCCCCTATTTCCCTTTCCCCCCCTCCATGTTTGGCTCTAACACTTCTCACCTGTTCCCAACAATTACATACTTAAATGACATCAGTTGTGTCTTATATTCTTTGCTATTTCACATTGGTTGGTTTTTCTTTGTAAAGTAATACGTTCTTGCAAAGTGTTTTTCAAACTAAAGGTTATAACCCACTCATTATTGGAATGTGGAACCCATTTGGTGAGCCATAACTAAAAATATTTCCAAAATGAAATAGAGCATAGAAGAAAATACAATGGGAAAAATACATATATTGCTTTCTAGTACTTTTGTATACGTGTACTGGATCATGACATGATTTATATTTCTGACTCTGAGGTTCAGTCCAGAAATTTCAAGAAATGTTGCACTAGCAGTTCAGAGTGTGGCTGCTGGAGCTGCTCCCTGAGTTTGAATCTACATCTATCACTAGTGAGCTGTGCAAGCTTCTCCAAGCTTCAATTTCCTCACCAGGAAAATGAGGATTACACCAGTGCCTCATGGGTTTGTTAGAAAGATTAAACAAGAGCATGCATGGAAGACTAGCTATCAAATTTGTGTTACTGCTTTTTCCTTCCAAACTAACGTGCTGTTAGGACCTGCTTGCTCAAAGCCTCCCATGCGTTGTTGTTGTCTACCAAATAAAGCATTAGCATCTAATCCTATAATGTGAGGCTGCCTCAGTCTGACCTTGAACTACTTCTGCAGCCTTGCTGCCCTCCTACAAGGAAAGTCTCTTTCCCTCCCTGGCTGTGTCTTGCCTTGTCCCTTCCTCTCCTAGGCAGTTGCCACTCTCCTCTACCACCCAATTTATCCTCTTGTTCACCCTATCTGGGCAACTCCTAGAAGCTTCCGACTAAACTAAACCCTAGTTCTTCGGGGGTCTTCAGTGTCCTCTGTCTTAACTTCTCAATGAACTTGTTTGTCTCACATATTGTTTATTTGAGATTCAGCCAAGATACCCAGGAAAAATCGTAAAAGAGGAGGACTTTTACATCAGGAGGAGGGAAAACCAATAAGCAAAACTTTCAAATCACCTGGAGATTGTGAGAACAGATTGCTGGGCCCCAGAGTTTCTGATTCAGCTCAGGAATTCACATTTTTAACAAGTTCCCAGGAAATGTTGATGCTTCTGGCCAGGGTCCCAGGCTTGGAGAACCACTGGTAGAGTGTTTAATAGTATAAGCTCAGTTAGATGAACCTAAGCTAAATTCCACATGGCACTGGCATTCGCACGCGCTCTACGAATTCCACCTACACATCTGATTACATTTTTAAACTAATTTCTGCTTTAATCTCAGGATGTTCAATATCATTCTTTTGAGACCTCTCTCCATGCACAACTGACTGAGAACCCCAGGGTCTGACCTAGCCCACCAGGGATTTACCTACTAGTGCAACCGCTGCCATGGCTTCTCAACAACACAGGGCGGCGCTATTGAAGCCTGGCCTGCACCTGGGCTAGATTGGTCTAAGAGAAGATTGGTCCGGAGAAGCTCATTGAAGTCTTGTTCGGGGCTTTAACATGACAGCTTTTTGCCATTTTCCCTCTCATACTCAGACATTATTTACCAAAGCACATCCACTGTGCCATGATGTCTGGGTCCCGGAGAGTTCAGATCACTATCCTCAGGCGGTGCCCACGTTTATAAATTCTCAGCCCTTTGGGTTGAACCTAATCCTAGAGGTAGCTTTATGTTAGGGACTCTGGCTTTATCTCGCTGTAAGTAGGAGCCATCCCAAATAACCCTGATTTGGGAGGAAAGAGATTAGTAGAAACAATTTCTACAAATAAAGTTTCTTCTCCCCAGGGGCCAACTCTGCATAACAAAAGGCGAGGGAACTTTTGGTAAACCGCTCAAAAGAACTAAAAGGTGTTCCTCCTTTCCTTTTCCAAGATAATCAGAGCCTATTTACTCTTTCATTTGCACTTTGAGAGAAGCTTTTCAGGGACCTATTTCTGACCTGGCTAACCTACTCCTGAGACTTTTCAGCTGCTACTTGGGTTTAATTTTTGCTTCGTCAGGCACTAAACTAAGGTGACCAGACGTCCCGCTTTTGGTGGGACAGTCCCAATTTTTAACAATTTGTCTCGTGTCCCACGGCTTTTTAAAAAGTCCTGATTTTTGGAAAGAATGCACGACAACCTAGGAACAGCGGGAGAACGGGAAGGGAATATACGGTTTTCAGCTGCCATGTGGCTATTTCACCAGGATATGAGTTTTATATTATTTTTGTTAATTTTATAATGTTAAACTTTAATAATAATAAATAAGTGTTGAGAACTGATTATGGAGAACTGCTTATCAAAATTCGCATCGTTGATCAGTTGTTAGAATTAAACCACCATTGTTTGGACTTAATGAACAATGGCATTTTTTGGCATTGGCAACCACTAAAACATTTTGTAACTGTCTCTCAGAAGATACACATACTGCGTGCTAGTGCTAGTTAAACAAGTGATGTCAACAAATCAGGTATTCAGATAATTTAGGTAAGTTATTTATTTATTTCATAAATTTAGCGGACAGTACTCATATTATATTTTATAGTGGTGGCAAAAAGTCTAGGGCTGGCCTTGAAAGTGACACTTACTACTTACCAGGTATCATTATTAAAAAAATATATTGATAAGGAAAAGCTTAACTCTTGGGCATCAGCAAAAATCACAATAGAGAATAAATGGTTAGAAATATTTCATCATTTTGAAACAAACCATGTTCCATACAATAATGCACTAAAAATTGTGGGATATGCTCTGTCCTTACCAGGAACTAATGCTGTGACTGAATGCATTTTTTCTATGGTAAATAAAGTGTGGATATCAGAAAAATCACAATTAAGTGTTGAGACTTTAAAAGCCATTTTATGTGTGAAATATAATTTAACAAATTCTTGTGAAAAATTTCATGACCTTTTAAACAATGACAGCAATCTACTAAAAAAAAGTTAACTCAAATGAGAAATATGCCAAAGAATAAAATAATACTATGCATAATTTTTTAACATATTATATTTGTAAATTGTACTTATATTGAAATATTTTTTAAAATTACAATACTATTTTTGTGTTATATGAAAATTTTTGTTGCTCCATATAGACCAAATTTTTAATTAAGAACACTCCCCCTCACCCCGTCAATGGTGTCCCGCTTTACTGATGTTAAAATCTGCTCACCTTAACTATACTCATCATCAGTTTAGGCCTCTAATGTTCCATCTGCACGTAAGTACTCATTAGTGGGTCATGAAAACAATTTAGAGGGTTTCAACCATACTTTTGGCTAATGAATTAAAATGGAAAGTAAAATTATTTTGTACGTATTAGAGAATTGATTCAGGAAACTTTTGCTTCATTACTATACTAGATCAAGATTTAAAATGAATTTCTCAGTGTGGGTCCAAATCAGAAAGTTTGAATCCACTGCTCTCTGCAAAAGATCTTTCTGTCACTGGGCCATCCTCTCTCGTATTTGATTTCCTCCTGTCCTTCTTTAAGGCTCAATTCCAGGAAGCCTTTTTTGGCGCCTTCTTCCCAATTAGAAGCTGAAGCCTCAAAGCTTGCGGAAGATCCTGTCTGCCTCTCATTTCACCTACCAGGCTGCTTTGCAGTAATCTGTGTGAGTACTCTGAGACCCTTCCCCTTCACCCATTCAAGCTGTGTGGACCTGAAGCTCCTGGAGGGCAAAGACAGTGTCTTCATCTCCACTCTACCCCAGTATTGGGCACACAGCATAATTAGCACCATAAATATTTGCCGAATGTGCCAACTTACCCTCATGAGTTGTTGCCTTTGGCACCTTTCAAATGCCACCATATGTTACTGTTCATGTAAACTTTTCTCTAGCCTTATATTGGGCCAATTTGTGCTTTTCTTCTCTTTTTTTTTTTTTTTTTTGAGGGCAGTCTCAGACTGTCACCCTGGGTTGAATGCTGTGGCACCACAGCTCATAGTAACCTCAAATTCTCAGGCTCAAGAGATCCTCCTGCTTCAGTTTCCTCAGTAGCTGGGATTACAGGCACCTGCCATAATGCCTGGCTTGTTTTCTATTTTTGGTAGAGATTGAGTCTCACTCCTGCTCAGCCTGGTCTCCAACTCCTGATCTAAAGGGATCCACCTGCCTCAGCCTTCCAGAGTGCTAGGGGGGCAGGTATAAGCTACCATATCCAGCTACTTTGTGCTCTTTTTACAGGTCATCGGTTTCGCCTATTTGAATTTAAACCCTGTGAGGACAGAGACCACCTCTTATCATTGTTCATATCTTGAGTTCTCAGAGAAAACTGAGTATAAAGGTGGTGCTCTGTTAATCCTAGTTAGCTGATGAAAGATTGCACTGAGCAAGAGATTAATCCTATCTGACTTTCTCTCTTTAATTGTATCTGCGCTTGTTCCAGAAAGTTTTTAAGGGTGCTCAACAGGATACATTAAAGGAAGCACAAGTTAAAAGCCAGTGAGAGCTTCTACGAATTTTAACTGAAAGAAAATCAATACATGCATAGATATTCAGCTATAAGGGTGTATATTACAATATTTTTATAAAACAAAAAGTTTAGAAACACCCATGGGGGGGGGGGGGATTAACCAAAATATAAATAGTGGTTCTCTCTGGGTATGACTAAGTGACTTTTACGAATTTTGTGTTTATTTTCCCATGTTTTATACATTTTCTAAGAATGAATTTTTTTCCGCTACAAAAATATCATTCTTTAGTAAAGGAAGGGTAGGGAGGTTAATTTTCTATTAAGTAGGGAGACCTAAAGAAAGAAAAATATACGTAGGAAGCTAAGAATGAGACTTAAACCAAAAATGAATACCATAAAAACCTAAATAGGCAAGTCACAAATTTGCATCTGATCTTTCTAGCAATTAACACAAAAAGGGAATCTGGATAGGCTATATACTCATACCGCACAACTCTTCTGATGGGGAGTCCTCTGAGGATGTTCTTCAAGGTAAGGAATAACATCCTCAACAAGATCCTGGCATCCAGGATCCTGGCATCCATGCTCTGTTGACCTGGAACAGAGCAGTCTCTAAGTTAGACTACCATCTTCCCAGCCCTTATTCTAAGGATGGCTTTAGGCAAGGTATTTAATTCCTCACTAAGTACTTCTATGTACCAGTGGTAAATTAATTACTTCATATCTAAATAACTGGAGATACCTGCAATGAGCAATTATGGCGATTAACCCATCCTAGCCTCAGGCTGGCTTCTCAGAATTAGTTCCCTCTCCCAAAATGCCAGGAGCACCTTTCCTGAGTTAGGTGCTCCAAAACTTAGTACTACAAGGAGGCCAAGCAGCAACTCAGTGACTCACCTCCATTTCTACCTCTGGCTCATCCAGGTGTGCAAAGGCAAGGAGCCAGTAAGACTTGATTGTTCAAACTTTATCTCCTGTCTGAAGCCTAAAGGACCTGATAAAACCTAACTAGTGATTTTTTTCTTTATTGCCAGGGCCTCTTGAAATGAACACAAGAGAAAAGGAAACAAAAGGATGCAGAAAGGAATTTGGAGTCCCAGACAACTGTCTGGAACTCCAAGGCCTTCTCACTTGGAAGCATGAGAGCTCAGGGTCTTTGGCTAACTTCTTACAACACTTGCCCCTAAGTGTGCCTGGCACTGTGCTAGGTGTTTGGGTACAAAAGCGAATGTAGGCAGGCGAGAGAGATTTCTAGGAAGACAGCAGGGTGAGCAGATTATTTTAATCTCAAAGGTTAGAAAGGGTACAAAAAACTAGAAGAACATAAAGAGATCCTGTTAGGATCACCTCAAGGGTGAGGAAAGGCCTCCTGGAGCAAATAATAGTGAACTGGGGTTTGAAGGCACAATACGGCTCAGTAGTCCTGAGAATGGGGTAAAGGGTATTTGAAGGAAGCAAAAGCATGCTGTATTCTAGGGAATAATCATCTTATTACTAAGAGCATAAAGTTCAGAATGGGGTGGAGGGAAGCCTAAAGATCATGGAGAGCCATGGATGTAGTACTAAAGAAGCAGTCTTTTTTTTTTTTTAAACCATAGCTGTATACATTAATGAAATCATGGGATATAATGTACTGGTTTTATATACAATTTGAAATATTTTCATTAAACTGGTTAACATAGCCTTCACAGCATTTTCTTAGTTATTATGTTAAGACATTTATATTCTATGCCTAGTAAATTTCACATGTACCCTTGTAAGATGCGCTATAGATGTGGTCCCACCACTTACCCTCCCTCCACCCATCCTTGTCCTTAATTATCAGAGAAATGCAAATCAAAACTACTTTGAGATATCATCTAACTCCAGTAAGATTAGCCCATCACAAAATCCCCCAAACCAGAGATGTTGGCGTGGATGTAGAGAAAAGGGAACACTTCTACACTGCTGGTGGGAATGCAAACTAATATGTTCCTTTTGGAAAGATGTTTAGAGAACACTTAGAGATCTAAAAATAGACCTGCCATTTGGTCCTACAATTCCTCTACAATTGGTATATATCCAGAAGACCAAAAATCACATTATAACAAAGATATCTGTACTAGAATGTTTATTGCAGCCTAATTCATAATTGCTAAGTCATGGAAGAAGCCCAAGTGCCCATCAACCCACAAATAAATTAATAAATTGTGGTATATGTACACCATGGAATATTATGCAGCCTTAAAGAAAGATGGAGATTTTACTTCTTACATGTTTATGTGGATAGAGCTGGAACATATTCTTCTTAGCAAAGTGTCTCAAGCATGGAAGAAAAAGTATCCAACGTACTCAGCCCTACTATGAAACCAATTTATAGCTTTCTTATGAAAGCTATAACCCAGTTATAGCCCAAGAAGGAGGAAGAAGCAGTCTTTGAGTCTGTGTACATGAATGCCAAGATCAGGCGGGTGATGTGAGTTAAAGCAGTGGCCCAGGGACAAGAGGGAAAAGTGGGGATTGTGCATTTGAGTCAGGACTAGTAGTACTGGATCTTTCCATTATTCAAGAGAGGCCAAGATCCAGATCCCTAGGTGCCACTGTCTTTAGAAATGTTTGTGACCAATTCACATTTAAAGCACAGTGAAGAACCAGCAAGTGGGAAAGACCCAATACTGAGTCTGTGTGCCTAATTTAACCCAAGGGCTGGAATTGGCCACTTCTGTCTTAGAAAGTGGGACACCATTGACAGCTCTGAGGTTGAGGGGCAGCATATAGTCTTGCATTTTTTGTTTAATCCCATGTGCAGTTGTATGAAATGTTGGTTAGAAAGAGGAAAGATGGGAGACCTAAAACATGTTATTCAAAGTATATTATTCTGGGCAGCCCCTGTGGCTCAATGAGTGGGCTGCTGGCCCCATATACCGAGGGTGATGGATTCAAACCCAGCCCCGGCCAAACCAAACCGAGCCCCGGCCAAACCGCAACAATAACAAAAAATAACCAGGTGTTGTGGTGAATGCCTGTAGTCCCAGCTACTTGGGAGGCTGAGACAAGGGAATGGCGTAAGCCCAAGAGATGGAGGTTGCTGTGAGCTCTGATGCCATGGCACTCTACCAAGGGTGGCAAAGTGAGACTGTCCAAAAAAATAAATAAATAAATAAATAAAGTATATTATTCTAAGAATGGGTTACTGGGAAATGCCCAGTAGGCAATTCTTCCTTATTCCAGTGGTTTCACTATTAATATACAATATGAAACACATCTGGCAGAACTTAGCAACCAGTTGTAAAGGCAAAGAATCAGGAATGGGTAGAAGAATATTGGACTCCACTGGTCTATAATTTCCTGCTGTGTGCTAGACACTGTACTTAAACATGTGGAGAGCCACAGGGATGAGTACATGAAAGCAAGAACTTGTCTTACTCATCTTATAACTTTAACCATCACCTATCACACAATCAAACAGAATCAATGAGCATCTTCATGAACTGATTAGATTATTGATGACTTGGTGGCTGGAAACCAAGCTTCAAGTCCTAGAAGCTGGGTGATCCTGGTCAGGATACTTGATGTTTTAGAACTTGGTTTCCTGCTTTGTAAATTGAAGATGATAATGCTTACTATGTGTACCTCATTGGCTCAAAATCCAATGCAAGGTGCCTATAAGACAAAGCTTTATAAACTCACTAGCACTCTACAGGGTGGACTGAGATAATTACTATTACTCTGTCACACCTGTTTATCTTTAAAAACAGTGTATGGAAAAACAGGAGAAAAGACTTCAGAATCTGGTACCTTAAGGTAGGCTTCCAAACCTGGATGGATTCCCACCTCATTATAACAACCTTGGAGCTCAGTCTTAAGGCTTCAACCAAGGAACAACCTTAAGGCAAAGAAATCTTCCCACAACCATTCCATCAGCTATGAATGTGCTGGAAACTATGTATTCCAGTCCCAGAGAACCACTCTGAGTCAAACCTCCACAGGCACAGCTCTGTAGAGCATTCACATATGCTGTTCCCTCTGCCCAGAACACTCCCTATTAGCTTGTAGGTCTCAGCTTCAGCTCCCAAGAATTGTTATGAGACAGTTTGGAATTCATGAATGATTTGAAAGATTTCAGGGGACTCCAGATGTTCCAGATCTCTGCTGACTGAACTATTACTTAACTATTTCTTACTTATGTGTGTCTCTCAGTCTTTCAATCCATCTCTCTGTCTTTCTCCCTCTCCCTGAAACTAAAATGCTTACTTTTTAAGTAATAAAAACTACAGAACATAGAATAATTGAGCTAAACTCACTCAGACATCTAATCACTTCAAAAGAATTTACTACTAATTTTAATGGAACAACTAATTTAGCTGTGTTTTTTCTTAATCCTTCCTTTTTTTTTACTTTTTTGTTCCGTAGTATTTTAAAGCAAATACGTGGACAATATGTCATGTACTCCTTAACATCTCTGTACAAGCTTCTAAAATATAAGGACATTTTCCTACAAAATTGTAATACCATTCTCATACTTAATAAATTAACAATATAGGCAATTATTTCATAACATCTTCTAAGCAGTCAGAATTCAGATGTTCCCAACTGTCTCAGAAGCGTCATTTTATAATTGGATGGGCAACATATTGTACTTGATGGTTATTCCCTGTTCACCTCATCATCTATATAGTTCCCTCTTCCTTGCCTTTTTTTCATGCCATTTACTTATTGCCAAAAAATAATAATGATGATAAAGTCAGCTGTCCTAACTTCTGGATTTGCTTCCAAAACACAGAGCTATTCAACTTGTTCCTCTCTCCTTCTTGGTTGATTCTGGAGGCCAATTAAGGTTCTTTTTATTTTATTTTGGGGGGGGGCAAAAAATTGTCATAGTCAGGTTGTATGTTTCATACATTGCATTTCATCAGGAGTTATATAATGTTTGGTTATACCAGGAAATAGTTATGTTTTCTAATTATGACATCAATTATCTCATTTAATCCTCACAGTGATTCAAAGAGTTGTGTTTATCCCATTTTATACACCTGAGAAAACTGAAGCCCAAAGCAATTATGTGATTAGCCCAAGTTCACACACTGTTGGCTGGGAAGCCTTAGATGTGCCTCAAAATTGGGCAGGATGGTGGTTTCTTCTTGGCACTCTCTAAGGACCCTCTATATGTATGTTAAACAGTTGATCCCTCCCTATCTCTCCCATTTTTAATCTTCCACAATGTCGAAATCATTCCCATCCTGGAAACCCCACCTGCTCCCAGCTCGCAGGTTTTATACGAAGCCCTGTAGAGAGAATGCCTCCCTTCGTTTATCTGTAGTAAACACAGAACTGATTTTTTGGCACCATCAAGTAAGACGTGTATGTATGTGTGTATATATGTGTGTATGTATACATACTTGTAACCCCAAAATCAATACTGAGGCACTTTTGCAATCATACACAGATATGCACAAAGAGCTGAAAAGTTGAGTCCCCCATTGTGCACCTTCCCAGCCAAGGTCACACAAGGTGAAGCTTGGCCTTCTTGTTTCTGCCCTCACCCTATTAACAAGGGCTCTTTTCAAGGTCTATTTAGCCCCACTTTTTTCACATTTTTGTGTTTTCCATTGGTGATTTTGCTATTTAAAATGGCCCCCAACCATGGCACTTACCTGTTGTCTTGAGTTCCTCATTATAAGAAGGCTGTAATATACCTTGCTCGGAAAATACATGTGTCAGATAAGTTTTGTACAGAGGTGAGTTATGACGTTGTTGGCCATGAGTTTGATGTTAATGAATCAACACTGTATGTGTTGGTCAGTTAGCATTAATGTTGTGACCAAAGGCTTGCAAGAGCCTGATCCTATCTTTCCCTTAGGGCAATGATTTGGTATTGACTAATTCAGCATATGCTACAACTTTATCAAGCATAACTACCATGAGTAATATAATTGACTATATGGTATATATGTGTATGTGTGTATGTGTATACACTATATTAAGCTATTTTAAATTGCATATGAACTTTATGTCCACCCTGTATGTATATGTATATATATACACCCAGACACACATATGTACATACAGAGTAGACATAAAGCTCATGTGCAATTTAAAGTAGCTTAACATAGTAAATTGCGCACAAACTTTAGGGACACTGTGTTATGTGTGTGTGTGCATTCACCTTAGGGCTGTTCTTTTTGTTAGCTCTCCAAAATCTGACTAACCTCATTTTCAAGCTAAATGTTTTGAATCAGACCTTTAAAAATTGCAATGGAGAAAAAAATGTACTGAGTATATGATGAGGAGTTTAAAAATACATTCATCAATTTTTTTTTCTCTGCTCCAATCAATTTGATATAAACTTTTCCACTGAAGCACATCCTGGTAGTGCCGCCTCTACCGAAGCAAGCTGGCTTTGCAAGAGAGGGTCAAACCTGCTCCCAGTTTAATGTTACTCAGAGCTGAAATATTCCAAACTTTTGGTCTGCTGAATCATTACAAGGTATCTGAGTAAAAGAAAAAATGTATCAATTCCTTAAGTGTTTATGTCTCTGGAGTTTGGGGGCAATAAGCTAACAGGATTTTCATTTATTGTAATTAGTTTTTCAGCCTTCACTGAAGTCTATAGCCCTAATGTAAGTAATTTAATATTTACTCTGAGTCTTCCTTTAATAATGAAAGCTGGGTTCTCTTTTGGGAATTCTCAGTATTCTTTTATTCTTACTGTTAAAGTATAATAGAAAAAAGTGTTTTTAGAAAGCAATAACAAAGCATTCCCCTTCCCTAAGATACACAGGGCTGTCTTTGTAGTGTTTTTATAAGTGAGGGCCTTTAAAACGTAGCAGTCACTCCAGCACTTCCATATTTAGAGCTATTTTTCATGTTGTTTTGGCTATTTAAATTTTTTCATTAAACACGTTTACAAAAACATAGAAAATGACTTTGATGAAGACCAAGATTCAAAGTACAATTCCTTAAAACCCAGCAAAATCATAACTTGTAACCCTTTGGATACAAGTAATGTTTTCTAGCTGAAAGCTCTGAATCTTACCTTTTATATATGTCTGATTGAAAATTGAAAAATAAATATTATAAGACTGAAATGACTGTCGACAGCCAACATGATGGTGTTTACCAATGGTTTTCAAACAACCAATTTGAAAATTTGGGCTGATTGAGTGTGTATGTGTGTTTAATAATAAAATAGACCAGTTTTTTGTTTCATTTTTTTTTTGTTTTTTTGACATTGGCTTGATAGAAGCATAATCCAAATTTCTGACATTAAATGTCCAAGGCCTGTAATTAAGGAAAAAATTTAGGAATTTTCTTCTTGAAGTCCTTATTTACCAAATATCCCTGGACAAATACAGGTTTGTCTTTTTCTTATAAAGAGAGGTGAGTCAAGAAAAAAAAGAAAGGAATGCCCCCCCCACCCCAAAGGCACCTAGGTATAGATTTTCTAAATCAAAAGAGGATTGGCTATCCCACCTCCCTATTGTTTTCCTGTGGCCACCAAAGCTGAAGATTAGATATCACTGAGACTCCCGTTTCTATGACCTTATTCTTCCTGACATGCTGCATGAATAGTTTCTTGGATGTGAAAAGAGAGGAAACCTGCTTCTCAATTCTCCTCTTAGACTTCCAATAAGAGCATTTGTTTGAACAACAAAAAACCAACATGAGAAGATTACCAAACCCACAGCAATTATCCTTCATCCCTTTCAGGCAGTAGTGTGTCCAGCCCCAGATGATAAACTATGATTTGTTTAAGCCAGTTATGACCATCTTATTTTTTTGTGCCGTTGATTAGTCTAGGGCAATGGTTCTTAACCTGAGATGATTTCTCTCTCTTTCACTCTCTCACACACACATACCCCCCCACCACCACCACCACCACCATTACATTCAGCAATATCTGGAGACTTTTGTTTGTCCTAACCAGGAATGTATTCCTAGCATCTAGTGGACACAGTGGATAGAGGTCACAGATACTGCTAAGCATCCTGGCAATGCACAGGACATCCCCCCACAGCAAATAATTATCTGGCCAAAAATATCAGTATCACCAAGGTTGAGAAACCCCTACTAGGGAGTATAAAATATGTAAAATAGTTCTGGGCAATGAAATGTGACAGGCAAGAGGTGGGGGAACTTTTAGAAGGATTTTTCCTCCTTGAGAAGAGGAAATATTTTTTGCCCCCACTTCCTTTTCTTCTTGGAAAACCAGAGTATGAAGATGTGATGGTTGGTACTGCCGCAGCCTTACTGGGACCATGAGGGGAGACAACACCAATATGCTGAGGATCTTGAGACCACCATACCAACCCAGGACCACCTTTCTCCAGACTTCTTGTTACATGAGAAAGTTAGTTAACTGCCTTTAGTTTTTAATGATTGTTAGTGGTATTTTTGTTACTCATAGTCAAAAGCATTCTAACTGTTACATCTACTGTGATATACAATTTTTCCATAAAAGGTCCACTTTAGATTGACTAGAAAATAGCAAAACTTCAGAGTTTCAGGTATTGTTCAGTGAGCTGGGCTCAGTCACTAGCTAAGTAACTTTTTTCTTACACAAAGCCCCAGGATGGCAAATATTTCTATATCATGGGTCTTCAAAGTGACCCAAGAATACTGAAAATTGTGAGACTGTCCTGTCTTAGTTTCAATCCAAGCTCTGCCACCTAGTAGAGTGTGATCCTGGACAAGTTCACAGCTCTGCTTCAGCTTCTTCATCTGTAAAATGCAGATAATAATGGTGTCCTTAGAGGTTCAATGAGTTCTCACATGAAAAATGCCTAAAACAATGTTTGGCGCATATTAAGCACTACACTCATATCATCATTGTCATTATTATTAAATGTTTCATCTGAGAATGTCAAAGGCCTGCTGAACAATCTTCATATCTAAATCTTACCTGAGCACCTGACCATCCTTCAAAGATGATATCAACACTTGAGTAGGTATTTTGTGTGAGCTACTAACAAAGAAATTAATTAGAGATATTCTCTTTAGCCATTCTTACCAAATTGCAGTACTATTTAGGAACATAACCAGATGGCTTGGGCTGACTCTTCCAAGATTAACAGTGGCACAATGCTAGCAGCCTCACTGTAAGTATGACCCTGGCTGAAAGAGGAGCCAATTCCATAGGAAGTATGCCTCCTGTCTTCCATTATTAATGATTCCCTCACATGGTTGTATGTGGATTCAGATGCTTGGTCTAGCACCTCTGTTTCACATTAGTTCTTAATGCTGTCAAGCTGATACCAGGAAAGCTATGAGGAAGTTCTCAGTTTCAGATATCCCCCAACTAGAGTAGCCTTCCTCAGGGCCCCCTGCCTTCTTCTTTGTCTTTAAAAACCTCTTTTGTTGTCTGAACATCTGCATGTGGCTTTGACCTTTGGCCAAGAGGCCTTTGGGGATTTAAGTCAAACTCTGGGGCCAAGTAGTCATGGAACCCCAGGCAAACTACTATTTAGTCTCATTGCATTTTCTCATCCTTAAAATGCAACTCCATTTTATAGAGTCTAATTCTGTTCCGTTCTCTCTAATTCATGTTCACTTATTTAATAAGAAAATCAATGTTTCATAATATCTCAGGGCTTCATGCAAGTGGATTGCACTGAACTACACTGAACCTCAGCCAAATTTTATGCTCCCTTTTCATAAATACCTGTGTAATATTTCAACCCAAGAAGGCAGGAGAACGCCATATGGACCCAGGAAAAGTCAGCCAAGAATTCACATAAGTTGTGTATTCGGTGTGGCGCGCCTACTGCCCTGGGGCATAAATCTCAGACTCTACACATCTGCTCTTTTTTGTAAACTCCAAGCCCCACAGCTTGACAACTACTTTAATTGGTCAGGTCCAGCTAGGCGAAAGCCGTCCTGTGCACAGTGAGGTGTCCTGTCTTGTATAAACCTTCAAGCACTTGGCACCAGCATGTTTATTTTCACCTTTCCTGGAAGAAACCAACCCGTTTCCCCATCTACCACTTCTCTGTCCCAGGCAACAGGCTGCACGCCTCCCCCAGCTGTGACATCTTCAAGCTATTCCTTTCCATCAGTGCTGTCCTCTTCCAAGTGTTTCTTCAAGTACATAAAACATGTAGCCCTGGGGAGCATGCAGGATAACTATGCTAGTACCCAGAGAAGCTTTCCAACATGGAATTCTTTTTACTAAATTTTGCATTCTTAAAGGTAAAAAGATAGGGAAATCAAAATAAATTTTATTTTCTTAGGGGGAGTTAATGTCAGTAAAAGAACATAATCTCAAGTACCTTTCTTCATAGATGATATGAATGGAGTGTTAGGTATATGCCAGGCAGAGCTGTTGGGGCTTGGTGGTGCCACCCTCATAGCCCTCTGTGGTAGATGTTACTGTTAGTCTCACTTTACAGATGAGAAAAGTTCGGTAACTTGCTCAGTTGTTGTATCAGAGATGCCTTATCCTGTCTGCCATTCTGGTCTGTTGATACCATCACTTTAAATTGCTAATCACTGAAATGAGACTCAAAAACAACAGAATTAGGGATTCAGTGAGTCTGGTGTTGACCTAGGAATCTGTACATTTTCTACAACACCCCAGCAGACACCAAAGCAACTCTCTAGAGGCATTCACCAAAAGCCTCCAATCTGCGTGATCTCTGCAGCTCTGTCTCGCAGCAAAGATCACTTATTGAGTACAATATGTGCTGGATGCTAGACTGGGCATGTACCTTGGCTGTTTTACCCAACCAGGTCTCCCAGTAATTCTATTGCCTCTATTGGAGAAATGGGGAAATGGAAACTTTTGCACAATATCCCACTTCTTATGTGACTTGAGTCAGGATTCAAACTCAGCTCTGTTTTTCCTCCAAATCTTATGCTATTTATTTCTGTAATATAATCCTTCAAAAATGTGGCAAAATCACTCCTTTCTACTTCTTAGGGTGGTTATGAAGATCAAAATTAGTAATATGTATTATGGTACTTTGTAATCTATAAGGTGCTGTATTTAATTATTTGATCAGCATTTTGTCTGATCATGTCATTACCCTACCTAAAACCTTCTCATGGTTCCTGTCTCACGCAGAGTTAAAAGCACAGACTTCACTATCACTAACCTGTTGGATCTCATTTTTACTACTCTTCTTCTTCTTCTTTCTTCTTCTTTCTTCTTCTTTCTTCTTCTTCCTTCTTTCTTCTTTCTTCTTTCTTTTTCTGACAGAGTTTCACTTTGTCGCCCTTGGTAGAGGGCCTTGGCATCACAGCTCACAGCAGCCTCAAACTCTTGGGTTTAAGCGACTCTCTTGCCTCAGCCTCCCAAGTAGCTGGGACTACAAGCACCCGCCATAATGCCCCACTGTTTTGAGAGATGGGGGTCTCGCTCTGTCTCAGGCTGGTCTCAAACTCGTGAGCTCAGGTGATCCACCTGCCTCAGCCTCCCAGAGTGCTGGGATTACAAGCATGAGCCACCGCACCTAGCCTTTTACTACCCTTGTTTCTTTCACTCCTTGCCAACCCCTCTTGCCCCCTTAACATCCTTAAATACACAAAGCATGCTTCTGTCTCAGGGCCTTTGCACTTGCTGTTCCCTCTGCCCAGAAGACTTTTCTCTCACATAGAAACACAGATCATTCCTTCTTCACCTTCAGATTTTAGCTCACATTTTCAATAAGACCTTCTTTAACATCCCCATGTAAAATTGCAACAATCTCCAACTCCCTGTTCTTTCTCTCTTATTTTTCTCCAAAGTGCTTATCCTCATGGAGCATACTATATCACTCACTCACACACACACACACACACACACACACAATTTTAGGAGAGGGGCTCCTGTCTGTTTTGTTTTACCTGCTCAAGATGGCATCTAACCTAGAGTAGGTACTCAGTAAATAGATGTTGAATGAATGAATGAATGAATGAATGAGTTGATTAAACATTCTCATAGCCAGGCACAGTGCCAGCTTCTAAGGACTCAAAGATAAAGAAGATGATGCAATCTCAGCCTTTCTAGAGCTTTTTGAAGGATTCTTCTCTGGTTTCTTTGTTACATCCAATTTATTTCTGAATTCCTAAATGCAAGAGCACCAAATGTGAATACATATATATATAACCTGAATAAATCTCTCAGTGGCAGCTTTCTCACCCTGACAAAGCTTAGAGGTAGAGTTCTGTTCCTTCCCTATCCTTGCCTCAGTCACAAAATCTCCCTTTTTTCCTTCTAGGAAAAGCCCAGATCCTTTTGGCCTCCACCCAGCTCTCCCTCTCCCAAGAAGCCAGGATTCTGCTGAACTTCAGCAATGGTGAGCACTTGACTTACTCCCCTGGGGATATGGTGTATTAGTCACCCCATAAACATTTAATTTTATTTAGCTATATTTTATACGCTGGCACATTATCAGAGCTGTCTCTCTGTATTTCCCCAAGTGCCACTGTTTGAAGGTACCTATAATGCCTCTTAACGTTATGTCCCTCTTTGCTTCTAGTAAAACATGGGGATATACAGCAAAATAAACTAGGACAGGCAGATGCTGAATGAGCTAGCCAAAAGTGCTGGGAGAATGAAACGTGTGTCATTCAAGTGCAGCACATCGCTCAAAGTGTGTTCCCTTAATGACTTGCATAGACCTGGTGGGGGAACTTACTGACAACCCCCCTTCTCTCTCTCCTTCTCTCTCTTTCTCTCTGTCACACACACACACATGCACGCATACAAGCACATCCAAGAATGATTCTGCCAGTCTGGGCTAGGGCCCTAGAATTAGCATTTTAACTTTCATGGAGATATTAATGTACAGAAAAGTACAAATAAGTATACTATTCAATTAACTTTCACACACCCAATCAAGCAGAACTCAAGTCAAGAAATAGGACGTTGCAGCACTCCAGAAGTCCCCTGTATTCCCCTTGTCACACCCCTTTCTAATAGTTGCTATTCTATAATGCATAGATTTGCTTTTGCCTATTCTGGTAGGTATATAAATGGAAACATACTGTTACTCTCTGGCTTCTCTGCTCAACATCGTATTTGAGTAAGTCATCCATGTTACTGCCTGAAGTTTTTCTTTTTCATTGCCATATAGTTTTTATTAAATATAACCATATATAATATACTGCAGTTTAAAATTTTACATTTAAATATTTATATTATATATAAGTATATATAATATGCTGCAGTTTTAAAATTTATTCTAACACTGATTTGGACAAGCCGACAGATTTTAGTTTTCAGTTATTGTAAATAGTGCTGCTATGAGCACTCTAGTGCATGTATTTCGATGCATATATGTGTATATTTCTAGTGGGTTTACATCTAGGAGTAGGATTGCTAAGATAAATCAGGTTGTTGTCATTTTTTTTTTTTTTGAGACAGTCTCACTTTGTTGTCCATGGTAGAGTGCTATGGCGTCACAGCTTGCAGCAACCTCAAACTCTTGGGCTTACGTGATTATCTTGCCTCAGCCTCCCAAGTAGCTGGGACTACAGGTGCCCACCACAATGCCTGGCTATTTTTAGAGATGAAGTCTGGCATGTAAGCCATCATGCCCGGCCCAGGAGGGGGGACTGTTTTTGTTTTTTTTAGACAGGATATTACTCTCTCACCCAGGGCATGAATGCAATGGTATCATCATAGCTCAAACTCCGGGCTCAGCTGATCCTCCTGCCTCAGTCTCCTGAGTAGCTGGGACCACATGCATGCACTACTACACTTAGCTAATTTTTCCATTTTTGGTAGAGACAGCGTCTTGCTTAGGCTGGTCTCAAACTCCTGGCCTCAAGTGATCCTCTTGCCTTGGCCTTTCAAAATGCTAGGATTACAGGCATAAGCCACTGTGCCCAGCCATAATCAGCTTTTTTTTTTTGCAGTTTTTGGCCAGGGCAGGGTTTGAACTGGCTACCTCTGGTATATGGGGCTGGCGCCCTACTCCTTTGAGCCACAAGCGCCGCCCCATAATCAGCATTTTTATCAAGCAACTCAGGCAATGCTGACTCATGCTGAAATTTACAAACCACATGAAAAGATAAGTAAGTACTGTTAACCAAGATTATTAATCAGGCTTGACTTAAACATCAATACAGAAGATATAAATTGTGCCCACAAAAACTTTACAGTCTTACTGAGAAAACAAAACATGGACTCAATAAGCATATATTAAAAAAAACACTATTCAGAAGATAACTCAGATCCAATCCAGATGTTCTGCTTCAGAACTATACACATATACATAGAGCAGAGTTGCAAATTGTCTTCCTATAGGAAGGACTCCAGGCATGTTGTTTGGCATAAATAGTGTTTCAAAAATCAAGACATGTTATTAAAAGTCTGCATTTATGGTTTCTCTTCAAAACCTAAGTTCTGGCAACACTGGACCTTCATTCTAATATAGTGGCAATTGACTGGAGCTAAGCAAGAACTATCCCTTCAGATGGGACATTTGGTCTCCATAGTACCCCCCACCTCCAGTACCTACTGCATCCTCTGGTCTCCTTCCCTCATGTATACTAGCTGCATGACTCCTGTGGACATGTGACTTTCCAGTACATAGTACAGAAAATTACATTATTTGAACAAACATTTTTTCCATATGACACTTATACTAGTCCTCACCAGAACCCTACAGGTCATTCTGAGCTTGCTAAGATTATACCCATTTAGGAGCTGAGGAAATTGAGGATCCAAGAGCGATAGAACAAGGTTGTATAACTAATGAATAGCAAGGTTTTTGTTTCCTAACCCAGGGAGCTATTTTAAGAAGTATTTTAAAGTTGTACGTGTGTTTTTCTTTATGTTAAGTAGTAACATAAATAAGTCAAGATAGGTGCAACAAGGTATTCATAATAAAGGTCAGAGAATTTTTTTTTTTTTGAGACAGAGCCTCAAGCAGTCGCCCTGGATAGAGTGCTGTGGTGTCACAGCTCACAGCAACTTCCAGCTCCTGGGCTTAAGCAATTCTCTTGCCTCAGCTTCCCAAACACAAGGCCCAGCCATTTTTTGGTTGTAGTTATCATTGTTGTTTGGTAGGCCTGGGCTGTATTTTAACCCAGCAGCTCTGGTGTGTGGCTGGCACTTTAGCTGCTTAAGCTACAGGTGCTGAGCCCAGAGAATTTTTCAAAAGGCATCAGGGAAGGGAAAAAAGGGGACTGTAATAGTCAAAGGCATGTTTTCCCCAAGGGTGCTGGATTTCACCTGAAATCTGGCAGATGACCAACTGGGAAGCAGGGAAGGGTGATGACATTCTGAGCAGGGGTTCAGCTGGAGGAGAGACAGGAGTGACAAGGAGGCAGACCTGAGGTGGGGAGGAACAAGAATACAGTGGGAAATGAATGTCCTTACTGGAGTTGCCTTGGGCAAAAGGCTTCACCTTGTTGGATCTCCTTAAGGGTCCCCTTGAAGATAAATACCTCACTAAAATTTGAGAGGACTCAAGGAAGCTAAGTTAGTTGTAGTGTATTCTTCCTAATGAGGAACCATACACATATACATAGAGCAGAGTTGCAACCACACAAGAAATGGCAGCTGTTTTGCTCCTAACATCCGGATGTTGATGGCTAGCGGCTTGCTAGAGGTTGGTAGCACAAAGGGAAGAAGAACTGATTACCTCCCCAGGGAATCTGATCTTGACCTGAGAACTTCATCCTTATGCCATATCCCCTCTCCCCTGCCCAGACCTCGCTTCTCAACGGCAGGGTGGGATTTGTTTCATCTGAACTATCTTCCTCACTGTTACTCTTTAATTTTTTTTTTAAGTCACTGCCAAAAAGTGTCCATTTAGTAAAATATATCAAGACAAAAATCTTCTTTCATATGCACCCACCTTAGATCTAGTAGCCTTGTCATTAGTCTAGCAGGCTTTGATGTTTAGGTAGGGAGGCCATGTGGTGCAGTGAAATTAGTGGGCACTCTGAGATGTGACATTGGTTTGATTTCATGGACATCTTCTCACTGTGTGGCCTTGGATAAGCCATTAAAACCAGGTTTCAATTTATATTGTTTGCAAAATAAGAAAACTACTCCCAATCTCCCAGGGTGATTGCAAAGGTTCAAGATAAATAGATATAGTGGTTGTCACATAGTAGGTACTCAGTTCCTTGTAACTGTCTTTCCTATGCAAGATCTTAATTAGAGGCACCTATGGATTAACTTACACTTAATTTTTTGAGACCTTCCCTGAGCACAGAGCACAATATTGTGAACACATTAGGGGCTTAATTGTATCAGTTGACTTTCTAGACTGAGGTATTGATAAAAAAAAAAAAAAAAAAAAAAAAGCTCTGTGACCTTGACCAAGTCCCTTAACTCTCTTAGGTAGGGGTCTTCAAACTTTTTAACCTGGGGGCCAGTTCACTGTCTCTCAGACCATTGGAGGGGTGGACTGCAGGCCCCGGGACGAGTTGGCTGCTAAGAAGGACAGGCAGCAGCAGCACAAACACCCGGTGGGCCAGATAAATGTCTTAGGTGGGCTGCATGTGGCCCGCCAGCTGTAGTTTGAGGATGCCTGCTCTTAGGTCTCAGTTTCTACATCCACGGAATGGGGGATGTGCCCTTGCATACACTCTAGCATTAACATTTTTAAAATGCTATACATAGCTAGAAAAGAACTAAGGGTAAAAGAAAAAAATTGATTTTTTTTTACCTGAGTCTATAGGCGTGCTCTACCATGCCCAGCTATTTTTAAAAAAGAAATTTGTTTTAGAAATGGGGTCTCACAATATTTCCCAGGCTTTTCTCAAACTCTTGGCCTCAAGTTATCCTCCCACCTTGACCTCCCAAAGTACTAAAATTAGGGTATGAGATTACCATGCCTCGTCTTAAGAGTAAATTTTTAAATGAAGCTGTCTCACCAATAAGTCCAGAGCATTAAGAAGGTTTAAGGGTTGTTTCCAAGATTCAGCAATATCATTGTGGACGAAGGATGGTCTCTGCCATCCTTTTTGTAATGATGATACAAAGCTACTACAGCTCCAGCTATCAAATCTTTCCATGAAAATGTCCAAAGGCCAGAAGGAAGGGCAGTTTCTCTTCATGCATTATTCATATCAGGGATAAAATATTTTTTCTCTCAGGCTTCTTCTTGAGTTCATTGGCCACTGTTGTTTCACTACCTGGCAAAAGAAATGAAATCACCGTGATTAGTTTAGACCAACATGTCTCAAGCATGGTACTACTGACATTTTGGACAAGATAATTCTTTCTAGGAGGCACTGCCTTATGCATTGTATGAAACTTAGAAGCATCCCTCGCCTCTGTCATCTAGTGCAGTGATTTTCAATTGGTCGCCCTGAGAGGAACTTAGGTTTGCTGCAAAAATTTTTAAAATATCATTGATTAAAATATTTTCAAAATAAATTCAAAGCACAGTAAATATATTCTTTTTTTAGAAAATCAACATAATTTAAGTGTGCTGTGAGATTAAAAAAAAAAAGTTGAAAAACACTGATCTCGTTGATAGATGCCAGTGGCTACCCCTCTTGTCATGATAATCAAAAATGTCTCAGACATTGTCAAATGTCCCTTATAGGGCAGAATGGCCCTAGTTGAAAGTGACTAACTTGTACTCATCAGCACTTAATACCCCCTGGAGAAGGGGAATGGTAACTTTCCTGAAACACATAGTAAAATTAATACCTTCTACCATTAGGGTCCTGCCAATAAGAATAAACCAGAGGGCTTGAGAGGAACAGAGAAGGTGACTCTTGGGTCAGTCTGAGACAATTGAGGAATTAGAAAAATAATTAGAGGCACTCATTCTGAAAGGGAGACAATCTCAGAGAAGAGGACTAGAACCTATAGCTGATTCCAGATGTCAATGACAAAGGCCACTGGAAGGAAAGGAGGATAGAATGAACATTTACTGAGGATCTTAGTCACCCATCCTTGGCTGGATTCTTTCTATGAATTTTGCTTTTAAACCTTAGAGCACTTCATTGAAAGAGACTAAACTTGCCATGCAGGGTGAGTCACCCTGTGATCCTAGCATTCTGGGAGGCTGAAGGGGTAGAATGCTCAAGCTCAGGAGTTCTAGAACAGCCTGAGCAAGAATGAGACCCTATCTCTACTCAACATAAAAAAACTAGCTGGCCATTATGGGTGCCTATAGTCCTGGCTACTCAGGAGGCTGAGGCAAGAGGATCTTTTCAGCCCAAGAGTTTGAGGATGTTGTGAGCTGTGACACCACAGCAGTCTACCCAGGACAACAGAAGAGGTGACAAAGTGAGACTCTGTCTCAACAAAAAATAAAAAAGAGAGAGACTAAACTTATATCATTTAGTGCAAGGGTCAGCAGAGAAAACACTACTTGAGACATTAACTTTTCTTGCTGCATGGCCCCCTTTGGTAGTCTGGAGAAGCCTAATGAATTCCTTCTCAGAATAATGTTTTTAACTGCAAGAAACAGAATATCAATACTTATAGTTTTTCAGTTCAGTAAAAGGATGCAGGTAAGTTCTTTTTCCTAGAGGACTTAGGAAGAATAGTTGGGGGATTCAAGAGGGGATTTCTGTTCTGCTTGAGTTTTTTCATACCTCCGCTAGCTGATTTAACTCTTATTTTTCCAATTATTAAACTAATGTACTTTGGTTGAAAACAAATGAGAGACTATGAAAAGATACAAAAAAGAAAAGAAAAAAGATTGTTCAAATCCCCATAACCCAGAAACAATTTGCACTATTTAAACAGAAACACTACTTCCAATTTGTGCTTTTATACACATATGTATATATGTACAGAGACATATATGTACAGATATACTTTTTTTTTTTACCAAAAATGAGATATTGCATCATTATTTTTAGTCTTTTTTTTTTTTTCATTTAGCAGTTCATGAGTATTTTTCTATGTTAGAAACTGTTACTCTAGATTGGGGACAGCAACTTAGGGTCATAAATCAGGCTTGAAATGAAAAAAAAATTTTTTTGCTGGAACAAAACCGTGCCCATCTGTTTGCATGTTATGTGTGATGACTTTCATACTACAAGAGAGTGACTGGGACTATAAGGCCCACAGGTCTAAATATGCATTATCTGGCCCCTTACAGAAAAAGTTGGGGGACTCATAAGCTAGATCATGGATTTTAAACCTGAGAACTTATGATTTAGGTGGCAGGAAAAAATACATCTTTATTTTTACCAATTTTAAATGAAATTTAACATTTCTTTCAAATTATTAATACAGACAATACATCATGCATTTGTTCTTGCTAAAAACATGTAGATTTGGCCATAGACTTTGTCACAGATATCTTGATATATTTCTGCTTACCACTACTTCAAAATTATAATTATTAGACTTGCTACTAGATGTTTTTATTTTATGCCTTTAAAAAGAAGAATCAGAGGTCAGATGTGGTTGCTCATGCCTGTAATCCTAGCACTCTGGGAGGCCAAGGCAGGCAGATTGCCTGAGCTCAAGAGTTCAAGACCAATCTGAGCAAGAGTGAGACCTCCATCTCTACTCAAAATAGAAAAACTAGCCAGGCATAGTGGTACACACCTGTAGTTTCAGCTACTCCGGAAGCTGAGGCAAGAAGATTGCTCAATCCCAAGCGTTTGAGGTTGCTGTGAACTATAATAACACTATGGCACTCTACCCAAGGTGACAGAGTAAGACTCGGTCTCAAAAGAAGAATCACCTTTATTAACATGTTACAACAATTTTTCAGTATTCTGATAACTTTATTTCTATATGTTTCCTTTGCAATCCTATGTATGCAGTTAAAAACATTATTCTGGGGAGGGAGGAGCAAGTAACAGCTGCCTTGCAACTAGGCACACTGAGACGGGGTGGGGGGAGAAGACTTCAGACAACTCTGGCTGCTGGAATCTTCCCAGAAACATCCCTTTGGAGACACAGAGAGTCAGAAAGAGACTTCTGGACCCCATGAGGAGGACAAAAGCAGTGGAGAACTGGACTCATCAAAACCCTAGGACAGAGGCACAGTAACTTAAAGAGCAAGAGGAAGTGAAAGGAAAATTAGGGCAAGGAAACAGATGAAAGAAAATACTCATGAGAAAAAAGCAGCAGAAAAATCCTGGCAACATGAAAAACCAGTCCAGAGCAACCCAGCCCCAAGGGACTATGGAGTAGCTACTGCAGAGGATTCCACCTATAAAGAAATGTTGGAAATGACAGAAAGGGAATTTAGAATACAGATGATGAAAACAATGTAGGAAATGATGGAAACAATGAAGGAAACTGCTGATAAAGTGGAAAATAACCAAAAGGAAATCCAAAAACAGAGTCAAATAAGAGATGAATGACCACAAAGAAAGATGGAGACCTTGCCTCCTTCATGTTTACATGGATGGAGCTGGAAAATGTCCTCCTTAGCAAAGTATCTCAAGAATGGAAGAAAAAGTATCCAATGTACTCAACATTATTATGAAACTAATTGTTAGCTATCTTAGGAAAGCTACAATCCAAATGGAGCCCTAGACTATGGGGAAAGAAGGGGGGGAGGGGAGGGGGAGGATGGGTGAAAAGAATGATATTGTGGCAATCACGCCTATAATTTATCCTATTAGGGTA
>NW_003852410.1:20765005-20784439 GCF_000181295.1 Otolemur garnettii
ATATGGAAGCAACACACTGTATCCTATGATAGAATTAATGTACACAATTATGAGCTAATAAAAAATAAATTAAAAAAAAAACAAATGCTAATCTCATAAAAAAAGAGATGAATGCTATGAAGAATATAGAAAAGATATAGCAGAGGTAAAGGAAAGATAACTCAGATAGTTAAGGAGGCAGAAAAAAAGAGAGAGAAAGCAAAACATTCACGGACAGAATTATGGGACTTTATGAAGCATTCAAACATACAAGTTATAGGCATCCCAGAAGGGGAAAAAGAATGCACCAGAGGAATGGAAGCCATACTAGAGAATTTTATAAATGAAAATTTCCCAAATATCACCAAACATTCTGACACATTCCTTTCAGAAGGATATCAGACCCCAGGTCGCCTGAACTCTAACAGAGCTTCTCCAAGACACATTGTGATGAACTTGTCAAAAATCAAGACAAAATAAAAGATTCTGCAAGCTGCCAGGAGTAAGGGCCAGTTGACCTATAGGGGCAAGTCCATCTGCATGACTGCAGATTTCTCTAATGAAACTTTTCAAGCAAGAAGAAAATGATCATCTACCTTTAATATACTTAAATAGAAAAATTTCCAGGCCAGAATTCTATATCCTGCTAAGCTAAGCTTGAAAATTGACAGAGAAATCAAATTATTTACTGATATACAAACATTGAGAAAATTTGCCTCAACAAGACCAGCTCTACAGGAAACACTTCAACTGTTCTACACACTGACCATCACAATGGATCAAGAGCAAAGTAAGAACTCAGAAATTAAAGGACAGAACCTAACTTCCACTGGACTCATGCAAAAGATAAAACTAAGCAATGGATTCTCACAAAGTAAGATGAATAGAACAATATCACACATATCAATTATCTCAATAAATGTCAGTGGCTTGAATTCCCCACTGAAGAGGCATAGATTGGCTGATTGGATTAAAAAAACACAAGCCATCCATTTGCAGTCTGCAGGAAACACGCCTAGCTTCAAAAGACAAATTAAAGCTCCAAGTTAAGGGTTGGAAGACAGTTTTTCAGGCAAACAGAACTCAGAAGAAAAGAGGAGTTGCAATCTTATTTTCAGATACATGTGGATTTAAAGCAACTAAGTCATAAAAGACAAAGATGATCACTTTATATTGGTCAAAAGGAAAATACAAGATGTTTCAATTCTAAATATTTATGCACCCAACTTAAATGCTCCCAGATTCTTGAAACAGACCTTACTCAGTCTGAACAATATGATATCTTATAACATCATAATAACATGGAACTTTAACACTCCTCTTACAGAGCTGGACAGATCCTCTAAATAATTGAACAAAGATATAAGGGACTTAAATGAGACCCTGAACAACCGTGCTTGATAGATGCATATAGAACACTCCATCCCAAAGATAAAGAATATACATCTTCTCATTGCCCCATGAAACATTCGACAAAATTAATCATATCCTAGGAAACAAAACAAACCTCAACAGAAATTTTGCCTTGTATTTTCTCAGACTACAAGGCACTAAAGGAGGAACTCAGCTCCAGCAAAAACGTTCAACCCCACATGAAGGCATGGAAATTAAACAACCTTCTGTTGAACGACAGTTTGGTGCAGGAAGAAATAAAAGAGAAATCATTAACTTCCTTGAGCATAACAACAATGAAGACACAAGCTACCAAAACCTGTGGGATACTGCAAAAGCAGTTCTGAAAGGAAAATATATTGCTTTAGATGTCTACATTCAAAAAACAAAAAGAACACATCAACAAACTCACAAGCCATCTTATGGAATTGGAAAAAGAAGAACAATCTAAGCCTAAACCCAGCAGAAGAAAATAAATATCCAAAATTAAATCAGAGGCTTGGTACCATTAGCTCAAGCGGCTAGGGTGCCAGCCACATACACAAGAGTTGGTAGGTTAGAATCCAGCTTTGGCCTGCCAAACAACAATGATGACAAGTATAACCAAAAAAAAAAAAAAGCCAGGCATTGTGGTGGGTGCCTGTAGACCCAGCTACTTGGGAGGGTCAGGCAAGAGAATTGCATAAGCCCAAGAGTTGGAGGTTGATGTGAGCTGTGATGCCCTGGCACTCTACCCAGGGCAATAGCTTGAGACTCTGTCTGAAAAAAAAAATTAATTAAATCAGAGATCAATGAAATTGAAAACAAAAGAATCATTCAGAAAATTAATGAAACGAGAAGTTGGTTTTTGAAAAAATAAATAAAATAGAGAAACCTTTGGCCAGACTAACTTGAAATAGAAAAGTAAAATCTCTAGTAACCTCAATCAGAAACATTAAAGGGGAAATAACAACTGATGCCACAGAGATACAAGAGATCATCTCTGAATACTACTGGAAACTCTATGCCCAGAAATTTGACAATGTGAAGGAAATGGATCAATATTTGGAATCACACCCTCTCCTTAGACTTAGCCAGGAAGAAATAGAACTCCTGAACAGAACAATTTCAAGCACTGAGATCAAAGAAACAATAAAAAAATCTTCCAACAAAAAAATGCCCTGGTCCAGATGGCTTCACACTAGAATTCTATCAAACCTTCAAGGAAGAGCTTATTCCTCTACTGCAAAAATTATTCCAAAAAATTAAGGAGAAATGAATCTTCCCCAACACGTTCTATGAAGCAAACTTTACCCTGATACCAAAAGCAAGAAAAGACCCAACTAAAAAGGAGAATTTCAGACCAATTTCACTAATGAATATAGATGGAAATATTGTCAACAAAATCCTAGCCAATAGATTACAGCTTATCATCAAGAAAGTCATACATTATGATCAAGTAGGTTTCATCCAGGGATGCAAGGCTGGTTTAACATACGCAAGTCCATAAACGTTATTCACCATATCAACAGAAGCAAAAACAAAGACCATATGATCCTCTCAATAGATGCAGAAAAAGCATTTGATAAAATCCAGCATCCTTTTCTAATTAGCACACTGAAGAGTATAAGCATATGTGGCACATTTCTGAAACTGATCAAAGCTATCTATGACAAACCCACTGTAAATATTTTACTGAATGGAGTAAAACTGAAAGCTTTTCCTCTTAGAACTGGAACCAGACAAGGTTGTCCTCTTTCACCATTCCTATTCAACATAGTGCTGGAAGTTCTAGCCAATACAATTAGACAAGACAAGGAAATAAAGGGCGTCCAAATGGGAGCAGAGGAAGTCAAACTCTCCCTCTTTGCTGATGATATGATCTTATACTTAGAGAACCCCAAAGACTCAACAACAAGACCCCTGGAAGTCATCAAAAAAATACATTAATGTCTCAGGATATAAAATTAATGTCCACAAGTCAGTAGCCTTTGCATATGCCAATAACAGTCAAGATGAGAGGCTAAAAAAGGACACAACTCCCTTCACCATAGCTTCAAAGAAAATGAAATACCTAGGAATATACCTAACAAAAAATGTAAAAGACTTCTACAAAGAAAATTATGAAATCTTAGGAAAGGAAACAGCAGAGAATGTTAATAAATGGAAGAAGTGATTATTTCATTCTGTCAGTAATTTTATCTTGCTGCCATAGGGTAACATAAGAGAACATGTTTTTTATAAATAAGCAGCTGCCTTGCACTTCTCTTATATGTCCAAGAGAGGAGGAAGGGAGCCTGATTTGTGGCCAGCTGAAGAGCTACCATTTTTATTGCCTAAGAAGTTTTGTTCAGCAGCGCTACCCAGTTGGCCCATTATGTTCAATCAAAGTCCTGACAAACATGTCAGGAAGGTCAACTGATAACACTAGTTTTTTTGACACTCCTAATGACAGCTTTATTTGATTAGATTTTATTTCTCCCTTCCTAGGAATATACATAACAAAGGAGGTGAAGGACCTCTGTAAAAATTATGAAATCCTAAGAAAGGAAATAGCAGAGGTTATTAACAAATGCTCATGGCTGGGAAGAATCAACATTGTGAAAATGTCTATACCTCCCAAAGCAATCTACAGATTCAACGCCATCCCTATTAAGATACCAACATCGTACTTTCAAGATTTGGAAAAAATGATTCTGTGTTTTGTATGAAACCAGAAAAAACCCCGTACAGCTAAGGCAGTTCTTAGTAATAAAAACAAAGCCAGGGGCATCACCATACCAGATTTTAGGCTGTACTACAAAGCCATAGTGGTCAAGACAGCATGGTACTAGTACAAAAATAGAGACATAGACATTTGGAATCAAACAGAAAACCAGGAAATGAAACCAACATCTTACAATCACCTAATTTTTGATCAACCAAACAAGAACATACCTTGGGGGAAAGACTCTCTATTCAATAAATGGTGCTGGGAGAATTGGATATCCCCATGTAAAAGACTGAAACTGGACCCACACCTTTCTCCACTCATAAAACTTGATTCAAGCTGGATAAAGGACTTAAATTTAAGGCATGAAACCACAAAAATCCTCAAAGAAAGCATAGGAAAAACATTGGACGATATTGGCCTGGGGAAAGACTTTATGAAGAAGACTTTATGAAGAAGACTTTATGAAGAATTGCCATGGCAATTGCAACAACAACAAAAATAAACAAATGGGACTTAATTAAAGTAAAAAGCTTCTGTACAGCTAAGGAGACAACAACCAAAGCAAATAGACAACCTACACAATGGGAAAGGATATTTGCATATTTTGAATCAGACAAAAGCTTGATGACTAGGATCTATAGAGAACTCAAATTAATCCACATGAAAAAAGCCAATCCCGTATATCAATGTGCAAGAGACATGACTAGAACCTTCCCTAAGAAGACAAACAAATGGCTAACAAACATATGAAAAAATGCTCATCATCCCTAATTATTAGAGAAATGCAAACCAAAACCACATGAGGTAGAGATACCATCTAACCATCTTGATGTCTGTCTATTATTTTATTGATGTTTCTGTTCAATCAACATGTAAACTATTTCAAAATTTTCACTCTTATTTTAAGATAACTCTTTAAATCCCATGATGTAACAAGCCCTATATCCTTGTCTAATTATTTACTTAGGATAAATTCCTTCAAGTGAATTTTTGGGTCAATGGTGAGACCCTTTTTTTAAGTCCCCTGATACATGTTGCCAAACATTTATTAATGGCAATAATGGTGGTGGTGGTAGTGATGATGTGAACATAGCACTTATAATGTGTCAGCCACTCTTGTAGGTATTTTTCCTGTAATAACTCAGTTAATCCTCAGAGAACACCATGATTATCCCCTTTTGCAGATGAATAAACCGAAACAGAAAAGTAAACTCTTCCATACTCACACAGCTACCAGGTGGCAGAGCATGAGAGAAACTGAGGCAGGATGGCATGACAGCTTCAGTCTTCACGAGATGCTCTAAAAACTCACAAAGGAAGCTGAGATATAAATGACAAGAAGGAGCCTGCCCTGACAAGGCCCAGCCAGGAATGCATCCCAGGAAGAAGAGAAAAAATAGGAGGGATATGGTGGCCAGAGCCGAATGAGTGAAGCTGACAGTGGATCGAGATGGGGTCAGAGCGGAAGCCAGATCATGCGAGGCTCTGGGACGCCATGGATGGATATGAGCAAGGAAGGAATCTGACTAGCACTGTGGAAACTATGCTCTGATCGGTATGGAACTGATTCCCAGAGAGAGGGCAAGAATAGAAGCAGGAAGCTTTGTTGGGAAGCTATGGCAAGAGTCCAGGCTAGGGTAGGTGCAGGCAGGCCATGTCTAGCCGTCAAATTTATTACACATTTGAACATAAAGCCAAACACTACTTGTGTAATATATTATCACTCTTTTCCTATTATGTGATCTTCCTTGACAGCCTTTCAAAATATTTTTCTTCTTGAGGAATTTTAAGATTTTGGCTATAAAATAAAAAGTGAAATATAGGTGTGACAATTAAGTTTGTAAACCTGCCCTAGAAAAAGTGCTATGTACCCTATTGCTAATTATCACTATAGTCACCAAAGTACTCCCATTGGGAAGCTATGCACCCAGTCCATCCTTCAAAGCACTTTTTCTAGGATGAGTTGTCAGACCTCTTACAATGAGCGTTCTGATGGCCATTCCAGGAAAAGAGTTTCAAAATTGCTTTGAAGTATAGACTAGGTGCTGGCATCAATGCACAGCTTCAAAGGTGACTGTGGTGACACATTAGGGACTGAGGTATGCAGCACTTTTTCTAGAATGAGTTTGCAAACTTAATTGTCTGACCTCATATACATTAAAATTATCTGATAAATGTGATGGCTAGAGTATTACTGTCACATATGTAACTTTAAATGTTCTAGTCATGACATTAACATTAAAAGACACAGATGAAGTTAATTTTAATTGCATGTTTTATCATTAAATATTAGTAGTATTTAGATATGTGACCTAATAAAAATATCATTAATGTCATCAACATTTTAAATGGTCCATGAGCTGTTTTACATTCTTTTTTTCATGCCACACTTCCAAACTATGGTGCATGTTATTTCCTTATACATCTCAATTGTCTCTGAGAGCTTATTTTTGGCTACAAAATACAAAGTGAAATACATATTTTAAATTCACATGATAACAAGAATGGAAGAAAAAATATCCAATGTACACAGCCCTATTATGAAACTAATTTATAGATCTCAAATGAAAGCTACAACCTAATTCTAACCTATCATTTAATAAAAAAAAAAAAAGAAAAAGAAAATTCACATGATAAATTTGTTCTGTCTAGAACATTGTTGTCTGGTAGAAATCTAATTAGTCATGTACATAATTTTAAATACTATGGTAACTATTTAAAGTAAAAAGAAATAAGACCAGAGACATTTCAAGGGCACAATAGCTATATGTGTCAAGGGGCTACTATTGATAATATTGGATAGCACTGCTCTTAAACACTAAATTCCATTTAAAATAACAAAAACATAAGCTACATGGAAATAATTCCACCACATAATGTATAGACATTATAGATTTTTAAAAACGTATTTATTGGCAAGTTTGTAAGGACTTCAGATAGACTAATGGTTGAGTATGGCTAATGATGGAGAAGTTAGAAAATGCTTCCCCAAAGATCTGAAGTTGATTTTTTTTTTTTTTTTTTTTTTTTTTGCAGTTTTTGGCCGGGGCTGGGTTTGAACCTGCCACCTCTGGTATATGAGGCCGGTGCCCTACTCCTCTCCACCACTCAGATCTGGAGTTTCTTTTAGGAGAGACAATATTGTTATAAAATTGATTTGGTAATGGTTGGACAACTCTGTGAATATGCTAAAAACCATTGGATTACACACTTTAAGTGGGTGGATTATATAATACACGAATATACCTCAATGAAGGTTTTTAAAAAACCACATTAATCTAATACTTTAAGACAAGATCATGAGTCACAAAGTCTATAATGTCTCTTAACAGAATGCAAAGGGGATGGGAAATCAGAAGTCCTAATTTACAACCATGTGATCTTCTGTTGCCTCAACTACAGATAGCATCCCACACTGCCTACTTCACCACAAGGGTAAATGGGATGATCTCACGATATCTCAACCATCCATGTAAGGATTTATTATCACCTACAATGTACCAGACATTGTTCTAGATATTGGGATATGTATTCTATAGTGAACAAAACATGTGTGTTTTCTGCTCTTAGGAACCCTTTCCTAGTGGAGGTAACAGGCAATAAATTACTAAACAAATACTTTGTGGTAATTTTTTTGAATATAATACCAATGCACAGGTAACAGAAGCAAAAATAAATAAGACTATATAAAACTCAAAAGATTCTGCTTAGCAAAGGAAGCAATCAGTAAAATGAAAAGGCAACCTATGAAATGGGAGAAAATATTTGTAAACCATGTATCTAATAAGAAGTTGATATGAAAAACAAGGAACTCTTACAACTCAATAACCCAAAAAAAAAAAAAAAAACCCAATTAACTCAATTTAATAGTAGACAAGAGACCTGAGTAGATATTTTTCTAAAGAAGACCTACAAATGACCAATGGGTCTGTTAAAATCATGAATCACCAGGTAAAGCAAATCAAAGCCACAATGAGTTATCGCATCACCTCTATGAGGATAATTATTAGAAAAATAAGATGTAAATGTTAGCGAGGGTGTAACGGGAACCTTGGTACACTATTAGTAGGAATGTAAATTGGCATAGTTACTATGGGAAACAGTGCAGAGGTTTCTCAAAAAAATAAAAATAGAATTACCATATGATCCAGCAATCCCACAATTGGGTTATATGCAAAGAAAATGAAATCAGAATGTCAAAAAGACACCTGCACCCTCATGTTCATTGCAGCATTACTCACAGTAGCTAAGATAGGGAAGCAAACTAAGTGTCAGTTGACAGATGAATGGATAAGGAAAATGAGGTACACATACACAACCTTAAAAGAAAGAAAGAAAGAAAGAAGCCCTGCCGTTTGCAACACCACGGGTGAATTTGGAGGATTTTGTCTTAAGTGAAATAAGCCAGGCATAGAAAACTATTATATGATCTCACTTACATATGGAACCTTAAAAAAGCCAACCTCATAGAAGTAGAAAGTAGAACTGGAATTGCCAGAGGCTGAATTTCGGGGGTGGAAAATGGGGAGATGTTGGTCAAAGGGTACAAACTTTTAGTTATAAGATCAGTAAAATTCTGAGGATGTAGTACAGCATGGTGACTATAGTTACTAATACTGTATTGTTTATTTGAAATTTTCTAGGAGAGCAAATCTAAAGTATCCTCATGCCCCCCCACACACACAATAGTAACTCGGGTGGTGATTAGATGTGTAAATTCATTTGATGGTGGTAATCATTTCACAACATACATAGAATATGTATATCAAATCATCACTCTTTACACCTTGACTATGTGTCACTTATAACTCAGTAAAGCTGAAAAAAACTAACCAAATAATTATATCAGATGACAATAAAATGATAATTGTTAGAATGAAAAGTAAAGCCAGGTTTTACTTATTAGAGAGCAGCAGTGGCTGTGGGTACTATTATACATACATAATACCACATGATACTTTGGGTGCTCTTCAGAGACCTCAGTGATAAGGTGGCATTTGACTGATTTGAGAAATACTATAAATAAGTAAGCTTTATAAACTACAATGTATTAAGGAATATTTATTACTGCTATTGATAATATTATCATACCTGTGTGTATACTCTGCTAAATGTAACCTTCAGATTTCTCTTCTATCTACAATTCTATCTGTTGTAGACTGAAATGTGTTCACCCAAAATTCGTAGGTGGAAGCCCTAACTGTATGTAACTGTATGAAGCCCTATGTGTAACTGTATTTGGAGATAGGGCCTTTGAAGGATAAGGTCATAGAGCAGAATCCTAATTTAATAGGACTAGTGACCATATAAGAAAAGGGAGACACCAGGGATATGCATTCACAGAGCACTCAGCCAGAGGCAGCCAAGGACACGGCCTCCAAGATACCAACGCTGCCAACACTTTGATCTTGGATCTCCAGAACCAGACTGGAAGAAATAGAACTGAGAAATAAATTTCTTCTGTGCTAAGCCGCCCAGTCCGTGGTATTTTGTTATAGCAGTCCTAACTGACTAATACAATTTTGTTTTGTTTGGTTCGGTTTGGTTTTTTGAGCCAGTCTCACTTTGTCAACCTGGGTACATAGCTCACAGCAACCTCAAACTCTTGGGCTCAAGTGATCCTCTTGCCTCAGCCTCCCAAGTAGCTGAGACTACAGGTGCCTGCCACAATGCCCGGCTGGTTTTAGAGACAGGGTCTTGGTCTTGCTCAGGCTGGTCTTGAACTCATTAGCTCAGGCACCCTAACCCACCCTCTGCCTTCAGAATGGTAGGATTACAGGCATGAGCTACCATGCCCAGTCTCTTTTGGTTTTTCAAAACCATTCAAAGAAATGAATTTCAGATTCCAAAGACAGGCTCATGAATGAGATAATGTGGACAGCAATTATCTCAATCTCCTCACTGCTCATCTCAGAATTGCTTGTCAGAAACTTTGCTTTGTCTGGTAATTAACATCTTATATAAACTGATATTTACATTCATTCTTAAATCTGGTAAGAAAAACATCCTGATATAGAATTACACCATTTAGCATGCTAAAACATATATTGTGCTCCACTGAATAATCACAGAAAATGAGTAGCAGAAAGGGTTGAGATATTCCACAGATATAAGAGAGGAAAGTCTTTGTAGGGATAAATAAAATCTGAATAATAGAAAGTCTTCAATATATTAAAGGAAATGTTTGTTAGGAAGAGCAAGAAGGAAGCAAAACATTATTTTATGGATGAAAATGACAGTTGGTTTACAGTGGCATCTGTCTTTTTTTTTTTTTTTTTTTTTGAGACAGAATCTCACTATGTTGCCCTCAGTAGAGGGCTGTGGTGTCACAGCTCACAGCAACCTCAAACTCTTTGGGCTTAAATGATTCTCCTGCCTCAGTCTCCCAAGTAGCTGAATGCCTGGCTGTTTTTTGGCTGTAGTTGTCATTGCTGTTTGGCAGGCCTAGGCTGGGCTCGAACCCACCACCTCCAGTGTATGTGGCCAGCGCCCTAGCCACTTGAGCTACAGGCAGCAAGCCTACAGTGGAATCTTCTAAGAGTAAGTGTTTTTGAGAGACTGAAGAAATTCTTTTTTCTAATGTTTAAAGCTTCTAGAATCTCCCAACAAATGTTCTAAGTGAAAAGAGTTTCTTTTATTTTTCTAGCTAAATTCACTCAATTTACTTTGAAAGTGTTTTTATTACCTATTGCTATGTAACCAATTACCCTTCTCATATACTCATGATTCTGCAATCTGGGCTGGTCTCAACTGGGCAGGTCTTCTGATGGCCTTGCTAGTGGTCACTCTTATGACTGCTTTCAGCTGGTGGGATCAACTGGGACCACCTAGGTGTCTCTTCCTCCATATGGTCTCAGGACCTCTCCTGCTTCACAAGGCCATGGCCCCTCCCTCTCCACCTGGTCTCTACATGGCTGCTCCATGGTGTGGCCAGTTCACAGGGGGGCTCAGGACTCCCCAGAGCACCGAAGTGGTAGCTCCTTTATGCTCAGACCAGAAACTGGCACAACATGACTCCTATTGCATCTGATTAGTCAAAATGGGCTCTATAAGGGCATGAATTCCAAGTGGTCTATTTAATTGATGGCACCTAATGTAATAGACTACCCCCCCCCCAAAGATCTGGCCATTTTTAAGAGGGTTTTTTTGTGATTTTAAAAGTAAAATGAGCTTATCACAGAAAATTTAGAAGACACAGAGAGGTCTATAAAAGAAAAATTATGTCACCCATAAATTTGCCCTTCAAGTAATAATATTAATGTGTCTTCACTATATACCAGGAAATTTATCTTGAAATAATTCTACAAGATTGGCAGTACATACTAGAAACCAATTTTACAAATGTGGTTTGTCTATGATCTATGTCTATGTCTATGTCTATGAAATAATTCTACAAGATTGGCAGTACATACATACAAACCAATTTTACAAATGTGGTTTGTCTATGATCACAAAAAAGATGGAGATGGGATTCTATTCTGTTCTGACTTCAAAGCTCTTGCCTATTATTTTATGCTGTTAATATTTATTTATATTTCCTCTTCATATTTCTCTATGCATATATGTGACATATAATATGGTATAATATTAAGCTCATAAGATACATAGGTTTATGTCCTGCTTTTTATAAAACAACATTGTACCATAAATAATATCAAAGGTCCTTTGTAGTTTTTAAAAATATGTATATAACTTATACATTTCTTATTGGCATTATTTCTAGACAGTTTGGTTTTTGTTATTACTTTTATTTGGAATTAAATCTATTTTGTATGGGTTTTTGGGTTTTGTTGAGACAGAGTCTTGCTCTGTTGCTTGAGGTAGCGTACAATGACATCATCATAACTCACTGCAATCTCAAGATCCTGGGCTCAAGCAATCTTCTCACCTCAGCCTCCTAAAGTTCTAGGATTACAGTCATGAGCCATTGAACCTGGCCAAAAATCTATCTTAACCATTGCATTTTCTAGCAATGGTTATTACTGGCATGCAAAATGGTCCTGATTTTTATTTAAATCATATCCAGACAATTTATTATAACCTCTCTTACATATCCTAAGAACTTTGTCTCATTCTTTTCAATCATATTTCTCATATTTTATTTCATATCTTATTTGCATTGGCTAGAATGGGCAGAACATCCAGAACAATCTTAAATCTAATCATAGCAGGAATGTGTTTCACTATTAAATATCATTTGCTGCTAATATGAGGTAAAGATCCTTTGCACATGAGTAACTAGGCTTCTCTTCTGATTTTTTTCAAAAAAATTTTTATCATATATCAATTTGATATTACATGGGTTTCTATATGTATTAAATACTAATTTTTATATTAACCCTACTTAAATATCATGTGTTACAATTTTCTGGTATCCACATACACCTCAGAAATATATAATAGGCCAGGTATGGTGGCTCATGCCTGTAATCCTTGCACTCTGGGAGGCTTAGGAGGAAGGATAACTTTAGCTCCTAAATTCAAGACCAGACTGAGTAAAGTAAGACCCTGTCTCTATTAAAAATAAAAAGTTAACCAGGTGTTATGGTGGTGGGTGTCTATAGTTCCAGCCACTTGGGAGGCTGAGGCAGGAGGATCACTTGAGCACAGGAGTTTGAGGTTGCTGTGAGCTAGGATGAGGCCATAGCACTCTATCCTGGACAACAGAGTAAGACTCTGTTTCAAAAAAGAGGCAGAGACTGTGAAAGTATAATCTGTACTTAGTTATCATAAATTCATAAATGATTATTATAACATGTTGAATTTGATTTGATAGCTCCTAATCTTACTCTAGAAAAGATTATGTATTAAAGATAGAAATTATTTACTTTTTGAAATCTCACTTACTTGGCCTCCAAGGCTACTTTGAGGTAATTTTTTTAAGTAAATATTTTAACAAAAATTTGTTAACAAATAGTTTAATATTTCTTCATAATTATTTGGTAGTTTTATATTCTCACAGATTATCATCCATTTCTTTGAAACCCTCAAACATGTTAATAGACAGTGGGCATCTCTTTTTTCCTTGCTTTTTTTCATCTGAAATTTCATTCACTATATTCTCTCTCTTTTTCCAGGTAAATTTTCCTAAGATTTGTCCATTTTACTGTTTCTCTTTAAAAGCTTATAGGATTATTTGTAAATTATAAATTGTTGTTATTTTCAAATCTACTAACTTTTCTTCTGTTTATTTTTCCTTCTAATTTCAATGAGTATATTTTTGTCACTTTGATAACTTCTGTGTTGAATGACCACTGATTTATTATTACGTATTTTTTTTTTTTTATTTTCTTTGTGACAGAGTATCACCCTACTACCCAGGCTAGAGTGCAGTAGCAGCATCAGCCTCGCTCACAGCAACCTGAAATTCCTGGGTTCAATCAATCCTCAGCCTCCTAAGTGGCTGGGACTATGGGTGCCCACCACCGTGCCTGGCTAGTTTTTCTATTTTTAGTAGAGACAGGGTCGCATTCTTACTCAGGCTGGTCTCAAACTCCTGAGCTCAAGGTGTGCTCCTGCCTCAGCCTCCCAGAGTACTAGGATTATAGGAGTTAGCCACTGCAACTGGCATTTTTTTCCCCCCAAAACAGTCTCCCTCTGCCTTCCAGGATAGAGTGCAGTAATGTCATCATAGCTCATTTGCAACCTCGAACTCCTAGGCTCAAGTGATCCTCCTGTAGCTGGGATTACAGGCACCTTCCAGGAGGCCCAACCTAATTTTTCCTTTTTGAGGCAGAGTCTCACTTTGTTGCCCTTGGTAGAGTGCCATGGTATCAAAGCTCACAACAACTTCAAACTCTTGGGCTCAAGTGATACTTTTGCCTCAGCCTCTCAAGTAGCTTGGACTACAGGGCCCCTCCACAATGCCTGTCTATTTGTAGAGACAGAGTCTTGCTCTAGCTCAAGCTGGTCACAAACTCTAATTTTTTCTATTTTTTTTAGAGACTCAGGTCTCTTCTTGCTCAGGCTGGTGTTGAACCCCTGACCTCAAGAGATCCTTGGGGGAGGGGCAAGATTGCCGACAGGTACCAGCCTCCAACAGAAGCTCTCATCCAAAGGGAAGGATAAAGTCCAGAAAATACCCAACAAAGTTGAAGACTAGGAGCCCAGCCAGACTAGGAGAGAAGAGTGATATCTGCAGGACACCTCTGCTTAGGCAAGTTGTGACTCCTAGAAAACAATCTACAGGTACATAATATATCCCAAAGAAAAAGTGTCCATCCCCTCCCCCAAGAAACTTGTGTTTCTCTCTTTGTTTTCCCTTTGTCTGTTCCTGTAAGTTTCCTATAGGTGAGAGGTGAACTGAGGACCTATTATCTCACCCCATGTGTGAGAGATACAGGAAGTGGGGTATACTCCCCTAAAGGAACCCTGCTGAGACTCTGAACACCCACTCACCAGGCAGAAAAATCGAACTAAGTTTTCATTGCCATTTTGAATTTCCAGTCCACCTTTCCCCCCTTGCCTGCAGAGGCAGTGAGAGGAGGCCCAAGAGCAGTGTCCCCCCACACCTGCAGGACCAAGCACTCTGTCCTGTCCCTGCAGCCGGAGAATTGCTTGAGCCCCGTGTTCCCCACAACCCAGCTGCTGGCATTCTGCACTGTGGTGGGCTCCCTCACAGGCTGCCCCCCAGAACTGATCTAGCCACCACCTTTCCCATGCAGCTGCGGGCACTCCATGCTGCTGCGGGCACCCTCATGGGCTGCCCTGAGGACTGATCAAGCTGAGCCTGGTACCCCAGGCCCAGTGGCCAAGAACAGTGAGAGCTAGGTCAGTTGAGAAGGAACCACACTGGAGCAGCAGTACCAGCCGCAGCAGCTAGAACAATAAGGCTCACACCCCTGAGGCTTTTCCGCACAAACACACCCTATCTCTCTGGGCAACCAGAGGAAGCCCGCCTCTTCTCTGGTGACAGCCACTGGCAGAAAGGTGTTGGGATGGTCTTCAAACGTCCAAATTCAGCATGAGGCAGAATCAGCGGAAAAACTCTGGTAACCTGAATAACCAGAGTAGATCAACTCCCCCAAGGAAGGATGAGGCAGATGCAATTGAAGATCCCATCCATAAACAGATGGCTAAGATGTCATAAATTGAGTTCAGAATCGGGATAGCAAATAAGATGGAGAATGGAGGAAATGAAGGAATTAGAATTTCAAATTATTCAAAAGCTGTCTCAAGAATTCAATGATTTCAAAGATAAAATGACCAAAGATTATGACACACTGAAGCAAGTGGTTGCATATCTCACAGATCTGAAAAATACAGTAGAATCCCTCCATAACAGAATGGAACACACAGGAGAAAGGATCTTTGACACTGAAGACAAAGCTTTTGAATGCACCCAAGCACTCAAAGATGAAGAGAAATGGAGAACGAAATCAGATCACTCCCTCAGAGAGCTCTGGGATAATTCAAAGAAAACTAATATTCACCTTATAGGAATCTCTGAAGGTGACGAAGTTGCTTCACAAAACACAGAGGCTCTTCTTCATGAAATTATGAAAGAGAACTTTTCAGACATGCCAAGAGATTCTGAAATTCAGATAGCAGATAGTTTTAGAACCCCAGCATGACTCAACATGAACAAGACATCTCCCAGGCACATCATAATTAACTTCACTAAAGTTAATATGAAAGAGAAAATTCTGAAAGCAGCTAGACATAATAAAACCATAACCTACAAGGGGAAGAGTATTAGAATGACTGCAGATCTCTCTGCTGAAACTTTTCAGGCTAGAAGAGGCTGGTCATTGACTTTTAATTTCCTAAAACAAAATAACTTTCAACCCAGGATCCTGTATCCAGCTAAACTAAGTTTCATTTATGATGGAGAAATTAAATACTTTAATGACATTCACATGTTGAAGAAATTTGCCATAACTAAACCAGCTCTCCAGGATATTCTCAGACCTATCCTCCGTAATGACCAGTATAATCCTCCACCACATAAGTAAACTCACACAGAAACTTTTGATCAAATTCCAACTTCCACAGTGGCAAAAAGACTAAAGATGTCCACTGGAGTTTTGAAAATTTCAATACCTAAAATTATACCAGGCTTAGCAATAATTTCAATCAATGTGAATGGCTTAAATTGCCCTCTAAAGGCTGGCTGACTGGATACAAAAAATAATGCCAGATATCTGCTACATAAAAGAATTTCATCTTACCTTAAAAGATAAATACAGACTCAGGGTGAAGGGATGGTCACCTATATTCCAGGCAAATAGAAAGCAGAAAAAAGCAGGTGTTGCAATTTTATTCACAGATACAGTAGGGTTTAAACCAACAAAAGTAAGCAAGGATAAGGATGGTCACTTTATATTTCTTAAGGGTAATACCCAAGACCATGAGATCTCAAATATTAATATTTATGCACCCAACCAGAAAGCACCTCAATGATAAGAGGTATCTAATAGGCATAAGCAACTTGATTTCTCCAAGCTCCATCATAGTCAAAGGAGTATTTTAATACTTCTTTGACAGTGTTGGATAGATCCTCCAACAAGAAGCTTAGCAAAGAAATTTTAAATTTAACCTTAACCATTCAGCATTTGGATTTCACAGACATCTATAGAACATTTCATCCTAACAAATCTGAATACACATTTTTCTCATCAGCCCACAGAACATACTCGAAAATCGACCACATCTTAGGTCATAAGTCTAACCTCAGTAAATTTAAAAGAATAGAAATTATTCCTTGCATCTTCTCAGACCATCATGGAATAAAAGTTGAACTCAGTAACAACAGGAATTTGCAGACACATACAAAAACATGAAAGCTAAATAACCTTATGTTGAATGATAGGTGGGTCAGAGACGAGATCAAGAAGGAAATTACAAAATTTTTGGAACAAAGCAATAATGAAGATATGAGTTATCAGAACCTCTGGGATACTGCAAAGGCAGTCCTAAGAGGGAAATTTATCGCACTGCAAGCCTTCCTCAAGAAAACGGAAAGAGAGGAAGTTAACAACTTAATGGGACATCTCAAGCAACTGGAAAAGGAAGAACACTCCAATCCCAAACCAAGCAGAAGAAAAGAAATGACCAAAATTAGAGCAGAATTCAGTGAAATTAAAAATAAAAGGATTATACAACAGATCAATAAATCAAAAAGTTGGTTTTTTGAAAAGGTCAATAAAATAGATAAACCTTGGACCAACCTAACCAAGAAAAAAAGAGCAAAATCTCTAATTTCATCAATCAGAAATGGTAAAGACGAAATCACAACAGACCCCTCAGAAATTCAAAAAATCCTTAATGAATACTACAGGAAACTTTATTCTCATAAATATGAAAATCTGAAGGAAATTGACCAATACTTGGAAGCATGCCACCTTCCAAGACTTAGCCAAACATAAGTGAAATGTTGAACAGGCCTATATCAAGTCCTGAAATAGCATCAACTATACAAAATCTCCCTAAAAAGAAAAGCCTGAGGCCAGATAACTTCACGTCAGAATTCTACCAAACCTTTAAAAGAGGAACTAGTACCTATATTACTCAACCTTTCCCAAAATATAGAAAAAGACGGAATACTACCCAACACATTCCATGAAGCAAACATCACCTTGATCCCCAAACCAGGAAAAGACCCAACAAGAAAACAAAATTATAGACCAATATCACTAATGAATATTGATGTGAAAATATTCAACAATATCCCAACAAACAGAATCCAGCAACACAATAAACAAATTATACACCATGACCAAGTGGGTTTTATCCCAATATCTCAAAGATGGTTCAACATACACAAATCTATAAATATAATTCATCACATAAACAAATTAAAAAACAAAGGCCATATGATTCTCTCAATTGATGCAGGGAAAGCTTTTGATGATATCCAGCATCCCTTCATGATCAGAGCACTTAAGAAAATTGGCATAGTAGGGACATTTCTCAAATTGATAGAGGCAATCTACAGCAAACCAACAGCCAATATCATACTGAATGGAGTTAAATTGAAATCATTTCCACTCAGATCAGGAACCAGGCCAGGTTGTCCATTGTCTCCATTGCTCTTTAACATTGTAATGGAAGTTTTAACCATCACAATTAGGGAATAAAAGGCATATAGGATCAGAAGAGATCAAACTTTCACTCTTCACAGATGATATTATTATATACCTGGAAAACACCAGGGATTCTACTACAAAACTCTTAGAAGTGATTAATGAATATAGCAGCATCTCAGGTTACAAAATCAACACTCATAAATCAGTAGCCTTTATATATACCAACAACAGTCAAGCTGAAAAAATAGTTAAGAACTCTATTCCATTTACAGTAGTGCCAAAGAAGATGAAATATTTGGGAGGTTACCTAACAAAGGACATGAAAGAGGTCTATAAAGAGAACTATGAAACTCTAAGAAAAGAAATAGCTGAAAATATTAACAAATGGAAAAACATACCATGCTCATGGCTAGGAAGAAATGTCCATACTACCCAAAGCAATATATAATTTTAATGCAATCCCTTTTAACGCCACACTGTCATACTTTAAAGATCTCAAAGATAATAGTACTTTGTTTTATATGGAATCAGAAAAAACCTTGAATAGCCAAGACATTACTCAGGAATAAAAGCAGGAGGAATCATGTTACCAGACCTCAGACTATATTATAAATCGATGCTGATCAAAATAAAATATTGGCACAAAAACAGAATGGTAGATGTATGGAACAGAATAGAGAAACAAGACATGAACCCAGCTACTTACCATTATCTGATCTTTGACAAGCCAATTAAAAATATTCAGGGGGGAAAATATTCCCTATTTAACAAATGTTGCTGGGCAAACTGGCTGGTGACCTGCAGAAGACTGAAACTGGATCCACACCTTTCACCACTGACTAAGTTAGACTCTCAGTGGATTAGAGATTTAAACTTAAGACATGAAACTATAAAGATACTAGAAGACAGTGTAGGGAAAACACTTGAAGAAATCAGCCTGGACGAAATTTTATGAGGAGGACTCCCCGGGCAATTAAAGCAACATCAAAAATACACTACTGGGACCTCATCAAATTAAAAAGCTTCTGCACAGCAAAGAACACAGTAAGTAAAGGAAGCAGACAGCCCTTAGAACGGGAGAAGATATTTGCTGGTTATATCTCCGACAAAGGTTTAATAATCAAAATCCATAGAGAACTCAAATGTATTAGCAAGAAGAGAATGAGTGATCCCATCTTAGGGTGGGCAAGGGACTTGAAGAGAAACTTTTCTGAATAAGACAGGCATACAGCCTACAGATATATGAAAAACTGCTCGCCAGCCTTAATCATCAGAGAAATGCAAATCAAAACTACTTTGAGATATCATCTAACACCAGTAAGATTAGCCCATATCACAAAATCC
>NW_003852410.1:20784825-20789205 GCF_000181295.1 Otolemur garnettii
TGGAGCTGGAAAATGTTCTTCTTAGCAAAGTATCTCAAGAATGGAAGAAAAAGTATCCAATGTACTCAGCCCTACTATGAAACTAATTTATAGCTTTCATGGGAAAGCTATAATTTTAACCCAAGAATATGGGGAAAGGGGAGAGGGTGGAGAGGGGAGGGAGGAGAATTGGTGGAGGGAGGGTGATTGGTGGGATTACACCTATGGTTCATCCTATAAGGGTACATGTGAATCTCTCTAAAGGTAGAATATAAATGTCTTAACATAATAACTAAGAAAATGAGATGAAGGCTATGTTAACCAGTTGGATGAAAGTATTTCAAATTATATATAGAAACAGCACTCTGTACCTCATGATAGTATTAATGTATAGCTATGATTTAATAAAAAAAAATAGTAAAATTAAAAAAAGAGAGATCCTTTTGCCTCAGCCTCTCAAAGTGCTAGGATTACAGGTGTGAGCCACTGTTCCCATCAGACCTCATTTATTTTTATTCTTTCTTATTTAATAATGAAAACATTTAAGCCAATGATTTTTCTCAGAGTTTGGATTTGGTAATTTTCTGTAAATATTGTTTTTTCATTAATATTTAAATTGCAGAAATTGGGGAAAGTATTTTTATTTATTTCTAAAATTTCTTTCTTATACTTTTATTATTCATTTCTAATTTTATTGAACTGTTTTCAGGATATTTGATTTGTATGTTTTATTTTTCTTTTGAGACAAAGTCTTAGCTGTTGTCTTGGGTAGAATACCATGGCATCATAGTTTGCAGCAACCTCAACCTCAGGCTCAAGTGATCGTATTGCCTCAGTTTTTCTATTTTTATTAGAGACAGGGTCTTGCTTTTGCTCAGGCTGGTCTCAAACTCATGAGCTCAAGCAATCCACCCACCTCAGCCTCCCAGAGTGTTAGGATTACAAGTGTGAGCCTCTATGCCCAGCCTGACTTGTGTGCTTTCATTTGGGGAAGTTATTTTCTCAATGTGTCAATTTTTATAAACCTTAATGGACACCCATGAAGAAAATGTCATTTCCAGATATAAATGTCCATATTAATTTTATTATTAAAATTTTCTCTTCTGCTTATATTTTTTAACTACTAGATTTGTTAAAGTATGTTTTAAAAAGTTTTAAAATCTCCCACAACAGTTGCCTTTCTGGATCTTTAATAAATGATGCATTTATGTGATTGGCTATTCTACCTTTGCTATGAATTATAACTGTTATCAATATTTAGCTTCCTCTTTTTGTCTCTCATTCTAAATTGTCAAAAAATAATTTGTCACTTCTATGTTTTGTTTTCAGTTACCAGAAAAATCTTACTCGTTCTTTTACATTTAACTTTTTCTCCTTAATTTCTTTTAAGTGTAGATTTTGTAGGTTTCGTAGTTTTGGGGTTTTGGTCTTTTAACCTTTGTCATTTAATAGTGAAGAAAGAGTTTTTTAGTTTCCTTTGAGGAAGGAGGCTTCACTGTTTCGTGAGAACTGCAAGTGGCTTTCCAAATACTGCACCATTTGACTTACAGTTGGTGAAAATTCTTCTGACCTTCTACATGTGGTCGCCTATTAGGGCAGGTTTCTGTATTTTTCTCAGTTCTCATGAGTATTTGAGTGGAAGTTGGCAGAAAGTATGTCAGGGCCTGCAAACAGATGCCATTTTCTTTTTTTTTAATTTATTACATCATAGCTGTGTACATTAATGCAATCACAGGGTACAGTGTGGTATTTTCATATACAATTTGAAATACTCTCATTGAACTGGTTAAAGTAGCCTTCATGTCATTTTCTTAGTTATTGAGTTAAGACATTCATACTCTGCTTTTAGAAAGATTCACTTGTACCCTTGTAAGAGAAACCATAGAGGTGACCCCACCAATCACCCTCCCTCCACCCATCCCCCCCCTCCCCATATTCTAAGGCTATAATTATGTTATAGCTTTTCTATGAAAGCTATAAATTAGTTTCAAAATAGGGCTGTGTACATTAGATACTTTTTCTTCCATTCTTCAGATACTTTGCTAAGAAGGACATTTTCCAGCTCTGTCCATGTAAACATGAAGGAGGTAAAGTCTCTGTCTTTCTTCGTGGCTTCATAATATTCTATGGTGTACATATACCACAGTTTATTAATCCATTCGTAGGTCGATGGGCACTTGGGCTTCTTCTAAGCCTAGCAATTATGAATTGGGCTGCAATAAATATTCTGATACAAATATCTTTGTTGTAATGTGATTTTTGGTCTACATTCCTTTATTAGGTATATATCCACATGCCATTTTCAATTACGACAAGTATTCATGCTTCATAACTTAACAAAACAAACAAGTTGCTGCTAAGAGTAGACTCCAAATACATGCTCATCTCTTATTATCACTTACATGATTCAATTTCTCCCAAGTGAACCTGATGTAGAATTAATACTAATTCAAGTCAGCATCACAGGTATGTACCACCCTGCCAAACACTGGCCTAGCTCTCACTGATTGATTCACTTCAATACAAAAATGTATTGAGCACTTCATTGTGCTCGGTACCATTTGGGCCCTGGCGATAAAGTGACAGACAAGATAGGGTGTCTGTATCCTCAAGGAGAACACAATTCACGAAGTAATTTAAAATAATTACATAATTTTGTATACCGTGTTTCCCCCAAAATAAGACACTGTCTTATATTTATTTTTTCTCAAGAAGACACACTAGGGCTTATTTTCAGGGGATGGCTTATTTTTATTAATTATAATACAACAATCTACATTTATTCAAATACAATTAAGTCATCTTCTTCTGGAACCTAACAGGGGGAGCCGACCTTGTTGGTGGGGCTGGTGCTAGTGATGCATGAACTCCTTTCCCTTAGCTGTTTGCATGTGTGCAATAGGATGCCTGTGACCGCAGTTACCACACGTGCACCTGTGAAAGTGCAAATGGCTCGGAGAAAGGAGCTGTGGTAGATATAAGGTATTCCAGTCTTCCTTACTGCTCTGTGCCAGTGTGGCTATGCAGATACACTGCATAGCCATGCCCATCACTAGGTCTTATTATCAGGGTAGGGCTTATATTTAACAAATGCATAGAAATCCTGCTAGGGCTTATTTTTTGGGTAAGTCTTATTTTGGGGGAAACATGATATGTGCTATATAGATGAATAAAGCTGAGGCTTTAATCCTAGAACTCTGGGAGGTTGAGGAGGGAGGATCACTTGAGCCCAGGAATTGGAGACCAGCCTGAACAAGAGCAAGACCCCCCCATCTCTACTAAAAACAGAAAAATTGGCCAAGCATTATGGCAGGCACCTGTAGTCCCAGTTATTCAGAAGCCAGAAGCAGGAAGATCACTTGAGCCCAGGAGTTTGAGGTTACTGTTAATAAGGTTGACACATGACACTCTAGCTTGGGAGATTGAGCAAGAGTCTGTCACAAAAAATAAATAAAGCTGAATTAGAAAACAGATAATGATGGGAAGACGCAGTGACTTTCAGAGGAGCTGGTCAGGGCATTCCATTGGAGCAGAGACTTAACAGAAGAAAAGGAGCAGCCAGGAGAGATACAGAACAAAATGCTCCAGGCAGAGGGAACAGTATTAGAGTGCCAAGGCCCTAAGACACGACAGGCTGCTGCTGTGAATGACCTTTAGTAATCTTCCTCAGTGTAACTCAACCAAGATTCAAAGGCCTGGGCAAAAATAGCTCAGACACTGCTCTGATTCACATGCTCCCACCCTTGCATCCAGAGGAAAGAAAAAGACAATGTGTCATCTCCCTCTGGCTTCTATGACAGAAGATGGGGCACATGCAATGGGTGACGTTCCCCCCACCCCAAACGTAGAAAGGAAGTTAGCTACAGTTCACTTGTATGGTCACCCAACATGCTTTTCCTTCTTATATATTTTTTAAAGTTTCCAGCTAACATTTGGCAACCACATCCCATAGAGCAGGGGTGTTCTACCTTTTGGATTCTGTGGACCACACTGAAAGAATTGTCTTGAGCCACATGTTAAATACACAAAACTAAAGAAAGCTGATCAGCCAAAAAAAAAGGTCTATGCATAATATTCCTGATATCTGGCACCACAAATAAGCAAAAAGTCTGTACATAATAATCCCAATTATGCAGTGGCCCATTCAGAGAGTCTTTTAAAATTGTTGAGCAGGTCCCAAGCTTGCAATGACTAATACAGAAAATATACATATATCAATAATAAAGTGTCTTTTTTCGTATTTATTATTATAAAAGTAAAGGAAAAGTGGGCAGCCTAAAACTGGTGGGATATATGACATTTTATTTGAGAAACTAATGCATCACTATCTGATTCAATGGAAGTAGTTGGAATTGTGAGTGAGCTCTCAAGGTGCTCATCAGATATTTTGGTTCTAATTTT
>NW_003852410.1:20789534-20791057 GCF_000181295.1 Otolemur garnettii
GTGTGTACATTGGATACTTTTTCTTCCATTCCTGTGATGCTTTGCTCAGAAGAACATTTTCCTGCTCCATCCATGTGAACATGAAGGACGTAAAGTCTCCATCTTTCTTTATGGCTGCATAGTATTCCATGGTGTACATATACCACAGTTTAGTTGTTTGCAAATGTAGGTGTTGCCAAAAAGTAATGACTTGAATAAGGTGTGATTGTGAAGCAAGGGAATTTTCTCTGGGAATACAGGACCTACAGAAGTCCAACAAAGAGACATGATCAATTTTTTAAGTTGAATTGCAAATTGCAGCTCTATGCATTCCATTTGAAAATTGGCAGGTAATGTATTTATGTCAACTAAAAATGGAGTAGCAAATGCACCAAAATACTGATTATTTTCCCAGAATTGTTAAAATAATCTGCTTTCAAACTCTTTTTTTTTTCTTCTTTTATATAGTTTTTAATGGTTACTTTAGGTATATATAACTTTCCACAGTCTACTGGTATCTTACCAGATCAAAATACATAGTAACATCACCAGCCCCTATGTTTTATGCCATTTTACTTACATTTATACACATCATATAATTTTTCTTTTTTTTTTTTATTAAATGATAGCTGTGTACCTTAATGCAGTCATGGGGTACAGTGTGGGGTTTTCATATACAATTTGAAATATTTTCATCAAACTGGTTAACAGCCTTTATGTCATTTTCTTAGTTATTATGTTAAGATATTTATATTCTATTTTTACAAAGATTCACTTGTACCCTTGAAAGATAAACCATAGAGGTGATCCCTCCAATCATCCTCCCTCCACCCATCCACCCCCTCCCCATATTCATATGAAAGCTATAAATTAGTTTCATAATAGGGCTGTGTACATTGGATACTTTTTTTTCCATTCTTGTGATATTTTGCTAAAAAGAACATTTTCCAGCTCCATTCATGTACACATGAAGGAGGTAAAGTCTCCATCTTTCTTCATGCCTGAAGGTATTCCGTGATGTACATATACCACAGTTTATTGATCCATTCGTGGATCGATGGGCACTTGGGCTTCTTCCTTGACCTAGCAATTATGAATTGGGCTGCAATAAACATTCTGATACAAATATTTTTGTTGTAATGTGGTTTTTGGTCTTCTAGATATATACCTAATAAAGGAATTGTAGGATCAAATGTCAGGTCTATATTTAGTTCTCTAAGTGTTCTTCAGACATCTTTCCAAAAGGAACGTATTAGTCTGCATTCCCACCAGCAGTGTAGAAGTGTTCCCTTTTCTCCACAACCACACCAGCATCTCTGGTTTGGGGATTTTGTGATATGGGCTAATCTTACTGGAGTGAGGTGATAGCTCAACATAGTTTTGATTTGCATTTCTCTGATGATTAAGGATGGTGAGCATTTTTCATATATCTGTAGGCTGTGTGCCGATCTTCTTTAGAGAAATTTCTCTTCAAGTCCCTTGCCCACCCTGAGATGGGATCACTCGTTCTCTTCTTGCTAATATGTTTGAGTTCTCTATAGATT
>NW_003852410.1:20792878-20804755 GCF_000181295.1 Otolemur garnettii
TTTTGTATAGTTGATGCTATTTCAGAACTTGATATAGGTCTGTTCAACATTTCCATTTTATTCTGGCTAACTCTTGGGAGGTGGCGTGCTTCCAAGTATTGGTCAATTTCCTTCAGATTTTCATATTTCTGGGAATAAAGTTTCTTGTAATATTCATTAAGGATTTCTTGGATTTCTAAGGGATCTGTTGTTATTTCATCTTTACCATTTCTGATTGATGAGATTAGAGATTTTGCTCTTTTTTTCTTGGTTAGGTTGGCCAAAGGTTTATCTATTTTATTGACCTTTTCAAAAAACCAACTTTTTGATTTATTGATCTGTTGTATAATTCTTTTGTTTTCAATTTCACTTAATTCTGCTCTCATTTTAGTTATTTCTTTTCTTCTGCTAGATTTGGGATTAGAATGTTCTTCTTTTTCCAGTTGCTTGAGATGTCCCATTGTTAACTTCCTCTCTTTCCATTCTCTTGAGGTAGGCTTGCAATGCTATAAATTTCCCTCTTAGGACTGCCTTTTCAGTATCCCAGAGGTTCTAATAACTCGTATCTTCATTATCGTTTTGTTCTAAAAATTTTGTAATTTCCTTCTTGATCTCGTCTCTGACCCATCTATCATTCAGCATAAGGTTATTTAGCTTCCATGTTTTTGTATGTGTCTGCAAATTCCTATCGTTACTGAGTTCAACTTTTATTCCATGATGGTCCGAGAAGATACATGGAATAATTTCTATTCTTTTAAATTTACTGAGGTTAGACTTATGACCTAAGATTTGATCAATTTTGGAGTATGTTCTGTGGACTGATGAGAAAAATGTGTATTCAGATTTGTTAGGATGAAATGTTCTGTAGATGTCTGTTAGGTCCAAAAGTTGAATAGTTAAATTTAAATCTAAAATTTCTTTGCTATGCTTCTTATTGGAGGATCTTTCCAACACTGCCAAAGGAGGTTAAAATCTCTGACTATGATGGAGCTGGGAGAGATCAAGTTGCTCATGCCTATTAGAGTATCTCTTATAAGTTGAGGTGCATTCTGGTTGGGTGCATAGATATCAGTAATTGAGATCTTAATATATTGAGTATTACCCTTAACAAATATAAAGTGGCCATTCTTATCCTTGCTTACTTTTGTTGGTTTAAACCCTATTGTATCTGCAAATAAAATTGCAACACTTGCTTTTTTCTGCTTTCCATTTGCCTGGAATATAGGTGACCATTTCTTCACCCTGAGTCTATATTTATCTTTTAAAGTAAGATGTGATTCTTGAATACACAGATGTCTGGTCTGAGTTTCTGTATCCAATCAGCCAATCTGTGCCTCTTTAGAGGACAATTTAAGTCATTCACGTTGATTGAAATTATTGATAAATCTGGTAAAATTTGGGGCATTGTGTTGCTTGAAAGTCCAGTAGACATTACTAATCCTTTTGACACTGTGGAAGTTGGAATCTAATCAAAAGTTTACTTTTGTCATGGAGGATTCCACTGGTCATTATGGAAGATAGGTTTGAGAATTTCCTGGAGAGCTGGTTTAGTTATGGCAAATTTCTTCAACATGTGAATGTCATTAAAGTATGGAATTTCTCCTTCATAAATAAAACTCAGTTTAGCTGGATACAGGATCCTGGTTTGAAAGTTATTTTGTTTTAGGAGATTAAAAGTCAATGACCAGCCTCTTCTAGCCTGAAAAGTTTTCAGCAGAGAGACCTGCAGTCATTCTAATACTCTTCCCCTTGTAGGTTATGGTTTTATTATGTCTAGCTGCTTTCAGAATTTTCTCTTTCATATTAACTTTAGTGAAGTTAATTATGATGTGCCTGGGAGATGTCTTGTTCATGTTGAGTCATGCTGGGGTTCTAAAACTATCTGCTATCTGAATTTCAGAATCTCTTGGCATGTCTGAAAAGTTCTCTTTCATAATTTCATGAAGAAGAGCCTCTGTGTTTTGTGAAGCAATTTCATTGCCTTCAGGGATTCCTATAAGGTGAATATTAGTTTTCCTCAAATTATCCCAGAGCTCTCTGAGGGAGTGATCCAATTTCACTCTCCTTTTCTCTTCATCTTTGAGTGCTTATGCGTTCAAAAGCTTTGTCTTCAATGTCAGAGATCCTTTCTGCTGCCTATTCCATTCTGTTACTGACAGATTCTACCGTATTTCTAGATCTTTGTGGGCAGCAAACTCTTGCCTCAATATTTTAAAATCTTTGGTCATTTTATCTTTGAAATCGTTGAATTCTTGAGACATCTTTTGAATAATTTCTTGAGATATTTTTTCAATAATTTCTTGAAATTCTAATTCCTTCCTTTCCTCCAATCTGTTAATCTCATTTGCTATCCACATTCTGAACTTGATTTCTGTCTTCTCAGCCATCTGTTTGCAGATGGGATCTTCAATTGGTTCTGCCCCATCCTTCCTTGGGGGACTTGATCTACTCTGGTTATTCTAGTTACTAGACTTTTTTCTGCTGATTCTGCCCAGTGGTAAATTTGCACTGTTTAGAGACCATCCCAAACCATTCAGCCTGTGGCTGCCACTGGAGAAGATGCCGGCTTCCCCTGGTTGCCAGGAGAGATAGGACATATCTGTCCAGAAAAGCCTCAGGGTGTGTAAACCTTATTGTTCTAGCTGCTGCAGCTGTTGCTCTTCACCTTGAGGTACTGTCAAGTCTGTGTGGTTCCCTCTCAACTGACTGTCCTCTCACAGTTCTCGGGCCACTGGGCCTGGGGTGCCAGGAATGAATGGGTCAGTCAGTCCTGGGGCACCCCGCTGGGGTGCCCAGAGGGTGGTGGCCATGCTGTGGCCACTGCAGAGAGGATGTGCGGGTCAAACAGTCCTCAAGGTGCCCTGCGTGGGTGCCTGGGGGAGGGGGTGGTGGCCAAGTGGTGGCAGTCACACAGGTAGAACAGTCCTCGATGCACCGCTCAGTTGTCCAGTGTTGACGGCCGCTTGGCGGCAGCTGCGTGAGTGACACCCAGGTCAAATAGTCCTGGGGTGCCACACTCAGGTGCCTGAGAGCAGCAGCCAAGCAGCAGCCATGTGAGGGGTGCACAGGTCAAACAGTCTTGGGTGAGTCCTGCTCAGGTGCCCGGGGTGGCGGCTGAGCAGCAGTAGCCATGTGGGGGATGTGTGGGTCAAATAGTCCTAGGTGCACCCCACTTGGGTGTTGGGGGTGGAGGGGTGGCAGCCTCACGGGTCAAACTGTCCTCTGCACTCCTGTGGTGTTGGGGGCAATGGCTGAGTCACAGCAGCTGCACAGGGGATGCACAGGTCAACAGTCCTGGGAATGCCCCTCTTGGGTGCCCTGGGGTGGCTGCCAAGTGGCGGCAGCCATGCAGGTAGAACAGTCCTCGGTGTGCTCCACTCGGGTGCCCAGGGGTGGCGGCCAAGCAGTGGCAGCTGCATGGGGGACATGCGGGTCAAACAGTCCTGGGTGCACCCTGCGCGGGTGCCCGGGGGTGGTGGCTAAGAAGCAGCAGGCGAAGGGAGACACACAGGTCAAACAGTCCTCAGCATGCTCCACTGGGGTGCCCAGGGGTGGCAGCCGAGGGGTAGCCACACAGAGAACATGCTGCTCAAGCAGTTCTCTGATTGCAGGGCCAGAATAAGGTGCTTGGTCCCACAGGGGTAGGGGACCACTATTCTTGGGCCTCCTCTCACTGTCTCTGCAGGCAATGGGGGAAGGGTGGCCTGAGAATTCAAAATGGCAGTGAAACATTAGTTTGATTTTTCTGCCTGGCTAGAGGGTGTTTGGAGTCTCAGCAGGGTCCCTCGAGGGGAGTAGACCCCTCTTTCTGTAGCTGTCACACGTGGGGTAAGACAAGAAGTGCTCGGTTCACTGGCTCGACTGTGGTAAACTCACAGGAGCAGACAAAGAGAAAAAACACAACTTTCTTGGAGGGGGGGACAGCACCCTTCCTTTGGGATGTATTATGTACCTGTAGATTGCTTTCTAGGAGTCGCAAATTGCCTCAGCAGAATTGTCCTGCAGATATCATTTTTCTCTCGGCTGGGCTCCTAGTCTTCAACTTTGTTGGGTATTTTCTGGACTTTATCCTTCTCTCTGGATTGGAGCTTCTGTTGGAGGCTGGTACCTGTTGGCCATCTTACTCCTCCCCCCTATTTTCAAATTCTTATATCAAATCAAGGCTACATATTTTTTGCTGTTCACAGGACTGTGTATAGCTAATTTGTCAAAATGTATGACATTATTTACCTAAATTTGAGCTTGCCATAATTTCAGTTTCATTTGGAAGGCTGATATGGTTTGAAACATTGCACTAACGAGTTGGTTTTCACCTTGAACACTCATGTTTTACTCATCTAACTGAGCAGTTAGTTATATCCTATCTCTCCTGGCAACCAGAGGAAGCCGGCATCTTCTCCACTGAAAATGCTAAATCTGTAAGCCAGTTTACTATCAAGTTCTAGCACAAATTTGGTTTTTGATGTCATAAACAAATTGATAACATGTCACAAATCATAAAATCTTTTCAACATTTGGCCTTGACTTAGCCATTTTAATCCCAAAAAGTAAATGATGTAGCAATAGTCAGCATCAATACTTCTAAGGAATTCTTGGAATTGGAGATGACTTAATCCCTTGGCTTTTATGAAATTCACAGTCCTAGTAACAATTTGCATGACATTTTCCATATTTAAAGCTTTTGCACATAAATTTTCTTGATGTACTATGCAATGATACTTTATCAAATGGCAATTGCATCGTCTTCTATTAATTTTATAAGTCCCTCTCTTTTACATCACTGAGGCACCATCAGTAAATATACCAAATATGTTGACAATGGATAAATAAAATCATATTTATTTTTTAATTTTTTTTGAGACAGAGTCTCAAGCTGTTGCCCTGGGTAGAGTGCCATGGCATAATAGCTCACAACAACCTCCAACTCTTGGGCTCAAGAGATCCTCTTACCTCAGTTTTTCTATTTTTGGTAGAGATAGCAGCAGGGGGGTCTCGCTTTTGCTAAGGTTGATCTTCCACATTTCAGTTGCTGATGCAAAGCAAGGTGGAGAGCTGATTTGTAAAGTGTGGCAGGTGATGTGTGAGGTGCTGCCAAGGTGTGGAAGCACCCTTGAAAATCCAACAAGAATACTTACCTGACTTCTAAATAACATTGAACACCTAATGTTGCAATGATAGGTTGACAATTACTTGCTGCCTTTCCAAGTTATCTTAAGCACATGTAACATCTGATGGTGTCAGTTCAACCAGTTGCACTTGGAAGACAACACACTGGAAGCCGTACTCCTCCATAAAACTGAGGCAACAAATGTGTACAAATAGCCAGAGTACATATGTTTATTTTACATGACATTGGGACACAACCTCCACGGCTACCGAGTTCACACTCAAGACCTGCACATTCTAGTTCCACATAATCTGGTTCCACCAAAAAAATCACAAAACTCTCATTATATTTTAAGTAAGTTTATGATTCTGTGTTGGGCCACAGGTCCAACTCCCCTGCTATAGAGCTATACATATACTCACCCAATTCCAAGAGGAGGGTACCACAAAATCTTCAGTTCATGCATCCAGATGAAAGTCCAAGATCTCTGCATGATGGCCAGTCCTCTAATTCTTCTGGACTCCATCTCAGTATTTTAAAACCTTTCAACTTAATTGTATTAATACATTTAATTACCATAACATGCCCTATATAAAAATAGTGTAGGAAAGAAAGAAAAGAGGGAAGGGAAACTAACAGATATAAGAAGGGAAACTAACAGATATAAATGGGCCAGGCACACGGGGTCACACTTTGGGAGGCCAAGGAGAAAGGATCACTTGAGGCCAGGAATTTGAGACCAGCCTGAACTGGTCAAATAGCAAAGCCCAGTTACTAGAGAGCCTGAAGCAGGAGGATAGCTTGAGTCCAGGGAGTTTGAGGTTGCAGTGAGTTATAGTGATACCACTTCACTCTAGCTCAGGCCACAGAGTGAGATGCTGTCTCAAAAAAAAAAACTAAACACAAATATACATAAACATACATATAGTTTATTATGTCCATGTGTTAAATATACATATATATTTTGAGACAGAGTCTCACTCTGTCATCCTGGGTAGAGTGTCATGGCATCATAGCTCACAGCAACCTTAAACTCCTGAGCTCAAGGAATTCACCCACCTTAGCCTCCCAAAGTGCTAAGATTACAGGTGTAAACTACCACACCAGGCTTAAATATAAAATATTAAAATATTTTAAATGATTTATATTTTAAAATGTTAAAAATTTGCTATAAAATTTAAAAAGCAAAATACAAATTGTGATTACCACCGATCAAAATTTTAAATCAAGTTTCTTTAAATAAAGTTGAATTTTAAATTCAATTATTCATACTTTGGGGTATAAACTACTGCTTGTGATAAATAGGATATACAGAAGTTTGAACAACCATAACAAAGATCTAAGTTTAGCTATTTCACTTTTTAAGGATTAAAAAAAAATTTTTTTGAGACAGAATCACTGTTGCCCCAGGCTAGAATTCCAGTGGCCTTAGCCTAGCTCACTGCAACCTCAAACTCTTGGGCTCAAACCATCCTCCTGACTCAGCCTCTCAAGTAGCTAGAACTAGAGGTACATATCACCATGGCTGGCTAATTTTTCTATTTTTTGTAGAGCTAGGGTCTTACTCTTGCTCTGGCTGATCTGGAACTCCTGACCTCAAGCAATCCTCCTGCCTCAGCCTCCCAGGATGCTAGGATTATGGGTATAAGCCACCACACCTGACCTGGATTTTAAATATTTTTGATGTAAAAATCTTGTTAAGTCAAGTAAAATAGCATGTGAAATATACCATTAAAAAAGACATTCCAATATACAGTAAATTGGAACAAGGAAATAAAACCCTTGATATGACTGGAATTGCTTTTCAAAGTAACATTTTCACATTCTCACAGGCAATGAGGGTTCCAGTTTCTCCACATCCTTCTCAGCACTGTTATTTTATGTCCTTTTTATTGCAACCGTTCTGATGAATGTGAAGTGGTATTTTATTATGGTTTTAATTTCCATTTCCCTAATGCCTAATGATATCAACATCTTTTTGTGTGCTTATTGGTCATCAGTATATCTTTGATGAAATGTCTATTGAAATATTTTGGTCATTATTTAATTGGATATTCATTGATTTATAAGGATACAAGCTCCTTATCAGATAGATGATTTGCAAATATCATCTTTCAGCGTGTAGTTCATCTTTTCACTTAACAGTGTCATTTGAAATGCATAAATATTTAATTTTGATGAAGTCTAAATTATCAACTTCTTTCTTTTATCAACTGTGTTTTTGCCATCCTATATAAGCATTTTTACTTTTGTTCAAGGAAGACAGCATAATTTTGACTTAAAAATATGTAACAGACAAGTTTTCTTACTTCCCCACTAAGCTAGCATCTGCTTTGCAAGGTAAAAAATAAATCACTGGGGAGAACATTTTGCGATTAGTGCAGGCTAAGTCTACAGGTCATTCTCTATTGTGTTTTTGCCTATGGATCACACATTGTCTGTACCGTCCTTCCATCTGGTTTCATGGGTCACTTTGCACCATCGGCTTAGTCCTATAGCACAAGGAAATGCTCTGTTTTGAAAGCAAAGGTCAAACTTCACATGTTCAGCCCCACTGAACCCAAAATAAGACAAAGAAATATGAGAAACAGTAATATTTAAGAGCCCACTTGAAAAGTCCAATAGTGTTTAAATTCCTGCTCTGCTACTTACTAGCAATGAGACCTCAGGCAGGTTATTTAGTGTCTCTAAATCACACGTGGTGGGTCCTTTAATAAGATGGTTAGGCTAGATTAGCCTTGCACATGCTATGCCTTCCATAAATGTCAGTCATCATTATTATATAATTATCATTGTTATCATTAATATTAACTAGGACCAGCAAAAAAGACCCCCAAAATGTTAACTTTCAGAAAGGTTTTTTGGATCTAGGTTTTAAAGATACATAGGAAATGAGAGAGATTCCTTGATAAAGTTATGGTCTGGGGACAGCAGCATTAATGTCATCTGGAAGTTTATTAGAAATGTAGAATTTCAGACTCTACCAAGATCTACGTAACTAGAACGTGCTTTTAAACAAGATTCTTGCCCAGGTGATTTGTGTGCACATTACAGTCTGAGAAACACTAGACTCTTTCTAGCCTTGGGGGCCAGGCGTGGTAAACACTCTGAATTACTTCTTTTTTTTTGTTTTCATTTTCTCAGTTATTGCTTTAAAACGTTCACATTCTACTGAATTACTTCTTTACCTCCTTAAACTCCACCTACATTTGAGAATTCATTCCACCCCTGTTCTTCAAGAAGATCAAGCTTTGACTTGAGGCTTTCTGTACCTGAGTAAAGGAGGCTGGGAGAATCCTGTCTTATCTGAGAGGCACCATGATATTATAGTTAATCAAGAGGCTCTCTTACAAGAGGGTTTGCTGTACTCTTTGAGGGAATGAGAGTCAGATAACAAACAATTAGCACAGATATGATAGGGATAGATTAAGAGAAATAGAAGGTTTTGGTTTTTCCCTCCCCAGGAGCCAGTTAAAAGCTGACGAAACCCCAGCTATCAAAGCTCTCAGTTAATCTTTTGAAGAGTCAACATCTGCTCAAACTGCCGCAGTGCAAAGTGTGACCCTTCTGATGAGTGTTTGTGGATTGGGGGCTTCCCAAAGTCATACACACTTCCTGAGGCAAAGTCATCCTTCTCAGTATGAATTAATAGAAAAGATAAGACCTTACTTTACTGTTAGCTTATCCATCCTCAAATTTTTGGAAAGCAGTGCCTCCAGCTAGGAAACAAAGAGATATCTCTCTCTCTCTCTCTCTCTCTCTCTCTTTAATTTAGATTTAGATGCCCCAGGAAAACAGTGTGGGAAAAATCCCACCAGAAAATCACACATCTGGGATCCTGTTTTGAGGAAGTGGAAACTAGGATTTGCTCAGGAACACCTTGGATCAAAGGTCGGGTTGGGGGGTGCTGTTAAATGAAAAGTTCCACAAGCAACAGCAGGGTCTCCCAGAGTGTTTCTTTTTTTAACCCCCTTTTCTCATAAACCAGGACTTAAAACACAAGGAGAGCTATAATTAACCATAGACATTGCATGCAAAGGCTATGAGGAGATGGCATCTAAACTGAGTCCCGCAGAACTGATATGAGTTAGACAGGGGGAGTGGAAAAGTGATCTATAAAACAGGGGTTTTTTTTGTTGTTGTTATTTGTTTGTTTGAGATAGAGTCTCATTATGTCACCCTCAGTAGAGTGCTATGGCATCAAAGCTCACAGCAACCTCAAACTCTTGGGCTTAAGTGATCCTCTTGCCTTAGTCTCCCAAGTAGCTGGGACCACAGGTGCTCACCACAATGCTAAGCTATTTTTTTTGTTGTTGTTGTTGTTGTAATTTTCATTGTTGTTTAGCAGGCCTGGGCTGGGTTCCAACCTGCCAGATCTCCCCACCCCATGTGTGTAGTTGGTGCCCTAACCACTGAGCTACAGGAGCTGAGCCAGGTTTTTTTTTGTTTTTTTTTTTTTTTTTTTGAGACAGAGCCTCAAGCTGTCCCCCTGGGTAGAGTGCCGTGGCATTACAGCTCACAGCAACCTCCAACTCCTGGGCTCAAGCGAGTCTCCTGCCTCTGCCTCCCAAGTAGCTGGGACCACAGGCGCCCACCACAACGCCCGGCTATTTTTTGGTTGCAGCCGTCATTGTTGTTTTGGCGTCGGGCTGGGGATTCGAACCCGCCACCTTAGGTGTACGTGGCTGGCGCCTTAGCCAGTTGAGCTATAGGCACCAAGCCAGGTTTTTTGTTTTTTAAGCCAGGTTTTTAAGTGCCTTGGCCTCAGCCTGGCTCACAGCAACCTCCAACTCCTGAGCTCAAGTGATCCTCCTGCCTCTGCCTCCTAGGGCACTAGGAATGAGCCATTGCACTCAGGCCAAGAGGACAGTTTTTAAAAATTAACATATAATTCCATTACCACAAAATCTATCCTTTTAAAGTGTTTTCTGTATATCTACAAAGTTGTGCAACCATCATCACAATCTAATTCTGCAACCAACATTCATTACCCCCCAAAGAATCCCAGTATCCATTAGCGGTTACTCCCCTTCCCCTCCTCCTACCAAGGAATAGTTTAAAGGTATTCTTTTACCATGTTTTGAAATGGACCTAGGTTGGGGGGGAGTCTTTTTTTCTTTTTTTTTTTTTACAGCATCAGAACATCCAAGAAAGTCATGTGGTTCAGGGACCTAGGTTTTTTCATTCAGGTATGGTGAGGCCATCAGAACAGAAGATGACTACTGCTGAAAAGGTAGTTTATTACTCAACAGTTCCTAAGAGGAGAGCACAGGGCATGTCAGGGAGGATACTCAGGGAAGTGAGTAAGGAGGTCAGGGGAGGAAAGCAAGAAGAAATGGACAAGGAAGCAGGGTAGGTAAGCTGAGCAGGGTTAGCATTGAAGAGTTTGAATAATTTCAGTGGACTTTAGACCATAAGGGTTGTCCCTAATTGACCCATACCTGGCCCTAGTGTGAGTTAAGGCTGGCAAATAGTGCCCCAACCTTCAGGAGCCTACTGAAGAAGGTGGTTGGGAGGTGTGGACTCAGGATTGGTTGGTTGCATATCAAAGGCATGCTCCAAAGTTGCTGGCTAATCCCGGGAAAAGCAAAGTGTGAGAGGCTTCCAGATGCCAGAGCAGTACAAAAGGTAGAAAATAAAAACTATGAATAATACACACCAGTCAAGGGCATTGGCTGGAATGTATACCTTAGGAAATACTGGGATTTAAACACAGGGAGGTCTGACACCCACCTCCCAGCCCATAATTTTTGCCACACTATTACATTGCCTCTGTGTAAGGGCTTCTCTCCCAATTATCTCATCATCCCTTTTTCTAGAAATTCACATGCTTTGTGTCGGAACACCTAACTCCATTCAATTGGAAATATTGAAATGTTCAGATTTAGAACTGTTCACGGTACAGATGTTCAGTGTGAAATAGCTCCAGGCCCCATTAATTAGACTGTAACTCAGGCAGGTCTCTTGTTACTACTGATCAGTTTCCTTGTTACCCTCTTTTTGCTCTTCTTATTCAAGAGGAAATTGCACAGAGGTCATTGGCCCTTGCTCCCTCCACAAAGTTAGGATTAAATTTTGTATGTCATTTCCTAATAAAATAATTACAACTATAGTAATATATTGCCACATTAAGGGTTTGTTCACTTTGGTTGAGTGTGGAAGTATTGGGGGAGGGACTGATTTCTTTTTTAAGATTTCAAAAATGTTTGTTTCTCCTTCACCCTTTTCCCACATTTTCAGCTTTAAGCAACTGCTTAGGTCACTCTTCAATTCCTAAATTGTTCAATTTTAATGCCAGAAAGAACATTACCAACATCTAGTCTAGCGTTCATAGCTACTATTATTATTATGACACTAATGGTAATAATTTAGGAGTTAAAGACCAGCCTGAACACAAGTGAGATCCTGTCTCTACTGAAAATAGAAACTAGCCAAGTGTTGTGGCAGGTGCCTGTAACCCCAGCTACACGGGAGGCTGCAGCAGGAGGAGGCTTGACTCCAGGAGTTTGAGTTTGCAGTGAGCTAGGCTGAGGCTATGGCACTCTAGGCTGGGAGACAGAGCAAGACCCTGTCCCCTCAAACAAACACACACAGTAATAAATAATTCACTTTTGAATCATTATCATTCATTATCAGAATGATACATGATAAATAAATGTCGTATGATACATTATATTAATGCAATTCTGTGGCTCCTGTAAAATATTATGATACATGGCTCGGCGCCTATAGCTCAACCGGCTAAGGCGCCAGCCACGTACACCTAAGGTGGCGGGTTCGGATCCCCAGCC
>NW_003852410.1:20804932-20820128 GCF_000181295.1 Otolemur garnettii
AAAAAAAAAAAAAAAAAAAAAAAAAAAAAAAATATTATGATACATACACATACACAAATGTACAAACCCTACAACTAAGCTTAATAAACTGGACTAAATGTAAAGTTATTCCTATCAAAGCATCACTTATATTCTGAGATGAATTTTTTGGTAGGGAGCAAAAATAATATTATCTCTAGAGACCTAGAAAATTTCCCAAAACCTAGATTATGGTGAGAACATTCTCTATCAAGCATGTCATGGTAGAAAAAAGTAAAGTTTGGAGCCATTGTTCCTGGTCACCCCTTCATTTTACAGATGAGGAAACCAAGGCTCAGAGCAGTCAGGTGACTTAATCAAGGTCACCCAGCTGAACAGAAAACTGGTAGCCTCAAAGGACATGCAGCTCATGGGAGACTTCTCAACTCCTTGTTTCTAGCACATTGTGCAGTGGTGTTCACAACATATCCTTGACTAATTGGGATCTGTACTACTTTCCTATTGCCTTAACAAATTACCAGAAACTTAGAAGCTAAACAGCACAAATTTATTATCCTGCAGTCTGGAGTTCACAAGTCTGACATTAGTCACACAGAACTCAAATCAAGGTGTTCTTTTCTGGAGGTGGGGGAAGATTCATCTCTTTGCTTATTTGAGTTGTTAGCAAACTTCAGTTCTTTGCAGATGTAGAACCAAGTTCCTAGTTTTTTTGCTGGCTGTAAAGTGAGAGCTCTGGCCAACTTCTAGATTAGTGTTCTTCAACATTTTTTATCTCATGGCACACTTGAACCTGTGGTTAAACTTCCATGGCACACTTAAATTATGTTTATAAAAAAAAAAGAGTTAAAAGAAAAAAATACATTTGCTGTGTTTTGAACTTCTTTCAAAAATAATTTACTTAATGATCTTTAAAATTTTCACGGCACACCTAAGATACTCTCACAGTGCACCAGTTGAAAATCACCATTCTAGAGACAGCCACATTCCTTGGCTTTAGCCCCTTCTCTGTTTTCAAAGCCAGCAATGTTAGGTTCAGGCCTTGTCACATTGCATTTCTCCAAGCTTTCTTCAGTAGTCACATCTCTCTGACCACAGCTTGAAAGGTTTCTCCAGTTTAAAAACACATGTGATTAAATTGGGCCCATCTCGGTAATTCAGGATAATCTTCCCATTTCAAGGCCTTTAACTTAATCACATCTGCAAAGTCCCTTTTGCCATTCCATATCCACAGGTTCCAGGAACTAGGATGAGGACATCTCTGCCTATCCCTCCTGTACCCCTACCCCAACCCCAAAGAGGTATCAGGATGGGCCTCCAGCTCCTCAACCAATGTACTATCTTCTAAATGGCCTCCATCCTTCCATTAACTCCCACTTTCCATCCTAATGGATTAACTTCCTCCAAGGCACACAGTTAACACTACTTCTCTGTTCAAAATATCGGATGGCTCTTCCTTGTCCACTTAATCTAACTTCTCATCCTGGCATTCAAAGCTTTTGTGGATGTCGTGCTTGAGTCCAACCTTTCTTTTGTTCATATCATCATGATTCACACTTGCAACCCATTTTCCTTTGCCAAAATTAATCACTCAATCTCCCTCCTGGGCACAACACTCTTTCTCTTCTCTGCACCTTTGTCCACATTACTTCCTCTGCCTGAAACATCTTATCCCTTCATCTCTGAATTTCTAAATCTCAAAGTTTTCAAGATTCAACTCAAATGTCACTACTGCCTTCAACCTTTCCGGTTTCCTCCCACCACCTTTAAGGCTAAAAATATTTTTTTTTCTTCTGATTTCTCAGGGCCCTTATTTATCCCTTTTTATTGATACTAAGCACATTCCAATTGTCTATTACTTTAGTGGCTTAAAACTGCAATTTATTATTTTTATATTTCATGATTCTCAGTGTCGAAACTTTGGTCAGGACACAGTAAGGATGGTTTATCTTTGCTCCATGATTTCTGGAGCATCAGCTGAGTGGACTTGGGCATCTCTCCTGCCCACCTTCTTCTCAGAGCTTCTCCATATACCTGCTTTGCACTTCCTCCTAGCATGAGGTCCTCAGGGTAGTTGGAACTTTTACATGGCAGCTCAGAATCCAATAGACCAAAATGGAAGCTGTCTGTCTCTCCAAAGGGAGGCGTAGGCCTGTCATAGCATCATTTCTGCCCTACTTTATGGCCCAAAGCAGTCACACAACAGATTCAAGGGAAAGAAAAGTAGATGCCCACCATTCTACTGGAAGAGTGTCAAAGAATTGGAAGACATCTTTTAAATAATACAAATAATTTTCTAGGTACTTAGATATACAACCAATCTTCTCTTCAAGGTTGTGAGACCTAAGGTATGATTGATTCATTTACCATCTCCCATGGTACCTAATATGGTGTCTTGCCCATAACAGGTGCTCAGTAGTTTTTGTTATATTAACAAACAAATGTGTTTAACATATTCCTGCCAAAGGCAAATACACCTAATTTTATATCCTACATAGAGTGAAAAAAATGGGGAGGGGGTTATAATTCTCCTTTTTAAGGCTACCAGAGAGATTTTGAAAGTAGATGACCAGGATATTTAGAGGGCAGACTGTGGGCATGAATCTATAATATTTATGATATGGAACTGCAGATAATAAATTTGGAGCTGTATTGAACCAATCTTTCTAATTGGATTCCAATGAGGCACCTGCTTTCTGTCAAACTCCAGCTCGTGAGTGGGCATGCAACATGGAAACCTTTTTCACATCAATTTTCAATGCAACTTAATAGTTTGTTTGCTGAGTCGATCAAAATTTAAATCTGTAATAACAGAATAAAAAGCTTGCCATTAAATGTGTTTCTATTAGCTCTCTGCTCTGAGGTTATATAGTATCAGCTATAGAAATTAAAACCCCTTGTTTAAATACACAAGGAGTAGGGCACTGGCCCCATATACCGGGGGTGGCAGGTTGAAGCCCAGCCCTGGCCAAAACTGCAAAATAAATAAATACTCAGTTTTCCTTCCAAAATGCATTTAGGAGCATCTCTTCCAATTTTAACCATCATCATATTATGAAAAACCAGTACCCTTCCTTTTTGTAAGAAGAGCATTGAAAAGCTTTTATAGAAATATAAGAAATACATTTAATAACAGTAATTAGATAATAATGATAGAAAGGCAATTATAGTTTAATAGAGAGAAAATTATTAGAAGGTAATGTGAAGAATAAAAAAGCATGGCCTTGAAAAAGAGAACTCCTTAATTCAAATCCTGGCTTTTCCACTTCTCAGCAAATGACCTAATGATTCTGAGCTTTCCACCCCTTCACCTGCAAACCAGATCTAAGAATATCCAACTCACAGGACTGTCGAAAGGATTAAAAGGATAATGTGCATTTTTGGCATTTCTAGTAAGTCCTCAGTAAATGTTAGCTATTACTATCATTTTAATAGATTAGTTGTTTCTTAGTAAAAATACTGTTCCTGAAGAAGAAGAAAGACGAGAAAAGGAAGAGAAAGGAGAAATGGGGGGTGGCAAGGAAGGCATAAAATTACAAAGGCTTAGAGTCAGAAGAGACGAGGGTGGTAAGGATCATCATGAAGAGGCATTTAGGCACTGATGGACCAGTATGTCTTCTCAAGGATTGCTTGGCCCTGAAGGGTTTTGACTGAGGGACAGAGTATATAAACAGGCCATGGTGAGACCATATGTGACACTGGAAGAGCCACAATCTCTGCAGACCACCCTGGGAAGCTAAATCACAGCCTCTGCAGCAACCACTTCAGGAAACCAAATCATAACCTCCATAGTCAGGATTCAGTCAATGACTACCAAGGTCTCTATTTTTTGGTCCTTCTTCCAACCCAGGACCAACTAGAGAAAGCCAAACAATTTCCTGGACCAATCACATAAAATGCCCCCCATCTAGTTAGGCTACCCCCATCTCCCCATGCCAACAACCTCCAAATACAGCATACCTGAAGCTTTCCATTATTCTCAGTATAAAGTTTCCCATTCCCCCAACAGTCTTCAAGTTTCCATCAAACACAAGTGATGGTGGCTCAAGCCTGTAATCTGTAACACTCTGAGAAGCCAAGGCAAGTGGACTGTTTGAGCTCAGGAGTTTGAGATCAGCCTGAACAAAAGCAAGATCCCATTTCTACCAAAAACAGAAAGAAAAACTAGCCAGTAGTAGTAGTACACACCTGTAGTCCCACCTACTCAGGAAGCTGAGGCAAGAGGATTGCTCAAGTCCAAGAGTTTGAGGTTGCTGTGAGCCATGGCACTCTACCCAGGGGAACAGACTGAGATTGTCTCAAACAAAACAAAACAAAAACAAACAAACAAAAGTTATGGTGGGTTACTCCCTTCTGTATTTCTTTCTTTGGGCTGGAATACCAAATGACCACAAATTTGGTGGTGGCTTAAATCAATAGAATTTTATTCTTTCATAGTTCTAGAGGCTAGAGGTCTGAAATTACGTGCTTGTTTTGACATCTCCGACCTTCTATTGCCTCATCTATGGCAATAATAAAACTTACTTCACTGGATGCATCTAACAGTTAAATGAGATAAGACACAAATTATGGCTGGGTGTGGTAGCTTATGCCTATAATTCTAGCACTCTGGGAGGCCAAGGCAGGCAGATCGCTTGAGCTCATGGGTTGGAGACCAGCCTGAGCAAGAGGGAGACCCTGTCTTTAAAAAAAAATAGGCAGGTGTTGTGGCAGGCACATGTAGTCCCAGCTACTTGGGAGGCTCAGGCAAGAGGATTGCTTGAGCCCAAGAGTTTAAGGTTGGTGTGAACTATGACATAGCACTGTACCAAGGGCAACAAAGTGAGACTCTGTCTCACAAAAAAAAAAAAGACACAAATTATGTACTCAATAAATAGTAGACATTGGTAGCCAGTTAAGAAAGGTTTACTTGATATTTTTCTAGTGATAATGGCACTTAAATTTTAAAATCTCCAATTCTAAGTATCAATTATAAATAGGAAGTTCTGATAATTAAGTTCACGAACTCAACCTGGAAAAACTACATAAATCATTGCTAAATAATACTACAATCACCATCCAAGTACTCCCCTTGGGAAGCTATGTACCAACACCAGTGTCTAGTCCACCCTTCAAAGCAATTTTGGAACTCTTTTTCTAGAATGGCCATCAAAGCTGCCCTCAATTACTGTTGACACCCTGAATGTCATAAAAATATCTTCCTTTCAACATTTCCTTTATCTTTAGGTTAAGAAAAAGATCAGTGGGGGCCAGATCAGGTGAGTAGGGAGGATGTTCCAATATAGTTATTTGTTTACTGGCTAAAAACTCACAGACAGTACCACGTGAGCTGGTGCACTATTGTGATACTTGAGCTATGAATTGTTAGCCAAGATTTTCAGTTAAGATTTTTCTATTTCTCTATCAATGTTTACTTGGTCTGCTATACTTCCCATGGTCAAGTGACAATTTTGATGCACAACTAGATGAATTTTTGCAATATTTTCTTCATTTCTGCTCATTACTGGCTGTCCTGACCTCTTTTCATCAGTGAAACTTTCTCTCCCCTTGGAAAAATGTTTAACCCATTTGTACACTGCTGTGTTCTTCATGGCATTATGCTCATACACTTGAACTAACATGTCCCTGATTTCACCTCCACTCTTTCCAAGTTTAACAGGAAATTGAATGTTTATTTGTTGCTCTAATTCAAGCTTCAAAATTCTCAGGATGCCACACAAAATCACACAACAATACTAAATGCCACTCAACAAGACTCTGCCACCATCAACACAAAAACAGATGTGAGACACTGATATACAAAGGTTGTGAAACCTTACTAAGTTGTTTGCACAGTGTTGCCAACATAAGCACATGGTGGCAAGTTCGCCAACTTAGCTGTCAGACCTTATACATTGTCCAATATGCACATTCTCCTTTTTTAAATTTCAGATGAATATGGGGGTACATATAATTAGGTTACACAGTATGAGTATGCTCTTATAAGGTTTAAAGTCCAGGTTGTAGTATGCCCTTCACCTAGGAAGTTTCAGGATACCCAACGCACATCTTCTCAATTAGTTGGGAGCCCAACATGGTTGGACCCTCCTGTCTTTGTCTTTTTATCCCCCTCCCACCCTCTTCTCTTCTCCACCAGCCTATTGCTTTCTATGGAGTAAGCCTCAACAGAAGTTCCACTAAAGCTCCAGGTGCTGGGGGACAAGAAAGTGATCTTTGAATCATTTTCACATGTAATAAATGAGTCTTTGTTAATGCTTTGGGGAAAGCAGGACTCTGTGTCAGAGAAATAAGCAGACCTTAACTTTGGAATTCCACATTTAGACATGGCTCTTTTCACCGTAATGCCCTCAGGACTCTTTGGGACTTCATTGTCTGAAATAGATTTGCAGAGGACACAGAATCTATCTCCCAGCTGCAAGTGATAGGCCTCTCAAGCAACCTCATTGCTGTTTTTTTTTTTTCTATTACAAAATTTCCTTTAGTCAGAGAGTTATGTGTATTGAAGACACATATGGGACTAACACTACCTGAGACCTAGATCCAGTAGATGTTAAAGGAATCAATCATGTTTAGTATGCACAGCCTAAAGTGCTGAGACCCATTCTCATCCAACACTCATTCTCCAACTGGGTCCCCTCCCATGGGTCCTTAGTGGGAATAAAGCGGATAGTTACTCTCTTCAATATGGCCTAACGAAAACTTCTACCAGGTGAATATTGGTGGTTCACCCCACCTGTGCTGCTTGGCTGACTATGAGGCTTGGGAGAAGCTTATTGTGTGATCTTGGGGCTCTTGGCCCCTGCTCACTTTTAACTGCCTAAGTTTGTTCTCTCATGTATAATATATACTAATGCTAGTCTCTAAGGTGTCAGTTTTCCTCCCACTCTAGGTGCAATTTAAGGATTTTTTTAATGTCTTATTATTTATAGAAGATAATATAATGAGCTCTAATTGTTTCAGGTTTTCATAAGAAAAATGTAGAAATCCTTAGTTTCATCCAAGATGAAATTTTCACTTTTAAATACTAAGTATGCCTAACTCCAAGAATCGTGTGCATTGGCTCTGCGCCTTTGGCTCAAGTGGCTAAGGCACCAGCCACATACACCTAAGGTGGTGGATGTGAATCCAACCTGGGCCCGCCAAACAACAATGATGGCTGCAACCAAAAAATAGCTAGGCGTTGTGACGGGCGCCTGTGGTCCCAGCTACTTGGGAGGCAGAGGCAGGAGACTCACTTGAGCCCAGGTGTTGGAGATTGCTGTGAGCTGTGATGCCATGGTACTCTACCCAGGGGGACAGCTTCAGGCTCTGTCTCAAAAAAAAAAAACAAAACATGTGCATTATTCAACTGTAGCCATTCTAATTTGCATTCTATTCATGTGCTTTGTATTCAGGAAATTATTCTATTCTAGAAAAGAAAAATAGGTTTTTAGGTGTTTTTATTTTTTTAAGAAATGGGGTCTGACTCTGTCACCCAGGCTGGAGTGCAGTGGTGTGATCATAGCTCACTGCAGCACAGAACTCCCGGGCTCAAGTGAGCCTATTGCCTTAGCCTCGCAAGTGGCTAGGACTACAAGCATGTGCCACCATGCCCAACTAAGTTTTTAAAAAAATTTTTTATACAGATAAGCTTTAGCTACATTGCCCAGGCTGGTCTTGAACTCTTGGCCTCCCACCTCAGCCTCCTAGGATCAGAGGCATGAGCTACTGCACTCAGTCTTGTTTTATTTTCTTTTGTTTCTATAACTTAAAATGTAAAAGGAGATGGGTAACATTTAATCTTTGTAGTCCCTGAGCTAGTATGGTAAATTGTACTACAGGAGGAAGGAGAGGTTTACCTGGTCACTTACCAATTACTCACCCTACCATGTGCCAGTAGGCACTGAAGAAACAGCAACCAACAATGCAGCCAACCTCCCTGCTCCTGTGGAACTTACAGTCTATTAGAGGAAGATCTGATGTATAGACTATGAAATAAAAATCTTAAGATAGCAACGTGTTGTTCATTTTTTAAGCTGACGGGAGAGTGATGGCCAGGAGGAGGAAGGGGACAACTTTAGCCAGAGGAGTCAGAAGAACCTGAGAGCTGAGCTAGGAAGATCTGGAGGCATGAGAAAGCGCTTCCCATGAGAGGTAAAGCAGAAGTTGGTAAGTCATGGCCCATCGCCAGACCCTGCCTGCCATCTCTCTGCCATCAGTTTTTGTGCAGCCTAAAAGCTAAGAATAGATTTTACATTTTTACATGGTTGAAAAAAGAAATCTATAGTAGAAAACATTTTATGATGCATAAAATGATATAAAATTCACTTTCAGTGTTCATAAAGTTTTACTGCAACACAGTCACACCCATTGGCTTACACATTGCCTATGGCTGCTTCAATGATACAATAAAGAGTTGAGGAGTGGCAACTAAGAACTTATAGCTTCCAAAGCCTAAAATATTTTCTCCCTAGCTCATTGAGGACAAACCGTGCTGACCTCTGATCTAAGGGAAGAGCATTCAGACATGCTAAGTCCCCCACAAGGACCAGGAGGACGGCAAAAGGCTGGAGTAAAGGGTGAAAGATGAGATCTGAGAGATAAGCAGAGACAATCAGATACTATGAGACACAGTCATCAAAGCACATGTAATCATATTCTTCAGATAGTCTCTAACCCAAACAATTTCAAGCAAAAGAAAGCAAGGCCTATGTTTATCAATGCAATTTACAAAATTCTACCTGATCAATCCTCCTTGAACTTGGTGTGGGGGCTCTGATCCACCTCTTTTCTCCGTTTTGCTCAGAGCAGTAGCTTACCAACTAGAATAGATGGGCAGACTGTCAGCTCTGCCACCTACTGGCTGTGTGACCTTGGGCAAGTTACTTAAGTTCTCTGTGCTGCAGTTTCCTCACTTATAAATTAGGGCTGCCACTACCCAACTTCAGAATTTCTGTGAAGATTGGATGAGTGAGCACATAGAAGTGTTGTGATTAGTTGCTGCTATTTTCACTGTTATAAAGAAAAACCGTCACTGGGCATGCAAATGTGGATGCCTGGCCCCACCCCCAGAGATCTGGATTCAGTAAACTTGAGGTGAGGCCAGGAATCCGCCAGGAGGTGTGTGAGCCACAAATTGAGAAATATTGCCCCAGGAAGACAGGTGTGGGGCCATCTGGCCTGACAACGTGACCTGGCCTGAGGCATGGATAAACCAGTAACTGTGTATTGTGGAATGAGTTGATAATTTGAGGGTGTGGAGGGGGATTTTTCTTTTCCTATGCAAACTCAAGCCTGACCGAAGCTGAGCAAAGAAAGTGGGGTGGAGGTAAGGATGAGGTTGGGTTGGGCCTGTTACCAAGCCCACTCCTAATCTGTGATAATAATATTAAGTAGTCTCCTATTATAGGCAGGGGACTGTGAAGATTAAGTTGTATATTAAAACATTATTGTGTTTCTTAATTCTCTGTCAATCTATAAATCTCTTTTATTTATCTCTACCCTTCTCCTGTGGATATCAACACTTATATTGCATTTCATGGGGCAAATATTACAAAGGGAGATAGAGCTTCCTTCCTTTTCCTACCCTCTGTTAGTCAGAACGACAGGGACCAGGAAGGTAAATGAACGAGGGAGGACTGGTGTGAGACAATGGAGAGTGGTGAGGACCCCGGTGACCCAGAGAGCACAGGCTATATCCAAAGGGCCAGTGGCTCCTCCTCTCCAGCCAAGTGTTGTCACACAGAAATGCAGACTAAGAATGACCAGATATTCCTGTTTTCCAGAAGAAGTCAGATATCCAGATTTTTGTGCAATATATTCTCATTAATACATGTTGGCAAGTAATTTGTTTTTTTTTTAAACCTCACGCAGGCCAAACAAAACACACCTGCTAGCTGGATCCAGCCTGTGGGTGGGCCTGCAATTTGCAAACTCTGGTCTAGACTGAATAATTCCCGCTTTGGGACCTGTACTGACACCTCCGGCTCCACCCCTACCCAACCCGTTGGCCTAGTGGTGGGACAGGATCTGTCCTGGGGCTGTGGTTCTCAATCCTTAGCTGCACATTAAAATCACCTAGGAAAAGAAAAAACGTACACTGATGACTAGGCCACATATCCAGAGAGTCTGATGGAATTGGTCCAGGTGGAGGTCCCAGGTAATATGCATTCAGCATTGAGCTCCACTGTATTGGGAGGAGATGATCTTGGGAAGAACGTGCCCGAAAGTCTGAGAAACAATGCCAGGCTGGGAATCAGTGTCAATGTGCTGACTTCTCTGCTTCCCTTTGTCTATGAGAGCAAACCTATCAACAGTTATAAAGAGTTTGACATCATCAAAAGTTTTATCTTTGGGTGGCACCTGAGGCTCAGTGAGTAGGGCACCAGTCCCATATACCGAGGGTGGCGAGTTCAAACCCAGCCCTGGCCAAACTGCAACAAAAAATAGCCGGGCGTTGTGGTAGGTGCCTATAGTCCCAGCTACTCGGGAGGCTGAGGCAATAGAATTGCCTAAGCCCAAGAGCTGGAGGTTGCTGTGAGCTGTAACGTCACAGCACTCTACTGAGGGCGACAAAGTCTAAAAAGAATAAATTAAAAAAATAAGTTATATCTTCTAATTCAAAAGTTTTATTTTCTAATTCCCATCAGTAACCTCTAGATCATCACTCTATTTTCACAGCCTAGTGTAGTAATCTCCCCGTTATTTGGCACCCATGGAGATTGGTAGAATCCAGATAAATGTAGTTTCCAGTTACTTGTGAGTTACTATTAAAAATAGGCTTAACTAATTCTATAACCCATACCATCCTATACTCTGTATTGACTTGATATTAATATTGAAATATACCAATTAAAAGCAAATTAGGGCAAATAAAGACAAATGTCACTACTGTAACACAGTTCTACTGGATTACAAAAGAGCTTTTTAAATGCAGGGTACAGCAGAATTTTAGTTGAATGGCAGTCAATAAATACACTTTTCAACTTCACTACCATATTTTTTTAACTTCAAGTAGCACACATTAACACTTAAAACAGTTACAGAGAACACGTGGGAGCCGCAAGAATGATGCACAAAGTGTCGGCTTACTGACAGCACATGCACCAAGTTTAAACTCTGCTATGATTTTTTCTTCTTTTTTGCTCAGAGTCACATGCCAGTTGTTGAGAGTGCCAGTTGCTTGAGTTGCGGATAACAGGGAGTTTACTGTAGAGCTTTAAAGATAGAGATGTTGGCCGAGGTGACAGTTTTGGTGAGGGGAATAAAAGACATGGTGAAGGCTCCTTATCCCTCCTCCTTTGCTCCACTAATGTCCACCCAGAGAAGCAGCATCCCCTGGCAGGACTTACGCCCAGAACTCCAGGTGAGAGTGAGCAGTACAGAGGGAAGATTCTGTAACACAGAGGAGCTGCATTAGGCTGCCTCATGCAGACTTAAGGCACGCCCCCTTATCCCGAACACACCACGGAAAAATGACCCTAAGGGGCCTGGGGTTGATGCTTGGGTGATGAATTATTTTTAATCTTTGATACTTAGCCAAGTGCTTGATCCATGGTGGGCTATAAATGCATGTTGAAGCAAGGGAGGGAAGAGAGAAAGAGAGCAGGAGTCAATGATTGTCTTTATTGCTTTTCTGCCTTTTGAGGCAATCCTTGCTCTTCTCACTCCCTCCCTATGAGCAAACGGGGGTCTGTATGAGAACTGGGTCTACTAAACTTTGTTTTGTAATAGCTGCTGTGCTTTCCAGCAAGTTCACGAGTTGCCAGGGTGGTTTCATACAAAGGCTTCACTCACATATATTAATTGGCCCTTAACACACAGGAAGACACCAGTGAGGTTTTATAGCGTGTGGAGGTTTTTTTGAACCGGGAGCCAGATTCCTAGTTTTCCCCGCACCCACAATTTTCTCTTTGAAGTCAACAGGAGCTCTGCTCAGGGTGTCTAGAGAGAAACAAGGATCTGGTCTAAGAGAATTGTTAAGAAAATGTATTAAAGTGCTAAAGTAAGATTAAGTTACCCAGAGAAAACACATTTTGGCCAGAAGGAACTGCAATCAGAACCATCTGAAGGAGGTCTTGGGGTCAGAGAAAAGAAGAAAATGTATTTTAAAAATTCAATTAATGTATGCAGTCACCTCAGAGGATGTAAGGACTCATTGTCCTTTACAGCCTTAAAAATATGAATTGCCAATTAACAATGCTATTGGCAAATTGCTGTACAATTAAAAACATAGAAATGTTGTTTGAGGCAATTAGAATAATTGTCATATGTTAATTAAAGGTTGATGGATTTTGCATGCTGCCAGCAATTACCTTTTGAGCCTGAGCTTTTCTGAACAGAATCCAAATGCATAAAGACATTGATATAGTAAGAACTGTCTTTGTTGGCATGCCTGCCATATTTTTAATGTCTTTTAAGGTATGTAATTATTTTTAATTAGTTTCCAGAAGAAAAATTTTTAATATGTATTTTACTGGGTTATCATTAAAGAACCTTACAACCAACGGGAAAAAAGGGAAGAGAAGGGGTACAGACCAAGGGGTACAGTCAGTTGCCTGACTCCCAAAACTCAGCTTTTGTATTTACTAGCTGGGTACTTTGGCAAACTGTTCAGCCTTGCAAACCTCAAAAGTAAAATGAGGAAAATATATATCTTACAGGGTCACTAGGAGGGCTGTATGAGATAATGTTTATATATCCCCAAACATTGTGCAGGATGCATAGCAGGTGCTCGGTAAAAGCAGTAATTGTTTTTCTAGAAAAAACAGACCCTCTCAGGCTGGGGTATACTCTCAACTATTTTATTGTAGTAAATCCTTGCCTTTGCTATTCTTATAACTAGGCTATCATACTTGGATATACAAATTATGCTCTGCAAAATTCTAGGGCAGTTATTAACCCTGGAATCTATGTGATTAGTGCCCCCTGGGGTTATACAGTGAACAATCCTCACAACTATATGTGGCCACTCTACTTACAACCAAAATCCTAAATCCTTTTCATCCTCAAAAATAAAAAATCCTTTTCATCCTTAATCCTCAGATAAGCTTGTCTTATATTTCTTCATTGGACTTTCTCCTAGCTGGACTTTTTCAGCAGTATTGATAAGGAGTTAGCAGATTTTCACCTGCAAGCCTAATCTGGACTGTAGCTTGCTTGGGGAAATAAAGTTTTATTGAAATGCAGTTACATTTACTCATTTACATATGCCTGCTTTTGAGCTACAATGGAAACAACAGAAAACAGTTGACCCTTGAACAACATGGATTTGAACTTCACAGGTTCACTTATCCATGGATTTTTTTTCTGCCTTTGCCACGTTTGAGATAGCAGGACCAACCAACCCCCCTCTTCAGCCTACTCAACGTAAATGTGACTGGGATGAAGACCTTTATGCTGATCCATTTTCACTTTATGAATAATAAATATATTTCTTTTCCTGATGATATTTTAATAACATTTTCTTTTCCCTACCTTTCTTTATTATAAGAATACAGTATCTAATATGCATAACCTAAAAAAATAGTGTTCATCAGCTATTTATGTTATCATTAAGGTTTCTGGTCAATAGTTAGCTATTAGTAGATAAGTTTGGGGGGAGTAAAACATCACACATGGATTTTCAACTGCAGGTGGCCCCCCCAGTCCCCATGTTGTCCAATGTTCAACTATAGATGCAACAAAGATCCTAATGGCCACAAAGCCAAAAACATTTACTATCTAGTGCTTTACAGAGAAAGTGTGTCAACCCTGATATTGATGACTTTCCAGCCAAACATGTGCTTATCTTAATTCCAGGGAAGGTTAATGGTTGATGACTATTCATTTCTCTCATACCTCTTATGTTACTGGGTCAGGAGGCAGAATACATGTTTTACACAATCCTCATTGCCACTTCTAGACTATTTCCTTTGTTTCCTCCCCCAAATCTCTATAGCCTTAAATCTTATGAGTTCAGATTCTCCCATCTACACCTCCCACTATCCCACTATTACCTTGTGGCAGTCATTTGCTGAGCCCTGAAGAATTTTAACTCCTGACCCACTGTCATTCTCACAATAATTTTCTCATCTTAATTCTTGGTAACTTTCATAACTATGCAAATGATCTTTCTACTGTCCTGATCTCTCAGATCTTGAAATCGGATCACTTCTAGTGATTTTGCTTTCATTCATCATTCAGCAAATGTTTATTGAGTGAGAGACTTCATTTTTCTACTCTCTCGGCCGCTTATTCCCATAGTCATATCTTACCTTGTCTTTGCTAACATTAGCCACCCTCCACAACCAAGCCTCCCTTTCTATAGTCGCATTCCTATTTTATCTTCTCATGGTTCCTCTATCACTTCCAATACCTCTATCACACCTCTATCACTTCCAACCTTTTTCTCTCTCTAGGCCAACGATTTTGCTTTCTATTTCACTAAGAAAACAGAAGCAATGAGAAGAGAAGAGCCACAACATCCTACCACCATAACTACCTGCTCTGTGACATATGCAAGCATACCTCATTTTGCTATACTTCACAGATAATAATTTTTTGCAAATTGAAGATTTGTGACAACCCTGTGATGTCCAATTATATTGGCACCATTTTCCCAATAGATATGCTACTTTGTGTCTTTGTGTCATATTTTGGTAATTCCCACAATACTTAAAACTGTTTCGTTATTATTATTTCTGTTATGGTGACTTGTGATCAGTGATCCTTGTTGTTACTATTGTAATTGCTTTGGGACCCCACAGACTGCCCACAGAAGACAGCAAATGTAATAAATGTTGTGTGTGTTCTGACTATCCCACCAACTGGCCATTCTCCCATCTCGCTCCCTCTTCTCAGGTTTCCCTATTCCGAGATACAACAATATTGAAATTAGGTCAGGTTGGGCATGGTGGCTCCACATCCATAATCCTAGCACTCTGGAAGGCCAAGGCAGGTAAATTCCTTGAGCTCAGGAGTTCTATACCAGCCTGAGCAAGAGCGAGACTCCCATCTCTATAAAAAATAGAAAAACTAGACAGGAATTATTGTGGCAGGCACCTGTATTCCCAGCTACTTGGGAAGCTGAGACAAGAGAATTTCTCAGGCTCAAGAGATTGCTGTGATACCACAGCATTCTACCCAGGGCAGAGAGTGAGACTGAAAGAAAGAAAGAAAGAAAGAAAGAAAGAAAGAAAGAAAGAAAGAAAGAAAGAAAGAAAAGAAAGAAAAGAAAGAGAGAGAGAAGGAGGGAGGGAAG
>NW_003852410.1:20820251-20904900 GCF_000181295.1 Otolemur garnettii
AAGGAAGGGAAGGAAAGAATTTAGGCCAAATGTACAACTCTCTAATGGCCTCCAAGTGTTCAGGTGAAAGGAAGAGTCACGAGTCTCTCTCTTCAAGTCAAAAACCAGAAATGACTAGGCATAGTGAGGAAAGCATGTTGAAAGCTGAGAGATGTCAAAAGCTAGGCCTCTTCCACCAGTTAGCCAAGTTATGACTACAAAGAAAAAGTTCTTGAAGGTAATTAAAAGTTCTACCCCAGTGAACATAGGAAATGATAAGAAAGTGAAACAGCCTTATTGCTGCTGACAGGGAGAAAGTTTGAATGGTCCAGATACATCAAACCAGCCACAACAGTTCCTTCAACCAAATTCTAACCCAGAGCAAGGCTGTAACTCTCTTCAATTCTATGAAGGCTGAGAGAGGTTAGAAGAAAGGTATGAAGCTAATAGAGTTTGTTTTGTGAGGTTTCAGGAAAGATGCTATCTCCATAACATGAAAGTATAAGATGAAGCAGCAGGTGCTGATGTAGAAAGCATAGCAAATCATCCAGGAGACCTCACTACACTAAACAACAGATTTTTCAATGTAAATAAAACAGCCTTCTATTGGAAAAAGCCACCTGGAACTTTCCTTGCTGGAGAAGAGAACTCAATGCTTGTCCTTACACTTCAAAGGACAGGCTGACTCTCTTGTTAGGTGTTAATGCAGCTGGTGACTTTAAGTTGAAGCCAATGTTCATTGACCATTCTGAAAAATCTTAGGACCTTAAGAATTATGCTAAATCAACTCTATATGCTATAAGTGGAACAATAAAGCCTAGATATAATAGTATATCTGTTTATAGCCTGGTTTACTGAATATTTTAAGCTGCTGTTGAGACCTACTGTTCAGAGAAAAAAATCCTTTCAAAATATTACTGCTCATTGACAATGTATCTGGTTACCTACAAGCTCTGACTGAGATGTACAAGGAGATGAATGTTATTCTCATGCCAGTTAACATAGCACCCATTTTGCAGCCCATGGATGAAAGAATGATACTGACTTTCAAGTCTTAGTATTTAAGAAATACATTTCTTAAAGTTATAGCTGCCATAAATAGTGATTCTTATGATGGATCTGGGCAAAGTAAAATGAACACCTTCTAGAAAGGATTCACCATTTACAGGTGCCATTAATATGTGATCCATGGAAGGAGGGGAAAAAAATCAACATCAACAGGAGTTTGAAAGTTGATTCCAACCATCCTTGATGACTTTGAGAGTTTCAAGACTTCAGTGGAAGAAGTCATTGCCGATATGGTGGAAATAGCAAGAGAACCAGAATTACAAGTGGAGTCTGAAGATGTGACTGAATTGCTACAGCCTTGTGATCCATGGAGAGCCTTCTGCACAGATGAGGAGTTGCTTCTTACGGATGAGTAAAGAAAGTGCTTTTTAAGATGGAATCTACTCCTGGTGAAGATGTTGTGAACATTGTTGAAATGGTAACAAATAATTTAGAATATTACATAAATAGTCAATAAAGCAAGGTTTTGAAAGAAGTTCTATTGTGGTTATCAAACAGAATACATGCTGCAGAGAAATAGTCCATGAAAGGAAGAATTCATCAACATGGCAAACTTAATTGTCTTATTTTCAGAATTTGCCACAGCCACCCCAACCTTTAGCAGCCACCACCCTGATCAGTCAGCAGCCCACAACCTAAGGCAAGACTCTCCACCAGCAAAAAGATAACAACTCACCAAAGGCTCAGATGATCATTAGCATTTTTAAGCAATAAAGTATTTTTAAATAAAGGTACATACATTTTAAAAGACATAATGTTGCACAGTTAATAGACTATAGTCTAAACATGACTTTTATATGCACTGGGAAACCAACAAATTTGTTACATGCTTTATTGCATATCTGTTATATTGCAGTGGTCTGGAACTGAACCTGCAATATCTCTGAGACGTGCCTATAATCTGCCTCCAGCTTGTTTAAGGCTCTGTAGTCCTAGGTGAAACCAACTTTTCCACTTCCACTATTGCCTATTCAAGATACTGCTCTCACATTCTCTCCTTCCATTAGTACATGATTGATTTTTCCTGTTCTCTACGAGATTATTTCCATCATTACAAATGCCATGTTATTTCTCTAATATCAAAGCAAAACAAAACCAACAAACTCGACTCCACTTCCCTCTCCAGCTACCATCCTATTTTTCTGTTGACCTTTATAGCACAACTTCTGAAAAGAGGATATAGCACTATCCTCAGTGTGCCCAATTTTTATCTTGAGTTCTTTCTTTAACAGTCTAATCCTATTTTTGTTCTCTCTCATCCAGGTCACAAATAAAATCTTTTGCTAAATTGAATGGTCACTTCCTAATTCTCACCCAGACCTTCCAAAGCATTTCATGCAGTGGATCATCCTTGCATTTTGCTTCCAGAGCACCATGTTCTACTGGCGAGGGAGGGGCCTGAATCAAGGGAGGGAAGCATTTAGGAGAACTTGGGACACATTTGGATTGATTGTACTGAATGCAGGGGAAGCCTTAGCCTTTTCATAAAAGACTCACCCATGTGAAATAAGATAGCTCTTCCATTCACATGATGCCTAAAGGATTGGCTAAGCTGTTTAGGAGTAAAGGTAACAAAAGGGGTTACTCAGAGTTGAGTACTATTCCCCAATATATAAGCTTGTGATGTTAGCCGGGTTACCTACAATTTCCAAGCTTCAGTGTTTTTATTTATAAGGTGTTAGTGGGAATGCCTACTGCATAGGCTTGTTGTAAAGCACAAGTGAACCAGTATTGAGAAGCCTGGAATCATAGTAGCAAACTCAAATGCCCAGCAGTAGGTGGGGAGGAAATATAAATTAAGATAGTCAACAGAGACCTAGCTCCTAAAGGTAGCACAAAGTCAAACTTTGAAAATAAACACTTTGGGCTGAATTAATTTTTCCTGAACACCAAATTAGGCCTGCTTTTACCTGGATGGGTGGCTGAAATGTGGTAGGCTAATTTGGTTAACATTAGATTTCCTTTCCTCTGGAGACCCACCTCAATCTGATAGTCATTCAGTCATCCTACTATGACTCTCTGTTATTATGCCAGCTGCATTCATTCAACACATCTGTCCTGAGCTTTCCCCCTGCCAGGTGCTGTAGACACCCTGTCCTCAGGCTCCAGCTCTACTATCAGAGAAAATCAGGTACAAAGCAGTCTGGCAAAGTGAAAATAATTGCCAACTGTGAAAGGTGCTATGCAGGGGATGAGATTTTAAAAAAGCAGAAAAAGTGTGGGAGACCAATACAATAGAGGGTATAATAGCGATGGCTTAGTGTGGGTTCCTGGCTGTGTGACCAAAGCCCTCAAGTCATCCCCCCGCACTCACTGTAGTAGGTCCTCATATAGGTTAGTTGTCTGGCATACAGAGGTTCTAGATGTGAATTTAGAAACTAGTTTCTGATTAGAGTGACCAGCCGATCCCAATTTATCCAGAATGTTCCCTGTCTTAGCACTGAAATTCCCATGACCTATGAAACCCCTTATCTCTGGGTTAACCTAGATGGTTGGTCACCCTCCTTCTACTCCCAACTAGCTGGGCAACTTGGAGGCCACCTTATCTCTTCTCTGGATATGCTAAGATGATGAGTTTAGACTAGATTGGTTGGTATCAAACTTCACTGTGCAGGAAAATTACATCTTGTTAAAGCGTGGTGTACTGAGCCCCACCCTAGGAGTTTCTGATCCAGTAGGTCTAGGGTGGCCTGCCCTACTCACTAGATGATCACAAAGATCCCCCTATCTTCTATAACAATAGTCTGTGATCTGGTGACCTGCTTATAGCCTTGACAGGAAAATGAGGTCCACACATAGAAAATCATTCATTCAACCATTCAGTCAATAATATTTACTGAATACCTGCTTTTGGTCACTGAGGATCAATAGAATCATAAGATTCTAAACTTACAATGACATACACAGTGATGGCTCTTAACAAACAAGGGCTAGAGGAAAGTGCAGATAATATATATAAGGAGGCAGTAAGCTGTGCCCATAGACCTTAAAGGTTAGCATACAGCTGATGGGATGGCCTAGTCTATGCCCAAGAGATATAACCCCCACTGCTCTCACCCCCTAACAAATATGCACCTAAACTCCATATCACAATGTCAGTTTTATGGCCGAGATTTTATTTTTATATATTCATCCCTTCCATTTTCCCCTAATGGAAAATAAACAATTTAAGCCTTGTATGATATTTTGATATTTTCAGGACGAATATAAGAGAAGTTTGATTATTTCATTCTGTCAGTTATTTTATCTTGCTGCCATAGTGTAACATAAGAGAACATGCTTTTTATAAATAAGCAGCTGCCTTGCACTTCTCTTATATGTCCAAGAGAGGAGGAAGGGAGCCTGATTTGTGGCCAGCTGAAGAGCTACCATTTTTATTGCCTAAGAAGTTTTGTTCAGCAGCGCTACCCAGTTGGCCCATTATGTTCAATCAAAGTCCTGACAAACATGTCAGGAAGGTCAACTGATAACACTAGTTTTTTTGACACTCCTAATGACAGCTTTATTTGATTAGATTTTATTTCTCCCTTCCTAGGAATATACATAACAAAGGAGGTGAAGGACCTCTGTAAAAATTATGAAATCCTAAGAAAGGAAATAGCAGAGGTTATTAACAAATGCTCATGGCTGGGAAGAATCAACATTGTGAAAATGTCTATACCTCCCAAAGCAATCTACAGATTCAACGCCATCCCTATTAAGATACCAACATCGTACTTTCAAGATTTGGAAAAAATGATTCTGTGTTTTGTATGAAACCAGAAAAAACCCCGTACAGCTAAGGCAGTTCTTAGTAATAAAAACAAAGCCAGGGGCATCACCATACCAGATTTTAGGCTGTACTACAAAGCCATAGTGGTCAAGACAGCATGGTACTAGTACAAAAATAGAGACATAGACATTTGGAATCAAACAGAAAACCAGGAAATGAAACCAACATCTTACAATCACCTAATTTTTGATCAACCAAACAAGAACATACCTTGGGGGAAAGACTCTCTATTCAATAAATGGTGCTGGGAGAATTGGATATCCCCATGTAAAAGACTGAAACTGGACCCACACCTTTCTCCACTCATAAAACTTGATTCAAGCTGGATAAAGGACTTAAATTTAAGGCATGAAACCACAAAAATCCTCAAAGAAAGCATAGGAAAAACATTGGACGATATTGGCCTGGGGAAAGACTTTATGAAGAAGACTTTATGAAGAAGACTTTATGAAGAATTGCCATGGCAATTGCAACAACAACAAAAATAAACAAATGGGACTTAATTAAAGTAAAAAGCTTCTGTACAGCTAAGGAGACAACAACCAAAGCAAATAGACAACCTACACAATGGGAAAGGATATTTGCATATTTTGAATCAGACAAAAGCTTGATAACTAGGATCTATAGAGAACTCAAATTAATCCACATGAAAAAAGCCAACAATCCCATATATCAATGCGCAAGAGACATGATTAGAGCCTTCCCTAAGAAGACAAACAAATGGCTAGCAAACATATGAAAAAATGCTCATCATCCCTAATTATTAGAGAAATGCAAACCAAAACCACCTGGGGTAGAGATACCATCTAACCCCAGTGAGAATGGCCCACATCACAAAATCTCAAAACTATAGATGTTGGCATGGATGTGGAGAGAGGGGAACACTTTTACACTGCTGGTGGGACTGCAAACTAATACAACCTTTTTGGAAGGAAGTATGGAGAACCCTCAAAGAACTCAAGCTAGACCTCCCATTTGATCCTGCAATCCCATTACTGGGCATCTACCCAGAAGGAAAAAAAATCCTTTTATCATAAGGACACTTGCACTGTTTATTGCAGCTCAATTTACAATCACCAAAATGTGGAAACAGCCTAAATGCCCACCAACCCAGGAATGGATTAACAAGCTGTGGTATATGTAATGGGAACACCATGGAATACTATTCAGTCATTTTAAAAAAAGAAGACTTTACAGCCTTTGTATTAACCTGGATGGGAGTGGAACCCATTATTCTTAGAAAAGCATCACAAGAATGGAGAAGCATGAATCCTATGTACTCAGTTTTGATATGAGGACAATTAATGACAATTAATGACAAGGTGGGGGTGGGGGAAGGAGAGAGCAGAAAGAGAGAGAAGGAGAGGGGGTAGTGGAAAGGAAGAGCCGAAAGAGAGAAGGAGAGAGGAGGTGGGGTCTTGCTATGTGACACACCTTTGGGGGCAAAACACAATTGTAAGAGGGACCTTACCTAACTAATGCAATCAGTGTAACCTGGTTTCTTGTACCCTCAATGAATTCCCAACAATAAAAAAATAAAAAATAAAAAAGAGAGATAGGCAAAAATATACAAAATAAATGAGAATACAAAAAAAAAAAAAAAATTATTCTGAGAAGAGATCCATTAGACTTCCCAGACTGTCAAAGGGATCCATGGACTAAGAAAAAGTTGAGAATTCCTGATCTAGGTAATTTTTGATGTCTGTCTATTATTTCATTGATGTTTCTGTTCAATCAACATGTAAACTATTTCAAAATTTTCACTCTTATTTTGAGATAACTCTTTAAATCCTATGATGTAACAAACCCTATATCCTTGTCTAATTACTTAGGATAAATTCCTTCAAGTGAATTTTTGGGTCAATGGTGAGACCCTTTTTTTAAGTCCCCTGATACATGTTGCCAAACATTTATTAATGGCAATAATGGTGGTGGTGGTAGTGATGATGCTGTGAACATAGCACTTATCATGTGAACATAGCACTTATTATGAGGACAATTAATGACAATTAATGACATGGTTGGGATGGGGGAAAGGGAGAGCAGAGAGAGAGGAGGGAGGGGCAGAGAAAGGAAGAGCAGAGAGAGGGAAGGAAGGAGGAGGGTGGGTCTTGGTGTGTGCCACACCTTATGGGGGCAAGACACAATTGTAACAGGGACCTTACCTAACAAATGCAATCATTTTAACCTGGTTTCTTGTACCCTCAATGAATCCCCAACAATAATTAAAAAAAAAAAAAGAGAATAATAGGAGAGGATGAGGAATTGTGGTGGGTTGGCTGTGGAGTCCTGCTCAAAACAGCTAACTAGTGTTGACGTGGGTGAGTTGATTGACTTTGGAGTCTTGGTAACTTCACCTATAAAGTGTTGATCTCTATGGTATATATCTCATAGTATTTTTATGCAACTTCTGTGAAATTAAGCCATAATGTGAAATAATACCTACTGCATAGTAACTACCCAGTAATTATTAACCATTGTTATTTAAGTGTTGCAATGAATGTATGGTGGGGGAAAAATGTCAATATGTCAATCTTTTACAATTTTAGCTTATTGGGCTGCACCTGTGGCTCAGTGAGTAGGGTGCCCACCCCATATACCAAGGGTGGCCGGTTCAAACCTGGCCCTGGCCAAACTGCAAGAAAAACATAGCTGGGTGTTGTGGCAGGTGCCTGTAGTCCCAGCTACTCGCAAAGCTGAGGCAAGAGAATTGCCTAAGCTCAAGAGTTGGAGGTTGTGGGTGGCGCCGGTGGCTCAAGGAGTAGGGCGCCAGCCCCATATGCCAGAGGTGGCGGGTTCAAACCCAGCCCCAGCCAAAAAAAAAGAGTTGGAGGTTGCTGTGAGCTGTGACACGATATCACTCTACCAAGGATGATAAAGAGAGACTCTGTCTCTACAGAAAAAAAAATAAATAAAAAATAAATTAGCTTGTTAATCATAGGAAATCCTGGAAACGTATTAGTAAATGTGGAAAAGGAAAGAAATTCTGTCCATTCTCATGCTATCCTTGAGAAAGAAGCATTATGATACATCTCATAAGACATATGCTGGGTATAAAGTATGTGACAGTGTTGTGGTAAAACTTTAAGATCCTCTTTATTCTTGAATTCATGTTACTTTGGGTCAAGCATTGAACTTTAGCTTTCTTGTCTATAAAGTGGGGACGACTAACAACTATCATATTCAAAGGTCATGAGGCTCAAAAGTCAGACTGACACTTTGGTGTACCTAGGGTGTCCAACCTATGGCCTGCAGGCCAGGGTGTATGCTGATTTTGTAAAGATGTTATTTGCTTATCTGTGGTGTTGAATATTACAAAAAATATGAATGGATCTTTTTTTGCAAATCAGCTTTCCTTAGCGTTTGTGTATTTAATGTGGCTCAAGACAACTCTTTTTCTTCCAATTTGTGGCAGAGCTGCCTGGGAATTTTGGCCCTGCCACTTATTAGCTTGTGTGTCCTTGAGCATTTTCTTAATTCTCAATGAACAAAATATATAAAGCATTCAGCCAAGTGACAGAGATATGCATGCTCACTAATGGTAGCTGTTGTTATGGTGTGACATTTCTTTGAAAAATATAAGGTATATGACTTCTTGTAGATTATTACTGTAAGTTTTGATAAATGTGCTGTTCTTTATATCCATCAAAGTGTTGCTTCTAAATTGTTAGCAGGAAGGCATAAACTTTGATTCTTTCCCCTTTCATGTGCTTCTCCAAGTGACATTTGAAAAGGTAGCAGATTGGTGGTGAGCAGCAGAGTCTTCAGTGATGAAGTTATGAGCCTATCTCTTACCATCATGAGCAGAGGTAAGGGGCTGCCTCTTACACCAACCATCACTCCAGAATAATCTCAGAATTTTGAAATGCTCAGAGCTTTCATAATTTTTTTTTTATCCTGTTAGTGAACCAGTTGAAGTAGCAAATTTATAAGGCAAAGACAAATGTGTTTGTGTTAGAAAGTGGATTCTAGGCTGGATGCAGTAGCTCATACCTGTAATCTGAGTACTTTGGGAGGCTAAGGCTGGAGACTGATGGATTGCTTGAAATCAGAGTTTAAGATCAGCCTGAGCAAGAGGGAGATCCATTTTTACTAAAAATAGAAAAACTAGCTAGGTGTAGTGGCTTGTAGCTGTGGTACCAGCTATATGGGAGGCTGAGGCAAGAGGATTGCTTAAGCCGTAGAGTTTGAGGTTACTGTGATGATACCATGGTACATTACCCAGGGCAACACAATGAGATTGTCTCCAAAAAAAAAAAGAAAAAGTGGAATCTAAAGTTTTTGGCTCCTGGTTGAAGCTGCTCTGGAGAAGCAGGCAGCAACCTGTGAAGGCTCATAGCTAAGCTGCAGTGGTCAGCTACTCTTGCTGTGGAAATGCAACAGCTGTAGCTCAGCACTGTTTGGGCATTAACCAATATTCCAATAGCCAGCAATTGCACAATACAACACACCTCTCCCCACCTCCACCAAAGGAAAATGTGAGAATGGAGGAGAGGGAGATCACACAATTGTCTCTTCTTAGATTCTACCACCAGACTCATTAGCCTCTTCTCTTACCTTCTCTACAATCTATCTCCTTGACAAGATTATTGCCAGGAAGGAGTTAATGAGTACACAGTTTTATTTCCCTTGGAAGAAAGACACAAAACAGGCTTGAAGTAGGGCTTTCATCACTCTGCAAGTTTTGGGGGGGTTTTATAGGTAATTATTAACCCTTTGTCACATTTCTGGAAAAGAAACCTTCATGCTGAAAGAACCTACTAAAATTTTTCGATCTATATTATACATAGGCTCTTAATTTTTCAGAATTAAAATTCAGTAACAGCTTAAAAATAGAAGTTAAGTGTATGTAACCCTAAACAGTTTGAAACATCACTGTGTCCTTTAAGAAAGTGGATTCTTCCTTAACACTTTTAGCACTCAGGCCAGAAGGTACTATTATCCTTGTTTCCCATCTGAGAAAACGGAATCTTAAAGGGAATGACTGGCTAAAGTTTTCATGGGTAATAAGGCCTGGCTAGACCTCAGATCTTCTGAATGCTGCCTATGTGCTCTCTTAAGACCAGAACATAATGTAAAATCTTGCCTAACATTAAGAAAGCACCTCTGAATCTCAGCATTCTTTACAACCACCAATTATCAACACCTAGAACTGTATGTAGCCACAATTCAGTCTCCGGGAAGCTGTATTGTTTTTTTTTTTTAAATCCCTATGGTCAACCTGCTTTTTTGTTATTTTGTCATTTGCTTGTCTACCCAATTCTTGGTGATTTCAGGCTTTTTATATTTTGGATTTCTCAATTTCTCTCTCTAGTGGTAGTTTAGGATGATTAACTGCTAAGACTTCTGTAACTGTCATTGGGGATTTGATTCCATGATGGCCCTGGGAGTTTGGTCTCTGGCAGATTACAACGAACTGGAAAAATCAAAATTTCCTAGATGACCTACTCAAGAAATAAGTTACTATTTACAATTATGCAAATGACAGTGTTATGAAAATAAGGACCCAAAGTACCCAAATCAACTGTTGCTCTCTGCTGAATGTATCAAGACTTGCTTTTTTTTTTGTTTTGTTTTAAATCAGTGGGGACAAGGATTGCCTTAGACACTTTCCATTGTTGTTGTTAAGGTCTCCCTAATTTTATGTTTCAGCCACAGATACATTCTCTCCTGAGCTGGATATCACTGCTTTCCAAGCCCACACTCATTGCAATCGCAGGCAGGTTACTAGTATGTGGGCAAACTTCCACACGTGGTATGAAAGCAGACATGACTTCATGCTCCTCTGTAGACGAGAGGAACTGCCAAGGCTCAGGTGCCCTGTCCCCTCAGTGTTCCTCAGCTTTGAAACCCTTTTCTCTGGCTGTGTGGTAACCAGACCACAGGAGATGTTTTAGATTTGTGGGTACACCCCTACTTTGCATATTCTCAAATCCTATCATCCAGAACTCTGTGATCCCAAAAGAACATCTCACAGGTAAACCCATAAACATCTGAAAAATATTTTACAACACTAATAATGGAATTTTATAATACTAATAATAGGATAGACCTCAAAGATAAGAGTTTCCATCGGCTCAATTTATTTTATTTGATTATTTTGAGACAGACTCTCCCTTTGTCACCCTGGGTAGAGTGCCATGGCATCATAACTCACAGCAACCTCAAAGTCTTGGGCTCAAATGATCCTCTTGCCCTAGCTTCCCAAGTAGCTGGGACTACAGGCACATGCCACAACACCTGGCTAATTTTTCCTTTTTTTTTTTTTTTAAATAGAGAAGGGGTCTCGCTCTTGTTCAGGCTAGTCTCAAACTCCTGAGCTCAAGCAATCCTCCCAGCCCAGCTTCCCAGAGTGTTAGGATAACAGTTGTGAGCCACCATGCCTGGCCAGCTCAATTTACTTTTGGGGCATATGCTACTTTATTGGGGGCGGGGGAGGCTGGATGATTGGACAATTTTGTTTAAAAAAATGGACATGGGTATTCTCCCCATTAAATTACTCTTTTATGCTTTTTGGTCTTGAAAAACTTAAACTTGACATAGAGGATAAATAAATTTGAGTTCCTTTAAATTCTATTCCTCTTACTTGTCTTTCTCAAAAGGCATAGAAACAAAGAAACCTATTTCTTCTTATTCCAGATGGAAGGTGTATGTTTATATGGATTACAAATGAAATGGAAAAGCTGGTTAAGGTCTTGAGTACAATGGGTCAAGTGCAGAATTTTTCCCAATAACATTTCTTGGTATCCAATTTTAATTGATTTATACACGTTTGAGCACTGCTTTCAGCATCACTGCTGAGATCATGCAAAGAGAGAGAGAGAGAGAGAAAGATAAGGAAAAATGAGGCACCAGAGCATAATGAATCAGAAGGAAAAAGAGGAAAAAGGGAAGAAAAGGAGAAGAAAGGCAAAGAACAACCAGCTGACTACCAAGCCCAGACCAAATTTTGGGTTAAGAGGTGATCTTACAGTGGAGTTTAACACATTTATTGTGTCTCAAAGCAAACCCTGTAGAATTTACCAATAGTCGAATAAAACCTTAGATTTTTTATTTTTTTGCTTTTCTTTCTGAGGAACATCGCCTGCCCTTCATTTCCATAAAACACAACTCCGATTTAATGTGCTGGAGCAAATGTTTTTCAACAGATTTGACCTGCTTAATTTTCCTGACAATGTGTACAGTTTTGTTAGAAAGTTACATACTTTTGGGAAGGGATATGAGACACCGGCAAACCAAAACGCCCAGAGGGGCAGCTATATATTACAGTGCTAATCTTTTTCTTTTTTTCATAAAGAGTAAGGGAGCCTTACTGTTTCCGCACACTGTCACAACACATGGCTGCTATATTCTGATCTGTTAGAGCCAAAGTTAGCAGTAACTTGTTTCTTCTTCTATTCTTTTAGGAGCACTCTAGCTAGGGCTTCTTGAAACCGACATTAAAAGGCTCTGATTTTAAAACAAAACAAAGGAACCACAATAATAACAAGGAAACCCCTTTATGGAAAGCTGGAGCATTTCCAGAAATACCTTTCAACTAACTAAAGGCAGGAGAGGAAGGTGCACCTCTGAGACCTGGTTTCTGCATTTTCACATTCATTTTGATAGTTAAGGACATAGTGATGGATTTAAGACGTTAAGAACTAGTAAGGAGCAAAAATGAGCTCCAGACTGCTCAAGAAGAGAGGGAACCTCACCTAATGAAATAACTAAGAATGCCCCAATCAGGAGGAAAAGTGTGAAGTTTTAAACTGTGTCTTTGCTCCTGGAAGACACATGGAAAATGGGTCCGGATTTACTTTAAATCTGGGGTCCTGCTTGCCGCCTGGGGAGGAGGGAAGAAACTTTAGGGCCAGATCGTGCCAAAGCGGGGCGTTACCCTCTTAACCAACTTTCTCCCCTTTTCTAGACAGCGAAGGCATATCGTTACATCTTCCGTTCCAGCCAGATTCTTCATTCTCCAGCAACAACCTGTAAGTCTCCTTTAAGAGGCGGGGGCCGTCTCTCTCTTTCTCCTCCCAGTCCCCCGCCCTTCACACCTCGGGTGGGAAAAGAGCGTGGGGGCGGGGTGGCCCACTAAGGCGGGAGGGGCGGGATCCTGGTGAGCACACCAATGGTCCCCAAGGCTGGACGCCGGTAGCCAATGAACAGCAGGCTGGAGGCGTGGCGGGGCGCTGTTGCAAAGCGCCCAACGTGGGCAGGCAGGCTGCCCTGGGGCGCGGAGCCGAGGGGGTGTGTGCGGGCGCGCGGCCGGGGGCGGGGCCTGGGGGACTGGCCGGGCTTGGGCCGCCGGGAGGTTTGTGGCTAGCGCCTGATTGTTCGGCTCCGAGGTCGGCTGGTCTCTGGCTGCGTGGAGATACCCGGCGGCACCCGAGACTGGGCGTCCGCGCGCTTTGCCCGCGGCGCTGGGACAGCGAGGCGCACGGGGCCCCACGAGCGCTCTGGCCGTGCCGTCCATCCCGGGGTGTGCAGTGTTGCCCCCGGAGCCGAGAAGAGGATGCCCGCCGGCGCGGGGCTCGGGCTGCGAGGCTGAACGCCTTCATTCGGCAGCGGCAGCGGAACTTGGCGTGCGCGGGAGCAACGGAGTCTGCCCAGAGCGTGGCGAGAGGACGAAGAGCTCCGGCTGAGCGTCCCCGGCCCCAATCGGTGGGATTCGCAGCGACCGCGGGCTAGTTGGCTCGGATGGACACGGGGTTCGCGGCCCGGGCCGGGTGCTGTGGAGCGGCCGGGGCACCCGGGGCCCGTTGAGCGCCGGAGCCGCGGCCGCAGAGAGAACTCGTGCCGGCGGCCATGCCCCGGCGCGGAGCCTAGTGCCGAGCGGAGCCCCCGCGGGCCAGCCCGCGCCTGTAGCCGTACGGGACCCCCAAGTTCCCGCGCCCGGAGTTCGCAGCACGCTCCCGACAAGATGGCGCGGCGGGTCCCGGGAGCGCTCCGGGCCCCGCGCTGCTCATCTCGCCTTCTCCTGTGGCTGCTGCTGCTGCTTTGGCTGGAGCCAGCGACGGCTGTGGCCGGCCCACGGGCGCCTTGCGCGGCCGCCTGCACTTGTGCTGGGGACTCCCTGGACTGTGGCGGGCGCGGGCTGGTGGCGCTGCCTGGGGACCTGCCCTCCTGGACGCGGAGTCTGTGAGTACCTCTCTTTCCGCTCTCCCTGCGCTGTCATTTGGGGGACGGGGCGGCGGAGGTTAGTACCTGGTGGGAGGTTGCAGAATGGATTGTGTGTGTGGAGTTGTCTGGGCCGGAAGACGGCTGTCGTGGGGTGGCAGAGGTGGTATCGTGCGTGGGGGCTCAGGCGGGAGAGGGCGTAGGTGAGATTCTGCCGGGGAGAAGTGTGTAAGCCTCGGTCTGGAGGTGAGCGAGAGCGTGGGTCGTGAGGGTTTGGAGATCCCGAGGGCGATCTGGGGGATTAGTGAGTGGGAGTCTGGAGGTGTGAAGTATGTGTGGAAGCGTCCGGGGCAGAGTGTAGGAAGTCTCTATGGGGGTCTGTGGGTATGTTTCCTTTTTCCTCTCCTGTAATCCAACTCTTTGGTGTCTGAATCCCTTGGTCTTCCAGTGGGTAATGAATGAAGGTGACTCTTGGCTTCAGTCTTCCATTTACATTATTTATTAGTGAGTATGTATGTGTGTGTAGTCGCCTCTTGATCCCCAAGGACCTTAGTGGCCTGACTTGGCTCTAGCTAGGGCTGAAAGCAGCCTTCCCCCGGGACCCCCAAGTTAGAGAGCTTTGACAGTTCTTGGAGATCTGTGAGTACCGGGAGTGTGTCCTTTTCCACCTGGTTGACATTTTAGGGAACTGTATTCCAGACCCTTCCTGTCGATTCCCTAGGGCCCCATTGAGCTTGATGATCCAGTGGGGTGGGGCCCACCGTTAAGAGTTTCTTCTCCGTAAATGGTGCACATTAGTTTTGGAGTAGCCCTGCTTCAAGAGAGGGTGCCAGAGGTTTGGCTGATGTAAGCAGAGTTTGTTTCACGGAGAGAGACTCTTTTCAGTGCTGTCAGGATTTTGGCCTATTAGAACTTAACGGGACACTTCTTACAGGAGATTTGGCAGGAAAAAAAGGTATTAGACGTCTGTAAACATGGTAGAATAGAATAGCTTTCTTCTGCTTCTAAAAATTCTCCTCCATGAGTCGTCAAAACCTGTGGAGTTATCAGTAATTAGCATCTCTGTAGAACTATTAGTACCATCTAGAAAAGGGCTAGCCTGAATAGTGCACTTTTCAGGTGAATAATTGGACATCTTTCCTAGAACATAGAACATAGAAGAAGCATAGCAGTAACCTCAGGCATGACATTGGCAGTTTAAAAAAGAGAAACTGGTAGCACAAGTTTTAACCAACACCTGCTTGATCAGAAAAAAAATGCGGTCTGATTATCTGGCTGCCAAGAGGGGAAGAAGAGAAGTTAGTTTCTTCGTAATTGGAAGATCTTATACCTCTCAAAATGGGGCATGAATCTTTTACGTGGCCCAAGAGACACACTGCTCCATGAGCAAGTACTACAGAGTTGGAAAGCTGGCCAGGACCTTTTGATCACTGTTGGGTTTTCTCTTCAATGTCTGCTGCTTCTGTGGCATTCGCTGACTTAGTGGAAATCAGGGGTTATAGGGTGGCACAGGGGTTATAGGGTGCCTTTTAATACAGGCAGCAGCTGTGGTGAGTACTGGGCGATAGAGCCCAGTGTTGCTATTAGGTAGTGTTTTATTTAACTGAGGTAGTCTGGGGTTTTGTGATTTTTTTTCTCTCTACATATTTAAGGTAGTTTTTTTTTTTTTTAATCATGTGGGCAGAATCAGATTAACTTTTTAAGTGTTCACCTGTTGGAAGAGTGACACCCAATGCCTTGTGTCAGTGGCTTTGTGGGGGAAGCACTTAGTTTTGAAGCAGTAACTTCCGAGAGAGGACAAGGTGTCCTCTTATTTGCGTTTGCCTGTGGTCACAAGATTCACTTTGCCTTGCCCTTTAATTTTTGGAGCAAAACATACTGGTCATTTTTTTTTTTAGACTTTCAGTTGCCTAGGAGTGACCTTTCATGTGGTGCAAATACCTTAAAACTTGTAATTTCTCTTTTAGTCACACATTTGATGTTTACAAAGTACCAAACTGGGTATTTTGAAACTCAGCAGACTTAATGATACCGATTATGTTAACTGATTAGATTTTAAAATGTGAGCAGTGTGATTTCTGGTTAGTATATGGCAACACAGTATACAGTACAAAGTAGCTACCAGCTACTGTTTGAAAAGCATTTGTGAAGCTATTTCTGATTAAGGAAAAATCAAGCAAATGTGGTTCTCCCCCCCAGACTTAAGATTTCTCCATTTAAACCATTAGTCCTGTTCTGAAATTTCCATAAGGATGTTTATACTGCTTACATTCTTACCTAAGATTCAGCAAGACGTTAGGGGAGAAATTCTCTCTATATAACACAATAAAATATCTTGCAGTTTCACCAATTACAGAGAAATTCTCTCTATATAATACAATAAAATATCTTGCAGTTATACTCTCTAAATCCATTGTGTCTAGAAAATGCTTTCAGCTAGTTTATAATCCCATGAACTAGATTCATTGCAACTAGTTCAAATAGTTTCAGGCTGTGGGTTTGAGATAGCAGAGGACTTGTGGCTTTATGGGACTTTTTTTTTTTTTCTTTTGAGACAGAGTCTTGCTTTGTCACCCTGGGTAGAGTGCAGTGGCATCATTACAGCTTACAGCAACCTCAAGCTCCTGGCTTCAAACATTCTCCTGCCTCAGCCTCTCCAGTAGCTGGGACTATAGCTCTCAAATGCCTCTCAACTTCAAGAAATCCTCCCACCTCCCACCTCCCACCTTCCCCTGAGAAGTACTGGGATTACAGGTGTGAGACACCATGCCTGGCTTTTTTTTTTTGGGCCCATTAAACAAACGGTGCATCTAATTTGGTAGTTGCTACTGAGCCTAGCACGAGGAAAGTAAAACGTTTAAGGAGTGAATTAAATGCATTGTAAATAGAAGAAACAGAATGGAGCTGATGGAGAAACAGTTTCATTCCTGGGGCTTGAGGATAACTTATTCAGCACAATAACTTATATTTGTAGTAGTCAAGCCATAACTTAGTCTCCCATCCCATTACGTAGGTGAGATTGGCACAGTCCAAGCAGCACATTCATAAATAGCACCAAGCCACTGCCAAGCCTTATTCCAACTTCCCAGAACCTTAGACAAAGTTGAACTCAGATGTTTGCTTTCTTTGAAATTATTTTTGAGAACATGGCTTCAGAAGTTAAGAAGTATTAAATATAAATTGCCTTAGATTCTTACCTGTGGTGTACTTTTGAGCAGTGTTTGGTCACTGAATACTGCAGTTTAGACTGTCTGATAGCTGAATGATAGCTGATGAGATTAGAGAGGGAGGAAGAACAAGCCTTGACTTTTTTTGTTCTCAGTGTGGAGGGAAGATGACAGGCTTCTGAAAAGCCAGAACATTCAGAGGACACCAAACATGGTTATCCCAACTCACATTCAGATGAGTTTATTGATTTGATTCTCTTTGTAGTATATGTTTGCAACATCAAATCTAGTAGATTAAATCTAACCTTGCAGGTTTGGGCACAGAAGTGGTGCTTCTGATTACATTAGAAAATAAACACAAACTCTGGTTGCCATTGTAGTTGTGAAGCAAAGAGGGCCTTTGTCTTTCAGATTTTACAGCTGTGCTTGAAGGCCCAGGTGTGCAGGGTGTTGTGAATTAAGGACTTGGAAAATACTTCCCATCCTGTTTATGCAAATTAGATTTAAAGTGCAGATGACTAGATTGTTCCAGAACTTAAACTGAGATTCTTTTTTTTTTTTAAAAGAATTGTTAGATTGTTGTATGGATGGTCCTGAAATATTCCTTTCTGCCCATTTTCCTCTTGTCACCCTGTCACTTAAGAATTCAGCAGACCTTGAACATCTTCTCATCTGTGGGACCAGCAAGGGACTGTTTGGAATAGGGAGCAGTTTAAACATACAGTAATGGCCAAGAAAAAAAATCTGGAAAGTACAAGTGCTCTCAGTCTTAGGGAGCTTTAGCTTGAGCTCAGAGTCCTTTTCTTTGCAACAAATGTCAGAAGGCTGGCCTCACTTCCTTCTCAATGGAAGCTTGGGCTAGTTAACATCTTATTTGGGTTAGGGGAGATTTCTGGCAAATAGTACTGGTTGCCTCGAGAGAAAGGTACACTGTCTAAGTCTTGCTGATACGAGTTTATGGCCACAAAATCTAATTTTTGAGTACTGTGAAAATTACGGTGCGTGTCCAGAGACCCCTCAGGGGTCTGTATTGCCACACAGTGTCCCGCTTGCTCTTGGGATGTGTCAGGCCTGTTCCTGCCCTCTTTTTCAAGAGACTGTTTTTAAAAGTAATATTTTTATCTGTTTCCTTAATTACATTTGGTTAGTAGATTTCACAAAGTTTGGACTTTTGAATGTATAATCAGTGGTAATTCTTGGAAATGTCTTCAAAAATATGAAGAAAATTCAGTGATTCAGTGTATTGTGATGATTGCTGGTTCCTGGTGAATGTCACTGTGTCCCAGCTCCCCAACTCTGCACTGTGAGGTGAAGATTTCCCTCCCTCCAGTGTTAATTACTTTGCCTGGGTTCCCCATGCAGCTTCCCCAAGCAATGTTGGGCGGCCTCTGGCTGACCTCTACCCCCACACCAGCTCACAGTAAGAGGGCCTCTCCCCCCATTATGCAGAGGTGTCTCTTTGGTGCAGTCTTTTCAGCATCTTCTCTTTTAGGGTGGACAGGAATGTGGGAAAGAGAACTAGGGTTTTGTATGACTTAACAATGCACCTGGCCCCTTGTTGTGCACCTGCTGAAGCCCTGAAGGTTTGTTAGATAGGAGGGCTGGATGGAGGTTGTTAAAAATAGCCTATGGTTATTTTAAAAGTGACATCCACAGGAGAGGCAATCTAGAGAAGGGATTCATTGAATTGAAAGTTTCTATAACCACTAATGCCAGGGTCTTTTTTTCCCCCTCCTTTTCCTCATTTGTTTAAAACATAAAAGGGATTCCTCTGACTCACCCCATAGGTAGGACTTTAAGTTTCCTGAGCAAGCCCAACTTTCAACTCTTTTTGAATAAGCTTGGTGACATTTACTCACTGGGGACCTTCCCCCTCCTCTGTGACTGCAATTTGAAACCCTGGGGGTCTTTTAAAAGCAAACGGGACTCTGGGCTGTGTTAATATTCAGAGCTGTTTACAATGGATGCAGTTTCAAAGGCTGAAAGCATTGTCTTGAGACCGGAGGGAGGAGGGGTGGAGGAAAAATTTCCAGGCAGAGGAGGGGAAATATCTAAAAATCTTGAATGTTCACGGGCCTGTGGGATATTTAGGGACCGGTAGTGTTATTTTTCATGACTTAAGTGTGACGTTGAGCCAGTGGGGTTCATTCCAGCTGCCTCATGCCTTCAGTTCTTGTTGTGTGTCAGAAATGTGCTTATCTTCTGCTTTTGTTTCAAGTTAAAGTGGGGCAATCAATAAGAAACTCAGATCTATTCTTATCTCCTCTGCAAAGAAATAGAGGACTTTAAGGTTAAAATTTTTGCCATGGTTTATCCATTGGAACCTGATTTTTTTTTTTTTCAAAAGAATTTTATATGGTTGCAGAGTTTAGAATAGCAGTTCAGACTTGACTAATTAATTGGTCAATTATGCTGGGGCTGAGAAATTTTCTGGTGAAGAACTTGATGCATAGCCATTGTTGTTATTAAGCAAAATGAATGGATGGAGCAAAATAGTTTGCAGAAAAACATGAAAATTGCAGTTTGTTGATAGTCTAATTGGAAGTTTCCAGTTTATGTCCCATTTTTCAGGGGGCAAGCATGCTTGTGAACTTTTATTAGCCAAAGCTTTGTTTCTTTACTGTTATATTTTATAATTTAATACTGTATCTGTGTTTTTATCCAGATATTTTATGGATAATCTTCTAAAACACAAGTTATAATGTCAGTCTGCTTATAAATTTATTCCAGAACTGGGCATGGTGTTGTGCACCATCCCAGGTACTTGGGAGTCTGAGGCAGGAAAATGGCTCGAATCCAGGAGTTCAAGTCTGTGATTGTGCCAGTGGTAGTTATAGCAAGACTCTGATCTCAAAAAAAAAAGTCATTCCATTTTTTAAAAGTTGCTTTTCCATTTCCATGAGGTTTATATTCTTTATTTCCTGCTTTTAGTTCTTTATATCCTCTTAAGTGGGCATTTATAACCTAGCTATCCTCTGGTCTCTGTTTGGGTTATTGATTGAGGGAAAGGGTAGGTGGGGATGAAACTTTCTTTACTTTTACTCTGTGAAATATGCAGGGGGCCCTCATTCCTGGTTGGTCACACTCACCCCACACCATTGATGTGGTGAAAGGGTTGAAAGTTATTTGTGTGGTCCATCCCTGGCACCTTTACCAACTACATGTATGAGAACAAAGTTAGATAATTCATGTGTTTAGCCAGGTTCCTCAATGTGGATTCATCAACTTGGTGACAATTTTGGAGCAGGGTTGGAAGGTTAAGGCCTCAGTAGCTCAAATTTTGCATCCTCTCTCACATCTCTCCAAGTCAGATTTCCTAGTGACAAGGACTTTTCCTGAGAAGAGATTACATTTGTGATGTAAAGGAGTCTTTTGGGGTGGGAGAATGGCAGGGCAGCTTTTTCCTGTAAGAATTTTCATAACATGTATGAAGTGTACAACGTACAAATTTCACGTGCCTTTTTGGAAATCTCAGACAAACAATTGGGAAACTATGAACAGCAATTATTGAGGTAATTTATAAATCTATTTCAGTTGTGCAAATACTTCTGTCTATTAAGCATTATCCTTTCAGGAGGTGGTGGGGTATGAGAAGGAGGTAGGGAAATGAGAGGTCCTTAAGTCAATCATTTTATCCTATAATTTCCCAGGGTTTCATTGAAACTGAGCCCTACCAAGATGCAAGTAGTGCCTCTCAGTCAATAGCTTGGAAAAATGCAGGTGCGCTGTTCCAAACAGGGTTAGATTACGGAGTTCAAGGGTGGCTGAATCCTCACTGTACTCCTCTTTGGAAGGACTTGAGGGAGGATGTGAAGGGAGGGGAGACAATAGTTGAGTTGTATGCAGAGAACATTTTTTGTTTGTTTTGATCTATTTACAGTCGTATGGTAACTTTGCAGAGGACATGGGCAGTGAACACAGGGCCATTTGAGAAATCTGGCAAGGATGCCACTTGAAAAGCCGTTTGCCATTTGCTGTTGCTCCTTGTGCACCTGTCCCTGAGTTCCTTCCCCAGTAAAAGGCCATGATTCCCAGCCTTGCCCACATGAATAGCTAAGATTGTTTGCATCTTTATTACTATTTAATCTAGCATAACCGGTAAGGCCCATTGTGCGAACACCCAATCCGTTCACCTCTGCAAGTCCTAATACATCTTGGTTTCCTTATGAACCAGGATGCAGGTTCCAATCACTACTTGTTCAGTTTGTTTTGGCAAAAGGTGGCATTTGGAGGGTTTAAAGAAAGCATGCCCTGTCTCTTTTTAAGTGCTTTGCATTTATTATTCCTTAAACTTTTGTAGTATACAGGTCTCTAATCTTTTATGATCTTCAGGTGTTTTCCTTTCTCAAGGTCTCACATTATTAGGAAGAAAATGGATGAATGAGTGAGGATCCCCCCCACCCCTCCACCCCTCCACCCCTCCCCAGCAGAATTAACTGGATGTTGGAAACAAAGTTGAGAGTACAGATTTTTTTTTTCTTTTTTTAGCTGATACCTCCCCCACTTTATCTTCTAATACTCCTTTATGCAGCGGTTAGCAAATGTTCCCCCCACCAGCTTCCTGTCCTTTGCTCTTTCCACCAATTTATAATTTGCTGTTCAAATAATTTACCAGTTATCGTGGTCAGAACATACATTGCACTGATAAATTCTATCTCCTGGATTACCTACTTGATGATAGCTTTTTAGATATGAGAAGAATAATATTCTTGCTCTAGTTCCAAATCCTGTAGTTCCAGGGATCTTTGTTTGAAAGCATTTATTTGTATCTCAGGCAGTAGCAAGGGCTGGATAACAAAGAATTGTCAGGCTTGGGCTCTACTTAGTGAAAACTGCCAAGTGATTAGAAAGTAGGCTGTTGCAGATACAACTTCTCTTTCTTGTGAGATACAAGTTTTTAAAAAGATCTGAATTAAGGGAAGATTGATACACAGTCAGGTTCTTTAAATAAGCTGACTCACTTCTATTGGTATGGAGTATTATTTTTTAACCTTTTTATTACGGAGATAGGCAAACATCTATACAAGTAGATAGAATAATGTAAGAATTCCATGTCCTGTCACTTATCTTCAGCAGTCATCAGCTCATAGCCCGTATTGTTTCATCTATGTCCCAATACACTTCCAAGTTTTTTTGGAAGTCTAAGGCATATTATTTCGTCTATAAATGTATAGGGTATTTTTTAATTAACAGCTTTATTGAGATATTGACATGCCCTACTATGCACAGTAGCATAGTTTTAAGAAATATGTAGGCCCAGTGCGGTGGCTCATGCATGTTATCCTAGCACTCTGGATTGCTTAAGTTCAGGAGTTCAAGACCAGCCTGAGCAAGAGTGAGACCCTGTCTTAACTAAAAATAGAAAAACTAGCCAGACATCTTGGTGGGCACTTGTAGTCCCAGCTACTTGGGAGTCTGAGGTTGCTATAAGCTATGATGACACTACAGCGCTCTACCCATGGTGACGGAGTGAGACTCTGTTTCAAAAAAACAGAAAAAAGTATTTGAAAAAAAATTTAGAAAAAAATCGACATTTATTTTAAGGGAAATTTTGTAGGGTATGTATTTGCAGAATGTTTATTGGGCACATACTGTGTTAACTCTAATTTATACATAGTATGTTCTCAAAATATAGGGTTTTTTTTTTTTTTTTTTTCCGTTTGTGGAAAGTGCCTAGGAAGTTCTTTTGTCCTAGAGTCCTTTGGCAGAATATGTACTTTTGATTAACTTTTCTCTCCAGATAGCTCTTAAATTGAGAAATTTCTACCAACCTGTTAATTGTTGATTAGAATCCATTTTTGAACATACATAATTATGAATGGAATGGATCATTTAAAAAGTGATATTTTAGTTATTGTTGTTTAACAGGGGGATAATTAGCCATTGGTTATAGTTAAGTCATGAATCTGAATTGAGTTAACTATTGTTTACTTTGCAAAGCCTGACCCTTCCAGCTGTGGCTACTTGAGGCTGCTTTAAATAGAGTTAGAGGCACCCTGTAAGAAAATCCTCAAAAAGCAAAAGAAATAGGTTCCTGGAACCCTCTGTGCTTGATTTAAACTTCACACACATTTAATAATGCTTTCTCCTAGTAGCTGCTGAATGGTTTGTTTTGTTTGTAGAAGTCCATAGTTTAATTTCCCTACTTTGTTGGTTAGGGGATTCCATTAAAATAGAATTTGTCCTTGCTGGAGCTTAAATTAGGAATCTGAATGGGAGTTGCTAGTCCTCAAAGTTCATTCACTTTATCATAGTTTATGGAACGATTTCCATGTTCTGCCTGTGAAAATCTAATTCCAGGTAGATTATGAATATTCAATGGTCTTAAAAGATGTCCAGCACGGTCAGGTTAAATTTGTGGATCTATGAAGCTAAATTAAATTCATATGATACTTGATTAGATATCATTTAAGGTGAGTTTTTTGTTTAAAAAACTGGAAGCACACTCCAGAAGTGTTTAAGAAAACCTTATAGGTTTTATTTTTATTTTTAATTTATTTTATTTTTAATTTAAAAGAACGTGTGTGTGGCTCTGATTTCTTCCTTCCACCTGGGCTGGTGTGAGTTTTCTGGCACACAAGCTCCCAGCGCTTGCAAAACTTATAAACAGCCATAAGAGCTTGTTGCTTCCAGGAAGTGAGTTGTTGATGCAATGGAGTGAGGGATGCGAAGCTGCAGCTCAACTGGTTTCCTTTCCATTTTGGAAGTGAAGAAGAGGTCCAGAAAGTGAACTGACATGTTGTGTAGCTGTTTAGGTCTGCCTCATCCCAAACTCCTCGATTTCTCAGCTTTGTTGTGGCCTTTGTAGGCCTTAGCCCTGGGTGGTTTGGCCTCATTCAGGGCTATGCTTTACCAATAGAAAAATCAGGAACACTTTTGTGGAGATTTTTAGATTCCTTCATAAGTTCATTTGAAATCATTTAAGTTATATTCAGTTCTGGACTGTCCTAAAATAAAGACTGACAGCCATTATTATTTACTTGGGAATCTAAGAAACTTTATTATTGTATGAGAAATCTTAATGCTCAGAACATCTTTCTGGGCAGAACAGAGCCCCTATTTTCATTAGGCTTCATAAAAGGGTCTTGACTAAAGAGGGATTTAAAAACTATTGACCTAAATAAAGGGGAAAGATTAATTTTTTTTGAAATTATGAAGCTAGGAATGAGGTAGAATGGGAAACTAGACCATGACTGGGCCTCAAGTGGCCTTGGGATTTGTCCCTACCCTGCCACTGATTGGCAGTATGACCTTAGGCTAGTCACTTAATTTCCCGTCTGTAAAGGAATGTGTAACTTTTAAGATTCCTCATTTTCAGGTTTATGATTCCATTCTGATTGAAGCAAAGAAGGAATAAACTTTATAACTGATTGGACAGTAAGAATGAATAAATTGATCTGTGTCTAGACTACTTTCTTAAAAGTACTCTTTGAATGTTTGGTACTTGTGAATGAAATCCTCAGATGGGTACTGCGAGCAGCTAGGGGAAAAGAAAAAGTTTGTGCATGGGGGGAGTCTCAATGGCGGCCCCATTGTGGGTCTTCAGGTACTATTGCGGGGGAGTGAATATGCCACAAAGTCATACTTTCTTTCATTGCTGCCTCCCTTTTCCTCTGTAGCCCAAAGAAAAGCCTGGAAGCTGGTACAGATCCACTTTAGATCTTTGACTTAGCTTTTAAAGAACTTAATGGCTCACGCCTGTAATCCTAGCACTATGGGAGACCGAGGCTGGTGGATTGCCCTGAGGTTTGAGACCAGCCTGAGCTAGAGTGAGACCCTGTCTCTACAAAAAAAAAAAAGAAAGAAAGAAAAAAGCTGGGTGTTGTGGTGGGCACCTGTAGTCCCAGCTGCTTGGGGGGCTGAGGCAAGACAATTGCTTAAGCCCAAGAGTTGGACGTTGCTGTGAGCTATGATGCTACAGTGCTCTGCCGAGGGCCACAAAATAAGACTTTGTCTCAATAAAAAATAAATAAATAAAATAAATTTTTAAAAAGGCACATAATTTAAAGGGCTGTTGCTTAGAGCCTTTCTTAGGGCCACCACAGGCAACTTCTCTCTCCAGCAGGCTCAGTGGATAGTTGAGATGAGTGGAGTGGTAGGCAGTACTGATAAGCTGCCCTAAGGACTAGATGGCCTGTCTCATTGAGTAGCTATAACCACTGGAAGGGGAGCTACCATCACATTGTCTGCCATTTTTGAGCCAGCTTGCCATCCTTTTACCAGGAAATCCTTTGCATACCTTTCAAGGTAAAAACTTAAAAATTTAGCTGAGTGACCACTTTCTCCAGTTTTGAAGCTCTGTTTTTGGTCAGGCTTATAATAGTTTACCCAACTGCATAGTTTTGTATTTGGTTCCTCTTGACTAAACACTGCTTTTGAGACAATTATGATACTAATTGGACTCCTTGTAAGATGTTATTTATTGTGCAGCATCTAGAATCTTTTATTTCCCATGTTCTGAATATCCATCTTTCTTTCACATGGAATTTGTTAGTCCCTTTGGTGAAAATTCTTGGGCTTTTCTCATCCTTCGATTCATTTTTAGCATGTAAGTTTTCAAAGGATAAAGCCTTTTTTTTTTTTCTTTAAAACAAATTATTAGAATTTGGAGCTTTGGGGATACAGCTAAAAGTGCACTGAAGCCAGAGGCATAATTAGTGGTTTGGAATTTCTTGACAGAATTTTAACAAGAATTAGGGTCTACTTTAGGACTAAAGGAAGTAATTCAAAAACTAGACTTTTTAAAACAACATTCTCCCTTTAAGACCCAAAGATGACCTTTTTCCATTGTGCTCTCTAAAATCTGTGTAGTCCAAGTGATCTTCCCACCCTTCCACAAGCCTCTTATGTCAGTGTCAGACATTCTCTCTGTTACTCACTTGATCTCGTTCTGGTGAATTTATAATTTATATCTTGTCCTCTCCCAGGGGATTCTCTGAGTCTGTCTGATTAGGTAACTTTTCATATATACCCATGACTTGTCTTTTTTTTTTTTTCTACTTAGACTTGAAAGCAGCAAGGATTGTCCAGTTTCATGTACCTAGGAATCTCTTGATAATTATTTGCTTATTGGCTTACGACCTTTTTTCATAGAGCTTGGTATATTCTTTCAGGGCAGAAAGGATCTCAAGATTTCATTGTTTCTCAGAGGAGTTCTGAGGTTTACCCCTGAAGTATGATTATTCCTAATTGGCCTGTATGGAGGACTTAACAGAGGCGTCTTTGGAATTTAGATATAGAGAGTAAAGGCCATTTGCTTTGTGCTGGGGATCTGATTTCCTTCCCCTCAAGAGATAGTTGACGGGTAAAGGGGTAAATTCAGGGGCTCTCTTCAATTGCTTCTTACAATGTGGACCCTCAGTAAAAAGTCATAGCTTGTGGTTTGCCTGATTTTATATGTCAGAAGTTTTGGAGAGAATATTTGATCTAAAACAAAAATTATGGATAGCCCTCTCTTCCTCTGCTAGTTCTCTTTATTTTCTATTTTCTGCTTGAGAACCACTTCAAAGAATCAGATGTGTTGGTGCCAGACGCTGTGCAGTTATTGTTAAAAAGAATTTGGAAATATAATTGAAAACAAACTTTGTTGAGCAAAGCAGACCTAGGCGAGTTCTTACTTTGAGGGAGAAGGAAATTCCAAGTTTTTCCTCTATTTGGAGCTGATGTCTCAGAACACTTGTTCTGTGAGATGAATCATCTGTGAATTCTACATCTGGGAGTTATATATTGGGAAATGGCATTCTTTTTAAATGTAGAAGAAACACAAAAGCTTAAAGTTACAGTGTAGTTGGAAAATTCTAGTCAGAGTTTTAAAATATTAGCATTGAGGTGAAATTGGCAGAGTGATTGGACATGAGACTGTGATACTAAAATAGACATGCCCATATATGGAAAGCAATATGATAGCCACACTTATATAGTGGGACCCTTCTCTTTTGTTTTGAGACAGATGACTTTTTAAAAAATGTTATAAGCACTAATCAAAATTATTAGTTAATGCAAATATGACTGAGCATCAGAATTTTTTTGAACTTTGTCTTGAGTGCTTTGGATAAGTTCAGGCCCTGCTCAGCATTGGAAAGCTTAGAGCAATGCAGTGTTTCAGGAATAAAGTCCTCCATTCCTCCTTTCTGGCTGTGAGGGGTTGGCGGTCATGGGGACAAAGCAGCCTTATTGTTTGGTGGTTCTGTGATAAGAGGCAGCTCTGGCTGGCTGGGTCACCTTGTCATTTTACTCTGCCTCACTTTCATGTAAAATAAGGATAATTGTCATGTCCATCCCACTCAGCTTATTATGAGAACAAAAATGAAATAACTTACAGTTTTATTTATTTATTTATTTTTACAGTTTAATGTATTTTAATAGCAAACTTACAGGAACAGCATAGAAGACAGACAACATTAAAAACATGTACTTGCATGTACAACTCAGTTAGAAAAGTGTAGTGAATGGATGGAATCTACTGTATGATAAAAATGCTACAAACACCATTTAGTTGCCGTCAATAAGAAATTTACTTGTTTTAAAAAACTCCAAATGCTGGCATTGTCCAGAAAAATTTAACAGGTTTATTTATAATTGTTATAAAGTTGAACTGCTGAAACTTGTTCACTGAAACCTTTGACTCGCTTTAATGCTGCACATCTCCACATTTTATATTAAAAATTCACACACAAATGAAAATAGAAAAACTGCCAATACCTGATTTCTGTCCCCTATTTTTCAAGTTGCAATCATATACTTAAATATCTTTTGACTTTTTGGAAAAAAAAATCTAACGTTCAGAACTACCAATAACAGGAAGAAGAGAATTTTTTATTTTTTTGATAATGAAATGTTTTCCCATCATAGTGGACTTTAAGCACGTCCTCCATGTATGCGGCGTGCTACCTGGATGTCTTTTGGCATAATTGTTACACGTTTGGCATGGGTAGCACACAAGTTGGTGTCTTCACAAAGGCCAACCAGATAGGCCTCACTTGCCTCCTGCAAAGCACCAATAGCTAAGCTCTGGAAGCGCAGATCTGTCTTAAAGTCCTGAGCAATTTCTCGCACCAGACGCTGGAAAGGAAGTTTGCGAATCAGAAGTTCAGAGGACTTCTGATAACGTCTTATTTCACGGAGTGCCACAGTACCAGGCCTGTAGCGATGAGGTTTCTTCACCCCTCCAGTAGAGGGCGTACTCTTGAGAGCGGCTTTTGTAGCCAGTTGCTTCCTGGGTGCTTTACCACCTGCTGGAAGTCTGCTTTGCACGAGTCATGGTATAAAGAACTCCTTACTTACCCCCCTTCTTTGGCTGGAGCTCAGTGAGCTAGAGGTGGCGCTGGCGTTAGACAGCGGCAGCAGCGGGGCAGGGGCTGCGAACACAATTACAACTTACAATTTTAGAATGGGGCCTAACACATAGCAGAAGTTTAAGGGAGGTTAGATACTGTGTTTTATACCTATAGCAGTAATAGCAGTTTACATTTTTGGCAGCAGGATACATCATTGTTAACTAATCATCATGTTAACTTCTATAAAGTATTTAGCCTCTTGAGTGGTTTTATACCGTAGAGGTTGAATAACTTGCCCTGGGTCTACCAGTTGCCCCATTTAGAACCCAAACCTACCTCTATTTCTGTGCTTCTATCTAGAACAATGTGGCCAGTACTGCCTACTTTCTTTCCTTCCTTTCATGTCTTTTCATATCTGTGAATTCCTTAAGGTCAGTGATTGGTCCTTGAAGCACCTAGCACAGTTCTGGCCACACAGCTGATGCTCATGTGATAAAGAACATGCTTCTTCATTCATTGGTAGGCTTGTGTGTCAGAATCCGTTTTTGGTTTGCCTCTTTGGTGAGAGGGGTGGTAGCATGCACATCTGTCTTGCCATCTGTTGTTTATTGTTCCTGTTAGGCTGTGGTTTGTGTTCCTGTTCCATGTTTCTTTGGTTTCTAGAGCAACTGCGAATATTATATGCTCAGGGATCAAAAAAAGTAAACTATTTATAAACAGTAAAGTATCCTTGGGTTTGGAAAGTGTTTTTTCTCAAATGCGTGTATATTTGGTGGCTTTATTATAATCTCACAGATGCATTGTTAGACAATTGGCAGATTGAGGCACATCTAAGAGATGGGCGAGTCACAGTCCAGCCTCGTGTAATCAGCTCACAGCCAGCCTTGGTGATAAAGACCTGGTGTCAGTACTGGCCTGAGTGGTGTATTTTTAACTCAAGAACACATAAACAATTTAGCCTGCCGACGGAGCTCATGCTCAGCCTGAAACTGTTGGCATGCCTTGGATTGCCAGAAGTTTGTAGCCCTGAGATGTACATGGTCCTGGAGAGACTGCCGTGGCCACCAGTGACTCACTGCCACACACTTCATAGAGGAAAACGAAATGCAACAAGGAGATGGGAGGGAGGGAGGTGGGATTTGTCCGTGATTTTGTATAACCAATCTTACGTTAAACTTTTCTTTTGTATTGTTTCACTGTGTTATGCAGACTTTGAGGGGAGTAGAAAACTTTTTTCTCATGTCTGTTTTGTGCCACCAGTTTTAGGGGTCTTTGCAAAGTCACAGATTGGAGCACATTAATCGTGTTGCTTAAAGTATCTACCTCTCCAGCTTCATTGTGCCCTTCTGTCTGGCTCCATCTCCTTGGGCCACCACTTGGTGCTTTCTCCAAACTCTCTGGATACTGCCCATGCACTATGCCCCTCGCCTGCTGTTCCTTCTGCTGGGAGCAAGGTTTTTCCCTCCCTCTTTGCCGTGTAGACTCTTATTCATCCATCTTAAATGTTTCTTTCCCCAGAAACCATAGCTGACATCCCTTAAATAAGATTCCCATCTTGAAGATTCTGTAATACTTTATATAGAAGTTTCACTTGAGTATTTGAATATCCAGCTCCCCCATTTATCTGTAAGCTCCCTGAAAACACAGACTGGCTCCGTTTCTGATCCACCATTGTATTCCTAGAATCTAGCATGAAGCCCAAAACATATTAAATGCTTCATACAGATATCAACAGATATAGATGTTCATCTTTCTTTTATTTTTTGAGACAGAGTCTCACTCTGTTGCCCTTGGTATAGTGCCCTGGTGTCATAGCTCACAGCAACCTCAAACTCTTGGGCTCAAGTGATCCTCTTGCCTCAGCCTCCCAGGTTGCTGGGACTACAGGCTCATGCCCTGACACCTGGCTAGTTTGTTCTATTTTCAGTAGAGACAGGGTCTTGCTCTTACTCAGTCTGGGTCTTGAACTTCTGAGCTCAAGCAATCCACCTGCCTCGGCCTCCCCGAGTGCTGGGATTATAGGAATGAGCCACTATACCCAGCCAGCATTCATTCTTTATAGTCTTGTAAGTCCTACAGAGATACCTTTGCCAGATAAGTAGAATAACTTAGACTTCCCAGGGCTTATCTATCTGTATATTTCTTAAATGTACTTTGCCTGTTTGGTATATTTAGTTTCCTCCATCCACCACCAAAATATTAGTATTGAGAAAAAAAGAGCAATGGAAAAGAAGAAGAAACGAATAGACCCAAAATTGAAAAGATGACTGGTAGGGTGTTCACCCGCTACATTAAGAACTGGCAGTCTTTTTAGTCCTTCTGAGTTTTGGGAAGGTGGCTTTTAAATCTCATATGCCATGCAAGTATTGTCACTGAAATTGCTTTTTAGTTTAAGCACTACAATAAACTGTCTCCCACGTGGGGTCCCTGCTGGATCTCTGGTGGCTGTCCTTGGCAGGTGGGCCAGACTTGGCTGTCCTCCTCTGTGTTGCATTTGGCGAGGGAGCCCATGGTGCCTTACCCAACTGTTGACATGGCCTCTCCTCTGCTCTTTTGCTGCAGCTGAGCTTTGGAGTCTGCTTTTCCTGAGTTGACATTTCAGGGGAGAGTGACTTCTTACATGGACCGAGGCTGTCTAGACACCCTTTCCCTTGTGGTTATTCTGCTCAATTTATGCTGAGCCCTCGCCAGGCAGCTGGCTTAGGTTGTTTGGGCCCTTAATTACTTTGCTGAGACCTCTGCTTTGATAAAAAAAGATGACCAGGCCAAGGTAGCTTTTCTCTCTGTTTGCTGCTGGCAGAGGGAAAGACTGCTTTCCTTGACCAGAGGGAGTTGTAAGAACACTAAGGGCAGATTACTATGCCCTTAGTGGACTGAGCCAAAGTAACAACATAGATTGACAGAAGCTTTGAGGCAGGAGGCATCGGGCCCCTGTTAGTGGGAACCTGAAGTGTGAGGTGTTGGCTCCCACCCCATCCTCAGACACACAGGATCTCTGTCATGGCATAGGAGCTTGCTGACACCAGAGATGGTAGTGAGAGGCAAGGGGAGACTGTTCTGCAAGTGAGCTTGGCCTCACATGTTTGTTTTTATGGTTACTGAGGCCTAGGGCTGTGATACTGTGGGGAAGCTTTTTATCCCCAGTGAACTGGAGTAGTCTTGCGGGAGCAGGCTGGTGTGTGTGTGTGTGTGTGTGTATGCTATTGATTTATAGCCTAGTTACCATGTCTTTAATTACTTTTAATTTCCTGGTAACAAATGTTAGGCTTTTGTTGAATAAAGAAGAAACTATGAAAGAGAAAAGAATAATTGATCTCATTATCCTGTGATATCACTTTGGCGCATACATTTCCAATAATGCCTGAGGCTAAATATCTACTACTTTGAGTTATATTTTAAAGACTCAATATCATGAATGTTTTCTCTGACTTTAAATAAAAAAAATCTAATGTTTTATAACAGATTATTATAAAACTTACTACAAAACTCATAATTAAACTTTCCCTCACATGACACAGTTAGGGTTTTTTCCCCTAAACCTTGGCAGACATACTTATGCATAAATGTTTAACTATTTATTTCCTTGGGATGAATCACCAAATCCAGATTGCACTAGAATAGGCAAATTCTCAAGACTTATTGTACCATCTCCCTAAGAAAGAGGCTGCCAGTTTATGTGTGAGCTTGTGCTCATTTTCCCCCTCCCTCACAAGCATTAGAATAGATGGCTGCTGCTTGTTGTGTAATCTGTCAGTTTAATACATGAAAATTGCCTTGGATTATCTAATCTTCATTTCTTTGGACGATGAGGCTGAAGACTTTCCACAAGTTACTCATAGCCATTTCCTTCTTGAGTTTCCTTCCTTTTTTGATGCTCAGCCCAATAAAAAATCATCTTGGTGTCCTCAACTATGTATTTCAGGCTCGAGTACATAATCTCTGGCACTAGAGATAATTATGTTTCTATGAGAGTGCAGGTGTAATTGCATAGAAAACAGTGCTCCAAGCAGGTGTGTTCCAAGTTCAACTCTGAACCAGGACATGTTTTTGGGTTCTTAAAACTGATGTTGACTGTGTGTTTTGGAAGGAAGTGTTGCAGTGGCCCTGTGGGTCCCACACTGCTGCAGTCCTCTGCAGAGCCAGCCTGCCTGTGTCTAAGCTGCCCTGTTTGGGGCCAGCACGCCTGGTACCTACAGCTGGTAGGAATCAGAGCAGATTAGCGTGGCTGAGAACCCTTCAGGAACAGCTTCCAGCAAATGGAAATTATTTTAAAACAAATTGATGTGGTTTTTCTGTCAAACCTACTTGGAGCATAAACAAGGTTGGACTGTAAGCTGCTTCCCTTCTACAAACGAGCCCGTGTTTAGAATGTGGCTTTCAGCAAAGTAAACATGGTCTTGAAAGTGAGTTGTCATTGTGTGCGTGTGATTTGAAAAGTAAAAGTAGTGCACTGACCGTCTTATGGACAGTTTTGATAGTGTTTCAGATGGCCCTTCTTGTTCGTTTGTCTTCCTTCCACAAAGATCACTACTGACTGGGAAGGTTTTAAAGGTAAGGAGTGATTTGGTGTTGAAAGGATTAAGGGAAAGAAATGCCAGGTCAATTATTTTGGTGAGATAAACATTTTAATTTTGCCCTTTTGCCATGGGAAATATCAAAAACAACTTGTGAAATAGTTAACTGTGGGTATGTATGTGTATGTATACACACTACGGTTTGTGCATCTTTGAATTCTCTGCCAGTTTCAAAGTGGTTCCCTCACTCTAAGGACAATATCGGCTTTATTAAATTGACCATAGTTTTCCTAAAAGGCGGAACAATGCTTTTAATGTTCTGATTATATATTAATTAACAACTAGGCCAAGGGGCACTTGCCAAAAAAGCTACAAAGTGAGAAAGCCACCAATATCAGAGTGAACTTTGCACTCTGAAAGTGTGAATGATGTTGGGTGAAAGGAGTTTATTGCACAAGGGGAGCAACTGGAGTCTCTTTGATGTTAGTTAGCATCCCGGCCCCATTAAACTTTGGGCCTTCCCAGTTAACTACATCTTTGCTGGCTAGGGCAGCACTGTGATATGGTATGGTACCTGGGGCATAGAGAGACCTGTTCTCGGCTACAAGGGACCGCAAACTATACCTGTGCAGGGTGGGCCATTTATATTTGTTTTTAAGTAACTTCAACAAATTTTAAGACAACACTGAAATGCAAAGTCTCACAGCCCCACCCTCCCAACTTTTCCTCTGGAGAACTTTTCTAGAAAGAGCATTATGCTAAAATCTGCGCAACCCAACCATAGAAAGGGGTTAGATCTTAATCTTAATCTAACTAATTTATTTTCTCCCCTTTGCAGTGACATTTCCTCTTGCTTTCTGGCTTGTGCTTAATTTTTGAATGGCTGGCCATTGGGAAACCTGCTTTCCTCAGCCTTATCAAATCATTAATAAGAAGAAATGGAAGAAAAAAATTGCTCTTTGGAAATGCTGAGAATTTGTTTTCTATCAGGGGATGAACTCCTGCTGAGGTTTTCTACATCTGATACATTGGTAGGCAAAGGGTCATACTGAGGGCAGTACCATTTGGGAAGCAGAAAGGAACTGCCCTGGTGGGAAGGATATTTGAAGGGGCTTTACCATCCTAAACTTGGGTATCTTGCCTGGTCCCTCCTCCATGTATCTTCTGGCATTTTGAGGAACAGTAATTTCTGCATTTTTGTGGTACAGAAGTAGCTAGGTGGCATTTTCTTTCTTTCTTTTTTTTTTCTTTCTTTCTTTTTTTTGAGACAGAGTCTCAAGCTATTGCCCTGGATAGAGTGCCATGGCATCACAGCTCACGGCAGCCTCAAATTCTTGGGCTCAAGAATTCTTTTGCCTCAGCCTCCCAAGTAGCTGGGAGTATAGGCACCTGCCACAACACCCGGCTATTTTTGGTTGTAGTTGTCACTGTTTGGCAGGCTGGGGCTGGATTTGAACCTGCCAGCTCTGGTGTATATGGTTGGCGCCGAGCCGCTAGGTGGCATTTTCAATCTGGAATGTTGAGTGGCTGCTAAGGCATCAGGACATTTTTTTTTTAATAACAGCTTTATTGAGATATAATTCAAATACCACAAAGCCATCCTTTTAAATTATGGGATTCTGGGTTTTAGTATATTCATAGAATTGTGCAACCATCACCGCTAATTCTAGAACATTTTCATCACCACAGAGCAAAACTGTGTCCCCATTAGCAGTCCCTCCCCATTCTCCCTCCCATCCCCTGTTTGTCTCCTGGATTTGCCTCCTCTGGACATGGAATCACACAGTGTGTGGCTTCGTGTGTCCGGCTTCTTTTATGCAGCATAATATTTTCCTGGTTCTTCTGTCGTATAGTGTGTATCAGAATTTTCATTTTTATGGCTGAATAATACTCCATCATGTGGCTAGACCACATTTTGTTTGTTTATCAATTGACAGGCACATGGGTTGTTTCTACCTTTTTGGCTATTAGGAATAATGCTGCTGTGAATGTTTGTGTGTATGTTTTTGTGTGAAAGTATGTTTTCACTTCTCTTGCTTGTATACCTAGGAGTAGAATTCCTGGGTCCTACTCTATGTTTAACTTGTTGAGAAGCTGCTAGACTGTTTCCCAAAGAGGCTTCCTTGGGAACCACTCTTTGTGTACCCTTTGGCACTTTAACCAGCAGTGGATGAAGATTTCTGTTTCTGCACAACCTTGCCAGTACTTGTTATTACCTGTCTTTTAAATTTTGGGGGTGTAGTCATATGTCATTGTGATTTTGATTTGCATCTCCGTAATGAACCAGGAGCATCTTTTCTTGTGCTTATTGGTCATTTGTGTTTCTTTGCTGGAGAAATGTCTATTCAGATTCTTGGCCTGTATTTTAATTGGGTCCTTTGCCTTTTTATTGAGTTGTAAGCAGAGCATGTTTTTATTTTTTATTTATTTATTTTTTGAGACAGAGTCTTATTTTGTTGCCCTTGATAGAGTGCCGTGGCATCTTCGCTCACGGCAACCTCAAACTCTTGGACTGAAGTGATCCCCTTGCCTCAGCCTCCTGAGTAGCTGGGACTACAGGCACCTGCCACAATGCCCAGCTATTTCTTCAGAGATGTGGTCTTGCTCTTGCTCAGGCTGGTTTCAAACTCCTGAGCTCAGTCAGTCCACCCGCCTCGGCCTCCCAGAGTGTGGGGATTACAGGTGTGAGCCACCATGCCTGGCCAACAGAGCATGTTTTTAGAAAGAAACAAGTAGTACTATTTTCAGTTTGGGGTATTCTTCCAGGTAGAGTATTCTGGTTTTATCTTCCTCAGGTGAAAAGTTTTTACTTTTAAGACTTTTATCTTCAGATAGAAATATAATGGACAGTTCTTGCTTGGCTGATAAGGCAGGAGGACTTTTTTTCCTCCTTCTCCTCTTTGTAATTTCAAGGAAAGGAAATAATGTGGCATAAAAGAGTAGTAGTAGTAGTAAATTTCTCATAGTAAATCCAGATTTGATTCCCTAGGGGAGTTTACCTCACAGCTTTTGTCCCAGGAGAATGGGAGAATTTGCACTCATTTATTGCAGGGCCTGACCATTTTCTCTGCATTTCCTCTGCTCCAGGGCAAGCCTGCCTTTGCCCACGGATCTTTGCAGCTATAAATTAGACAGAAGGGCAGTACTCGAGCTGTCCAAACTCAAGCAAAGTAATTGCTCTGGACAGGTTTATAATAGGGAGGTGTGAAGTACTTGGTGGAGACCAGAAGCTGGGGGAAGGGAGGAGGTATTGAACTTGGGCAGCTGCTTGGTGGTAGGCTGACAAAGCTAATTGAAAACTATGGCCCTGGTGGCTTTTAATGGGTAAGGGAGCCGAGGCCTTGAAAACAGTTCCCTTTTAAAGCAAGAAACCAAAGGGAAAGTGACTTGTTGAGTTACTCAAGGAGTTAGAACTGAATCTCTGCAAGCATTTAGAACCGTTGGCAGGGGTCCTCAAACTTTTTAAATAGGGGGCCAGTTCACTGGCCCTCAGACTGTTGGAGGGCCAGACTGCAGGCCCTGGGATGAGTTGGCTGCTAAGCAGGACAGGCAGCGGCTGTAAAAACACCAGGCGGGCCAGATAAATATCCTAGGCAGGCTGCATGTGGCCCGTGGGCTGTAGTTTGAGGATGCCTGGAGAGATTCAGAGGCTCTAGTTTGTTTTTAATTTCCTACTTGTTTGTCTCAGTCTAGATCAGCGGTTCTCAATATGTCGGCCGTGACCCCTTTGTAACAATAAAAATACATCCTGCATATCAGATATTTACATTAAGATTCATAACAGTAGCAAAATTACAGTTACGAAGTAGCAACGAAAATAATTTTATGGTTGGGGGTCACCACAACATGAGAAACTGTATTAAAGGGTTGCGGCATTAGGAGGCTTTAGGAAGGTTGAGAACCACTGGTCTAGATGAACTAAGTGGATAGTGGAGGATGCTGGGTGGTGGTAGTAAGACTGAGAGAACGCCTACAGGGACTTGCCGCATGTACAGCACCACACTTGGAGACCCACCAGGTCAGTGGGCTGAGCTCTCCAGACAGATGAGAGATGGTAGTTATTACATGGTAGCTTCTTTTAGTCCTCTAGTCAGAATTTATGGGGTCAGAGCTTGGGAGCCTGTATTTGAAGCTGCTTTGGGAGACACTACATTGGAGTCATAACTGTGAGGGTTCCTGCCCAAGATTGTGGGCTTGCCGGGGCTCAGCTACAAGTCCTTGTGGTTTTGAGTCCTTGTATCCCTGTCGTCCCCCCCGGCCTCCCCCTCCTGCTTTCTGACTCTCTTGATACCAGGGACTTTCTGGGCTCTGGCCTCAAGGGACTGTAGTTCCTTCAGCAGCTAAACCTTGTCCTTCCTTGGGCTTTGCTTGCGCTTCTCTTGGTGTGCCTTTTAATGCTCCTTCAGGTCCTTTTCAGAGAGGGATTTCCTGGGACACCATGGCGAGGGTGGCTGCTGTCATGTTCCTGGAGAGCCACTTTTTTGCTCAGTCTTGTCTTCTCTTCCTGACTGCACACTCTCCGAGGGCAGAGCCTGCTCTGCACCTGTGTGGTCCTGGAGTCCAGCATAAACATTTGGGTGTGTGTATGTGTTTATGTCCAGCCATCAGTGACCACTGGCTTTTCGGCCTCTACAGGATGTGGGGCGCTGCCTTCCATGTCCCTGTAATTCCTGCCTACACACATCTATTGAAACAGCCATGGGTTAGCCATCCTATACATCTGCCCTTTTGGATTAACAGTTATTTTCTGCCCTACTTGGGTTAACTAGTTGCCTTTTAAGGACCACCTGTGCCAAGCTGAAATTAGTTGTATCTTAAAGACAAAACTAGAAACTGGACTCATCTCCATTTATTTCAAACTCTACAGTAGCAACTTCCAGAAAGTCCTTTTGAAGGTGAGTTATAAAAGGTGTGGAGATGGCAGAGGTGATAGGATCTTCCTTGAGACGTGCAGTGGTTAATGTGTAACCTCTTTAACAAGGCTTATGTGGACGTTTATGTGGCCTTGCCTCTATTACGGATTCATAAACCCATGCTGCATATCAGGTGTTTGTAGTAAGTCCAGGGCTTTGCAGGTTTAATTTCCTGTGGTTGAAACAACAACCATCAACTGTTTGGTAATCCTCCTATCCTGCCGCAGGTTGGAGACTCCACTAGTAGCTAGAGAAGGCTTTATGAGATGACCTCCCCCTTCTCCTGTCCCTAGCACACCTATGCATATTGGAGGCTTCTTGTGGTTGCAGCGTCTCCTTAATGAGAGATAGTGAAGTTAAGTAAGATTGAGAAAAAAAGGTGGTGAAAATAAGGTTTGAAGGGAGAGGGAACTGGGCCTTCCTTTTTGGGGGGTGACTGAGCTGTAGAGATATTTCTTCCTCATATAGTAAGACATTATGGGGCAGTGCCTCTAGGTCAGTGGGTAGGGTGCTGGCCACATACATCAAAGCAGGCCCAGGCCAGCTAAAACAATAATGACAACTGCTACAACAACAACAAAAAATAGCTGGGCATTGTGGCAGACACCTATAGTCCTAGCTACTTGGGAGGCTGAGGCAAGAGAATTGCTTAAGCCCAAGAGTCTGAGGTTGCTGTGAGCTGTGACATCACAGCACTCTACCCAGGGTGACATCTTGAGATTCTGTCTCAAAAAAAAAAAAAAAGACATTGTGGTCTGAGGTCCAGGCAGTTTGCCTCTTGGATGTGGGTTATTTCAATTATAAGTGCTGCTTTTTTATGGCTTGGCATCTTAGGGATTGTCCATTTGGAAGGGCTAGATTAGAAGTGGGGTAGCAAAATCCTAGTAACATCTCATCACAAACTAGGATCATTTTTGTCCTGCGTTTTTACCTTACTAGAATTATCTAACTGTTCCATCTGAGATGCAAGGTAAACATAGGAGTTTGGATACTGTGGAATGCAGAGGCCAGACACCCAGCTAGTGGTATGCCTGGCTCAACAAATAATATTTTGAAGTGCTACCTGCCTCTAATCCCCAGTGGCAACAGGAGCCATCAGTTAAATAAACCAGCTATTAGGAGCAAGCATAGGAGTTTTTACACAGACAGCTTTTACGTTTTCTGATCCTTGATGAACGTTACTTGGTTTGTGAATTATTAACTTTCATGTGTATGAGGCAATACTGGTTGCTTAAGTATATTTTTATGTAAGAAAAAAATAAAACTGACCACACCCTCAGCTGCTCCCATTTGGGGCTTAGGGCTTGCCTGCTTTCACTCAGCAGGCACAATTAAGGCCAAGGTGGCTGTGTTGGCCTCTCACAGACCACGTTGTGGACCCTGTATCATAGCTCATCACTTGCTGTTGCAACTGAAGGGAATGGAAGTGTTTTTCAGCCTCTTGGGATACATAGTATGATGATCTTCATCAGGCTGCATCAAGTATCCAGAATCCTAGTGAGAGGTTTGGGAAGAATTGTGTGTATAGGATCAGAAAACGAGGTTAGGTGAATCATAGAAAGCTGGCATGAGATGTCTGAGTCTGTCACTTGCCCCACAACTTTTGTAATAGGGTTTTGAGGCAGATTCTTTCTTTAATTTGTCATCTTTCTCTGGTGCTTCCATTTCCACAGCAGTGTATTTCCCTGGAGGAAGCTAGCAGATTCCACTGAGGGAGCTATGGTGTGGCATCTGTGGGGGAAAGGGGATTTTAGGAGTTTGAGTGATGACGAGCGGCTTGGAGAAATCCATTTGTGAACTTGGTATACCTAATGCACAGCTATTTTTGGAGGTCCCAAGGATCTCTTAAAGGTGTTATTAATGGACTAGTTATTGCTTCTGACTTTTGTCTGTGAAGGGGAATCATGATTAGGCCCCTGTTTGGAGGGTAGGGAGAGGCTAAGGGAAGAAAGGGTGGAAAGGGGAAGGAGTTTGGGGAAATTGAAACTGGCCAAACTAGTGCAGATCTTCCTTGGAGCTTCACATACTTTTGGGTATTGGTTGCTGCCTTAATCCTGCAGTGTAAGTCACACTCTGAAATGCCTGGGTGTGATTCTTGGGGCTCTGTTACTTTCCTACAAGGTCTAAGCTTTGCTCATTTCTAGTGCAGAAAATACACATGCCATAGGAGGGAAGGAGGCAGGTGCTGGTCTCTCTCCCCACCTCTCATTGTCCTCAGGTGCAATGCCATTTGATATGGGCAGCACCGAAACACACTGGATGCTTTATTCTCAGGCTGCTGGGATTATTGCTGACATAGACCGTGGGTCCTGAAGCCAGCTTCCTGAGTATAGAAGTGGAAGAAAAGAAATTCAAGCTGTAAACGAATCTCTGTTTTGGGGCTTTGTAATGGCAAATTATGTGAATGAGTGAATTGAAAAGGTGCCTGGTTTATACCATCATGAATACCCAGGCCTTAGATAAATATTGACACCAGCAGTGTGACAGGCCTACCATTTATCTCATGCCCCGAGGAATAAAAGATCTTTTCTCAGGCGCTGATGACCTTATAAACCATCTTGACGAGTTTGTGCAGGTGCTCTCTGCACTAGTTCTTAGGATTTGAGAGTGGATGGTTTTCTCATTGTGCTTGTGCAAGCTTAAACCTAACAGAATCTAAACCTGCTCTGGTTTATTGATCACAGTTGACTTTGATACTAGTAAATGTAGTTGCCAGCATGGTTTTGCAGAGTCATGCTTGTGTGGCCATCCTAACTGGACCTGGTTTATTAGAGGACCTTTTATTTACTTTGACAGTATTTCAGGATTGAGTGTGGGGGACAAAGGAGAACCTTTTGGGGGGCTTTGGCTGAAGTACAGGTTGAGCCTGATGGCTGAGTGCCTGCCTTTTCCAGCACACTGCCCCAGCCATACCTTGTCGGGTCTTCTGTGTCTCCGGGCATGGAACAGAACCAGCCTAATTTTGTTAGTGTGAAGTATGCAGAAGCAAGTTAGTCTCTTGTTCTGTCTCCTTCAACCTCCTTCAAGGTCTTTACCTGTTGGAGAGAAGTCATGATGGAGGCACTTGATATAGGCCAAGCTGAGCAGAGACTTTGGCAGACTTGGGTTTGATCAAATCTTTATAAAGGAGTGACTTGGAGACCCTGGGAGGTGTTGTGTTCATTACATAACAGACTGTTAGGCAGGACAGTCACAACTGTTAATGGGGCAGTCTCACTCTGTTTTCCTAGGCTAGAGTGCTGTAGTGTCATAGCTCACAGCAACCTCAAACTCCTGGGTTCAAACCCCCTCTTGCTTCAGCTCCCAGTAGTTAGACTACAGGCATGCACCACCACGCCTGGCTAATTTTCATATTTTTTAGTAAATATGGGGTCTCACTCTTGCTCAGGCTGGTCTCAAACTCCCGAGCTCAAGGGATCTTACTGTCTTAGTCTCTCAGAGCACTAGAATTGTAGGCATGAGTCACGGTGCCTGGCCTGATAGAGTAAAATTTTAATATATTTAAGGATGAGGGTAACACACATCATCTGTTCCTCTGTGCTTGTGATTTCAATGAACAGCAAGTTCCACGTTGTAACAGCACAAAGTAATATGTGTACCCTGCTTGATAAAGAACTCGGTGGTTGTTGAACCCTGACTTCAGATCTTCTTAGCCATTTCAACAACTAGAATCAGAGAAATCGTTACTGCCTGGGTGCCTCGAAAGCAGGGAAAATGATGAAGTAGATGGTCTTTTAGAGTGTTTCATGACATCTTAGTATTGTAGAAAGAAAAACTTTGCCTTTTGGCTTCAGCTAAGCATTTCATGACACACATAAACTTTAAAAAGCCCAATGGAAAGATGGACAGAACAAGATCCCGAGTTGAAAGTCAACAACTTAGCTGTTGGCCAGGCAGCTGACCTTTTAAAATTGTGTGTTTTCTTTAAACTACTTAGCTAGAAATACTCGCGTGCCTCCCTGTAATACGGCAGATGTATTCTTGGTTATAATTTCAGTTTTCTAATTTGGCTGATTTAATACTAGGGATCTGCTCTCTGCATGTGAGTGATCTTTATATTTTTAAGTTTTGAGGTAGCCAGGACAGGAAGGGAGGATAAACCTAGAAAATAATATTTGAAGAAACCTTGCACTTAATCCGTTTAAAATTCAGAGCATCTTGGAAATGCAAGAACTCATGGATTTTTATATTAGCTTTATAGATTTTGGATGCTTGGGCTTTGCATAGGCACAAAGAGACATCACAGAGTCGGTTGTAAGTGAGCTGTGGGTGTGATAGCAGTTGAAAAATAAAGGACATGTAAGTTCCTGTGGAAGCTTATAGAAGATGCTAGCGCATACCCCTAGGAACTTCTAGCTTCCCAGAAAAGGTTTTTCTTATGCATAACTTGAGCCTAGGAAGATAGTTACACCCATTTATGTCATTTTTTCCCTCAAATTTTTTTTTGCGTATGGGTAAGGGAGGAAAGAGATTCTGATAACACTAAGGTACACTATTGTTTGTACAGATGTATTTGTTTAAAACAAACCACTTTCATTTCCTTCTTCCTCCTTGTTGGGGGGACAAATAGGCAACTTATTGTACATTGCTCCTTTGTATTGTATCAGAAGGGTATTTGTCTAAAGTTGCCCTTCTGAATACTTTTTAACAAATACGACCCCCCCCCATCATTACATGCCCAGAAATGAGTCACCATTGAGTTTCATTTTTTATCTTTTGGCATGCATTTCTGTAACACAAGGTGCTTCTGCTAATGTTTTTATTGATTTGATGATGATATAGTGCAAATTGTTAAAAATGAGGGTTAAAAAGGCATAAAATGCCTTATTCCTTTCCTAGTTCTAGGAAATTTCTAGATAAGAACATTTAAAATGGTGAGTAATGTCTTAAATGGAAGAAAAGATTTTTTCCTTTTTTTTTTTTGCTTATTTGTTTTGATATTTTAATCTGTGTCTTGCAGTTAGAGGAAGTAATACATTATTGGATGTTCCATTCTTGAAGAATTAAGAGTTGTTGGTGTAGAATTTCCTTATCCCTTTATCCCAGTGAAATAAATTTGGCCACCCTGTTCTTGTGACCAGGAGGACTTTTTATGGGCCTGTGTTAAAATAGTTATTTTCCATTTTGATAGCAGTGTTCTTCTCAGGGCCCTTAGATGTGTGAAATCAGTTAGCACGTTTTCTTTTTTTTGGAGACAGAGTCTCAAGCTGTCGCCCTGGGTGGAGTGCTGGCATCACAGCTCATAGCAACCTCATACTCATGGGCTTAAGTGATTCTCTTGCCTCAGCCTCCCAAGTAGCTGGGACTACAGCCGCCCACCACAGTGCCCAGTTATTTTGTTGTTGTTGTTGCATTGTTGTTTAGCAGGTCTGGGCTGGGTTTGAATCCTCCAGCCTTAGTGTATGTGGCTGAGGCCCTAGCCGCTGAGCGATGGGTGCTACCCAATCATTTAGCATTTATGCATTTAGCATTTGGAGAATCATTTCAGTGTGTTAAAAAAAGAACTGATCATAGCCTCACTTATAGATGATGATTGTGTCAAATTTTGCACACTCAAACTCTGTTGTATGCCATACACAGTCAAAGGAGTGTTCATAAGATGTTGTTAGTTCGTGTGTTTCCTGTGGACACCCCAAATTAATGAATTTTAAAGCCACGGCACATTTTAAGAAGCACCCTGTGTTTTGCACTCATGGTTCTGCTGGAAGCTAATCTCCTGAAAGTGGACATTTGTGGGGGCAATGGAGTAAAGATAAAGATGTCAGGAAAGGAAAGTAATGAGGTGTGACCAGAGGGGCGTCGGTGGACTTTACCAAGCTTGGCAAACCTGGGATTCCAAATTTATCTGCTAGATTAATGTGTTCTTTTTCTCAGCCTCACCCATCTCTCACTTCCTGTCCCTTTTGCCTGACTTGTTTTCACTGCTCCAGAAGCAAGTGTCAGTTTCCTGCCTTAGTAAAGCATGGTTTTCATTTAAGAGACTTCTCCCTCATTTTACTGGGAGAGCCTCTCGGTGCTCAGCGCACGGCCTGAGATGAACACACATTCTTGCTGTATCCTCTGTAGGGGGGATACGCCTGGCTCCCTCTGGAGCAGCCTGGGTCTCAGGCTATGAGGGTCCTCTGGCTCTCAAGTCCCAGCCATCCTCTGTTCTGCAGAATGACTGGTACCTGGAAGGCAAAGATTAAGCTGTGTTACTGTGGTGGGCAAGGGTGATGGGGCCTGTTGTGCAGGTGATGAGTTTGGAAAGTCCTGGTGGAAAGGGTGAATTTGTGATTCCTTATGGGAGATGATGAAGTAGAGAATAGGCAATGCTGAATGACCAGACTTCTGACCCCATCCTGCCCTCCCCATTTCCAAGTCTCTGCAAAGCTCTTCTCTAATAGCAAAACCAAATGGTGGCCACAGGCACCTCTCCCCTGCTGGGGTGGTCATGGTGATGTTCCCTTTGTGGCAGGTCTGCAGGAGGGTCAGGCCTGTGGCAGCAGCTATTCCCTACTCAAATTCCTTTTGCTTGTAAACGCCCCACCAACTGCAGAGCTGGTGTGCTCGAGTGCCTCTTCTTAATGAAATTAATTAATCTTTAGAGGTTAATGATGCACATACTATAATAATGAGAGACTACTATGGGAAATTTGTGGGCTTATCCCCAGTGCTAACCTCCATCAAGCATGGGGCTACTTAAATTTTAAAAAAAAAAATTAAATATACACATGTTATACCTAATTGCTTTGTCTCTCTTTGGCCAAACTAAGTAAGGTAAGAAAAACAGATCCTTAAATCTCCTGTTGTATAGTATGGCATGGGAAGCAAATGGTGACTGCTTTTAGTGATGATAGAAAGTATTTTGGGCCTCTTGGTTATTTATTTATTTTAAATTTCAAAACTAATTGTGGCACTCTTGATTATTTGCTTCTAAATTTGAAGTAGATGAGCAGGGAGATATTCTATTCCTAGGAACTCAACTTTAATGGCCCTATAGATTAATGTTCATGAGGGCCTGGCACTAGAGTTTCCTAAGATTTATATAACCCTTGACTTCACTGCTTCGTGAGCTGCGGGTCTGGCAGCGCTGGGCTATGTTTTAGGACTTTAGCCTGAAACTGTTTGTATTGCCGCTTTCCTTTCTAGGAGGCCTGACTTCTTGGCTTTTTGTGTTTTACTCCGCACCTGCCATGCCTTATTATACTTTTCTAGCCTCACTTCCTAGGACTCTTTTTACAAAAATGTGCTCTTTTTCTTCTCTTCTTCCAGGCTTAGCTGAGGTCTTGAATTTTCTGGTAAACCTTTCTTATCACATCCGATCTTTCCTGCTGCAGATGACACCTGGGCTCCGTGTTACCTGTACCAGGATGACGGACCCAAATGCTCACGGGGCCAGGCCAATGCTGCCCATGAGTACAGAGGGCCTGGGTGAGACTATAAGGAGTGGTAAGGTCAGTGTAGCACTTGCTAAGTTGCTTATAGCTGATGTTGCTGTCAGGAATACAGAACCAGTAATTATTTTTAAGAGAAGCTGAAGCTTATATTTTTGGTGAAACATTTAGGTTTCTGCAAACACTCTTCAGACACAAACAAGTTTTTTTACAGCCCAGCTTTGGCCCAAGAACTATCATTTGCCAACTACTGGTCTACCATAGCAGGATGTTTGTGATGTGAGAACTTTGGGCTGTGGTTATTTGGTCAGGAGTCTTTTTTTTATTTTAAACAGAGTCTTACTCTGTCACCCCAGGTAAAGTGCAGTGGCATCATCATAGCTCACAGCAACCTCAAACTTCTGGACTCCTGTGATCTTCTTGCCTCAGCATCCTGAGAAGCTGGGCCTCCAGGCACATGCTACAATGCCTAGCCAATTTTTCTGTTTTTAGTAGAGACAGGGTCTTGCTCTTGCTCGGGCTGGTCTACTGAGCTCAAGCAATCCACCCACCTCGGCCTCACAGAGTACTAGGATTACAGTCACAAGCCACTGTCCCTTCTGTGTGCCTGGTCAAGGTTGGGAATCTTATCTGACTCCTTCAGGTCACAGAGTAGATCATGTACTAATTTGTTATCAGAATTTATCACAATGCATTATGCATTGCAGACAAATATCCAATAGACATTTATTGAGTACTAAAGGAAAAAGACATAGACCTGTACTTAGATTAATCACAGGTTGAAGTAAGATGTGTGAATTAGTAAGGTCGGGAAGCACACATGTAAGCCCTGATGGATTGGGAGCGGGCAGAATGACTCTTTTTAGCATCATAAGCATCAGAGTGCAGTGGCCCCTGCTGATAAGTATAGTCGATTTTGAGGAGTAAAAATAGCACTGACTTTGGTTCCTCATATGGCTATGTGTATATGTATTATGTGTGTATTATGTCTTCTTTTGAACTATCTGTAGGCCTCCCTCATTGTGTAGATGATGGTCTAACCAACATTCTCAAAAATTGAAATAACTATGACTCATTGTTGACCTTGCAAAATACACTGACCAAGAGCTTATGAAATGAACTTGTATATTTCCGAGTGCTTTTTCATTTGGTAATTTGCAGAAAGTGTTTCTTTGCCTAGCCTCAGTAGAAGGAAATATGTGGCTGTGGATACCAGAGGAATGACTTTAATTCATGATGCAATTTTAGCATTCTTGATATAAGCCTTTAATGTCCATTATCAGATTGTTCAGTTGTGGCTTCCGGTTAACAGGGGAAAACACCACAAGAGGAAAAAAGATAAGAATATCTGATATTCTAGGATTTTTAAGAAATCTCTTATTTTCATAAAACAACATAGGAACATAATGTGGTGATTTCATTGGAACTTGATGTGTACTACACATAATTCCTCAGAAAGTAAAAATGCAGCAGAAACAGCCTTAAAAGCTTAAAGGATTAAGTTAACTTTAACACATTGAATGTTCTTCCTCACTCGCACCCTTTGAAATCTTGAAAGAGCTAATCACTTTTTCCCAGTTAGTCCTAAGCAGACAATTCCCTTCCCAAATGGCAAATGGTACAAGTTCTGAGGCTGAGAAGGAAATTAATGACTCTAGCCCACAGTTCCCAGGCCAGGCCTAGGTGTCCACTGGTGCTTAGGAGTTCCGTCCTTGGATTGCCTCACGCATTTCTTTCCATCTGTATTATTCAAATTAGCAAATATCTGAAACCTTAAAATATGCAAAATACTGTGACATTCAGGAGTCCAGACAGGGTTGAGTAATGGGAAATAGGCTAGCCTGCAAACCAAACTAAATATGAAAACCTCATTCCTTAGGGAATGCTTGTCACAGATTCAGGACCAGTTCCTTCCACTTTGAATTATTATTCTATTAACGTTGAAAAACAGAGCCATGTGCTGTGCTACTTTTCACAACGAGAGGTTGTGGTCAGTGGTCTATGAGCAATGCTTGCTTTGGGGGATGAAGTGCTAATTACATTGTCTAACGAAGTGGGGTTATTTCTGCATCACAGCTTATTCAGAAGTAAGTGGAACATTTTATTCTTCAACTTCCAGGGAGTCAATGAATTATTGTTAACCAGCTTTGAACAGCATGTGCCAAAGTCTGTAATATGTGGTTCTGGTTGTAATCCAGGAAGGTGCTGGTCAGATTATGGAAAGCCTATACAGTTAAACTCAGAGGGCAGTCTTTAATGAAGAGTGACTTCCTTGTGACTTTGGTTTGCAGAAGCCCTGTTCCTTTTACCTGTTGGGATAGTTCAGAACTGTGTATGCCTAAAGGACTTGGGTTAATGTCAGTATCGAACTCCCACCACATTTTTCAACAAAGTTCTTGAATTGTTGAGAAACTCAGATTTGTTTTTAAAATCCACATTTCTTCTGTAGATGCCATTTCACTTGAAATATTTGTGGATTATTTCATGATCTGGACATACTTGTTGATCACTTGATGGAAATGCCCTCTATCTGCCTTGTGCAGTTTGGTAGCCGCTTAGCCCCACATGACTATTAAACTCTCAAAATATGGCTAGCATGACCAAGAGACTGCATTCTAAATTTTATGTGATTTTAATTTAGTTTCAATATAATTGTCAATAGCCACATGGCTAGTAGCAACCAAATTGGACAACACAGTTAGTGGGGATATCTCAGCTATTGAAAGACTTTAGCTTTCCAGATCCTTTGGGTCCCAGGTAGGAGATCTTGTCAGAAAACATGCTCCACAGGCAAGCAGACTATTGTCTCGTCTTGGTAAAGAGTTTGCTTTCCAGACACGCCTGGATAAAACTTGAGCTGTTCTCTTCAGAGGTGCCTCTTGTGTGTTCTGCAAACAGTGGGCTGCACGGTCATCTTTCAGCAGATTAGCTGAAAGAATATCTATGGCTGGGCTCAATTGTTCCAAGATCTGCGCACCCTTTGTGCAAGAACAGGGAAAATTTGTGTTATGACAATGGCTGACAAAATGTTTAATGAAAGCTACAATTGGCAGTAACTAAATTCCCTGAGGTTTCTTTCCTCTCTTCTTCGTTACTGAAAGGTACAGAAATGCTTTTGACAGCATCTGTCCTGCTGACAGATGAATTGTTTTGACAGGAGAATCTGAAACCTTCAACTGAAGATGTCAGGCCTGGTAAGGGGCGATCATGTTCATAGAAATAAGTGAGATGTTTTAGATGTATGTGCCTGTCAGCTGCCACCTGAAAGACCTCATTAGAGGTTCTCACTGATTAACCCTTGACTGTTCTTGGGGTTTGCCTTGAGAATTCACACTCCTTACTTGGGCCAACTAAGTGTATTTCCTTAGTATTTGAGAAATGAGTGTTGTCATTAAGCAGAGCAGGCAAGGATTAACAGAAAACCCACTTCTTCTAAACATTTTTTAAAATTTGGAAAAAAATACGCCCATGTTCATAGCAGCACTATTTACAATAGCCCAAAGTAGAAACAACCCAAATGTCTGTCAACAGATAGATGGATACACAAAATGTAGTCTACACATACATGGGAACATTATTCACCCTTAAAAAGAAATGAAATTCTGGGCCATGCATGGTGGCTCGTGCCTATAATCCTAGCACTCTGAGAAGCCAAGGCAGGTGGATTGCCTGAGCTCAGGAATTTGAGACCAGCCTTAGCAAAGCAAGACCCCATCTCTACCAAAAATAGAAAAACTATCCAGGCGTGGTGGCATATGCCTAGAGTCCCAATTACTCAGGAAGCTGAGACAAGAGGATTGCTTGAGCTAAAGAGCTGGCAGTTGCTGTGAGCTATGACACCACAGCACTCTACCCAGGAGGACAGAGTAAGACTCCATCTCCAAAAAAAAAAAAAAAATTCTGATGACAGATAGGACAGCATGGATAAGCTTGAAGACATTATGTTAAGTAAACTAAACCAGTCCCAGAAGCACAAACATTATATGCCTCTACTTGTGTGAGGCATAGTCAGATTCATAGAGACAGAAGTACAAAGTGTCCCCAACGTTGCCATAAATAGGGAAAATGGGAAATTGTAGCCAAGTGGACCTTTAGTTATAAAAAATTTTTAATATAATTTTATAAAGAGGTGACCAACATATAGAGAATAGTTTTTAAAATTTTGAAATGAATATTTTATAAATAATGGTACATTTAGCTACAATTTCCCATTTTTTCTCTGTATGATGACTTTGGGGATGACTTTTGGGACACCCAGTGGAACGGTGGTTGCCAGGGACTGGGGTAGAGGGGAATAGGGAACCAGTGTTGATTGGGTACAGGGTTTCTGTTTGGGATATTGAGAAAGTTCTGGAGATGGATGGTGATAATGGTCACAAGGTGAATGTACTTAATGCACTGTCCAGTATGCTTAAACATGGTGAAAATAGTAAATTTTATGTTATGTATATTTTTTACCACATGCAAAGTATGGAGTTTGTCTGCCTAAAATGAGCCAACAAAAAAATGTCTCTGAGGATTTTATTTCATCCTGTATTTGCCTGGGAGAATATAGTAAATATTTTCCTCATTTTCTAATAAAGCGGATGATAATCAGCAGCTCATCCAGGACTGGATGTTAACAGTTAACAGTTAAGACTGTTTCTCAGACTTAAAAGCTAGAGCATCTCTGTGTCTGCAGTGGAGACCCTTGTAAGGGACGGGAGCTTCAATGGCTATTTTCTCTCTAAATTTCCAACAGGTGGCCTGGAAGAAGAGTTACCCTGACACTTGTTTGTTGATAGGTGGCTTTTCTAGCTCATTGAAATTCCAAAAGTCACTGCATCCATGCTGACCCAGTGAAAGCTTTGTTGCTACTTGTTGGCCTCACAATTTTAAGCCCAGATACTACTTTGCTTCTTGACAATAGAAGCTGACCATGGAAGACCTTTTTTTTAAGTAGTCTGATCAAAAAGCAGAATTTCTGCACTTCTGACATATGAATAAATTTTGTATGCTCTTTAATGGAAAGAGAACCCCCAAAATGTTGTGATCTAAGATGGCTTTATTCGAGGTTGGTAAAGACACTTGCTGGGTGGGGATGGAGGGAAGTGATCTCATTTCAGATAGTTGAAAACAGCCATCAGCAAATTGCGTAAGACCCGGTAAGCCCTAGCTCCACCCCTGGCCACATGTGTAAGCCAGAAACAAGCCGTTCCCTTTGAACTTAATAGCCTCAAGAGTCAGTGGCCTAGATCAGAGGCGAAGAGTGGCAGTCCTCATGCCAAATGTGGCCTGCAGATATGTTTTGTTTGGCTATCTCTGGTTACTGTTTTAGGGTTTTGTTTTGTTTTTGTTTTTGTTTTTTAAAGAATTAAAAAGGTTTTACATAAGAATTTAGATTTTTGAGTGGTCTGAGAAGAGTGGTCTGTACTGGTCCTTATTTCAGGAGATGAGGAACAAACGCCCCTTTTAGGCGGGTGGGCGGGCAGGCACTGCCCTGTTTTACTGTTTTGGCCTCCTTCCTCCTGAGCAAGAGTCACCAGCTGTCATGCTCTCTTGCCCTGGCAGGCTCACAGTATCCTTATATTCAGAAACCATATTTCCATTCTCCCTTTTATGATAACCTGCCCCAACGTAGGAGGAAATTTTAGTCTTTCCAGTTCTTTTCTGCTGTGGGAGAATTGTCTCAAAATTTGTGGATTTTCTTCTCTGAGTCTAACTTGGAATTTCTGTGTATCTGTTAAAATAAATACCCCCAAGCATAGACAATAGACAAGTTCACGCTTGACTTCAGTATGTGGTTTTTAAAAAATTACCACCTTCAGTCTTTATGGTAACATAATCTCTGGACAAATTACTATTAATTAGGCTGTGCCATGAATGCAGCTGTACCATTAGGCTCAAGCATAGTTTGACTTTTATTTAGATGAATGTCTTTGAGTTCACAGTGAAATGGCTATCAGCTTAGGTTAGTATTGATTGAAATGTCTCTGGAGAAAACTTAAAAGATAGTTGCCACTTATGTGGCACTTTACGAGACAGACTTTAAACTATGATTAGTAGTACTGTTAATTGGCAGTAATGTCAGTGGACTTAACAGCTGGAGCATGTTAACCTTTTTAACATATACAGCGCTGGGTGGGCATTGGTGGCAGGGAGCAAGATTACAGTGCAAAGTAAGTTAGGGCCCATTTGGATCACATCTTTGTTTCTTCTTCTACTGAAGGATTAAGCTGGTCTGGGTTGAGATTGGTCAAAGAGCTAACCAAACGTAACCCTTGCTCTTTGCCTATAAGGGTGTGGCTGGGTAGTGACATAGGAGATGCTGTCATCTTGGGAGGACGGTTCGCAAGAGGCTCTCCCTACCTGAAGTTAACACCAACGTGTATTTCCAACAACAGGCTCCTTTCTCTCATGTGACTATTATTCCCAATTTATTCACTGGTGATAAGGATATTGTGTTCCTAAGTAGCTTTATGATTCAGTATGTTGGAGTGCTGACTTTCTAAATAGTCATTTGAGCTTTGACTGTATATCAGAGCAATTTTTAGTTTTAAATTCCTGTTTAGAGCAGGGTTTCTCAATCTCTGAACACAGGCAGTTCTTGAGTCACAAACATCCAATTTATATATGTGTAACTACTTAGGAACGGAGACTATTACAGGCAATAGGGAAATGTACCTGTTCTAACTTAAATACAAATTCAACTTAAGAACAAACCTACATAACACAGAAACAGAACAGAAACACTGTACCCCATGATAGTATTTAATGTACACAGCTATGATTTAATTAAAAAAAAAAACAAAAAAACCCCAAACCTACAGAACCTATCTTGTTTATAACCTGGGGACTGCCCATACCCATGTGGACATTGAAGACTGTAATTCTGTGTTATGGGGGGCTGCATTGTAAGATGTTCAACAAAATCCTTGGCTCTTACCCACCAGATACCAGTAACACCCCTCGCCTACAGTCATGACAACCAAAGATATCTCTAGGCATTGTCAAATGTTGCCTGTAAGGCAGAATAATCACTGACTCAGAACTGGTTAGATGATAAGGGTCACCTTTTCCCTTTAATTTTACTACTGCTCAATGTTGATGCTTTAGCAAAACATTAATTTAAAATAACCTTGATGTAATAAATAAATAAAATAACCCTTGGGCTTGATACGTCAAAGCATTTGGACCAGGACCCTTTAATGTAGATTGAGGACTGGCTTGCTTTACAGTTTCTCTAAAAGTTGTTAAGTAGTAAAATGGTATTGATTGAAATCCATTTGGGTTTTGCCAACCTCAGGAGATGTGGATCTTCACAGGATTGTTGGGAGTGCCTTGTTTTTGGATGCAGATGGGAAGGAGATACATCTGTGAATCTCAGTAACAATAGGTTACTTAAAATAATGCATGAGATGGGCAGTTACAAGGGGGAGAGGGTTTGGATTTTGTTGGTGGGAAAGTGGAAGAAAAGAAGATTCCTGAATCTTGGGTGTGATGCCAAGTGTTGATTCTATTTTTGTTTTTTTCCTCCCTTTATCAGAAACCTGAGCTACAACAAATTCTCTGAGATTGACCCTGCTGGTTTTGAGGATTTACCGAATCTCCAGGAAGTGTGAGTGTTTCTCCCAGACTTTGGGGGTAGGGAGGTGGGGCTGGTGTGCTTTCAGGAAAGTCCACTCATCTTGTCACATTGCTTGCTCTTCTGGATCAGCAGTCTAAACTTGTGGCAAGGATTATTAATAGAAAGGCTGTTATCTGCTGATGAATCGTGCTACTTAACTCCTCATCATTGCTGCTCCTCTCTTCTTCTTTGACAACCCCTGAAAGGTGTGTTATGATCCAATAGGCATAAAGTTCTTGGAAATTATGTGGGTATATTATAGGTGTATAGCTGAGTCCAAGGGTAACACCGCTTGGCTGACACTTTCTCACAGTTCCCAGGATGGTTGAACAGCCCACTCAACAGTGGCATATGATGCTAAGCCCCACTTCTGTTTCCCAGCAAACAAAAGCATGGAAGGGTAGACAGTAGAGACTTACCTTTCCCCTCCACGAACAGCTAGGCTTTACTGCCTTTGGGCCTCTAGGCTTGCTGCTGCTTTCACCGCCTTTTAAATCAGGCTGCAATCACTTCTTGTTTTATTTTTTAAAAATTTATTTACTTTGGGATTAACATAAGGGTACATCTGATTAGGCTACATGGCCTGAGTTTGTAAGGTATAGTCCTAGTTGTAGTTGAGTCTTTTCACCCAAGAGATGTGCCCTATATTCCTACCTTGGACCTGATAGGTGGAACCCCGCCGAGCCCCCCCTTCCTGAGTTTTATCATGTATTTCTCTTGTGTGGGCCTATTGTATATCTGCTAGCTTGAAATTGGTATTGAGTATATGGAATGTTTGCTCTCGTTTTCTTTTTTAATGTGAAGAAGATGGCTTTTGACATGGATGTCAGGATTATCAGGAATATAGTTTAATTCCATAGTGATGTAATATTTTTTACTACAAATATTCATGAAAGTAATGCATACAAATTATAGAATTGGCAACTATAGAAATGTGACAATATAAGAAGAATTGGCAACTATAGAAATATGTGAAGAATGAAAATCACCAATATTATACCTGGGCATGACCATTATAATAGTGAAAAATATATAACTACACACATTATCATTTTAGGATCAAACTGTACATTACAGTTTCATATCTGTCTTTCCTACTTATCCTTACATTGTAAATACTTTATCGTGTAAGTTACAATTTTTGAATGTCCCATTTTAATTTTTCTGTAAAACTACTATATACATGTATATTACATAAATCTTTGTTCACTGCTTCCATTATTATTTTTCATAGACATTAGGTAAGATCTTTACACATTTTTGCTATGAGTAACTGATGAAAGTCTTATTTATTCTTCAATTCTATTATTGATTGATGTCTTATCTAAAGAAAATTTAATCTAATACAATTTGCAAAATACTTGGATTTCCTACCCCTATCTCCAGATTCTCCAAATTATCATTTATGATTTCATTTTTAAAATGTTTTGACAAACTTAAACATCAGGGTTGGAAGGGGCTTTGTAAATATTTGGTCCAGATCCCTCATTTTCCTCTAGGATCATAAGCCAGTGGTGAGGGAAGGAAGTTTGAGTGGGCTGCTGTGCTGGTTTGCTAATGCCGCCATAATGAATGCCACAGGCTTGCTAGCTTAAACAACAGAAATTCATTTTCTCACAGCTTTAACGGCTGAAAGTCCAAGAACAAGGTGCAGGCAGGATTGATTTCTCCTAAGACCTTTCTCCTTGACCTGTAGACCTCCTCACATAGTCTCTCTGTGTGCGTGCATTGCTTGTGTCTCCTTTGTGTGTCCAAATTTTCTTTTCTTACAAAGGCACCATGAGATTAGGGGCCATCAGTATGACCCCATTTAACCTTAATCACCTCTGTTTCCAAATACAGTCCCATTCCAAGACACCAGTGGTTAGAGTTTTAACATAACAACTTTGGGGCAAATGCAGTTCAGTCCATCATAGTCACCCAGAATAATCAACCCATCCTGGAGCCTGTTGGGTTCATAACCAGTGCTTTCCCCAGATCCAAGTTGTCTTTAATTCTTATGAGTAGAATATATTCAGATTCTGTATATTAAGTCTCAAAGCTTAGTGACTTTTTTTAAAGAATTAGATAAAATTAAAATTAGTATTTCCTCTGGGATGATTCAGACTTTCATTTAACCTTTATTTGTGTGCCTACTCTGTGCTAGGCTCTGCTCTGTATGCTGGGGGGTACAGGACGGGGCTGGGACTAGGGAGGGACTCAGGTACCCACCTCAGGTGCAGAATTTAGGGAGGTGCCAAAAATCTCAGCAATCAAATAAAGGATATTTTGATGTAATATTAAATAAAAATAAAAGTGAATACAAAAACACATTCATGATAATAAGCACAATATAAAAAGTTTAAATCAAGAAAGGATCAGTATTACTAATTCTTTTCCCTTTGCCTTGGGCTCCAGAATAACTCAACATGGCACTGTTGTTGATCTTATCTTGCTTTAAACTTTTGATATTTTATTCATCATGGATTTTGTTTTTCATTTGTTGTAGTATTTTAAAAATATTGCATTAACACCCTGGTTACTGAGCCCCTTAAATTTTGTGCCCCTTTTCACCAAATTCTGACCCTTCAGACAACACTCTTCTTTCACAGGGTTTATGTTAAGATGAAAAAGGAAACCAGTAAGACTTACTGGTGATAAGTGCTATGGGGGAAGTAGAACAGGGTAATAATGAGAGTTGTGTTTTTTCTTTCTTTCTTTTTTACATTTTGGAGGCATAATAAATGGTATTGGGGGGTCAGGAAAGTGACAGTTGAGGAGGCATGAATGACAAGGACAAGGATGGACTGCAAGTACAGGGCCTTAAGGAAGGAACAGGCCGAGGGTGTGTGGCTGGGGCCTGGATCCTTGAGGGCCCTGGTGGCCACAGTAGATTATAGGTTCAACCCTCACTGACCCCCTATCAAGCTTTTTCAGTGTTGTTCTGTCTAGTTCAGTGGTTTTCAACCTCCCCAATGCCACAAACCTTTAATACAGTCCAAAGGGGTCACAACCCACGGGTTGAGAACCGTTGGTCTAGCTCTTGTTTCACTTACTCTTTACCCATATGGGCTTTCATCTTTTATTTGGTTTGGTTCCCTTAACCTCTAGCCTGTACTCAGTACTTCTTAGCGTGTGTGCTCCACCCAGATCTAGAACTAAGAACATCTCTCTCTCACCTGTCCTTCTCTGGTATGAGTCTTAAACATATTTCTTGCTTACCAATACTTACAGTAATAAGAGCACCTCTGTGCTAATAAACCTTTGGGGACTACAACCTCACCTAACCCTCACACCAACTCTGTGATATAAAAGATTTTTTTTATAAGAATTTTCCTCACTTTGCAGAGAAGGAAATGGAAGCGTGAAGTCAAAGAAACTTGCATAGTGTTACGTGGTTGGTAAAGCTGAGAACTGAACTCAAATCCTTGTCAAAACCTGTATGTTTAACCCTGAGGCTACATTACTTTAAATTCCCACATTTTTCATTTTAAACTCAACAGTCAACTGAAAATGAAAATAAGCTGTGGTGTATGTGTACCGTAGAATACTATAAAAGCCATAAAAAGATGGAGATTTTACATTTTTATATTAACCTGGATGGAGCTGAAACACATTCTTCTTAGTATCACAAGAATGGAAAAGCAAGAATCTAATGTACTCAACACTAATAAGAAGCCGGTAAACAAATGAATACCCACACGAGAGAAAAACTCAATTCAATTCAAGTTGGGAGGAGAGGGGGAAAAGAGAGAAAAAAGGGGCACATCTGATGTGCACAATGTGGGGGTATATGGCACACCTTCTGGGTTCCGAACGCAGCTACAACAGGGACTCTTCCTAACCAGTGCAATCATTATAATCTAATCGTGTGTACCCTCACATTGATCTTAAATTTTAAAAAACAATAAAAAGACAGAGGGACCCTGCATCTATCTCCCTGTTTCACTGTTGCTGAACCAGTCTTCTCTTTGTGCATTCCAAGTCTTAGCTCTTATTCCCCAAGACCCCGCAACCAAACCCACACTATCCTTCACACCTGGCACCCTCTTCTCCTCTCACATCTTGGTTTTTCTGAACTTGGGTTACATTTTTTGGTGGGATGATGCTCCTAGGCTTGTCATGTGCTCTTTCTCTTTGGTGTGTGAATTCTTTCCCTCCTTCCACCAATGGACTCACGAAGATTGGCCATAAGCTGATAAGTGCTCTAATCCTTATTTTCACTTCCACCTTCAGAGAGTTGAAGGCAGCAAGGCATAGGATGTGACAGAGCTGGGCCTGTGCCCCTCCCCAGTCTAACTCCTATCAACTTTCTGTGACAGCATTACTTTCCTGTGTGTGGGCAGTATAAAGATAGAGATCTTATCTTACAGACTCAATATGGTGTGGTGGGAAAAGCACTCATTTTGGTAACAAACAGACCTGAATTTGAGTTCTGGTTCTGCCTCTTACTGGGTATGTGCTCCTGGACAAGGTACTTCTTGGTGTTTCTTTTCCCTTTTCTGTAATATTGACATCATAACACATATCAGCATTGTGAGAGTTATTCATTGAAGGTGATGTATAGGGCTTTGCACATGGGAAGGGCTCATTGAATGTAATTTCCCTTAACTTCTGCTACTTTCAGACCCTCACAGTGCCCTCCATCCCCCAAGCTGGGTGCATTGTTTAGAAACAAATCCTTGAGAACTGACAGGTTGAACCTCTTACCACTGTGACCATCTTCTCTCTATGGTGTCACTCTCGGTCCTATGGGATGGATAAGAAGGATTTACTGGTGCCCAGAAGTAGCAGAACCTTCTCACTGATGAATATCTAGGCCTTTCTCTTGGGAATTCTGTTAAGTCATGGAGACAGAAGGAGGCTGTCAGGAGTGAGGGTTAGGGAAGGACATTAAAGAGATAAAACTTTAGTTGATACACCATTGCTTCAAGTGTTTGCCAAGGGCTGTAGGTCCTCCAAGCCTTGCAGAGCCTTCAGAGTCTAGAGTCCTCAATAAGGCAGGAGCCACAGGCTGGCAGATCAGCAGACAGTGGTTTAGCAGTGGTTTTATTTTGGAGGCCCCAGAACCACATAACATCATGGGCCAGTTGGAGTAAGAAGGCGAGCCTTTTGGAGGCCTCTGGAGGACCCAAGGACATTTTTGCAGCTGCTTTGAAGCCAAGCCACATGGTTTTCCCTGCCCACAGCCCCGAGGAAAGCCCACCAGCGAGTGCCTCCAGCCTGAGTTCTGCACAGCTAGGCTCCTGTATTATTATTAGTAAGAGGGGCTATTTATACAGCACTGCAGAAACTTCTCTTGGATCGCATTACTGCCGCCTGGCCTGCTGGTGCTTGCTGTGGGTGCTGCTGTATGCCTGCCAGGGCCACTGACCTAAAATGTTTCTCAAGGTGATGGGAAGCCTTGAGTGTGCCCTACCATTGGGTATTTGTGGTTCACTCTGCTCTGTGCCAGGCTCTGGTCCCCTGTGTGTGTGTATATATTGTGGTGTGTTGGTGGTATGTTTAAGGAGAGGGTAAAATAACAAGAGCTTTTGTTTAAGGCACTGGTTTTTTACTGGGAATTACTGTTCCTTCTTAAGCGTGTCCTATACATCTGGCTATATCCTAGCTCTTAGGTTTAATTATTTCTTCTGGATCCTGCCATAATCCCTATACAAAGCTGGTCTTCAAATTATTTAACATTTATCAGAGGAGGAAACTAAGGCACAGCAAGGTTAAGTGACATGCTTAGCATTAGATTGGTAAGGGATGGAATTAGGGTTGCATGAACCCAGGTCTGTCTAATTTTAAAATCCCGTACTGATAATCCCTGTTCTGCTGCTCAGTAGTGATGCCTCAGTTTCTTTTAAGGTGGAGTGATAGATAATTTAGTGCCTTCCTCAAAGGGTTGGTATGTCATTCAGTGAGATATTGCACATAAAGGATTTAGGACAGGGTTTGGCACACAGTACATGTTCAATCTTATTTATATTATTATTTATAATTGTTAAATTAACTGTGTCTTATATCATTATACTAAAATAACTTTATTTGGCCATCCGGTATAGAAATTACATATCATAAAGTCTTGCCAAAGCAGTTATTTACTATGCATGAACCTTAAGTAACTAAAGCATTATAAGTTATTAAGTGATCCTAGACACCAAAATCTGTGCTTTTACCTGTTTCTGATGGTTTTCTACCTTTTATGAAACAAAACCAACCAAAGTTCCAAGCCTCTGTCCAACTTTTAATCGCAGCTCTATCTTCAGAAGCAACCAAAAATTAATTGCTATATCTACCAACATTGAATTGACTAAATAAATTATGGTTTGTTTATTTATACCAGGAGAGCTGGTTAAGAGAATTGTAAGATATATTACTAAGGGATGTTAGAGCAGTACAGAATGATCTGTATAATACATATGCCTTTGTGCAAAAGAAAAACATATGTACATCTCTAGTAGCTAGTAGCAGGAGCTTCTCCTTGGAGGTAGACCAGATGACTAAAGTACAAGGAAGCTTTAGTTGTCACTTGATGTGACATTTCTTTTTTGAAATGTTTTGAAATTTTTAGTATGTACTTATTTCAACTATTCAATAAATAAATCAAGAAGGTCAGAAAGACTGCTGTCATTAAAAATTACTCCTTGAGTTGGTTTTATAATGTTTATTGAAGCCAAATTTGATTAAGATGATGATGATGGTGGTGGTGGTGATACACCATAAAATACTCTTTTTAACATTTTGCTAATATACAATTTCATTTAATCAAGCCAAGTAAATGGTCATTTGGGGAGAGAGTTGAGGGACTAGAAAGTCCAGGCTGACCTTATGGATTGGGAAAGGTCTCACCTCCAGATTTTGCCCTGGGGTCAGGCAGTGGACATACCTTACTTGCCCTTCTCCAGCTTCAGAGTCAGGCAGTGATTTGTGGTGGGACTCCTCTGAGGCACTTCTTGATCCTTAGGTTCAGTTATAGAAGCCAGGCATTTCAGAAAGATTTTTAAGGTCTTGGATGGGAGTAACTTTTGGAGGGGGTTATGAGAGGAAAGTAACTGGAGAGATGTTGGGGGGAGGGGGGGAGTATGAGAGGTGGGAGACTGCTCAGCCCTAGAGAGCCAAAAGATTTCATCACACACAGTCTTTAGTTCCTAGAATTTCCTTGTTCATGGAGACTCTGCGAAACGTCCCAAGTGCCTTTTCCTTCAGAGCTCTCACTGTGCTATTTTTGATCAGTCTCTCTTGCAGTCTGGCAAGAAGTTCACTCCATCTCCCATGAGTTGGGCCTCACTGCCTAAAGAGGACAGCATTCTCTTTTCAACTGGGGAGAGAGGGAACACAGAAGCAGCCAGTGTGCTAGAGTGAACAGATTTACGTTTAACTAGTGTTTTTTTTTTTTTTTTTTTAAGTAGAAATGATCTAGAAGTAAGCTCACTGGGTAGCGTCTTTCCTTTGGGCTTCAACTGTCCTCTTCATAAATCAGGCAGCCCGGGTGAGATTAGAGCCTGCTATTTCTGACTGAGCCTGTTGACTTGGGGCTGCTCATCTAGACTTATAACGCCCTGTTAATCTTCACTGGCCCACTGCCCCTGTACACTCTACTTCCAGCAGTTCTATCAAGACTTGAAATAGTATTATGCTCCTTTTCCCTATTCATTGATTTCTGTGAAATTGGGTGGAGCAATTTATCATATGTATAGTAGGGCTGGTCTGAAACCAAGCTTGTAAGCCAGAATTCTCTTCCGGAGAAGTCCATGATATTCTTTGTTTCCAGTTTCAAATCCAGTCAGATTGTAAACAGGCTGAAAAACAACTACAATGTTACTTAAGGGATTACGAGCTTTCCAACTTGCCCTCTGCATGCTGGTCTTTTAGCTTGTTGCTCTCCTCCAGTTTGCAGTCATTCTTTGTTCAGCTCTTGGCGGGGCCCTCTCTAGTATGTGACCCTGGGCTGGTTATTTACACTAGCTTAGAGAACTTGCCTGTAATGTAGGGAACCTGGTACTTAACTCAAAGCTGTGGTGATATTGAAATGACATAGACATTTAGAGTTTTTCTTGGTGATTATAAAGAGATAAAGGGTAATGGTGAATAACATAGACTTCGGGGCTACACACTCTTGAGCCACTGCCATTTATTGCTGGTGACCTTGGTCAAATTGTTTAACATCTCAGTGTTTCAGTTTCCTCATTGGTGCAGTGGAAATGTTCCTGGGACTTAATTCCCAGGGGTCTAAAGATGAGTTAATATGCTTAAAAGCTCTTAAAGCCATGCCTGGCACATAGTAAGCCTTCACTAAGTTACCTGCAGCTTTTATTATTATTACCACTGCCATCTTGTGCTTTAGAATAAATGTCTAAGAAATAGGGTTCTTAGGCAAGCTGTCTTAGTGGCAGCAGACTCCTGACCATAGTGTTCTTGCTTTGTTAAAACCTGAGGGTCTCTTGTAATCATAAGCACATTGATGGGTGCTAAGAAAATTTATTAGTAGAGATTAAGGCTGATGGGGGTTTTGAGTATCCCTGCACCATGATGGGAAATGGATCACAGCAGGGTTGGAGGAGATAAAAGGTGAAGCAGAAACAATCTGATTTAGGGGACAGTCAGATAAGAGACTGTTAGCGTAATTAATTGTCTATTTCAACACACAAACAAGGGCCCTTTAAGTAGAGAAAGGATTTGCCACATGATACGGATCTGCTTTCTCTCTGCCAGATGCTTCAGTCATGAAGCTATTGAAACAGGCATTCTGTGTCCCACAGCCCGCTAATTGCCAAGCTTCATCCCTAACTGGCTTTGGCACTGAAGAAAGCAAATGGGATAATACAAGGCCTTTCCTTACCAGCCCCCTTCTCTTATTCATTTCTATAAAAGATGGCAGACAACCAGATTATTCTATTCAAGCAAATGCCGGCTATATGCTTATATGAATACAGCTGTCATTTCAGTGGCCCTGTCTTCAAACAGTAACAAGATGCTTATGTAAGACATACCTCCCTTAAAGAATTGAGAGTAAGATAACCCCGTTTTCTACTCTTGACTTTGCATTTCAGATACACTTACTTTCTAGCCCATCACCTAGCAGAAAGCTTGAACGGTGTGCTTTGGCTTTCTTAAAGATTTTTGGGCTCACTTTGCAAGTCTGATTTTGGATTCTCTTTCCAGATTTAGAAATGCATGTCCATGTAAAGAGATCAGATTGCACAGCCTCTGGGGGCAGACCAGGCCAGTGGTGTTTTGGTTCATGGGCTTTGCCTTCCATTATGAGATATTAACTATGGAAATACAGATTTAGAATATTCGAGCAAGAAGGGAGCTTGGAGAACAAATCTTACCTGCAAAGATGTCTGTGTGCAAAAGTTTGTATGTGTTCGTTTTCCTGGAAGACAAAGAAGCTGGAACCTCAAATGGATGAAAGTCTCTGAGTCCACTTCTCTTGTTTCTTTCAGAGATGAGGCATTGAAATAACTGGCCTCATGTGTCACAAGCCCCTCAGAACTCCATGCAAGCCAGAAAGTGAGTTTCTGGTCCTCCTTCCAGGCACTTTGCACTCTGGCAAGGACAGGTTTCAGCCTACCAGGAATGTTCTTATCATGGTCTTGGGGGTACTTTTGTCTTGAACCTCATCTTGACCTTTTTTTACTGTCTGTATTGATTTCTTTTCTTTCTTCTCTTTTTTTTGGGAGACAGAGTCTCCTCTGTTGCCCTGGAAGAGTGTCATGGCATCGTTGTAGCTCACAGCAATCTCAAACTCATACCTCAGCCTCCCAAGTAGCTGGGACTACAGGCACCTGTTACAATGCCCACCTGGTTTTTCCTATTTTTAGTGGAGACAAGGTCTCACTCTTGTTCAGGCTGGTCATAAACTTCTGAGCTCAGGCAGTCTACACTGCACCGCACAAGAGCCACCACGCCGCACTTGTTTGTGTTGATTTCTGAGAGCTGCTGGAAGACGGGAGATGTTTCCCTTTAGTGTTTATTTGTAACTGTGAGTGTAATAAATGGTTATTTTTTTTTTTTGAGACAGAGCCTCAAGCTGTCCCCCTGGGCAGAGTGCCGTGGCATTACAGCTCACAGCAACCTCCAACTCCTGGGCTCAAGCGAGTCTCCTGCCTCCGCCTCCCAAGTAGCTGGGACCACAGGCGCCCGCCACAACGCCCGGCTATTTTTTTTTTTTTTTTGGTTGCAGCCGTCATTGTTGTTTGGCGGGTCCAGGCTGGGGATTCGAACCCGCCACCTTAGGTGTACGTGGCTGGCGCCTTAGCCGGGTGAGCCATAGGCGCCGAGCCTAAATGGTTATTTTTTGTGATCTGACTGAGCTCCGTTTAAAACTCCTAAATTCTTTATCTTTTATCCAGACTTGGAATGTAGTCTTATTATGGCTGACTTACTGTTTTTTGATTTTCCTCATCTGTGCATAATTTCAGACTAATAACTTACATGTCTTAAATAACTAATTTCTTCTTGTTGTTACAGGTACCTCAGTAATAATGAACTGACAGCCATCCCATCCCTGGGTGCTGCCTCGACACATGTCGTCTCTCTCTTTCTGTAAGTGGTGATGTTGGGGTGACTCTGGGCTGTGTGGGGAGGCTGTGGTGGTATTTTGCTAACACATGGTAATGGCAGAACTTGAGTTCAGATGATTTGCTGGTGTAGAATGACTTTTCTTCTTGTGCCCCTAATGATCATAACAAATTCCTTGCTTGCTGTTTGGGGGTTTACAGAATTAAAAGCTAGGAGTTTTGCCTCATCTCTAATTTGGGAGGAAATAGCTCTTTTTTAATGCCTGGAGATACATGGAACTAGATTTCTTGCTCCCAGTGGTTAAGCTGCAATGTTGGTGAATAAGCAGGGATAGAGGAAGATGTGAGAATTGGAAGACAGCAAGCTCATCTTTGTGCCACTATGTTTGATAATGTGACTTAGTTTTACTTTTATGGCTTTAAAAAAAGAAAGTGCCCCCAGTTCTTTGAAATCAACATGAAAGTAAGGAATTAGTTGTCAGGATCAAGTGTTAGACAAAATGCAACCTGTTTACTATCTTAGACAACACACTGTAAATGAAAAAGGATAGAAAGGAAAGGAAAGAAACCATAGGGGCTGTTAAAAGCCTTTGCTGGAGAACTGAGCACTGGCCTCCCCCTCGATTCTTCAGCAGTCAGGTTGGAGGTACATGCTCGTTTTAAACTCACTCAGAGGTCTTTTCAGATAAACCAGCTGTGGGTCTAGTGATTTTTTTTAGCAGATTTTATTGGCATCTTCCCTGATTTGTGGTGAATTTCCTGTCTCCATTCCAGCTTTGCATATTTTAATTTTATTTTGATTTTGGGGGTTTTCTAATTCATTTGCTCACCTGTATATGTGTTTTCTCGACACCAAGGCACAGCAGGCTGAGCAGAGGGACTTGGCAGGAAGGGCTATCAATCATGTGGCTGGTGTAGCTTGCAGATCTCAGATTTTTGCTGGCTGTGGGTGCTATGTCCCTGTGGAACGTGGTCTTGAGCTTAACCCTTTTCACAGTATTGTGTGGTTGCAGGGGAACATAGAGGGTTAAAAGTGTGGCTTATGTTTGTGACCTGCACAGATGACTCGACCTTTCTGAATCTTGTTTCCCTTATGTACAAAATATGTTCTTGACCTGTTTTATACACAGCAAGTACAAGGCTGAGGTCAGAGAGGAGTGTAATGTATATGAAGCTCCTAGCATCATGTGGGGCACTTACTACATTTTTTGACAAATGGCAGTTGCTGCTTCTGGCTGGTAACTAGTTGTCACATAGCTCCTTGGGCATTGGCAAGATCTTACCTTTAGGGGCTCTAGGATTTGTGAGTCAGTTCTTGTTTCTGTGAAGTGCTAGAGTAAAGGTTTGGTCCTTTGTTTCTTTTGATGGATGGGCAGAGGTCTGACTGTTTTTGGTACCCACTTGGTCCATGTGCCCAGCATCTGGAAGGTGTTTAATTGTTGGCTAAGTTGCACGAATCAGCCTTATGTGAGGTTAGTCAGGGATGTGGTAACGCCTTTTATGTTCATGAAGCAAAGCACTCGCAGATGCCTGTAACTCCTTGCATGGACTAGTGGTATCATGTCAGCTCTGAGCCTGTTAGAAATGCAGAATCTCAGGCCTCCCTCTGCCCCACTGGATCAGAAGCTTCATTTAACAAAGTCCCTGGCCATTTTGTTCATGCATTAAAGTTTGAGAAGTGCTGATTTAACTCCTCTTGTTCCCCACCTTCTGAGGAAACCAAAGCCACAGAAAATACCTTAATCTTGTTAGAGAAGAAACTGAGGCTCCTGCCAGATCTTCTAAGTTGTAGAAGTGAGAGGGAGAAACTGAGACTGGACACAAATGCCAGTGCATGGCTTCTTTATCTACCGCATACACTCTAGCAGGAGCATAGCAGGTGACTGAGCAAGACTGTGCCAGAGGCAGGCAGGGCCCCCAGCTTGTCCCATGGGCCTGTGGCAATTTGAATCTTGCCTTGCTCTAAAGATTCTGACGGACTAAAAATACATTTCTGTTCCTAGGCCCATGTGCCAAGAGAAGTGAGGCTGTTTGGCTTTGTTCCTGCTATTCCATTAGATGGCGTTGAAATATGGAAAGCAAGAGAAAAAAAAGACTCCCTCCCTGTTTTGATTCAATTTGGAAAATGCAGGTTAGCCTTGGCAGCCACCTCTTTCGCCTGAAGTTGGTCTCCATCTGACTTGGTCAGTGATTTCTCTGCAACTATAGAAACTGAAGGGTCATTATCTTGTTTTGTTCTGAGGTGGCCATATTCCCTGTTCCTAAACTGGGATGCCTGGATTTAGTAACAGTAAAAGTTAAGTTATCAGCATGATGTCTGGATAGCAGGATTAGCAATAATTTTGCTGTCATCCTTCACGCCACCCTTTCTGTATTTCCCAAGCGGATGGTACAAAGGACAGTGGAAAAAATAATGGAGCAGGCAGCAGATGAGGGTCACTTTACAGCCAAAGGGCTACCTTTCCCTTCCTGACTGAGGACAGCAGGGGACTTAGCATCTCCATCCACTCCAGGCTGTGAAGAGCATGCTTTGCTGAGGTTGTCCTTTACTTTGCAGAACTACTGGACAAAAAGGTGTCAATGTGTTCCATAAGTATTTAGTAGTCCCTCTGTGCCCCTTCATGCGGAAGGCCCAACACATTGTTTGAAAATGTGGTAGTTAATAGATGCTTATAATCATTAATCTCGAAATTCTTACTCTTTTGAGGGCAGGCAGAGGATCAGAAAAATGATCAAAATGTGCAAAGGGAATATTATAGAGCAATATATCTGCTGAGGCCACGTCAGTTAGAGGAATCAAGACAACTTTCTTGGGACAAATTTATAGGCAGGTGCATTGGAAAAGTGGGCCCAGGTGTGTGTTCTTTTTTGGGTGCAGTTGTGACCTAGTTGTTTTTCTCTCCTTTGTTGAAAGAGATAGTAAAAGTATCCATTCATCTTTCATATTTCTTCTGTAACCCAGAAATCCAGAGTGATGGTAGTAATGTCCCAGAAGACAGTTACCCTTTTACCAAGTAACCACCACTGGTGCTTTATATCTCTTACCTGAAGTACCCAGTTTGTGCTGTTCAGCTCAGACCCCTGAGATTCTGGACTTGGCCTCTGGAAGTTGGCTCTTCATCTCAGTTTCTTTTGCTTATATAAGAGTGCTCTGACTTCTAGAGCCCTCCTTAGCTGGGCATCACAGTCAGGAGGGCATCGTGGGAAGAGGCTTTGTTTTGTGCCTGGCTTTCATATCAGGACTTCAAAAAAGAGTTCCAGAGTTTTGGGAACTGGAGTCATGCAGCAAAATTTCAGCTGGTTAATTCTTTCTGATTAAAGGAATCAAATTCAATTAAAGTACTTGTCAAAGAACAGATTTATTTGCATCACATTCCAAGGATAATGCCAAAGCCATTTGTCCTTAATAACAGAAAGCTTAAAACTCGGGGAAAGCTAGGTTTTAATAAGATTGGGTTGCAGTGAGGGAACTAATTTCATAAAATAGTTCTCAGAAAAAGAAACAGACTTCTGTTAAATAGAGGTAGAACCTGCCACTAGATTTTTACATTGAGATTTTCTTCCTTTAATTTGAAGTCCAGGAAACTCAAGTTACAATTCCCAGGGCAACAGCAATTTTGTCTGATACATACGCGACATTTCTGTTGAAGAAAAATTCCACTTTTCCTGTGGCATTACTGCACTTGTGTCATTGAGAAGATTGGTTACAGTGGAGACAGTTGAATTTTTCAGTCCCTCGGAGTAGCAGCGCTGGCTGTAGCATTGGCTTTAGCTGTCTGTCTCCTGTACATAGGCTGCAGCATGTCTCCCAGATGGCCCTGGGCTTTGTCCTCCTAATTTCTTTTCCAGTTGTTGAGATATTTTACTTTAGACCTCATCCCTTCACCATGCCTTGTTTGCTCCCCCCCCCCCACACATCAAAATACCATTTATTTGTAATCTTGAAAAGAATGTTTTTAGAAGCTATTTTTTAAGATAAAATTAACATACCATAAAGCACCATCATAGCCATTTAAAATTGTTTAGTTCAGTTGCTTTTAACACATAAATGTTAGACAGCCACCCCCACTGTATAATTCCAGAACATTCCCATCATCCCCCAAAGAAATATCATACCTTTTAAACAGTCACTTTCTTATAATACCCTCATACCAGCCTCTTGCAACCACTTACCTAAAAACTAATTTTTTTTTCCCCAAGAAAGTATTTTTCTCTCATGTTAACAAATGTACCTGGAAAACTTAGAACATGAATGACTTTAAATGAAAATGTCTGAGGTGGTTTTAACTACTGTATTTTGCTGCAACTGCTTACCTAAAGCAAAAGTGAATAAAAGGGCTGGGATATTTAACCTCTCTCTATTGTAAGTTCCAGAGAATAAAACCTAGAAGGAGAGAAACATGGAGTCCAGTCTGTGACCCCACTTGGAGTGAGGGCAAAGTGGAAGGAGCCCTGGGTGGACTTTGAGGGAGCAGAGGCTGTGGAGGCCTGAGCCCTCTCCTTGGCGGGAGCTGCTGGTGGAGTAAAATCAATAGGAATACTTAACTCTCTGAGCACCTCGTGCAGCCTCTGGAAAAAAGAGGGGTGAAATCAATCTTCTTTACAGGCTCATTAATGCAAAGATCAATTCACATTAAAGCATAATTAAAGCGTGAGCTTTAGAGGGGAGGCAGCCATGATATGCTACCAGTCAGGGCTGGGGAGAATAGTGAGAGGCCCTCAGAAGGCTAAGCTGGAAAGGACATGCACTTTAACTTTAGAAAATGAGGTTCAGACTCAGGACCTGAGACAAGGCTGTCAATAATGCAGCTTGAAGCACAGGTGATATGGTACTGAGTAGCAAACACTGGGCTTGCCTTCCTGAAATTGTGTGTGTGCATTGGGGGGAGTGAGAGGAATTTATTCTCCACCTGAGGAGTTGGGTTGAGGCCTCTTTCCTTTCTCTTCACTACCTGCCTTTAAAACTTTCTCCAAATTGCATCACCTGAAACAAGATCATTCTTTACAGACATGATAAAGATTTATGTGAAAATCTTCTCTTGCACATGATGTTTATTCCTGGAGGCAAAGTAATAGTTTGTCTTTAAGAGTTGAATGGTAATCTCAGATGGTAGAGCTCTTGGTGTGTTTATGCCTAGCTGAACCTATGGCTTCATAGGTGTATGTGTGGTTGAGGTGGATGCAGCCATTTTCCCTAGGAATCACCCTGCCCTCCCTGTGGTCAGGGACGATCCACCCATCATCAGATGAAGAGTGGACCTAATCAGGTGTGTGATAAAATAAGGGAACAGGTAGATGTGTCCCCATTCTACTTTGGAGTGGCTTCCCCCACTTACGTACCCCACTTATCCTTACCATGAAATGAAGGCCAGCCCGTGTGGGCATCATTGTGAAAACAAATGTTACCTGAGCCATTCCTATTTTATTCTCTCTGGCAATAAAATACACTCTCATCAAGAGTGTGGAGTTAGTAGTGAGTGGCTCCAGCCGCATTAGGAAGAAACTGTAGGCAAAGTTATGTTTAAAAAGGCCCAAGTGGAGTGTAAGCGAATGTTGTTTGTTTCTTGGGAAGTCCAAAGCAGTTTCAGTTCACAGATGCTAAAGGGAAGATAAAGGCTTAGTTAAAATACAGGACAACAGGGAAATACATGTATGTATAATATATGCATACATGAATGCAGTTCCTCTTCTGAGTCTTCAAAGATGGTCTCACTTTCTGCCCTGTTTGCTCAGATTTTTGTTGGTGTACACTGATTCATTCTTCTGGGTAAAACCTCATACCTGTGCCCTTGAGAGCTGGAGGCTCGTTCCTCATGGCAGACCACCTATAGGGCTTGCTGAGACAAGATGATTGGGCCTCAGTCCCCCTCTGTGACTCCATAGGTCTGGGGTGAGACCAGAGAATTTGCCCTGCTTATGAGTTCCCTGCTGTTGCAGATGGCCTAGGAACCTGTCTTTGAGAACTGCTTCCAAGGGTTATATAGGGTTGGTAGGGAGCTCTAACCTACTGAGGCTTTGGTGAACAGTAAATTATTTAGACCAGTTTCTACTGTCACCAATGTGGTGACAGGCATCATTTGGGAAAGTGGGGCTCAGCAGCCCTGGTAATCACTTCTGAGAAAGGCCCTAGGGGGTGTGGGCACTGCATGAGTACCAGGACATGCCCAGAACAGACCTGGCCATGACTTGGGGTTTGAAGCCCACAGCCATTATAGATTTGTTTTTGCTTAATTTATTATTTGTTGGTGACCACTCCAGTTTGCCCAGGAGACCTTCACCAGCTACTACAGAGGTGGAGACAGCACTTGGTGAGCAGCTTACTTGGCAGGAGACCTGTTACCGTTTCAGTCTGTAGGTTGGCGGCTCTGCACGTGCCATGCATCTCCGGCACACTTACTGTCCTGTGATTGTCATTCGCTGGGATCTGACAAATCTGTGTCCTGGCCTGAGACTTAGAGCTGAGAGTAGTACAGCTTCATTCCAGGTAGACGTTAACAGGAGTGTCTGAAAGCAATTCTTTCTGCCCTGGTACATCTGCCTTGTTGCATCTTCTTAGCCTTGCATTGTTTATGATGGGGTCACTCCCATTTTCCCAGTCTTCTCCCTGTGGGAGGCTGTGCTACCGGTCGCCAGTGGGTAAAAGAGATGAAAGGAAAGCTACAGAAGCCCACACTGCTTCGTCATGGAGCTATGGGTTCATTTGCAAGGGTACTGTGCGATTTGCCAGCCTGTGCCCCACATGAAGCCCAGTATGAATGAACAGGCTGGGTCCCATGGGCTTGGGAGCGCCTGGCCTCTGTGACCAGACATTTGTCATACAGGGGCTAGAGATTGTCCAAGGGGAATCCACTGCTGGTCACTGAGGAGATGCATGGCAGAGAAGGCTGCTGGATGAAGCAGCATTTTAGCCAACGTTCTCTGGTTGGTGCCCCTCCCCCCCCAAATGAGTTTAAGTTGTAGTTAGATGGAACACCGTAAATGTTCAGCCGACATGTTGGGTACTTGGAGGAGTATTCAGAGGAATACTAAGAGGACATGGCTGATCCCATTTTTTTAGGTCAGTTTGTACACCCCACCCCCCACCTCATTTTCTTTATCAAAAGGCTGGCTGTTCATGAAGAGCTAGGAAGCTTCTGTTGGAAGGCAGAGTAAGATTCGTGGTTCATAGAACTGCAGCCTCATCTGATGCTGGACACCACCAATAAGCCTCAAAATAGAAAATAAATACCTAGTTCACAAAGAAAGCAGCTCTCTGTCCCGGAAACTTCCCAGGGATTCTGTAGGGCAGACTGCCTCTTGCCCCCAGTCTAAGTGAGCCTTTCACTGGGAAAGGAGCCTCTGTGGCCTCTGCAGTGAGGCTGCCAAATTCTAAACCAGGTGTCCTCAAACTATGGCCCACGGGCCACATGCAGCCTGATTAGGACATTTATCTTGCCCACCGGGTGTTTTTGCCACCGCTGCCTATCCTGCTTAGCAGCTGACTCATCCTGGGGCCCGCAGTCCGGCCTTCCAATGGTCTGAGGGACAGTGAACGGCCGCCTATTTAAAAAGTTAGAGGACCCCTATTAAATCTGGACAGTCATGACTTGCCATTTTCCGTCTCCTTTCCTACCCCCGCCCCTTATTTGAGGTGGGGTTGGTAAGCCAGCCAGACAAGCTGTACATCTGCTAGTCATTTGCTGAGAAAGTGAAGGGGACACCAGCTGTGGGGCTAGGGAGACCGGTAGAATAGAAACTTGGTCTTGGAAGTCCCACTGCCTTTTTTGAAACTCAGTAGCTTAAATTCTGTTGTTGAGAGTTGACTTTGGTGCTTGACTTTCTCTTTTTTCCTAATGACTGACTACATAAGCTTCAGATATAGCGCAAGGTCCTGTGGGGACACAGTCTGCTCCTGATGTAGAAGTGGTGCCTGGTAGTGGTGGGGAAGTATGCAGCAGTGGGTGCTGAAGTGGAGCTGGGGAGTGAAGCTGCTCTGCCATTGCACAGTCTCCCCTGTGAAAGGGGCTGGCTCCGGCTCATATCAACAGTCTCATTCCAAGTGGGACCATTTCCTCCTCTGCCCCCTCCCCTCTTCATTTCCTGCAGGTGGCTTCTGTAATCCAGTTACCACTGGGGAAGCCTCATGTACATGTGCACCTAATCCGAAAATGGCTGGCTTGACTTTGACCTGTGTGGTGACCTTGCAGAGAAGGCAGGGCCTATTGTGTCTGCTCACACCTGGGAACCATTTTCAGCTTTTATAGCTCCAGTGGAAGAAATGTGTTTGTGTTTTTCATACGGCCTGTGATTGTTGAGCCATACATAGGGGATATTCGATTCACCCTGCTTGTTCAAAGGTAAGGGTTTTAAAAGATAGAATAGCTTACTCAGTTTATTGAGTTTTATAAAATTGCCGTTTTTGTAGTTCAATAATGGTCCAATGCCAGCATCTTATCCAGCCTTTCGAGATGGAAAAATAGTGACAGTCTGCATATGTGGTACTCTGATGTTGGCAGGCATCACCCTTGTGCCTTCCCAGGCCTCATCTGTCATGTCAGCCTCTATAGTCCACACAGGGTCTGTTATAAAGCACAATTTAGAGGTAGGGCACCTCAGGGAGGCACACAGAGAGGGCAAGTAACTATCTTGAAGTCACAGAGCTAGGAAACGTCAGAAGTGGGTCCTAGTATCATTTCTCTACATCTCTGGGCTTATCCTCACTGTCTACCTGGAAGTATGTGGTCTGGGAGTCTGTTATGTCAGTGCCGACATAACAAATTATGTTAGGCCTGGGAAGCCTCTGGAGCCTGAAGTGAGAGGCTTCTACCCTGGTGAAGGCCTCAGGCATCTCCCAAAGTCTTGCTGTGTGCCTCTGTAACACCGTTTTTTAAAAAACCTCTTTGTGGCCTCAGGTGAACTTACTTTGAGCAGCCCTTGGTATGATTTTTATTAACTGACAGAAAGTAACAAGAAGTCCTTCTCATGCCCTGAAGATTAGGCTAACCGGTCCCCTCTGCCTGCCCCAGTCACACACCAGTCAGATCTTCCAAGCTGGTGATGATCAGCCATCTGTTCAAAGCCCAAGGAAGGAAAATAGTATTGTCGTCAGGTCTCGGCAGAGCCCAGACTTGCTGTTCGATTGTGCCAGCAGATTCTCGGATAGTGGCTATCTGCCCTTGGAGACATCACTTCAAGGCGAATTCCTCTGCAGTTTCCTCACTTCCTGGATGCCTTTCAAACCCAAACAGCTGAAATAAAGGTGCCAATTTGTGTTTTTTCTTGCTAACTTCTTCAACTAGGAGAAGAGAACATGTGCTGTTAAGAGGTTCCCCACTCCTGGCCCTCCTGGACATCCTCTTTAGGGGCCACCAGCTTCTGTTCAGTTGCCCCGCTGGGGAGTCTCTTTAGGTGCTCAGAAACACTTTATCCTTGGGGAGGGCTGTGTGAAATTAGCTTTTAAATACCAAGGTCCTTCTCCAAATAGCTGTCAGATAAAGGCAGGTACAAATGGTTCTCTTTGCCTTATGCTGGTTTAAGCATCATGTGGCTTTATTAAAGAGGGGCAGTCTTGGCGGGCCAGGGGAAAGGGCTCTGGTAGGCTGGGTCTGCGTCGGAGTCCTCCCTTTCTTACTCTAGCTGTGTATCCTGGAACTCTCAGGCCTCAGTTTTCTCACTTGTAAAATGGTATATGGCAATATGGTGCTGGTTATGGTTGACTACACACTATGTGTCCTCAGGATAATGCCCAGCACATACTGAATGTGCACCAAGCCAAATGTTAGATGCTCCTGAGGACCCTTTGAATACTTTTGGGGTTGTGGACGACCCTCAGGCCTGCTTTTGCTGCAGTGCTCTGAGGGTTTTGGTGTTTTCTATATAGAACCCAGGAAGGCATGGCACTGGAGACCCAAATAGAGTCTGTTTACATCCCCTAAAAATGGATCTTACTTGCTGTTATCTATTATGGCTGATTCTGTGAACCAGTTGAAGTCTGATTCTCCTGTGAACCAGTTGAAGTGTGTAGAAAATCCCCGTGTGTGTGTGTGTGTGTGAGTGAAGTCCTTAGCTTTCTCAGTATAGCCATTCCTCTCATGGGAGCTGTTGAGTTGATTCTCCCTCCTTTCTCGTCACCTGTTTCTCTACTTGGGATAGGTGTAACAAGCAACAAAACCCAAAGCCAATATTTGAGCATTGGTTCTCATCCTTAGCTACGCAATAGAATGAGCTACGGAGCTTTAAAAAAAAAATTTAGATGTCTACTTCTCAGGGCTATTAAGTCAAAACCTTAAGTTAGGGGGTTGTTGGCTGTGGGATGTTGGGTCCAAGTATTGTGGTGGGTTTTCTTCTTTTTTTAAATCTCTGCAGGTCATGTCAATGTGAAACCAAAAGTTTTAATAAGTAATAAGCTGGGTAATTGCAGGTGAAAGTTATTGTTCCTCCTGGTCTCTCTTTTCCTCACATACCTGTCATTTGAAATACCCAGGCTCTCCCTGCCCTCTGCATTCCCCACTCCTTTCTCACCAGGTGGAGGGGAAATAAACACTAAGTCAGGCCTTCAAGTTAGCACTTACAGTTCTGGGGATCCAGTTTTATTAGAGGTTTTAGTAGCTTCTTTAAACATTGATTTAATTTGAAGATGATGTGCAGTTAGCCACTTAGAATAACTAGGGAATCAATTGCTTTTGTGGTATACAAAAGGGTCTGTAGTCTGATTAAATGCAGTAATCTCATTAGGGGGCCACAGAAGTTGTGGATTTTCCCCCTAACCTGGGTCATTTCTTAACCCCGATAGCCAGTCCATTCATTGTACCTGTAAGTTAGACACTCCCCATTGTAATGAGGGGAAAACCCTGCTTGTAGTAAGACAAGAGGCAAAACTTAATTATTCCAAGCTCTTTAAACACAATTTTATTTATAATCCTAGAAGTCAGACTTGGCTCTTATGTTTTTTAAAAAAGAATACGTAAATAAATAATATAGAAAGTAGAGAATCTCACCCTAAAACTGTACCTTGTAGTACAACAAAATTCTAGTGCTAAGATTGAGATGGATAATTATGTGATGGGATTTTGTGAGGGTTGTGTTTGGAGTCAGATGTTTAGATAAGTTACAAAGAGTAGAATTTTAGAAATGAGAAAAAAATTCCCTTTGGACCTTTCAGAATGTGACTTTTTGTCCAAATCAAGTATATTTTTTAATAAGTTGAAAAACACTGGTTATCAGCATGCATAGCAGAGTTTTTCTGCCTGGTAATTACTGTTTGGTTCTTTTTAGCCAGAGTGAGGGCTGGCCAGTTGAGAAAGCCAGCATGGACTTTGTGGGATGGGGGAGGCCCTGGCGTGGCCTGACCAGGGGATCTGTCTTTCCCATGGCCTCGTCAACAGCCATGATAAACCCTTTCACCACCTGGCTTTCCTCATGGGCCAGGCTGGCCTCTGTCTCCCTCTCTGGCTTCTCTAGTGTGTGTTAACAAGAGCCCTGATTTGGTGATTCTGTAACAATTATGTGGTTCCAAGTAACAGTCCAGTGCCTGTCTTCACTTTCTCCCATTCTCTGAGAAAGAGCTCTAGCTCTTGAGAGATTCAATACATCATCAAAGGAAATGGATTTAGATGTGAATTCCCTGCCTTAGTGGCTTCATAGGTCATCTTTGGGAAGAGAAAGCCAAAAGTCTTGAGAAGCTGGTGCAGTGATGGCGACCCAGCCTGCCTCTCCAAGGCCTGCCCCCCCCCGGTGGCTGGCTGTTTAGTAGAGAATTCTGGTCTGTTCTTTGCTCACCTTTAGCTGAATGTTGCGATGCTGTCTCCTGATGGCAGTGGGAGGAGCCCTTCTCTCTGTCTTCTTTCTTGTATGTGGGTCATTCTGCAGTGGGGGGATGCATCCCTTCCTGGAGAGCACACAGCTACCAGTAGAGGTCAGAGAGGAATGAGTTTCTGATCACTTGGCTTCTCATCTTTACTGTGCCAGTGACCCCATTATAGGATCTTTCACAAAATACTTCTTTTTGGGCTGCTATTCCCTCACCTATAAGAAAAGTGACTGGTCCCATATTGGCCATACTCCACCAGAATTAAGAATATACAAGGCTGCTTCTCAGGCCTAGGGCGAGGCCTGGGGTGTATGTTTCTTTGGAATAAGCTCACATTTCTAGTTGAGAACTCCTGTTGTGGGTGACCCACTAGTAGTGGGGCCCCAGGTTTCTGGCAGAGGCTCACTTGCTTGTGAATTCCATGGAGAGGGCCAGCTGAGTCCAGCGCTCTGGCGTTGAGAAGTCTACTTGGAACGATGCAGGAATTAGTGTTTTAGCCAGCCCTTCTTGTCCAGTGACAGTTGGAGCAATCTCTAAAGGGGTAACCAGAGACCTCAGTCTCCAGTGTCCAGATGTGGCCCTTCTCTTCCTCTTCTCAGTCCCCCCCCCCGAGGGCCTCATCCCTCTCTACTTTGCCCAGGGAAGTGCCTGGCTCGAGGCTGCCCCCTAGTCCATGTTTAGTGAGACATGAGTGGAGGGCTCTGTGGCTTCCCCTCTACGGGATAAAGTCCTAGCCATTTCAGAGCTGTCCTCAGCATCATTTCTTCCTGTTCTTTCACTGCTCCCTGTGTTGAACTTCACACAGATCTGTATGTAACAAAAGCCCATACTGGCCACATCCTGTGTCTTGCTCATCCTGTTACCTTGGTCTGGAATAGCTGTCCCTCTCCTGACCGCCTCTTCCCGCAGTGTCCTTTTCCCTCTGCCAGACCTCTCATCATATCTCTTTCTCCTGTCTCCTCTGGGGGTGGAGTGGGGTAAGGAGCTGACAGTGCAGGGGGCACACCTGTCTTTACCTTGCAGCAGCTACACATAATATACATGAGTGGGCCGAGTGAGTCAGTGGGGACTAAGGGAATGGGTGGTCTCAAGAGCAAGATATCACAAGCGAGGGGTAGATATTGGATGGATGTAGACATTTATTTAAGGAGAAGGGATAAAGTCAGGGTAGGTGATAACAGAAGTAATCTGCTAGGGGTCCCAAAGGGCATGGCCCTTCAGCCAGAAGATGCTTTCCTTAAATTATTGAAGAGCCACATAGGCTCTTCTGCCTATAATAATGTAGTTGCAGGGAAAGAATAGTAGAACTGCCGCATTTGAGGCTGTATGGCCGAGATGGAAACTGTAGGCCCTAGAGTCTTGTCTGGGTTTGAGTCCTAATTCTGCAGCTTTCCAAGCCTCAGTTTGCTTAGGTAAGAAACTGCTCTAACCTCGATAAGGGTGTTAGAAAATGGCTCTCCCAGTCTCTGCTCACTTGTTTGAGGAGCCAGCAGGTTGTCTGGGGAAGGCTGTCTCCAAAGTGAAGATGGAGAGTCACCTGGAATCCCTGCAGGCACGCAGTCCATGCTGGGAGACACCATGCTTTGTCCCACAGGGTCCCATAGAGACAGAGGAGAACCAGGGAAGTGCAGCAGCCTGCATGAAAGATTTCACTCGGGGTCTGCAGATGTCTGTAGACACACTGAGAGGAAAAGTCAGGAAGCTCAGAAAACCCAGAGATGAAGGCGAGCCCCTTGGCTACAGGATGCGTCAGGGCCTTTCATGCCCTAGCAGTCATACTGAGTCTCCAGGGAGAAGCAGGGCAGCTCTCCTGAGATCATTCTGTCATAGCGCAGTTTCTCATTTTCTTTCAGAGGCAGCGAGGAGATTTCAGGAGTGTGAGATGCTTACCTAGACAGTGATGAACTGCATTTCTCATGGCCCTGGCAGGGAAGAACACTGCTTCCCTCCCTAAATGCACCTGGGTGAATCTTACACTTTGTTACCCTGTCAAGCATTTCTCTATCTTCCCCTCAGTTCTTTCTGTGCAGACCTGTCACCGTGTGACTTTGTCTGCAGGCTGGCACCAGACTCCTGGTTATTGGCCTCTCATGAGGGGGTGAAGGCAATGTTCCCCAAATGTAATAGGTCATCTGGAGCACTTACTCTATGGGATGTTAAAAAATATTTTTTTATCATGTAAGTTTAATAAAATGCTAAATCAAGCAGAAGGAAAGGTATCTTTATTGGTGTGCTCTCAGCACCTTTCCTTGCTGACCGACTGTAGAGATCTGCAAGAGATGGTGGGAAGATATTTACACCTGTTTCCAAACTTAGTTGGGGCTGGAACCCTTTTGCATGGAATGTCTCCCAAGTCTGGTATTTGAGGACGACACGTGGGGAATCTGGTGACTGGCAGTCTATGTCTGCCACTTTCTGGATGTGAACGTCCAGCCAGCCCTCCTCCTTGGCCAGGTATTCCTGGGAGAGGACACAGGGCTGAATGACAGCCCCTAATTCCAGGCAAGGCCACATTATCTGTGCTAAGCTTTATCAGCAACACTTTTGTCTCCAGCAACACTTCTGTCCCTTCCTAAATAGTTCCCACACATCCCTAGATTTCCAAAATGCCAGAGCTCAGCAGGCCGTGGTAGTGGGCTCTGAGAACCGAGTCACTCTGTGCAAGTTTCTGCTGGTTTGAAGGAAGGCTGGAGACCCAGCAGAGTAGCAGGAAGGCCAATTGTACCCAAGCTCCGCCAGGCAGGTCTGATTTCACCATGAATGTCATGACATTTTTGTTAAACATTTTACTTTGGGATAATTGTTGATTCATATGTAGTGAATAAAAACTAATACAGAGAAGTCTCCCATAGACCCTTAAATCGGTTTCCCCCAGTGGCAACATCTTGCAGAACTTTTCCTAACCAGGATTGATGTTGATACCATCAGGATACAGAACGTTTCTGTCCCGAGGAGCTCTCATGTTGCCCTTTTATGACCAGCCACACTCATTTCCTTCCTGTCTTCACGTCCTCTAATCTCTCCATGTTTACAGTGTTTTCCCATTAGGGAGTGTTACATAAATGGAATCTATAGTATGGTATCACCTTTTGTGTGAAAAAAAACCTCAGTGTAATCCTCTGGAGATTCACCTGGGAGGCTGCGGGATATGTCACTCACCCAACAAAGGACATCAGGATGTTTCCAGTTTGGGGTTGTTAGGAATGAAGCTGCTATGAACATTCATGTGTGGGTTTTCGTGTGAACATAAATTTTCATTGTCTTGGATGAATATCCAGGGGTGTGATTGACAGGTTGTATGGTAGCTACTTGTTTAGTTTTTTAAAAAGCTATCACACTCTCCCTGAATGGTCATGGCATTTTACATGCCTCCAGCAATTTATAGGTGATCCAGTTTCTCCCTTTCTGACCAGAGTTTGACATTATATCGTAAAATTGTAGCCATTCTGATGTGTCGTGATACCTCGTGACTTTAATTTGTCTTTCCCTGCAGGTCAGTGATGTTGAGCATCTTTTCATGTGCTTATTTGCCATCTGTCAGTGTCTGGTAAAATGTCTGTTCATTCCTTTTGCCTTTTACTCAATTATATTTTTGATGTGTTTTGTTTCGGCTCTTGAATGTTGCGAGTTCTTCATACATTCTAGGTATGGGCATGTGGTTTGAAAGTATTTTCTCCTGGTCTATAGCTTGTGTTTTCATCTTAGCTGGGTGTTTCACAGGACAAACATTCTTAATTTTGACAAAGTCCAATGTACTGACTGTTTCCTTTTATGGATCGTGCTTTTTTTTTTTTTTTTTGAGACAGAGCCTCAAGCTATCCCCCTGGGTAGAGTGCCATGGCATCATGCTCACAGCAACCTCCAACTCCTGGGCTCAAGCGAGTCTCCTGCCTCAGCCTCCCAAGTAGCTGGGACTACAGGCGCCCTCCACAACGCCTGGCCATTTGTTTGGTTGCAGCCATCATTGTTGTTTGGCGGGCCCGGGCTGGGGATTCGAACCCGCCACCTTAGGTGTATGTGGCTGGCGCCTTAGCTGCTTGAGCCACAGGCGCCGAGCCGGATCGTGCTTTTAATGTAAGGTCTATGAACTTGGCCTAGACCTAGATCTCAAACATTTTCTCTTTTATTTTTTTTCCTAGAAGTTTTGTAATTTCACATTTTGTGTGTAAGTCTGCGAGGACATGTTTTTAAAAGCCTGAAACGAAGAAGAAAGAGAGCAGATATTGGCTGTTATAGGAACCTAGAACAGACAAGGTGAGGGGATGGGTGGTGGTGGGGCACAGAGCAGTGGTGCTAGAGACGGTCCCTCTTTGATGTTGCAGCAGGCCTTATCTTTGGGGTGGATAAGAAAGGCTGCAGCAAAGGCCGACTTCTTTATCCCACCCATCCACATCCTTACCCCTCCCAAAGTGCAGTCAGATCATATGCTGAAGGCTTGGGAAATTGCTTGGTAAGAGATATCTTAAATCATATGATTGAGAGATCAAAGTCTTTCAGATGGGGCAGGAAGCAGGCCTGGTTTTATTTTTAAAGGCACATCAGTGGTATCAATCCCCAGAGAGGGGAGGATTTTGTCTTGGAGGCTACAGCCAAGTGCTGAAACCACTTCCTTCTTTGCTTAGAAATGCAGAGCTGTGGGGAAGCTGGCATATGAATCTAGGGGAATGTGCCAGTGGCTGGCAGAGGTGAGTGGCCCATTCATGGCCGCCGAGGGAACTTCAGCTTCCTAGCGCCCACACTTCTCTCTCTTATCTAGGCCACAGGCTGTCTTCTCTTGCCTCTGTTACTTTAGAGAGCTACACAGCCTGGAGTCAGGATACCTGGGGTCCTATTCTAGTTAGCTGGGTGACTGTAGACCAGGGGCTTATTCCCTGTGAATCTGGGTTAGGAGGTGCCTTCTCTGGGGGTGGACACTGCGATGAGTGGACAGGTTTCTCCTGTCCTCTTCAGAGTGCCCAGTTCTGCACTGTTATACTTACTGCATGAGGAAATAAGAGCCACTGGGGGAAGCTGACCAATCTGATCATTATAAATATAAATAGAAGTAGTCTGGCTGGGCCCTGCAGCCACTGTGTTTTGACATGCCGTGGACTGTCAGGACCTGGGAAGCCCACGTGTGAGTGTGGCAGGGGCAGGGGCATGTGCAGTGGGTTGTGTCAGTATTTGTCCCTCTGCATGTGCAGAGTTAGGTCTTACCTCTGCTCTAATCACAGAGGGCCCAGCACCAGAGACACCTCTCCCCAGGAGATGCAGAGAAGATGTGGGGGCTGGTGAGGGTCCTGTCCAAAGAAGCTCTCCTTGCCAGGGACACCTTGCCTGCTTTTGTCATGAGGCAGCCCAAGTGGGAGTGAGGGTGTGGGTTCACGTTCTGGGCTCCAGTCATAGCCTACTTTCTGCTGCATCCTGCAGCAAGTAAGTTGGCCTCAGCGTCCCCATATGTGGAGTGGGGATGGTAGCAGTGGCCACCCCTGGGGTTGTCACTAGGAATAATGAGGGAAGGGGTAAGCCAGAGCCTGGTGCCTGGGGATCTCTGACAGAATGTGATGTTACTGCTATCCTTGCTGTCACAGTCACTGCTCTTCCTACTGTAGCCCTTTCTGTTGAGTAAGAAAACGCACGTGTGGTGAGCCTCCTCCATAGCTGAGCCGCAAGGGGAAGCTCCCTGGGAGACTCACTGCCCTGGCACAGTTGACAACCAGCGCTGGAACCATTTCCTGGAGGCACAGAAGCCCCCAGGGCTCCATTCCAGGCTCCAGCTACAAAGGCCTGTTGAAGTTTTCACTACCTGGAGCAGGCTTGTGTCCTGAGAGAGTATTGGGGTGCAGGGGGGTTCAAGCAAAGACTCTGCCGAGAAGATCCTCATTTATGTGTGGCGAAGGGGTGATGGAACTGCCTTGGCTGCCCCTGAGCTGTCCCCGAGCTGTCCCCACCCCCAGAAAGCTCTCCACCATGCAACTGAGGTCTTTCTACACTTAAAGATTAGTTCCAAAGTTCAGCCTCTTAAGTTTGCGTTAACTGCTTTGTAAATATGAAATATTCACATTATTGGCAAGCACCTTAAAATAATACCCAAAATAGAGGAAGGGGGAATATTCCATTTTCATCATACTATGTCTGAAAGCAACATATAGTATTTCTTCCCTTTTTTTCTACCTATGTGTTTTAGAGAATGGCAGTCAGGTGACGTAATGAGCTGCATACCCTGCTTTTTGGTTTAGCTTGGTGGTGTGGACAGTCTTCTGGGTGTGAGAATACTGCAGACTGCTTCACACCTAAGGCTGAAATGGAAAGGCAGCCACCAAAAGGAACTTGTGTTCCCTTTGGGAATTTTGAGTGAGGTCACCATCTTCTTTCTTCCAGTGGTTTTGTTTATTCAGGTCCTGCTTGGTGAGGTCAGAGGAACAGAGACCACAAGAGCTAATGACAGAGCCTGGACTCCTGGGTGACCCCTGCCCCAGCTGCTAAAGGGAAGCAGGGAACCTGGTGAGGAGAAGGCCTTGCTCAGTGACACACAGTAGCACTATAATTTCACACTCTTGGGGGTGGGACCTTCCCACCCAACCCTCTCTGGTATAGGGCCTTCCCACCTAACCTTATCTATCTGGTATGGGGCCTTCCTTGGAGGAAAACCACTCATGGCAGCTTCTTCACACCTTCCAAGAGAAGTACTATGGACACTCATTTGTTAAAAATTTCTGGGGTCTGCTGGGCATGGTGTCGCTCACACCTGTAATCCTAGCATTTTCAGAGGCCAAGTCAGGTGGATTATTTGAGCTCAGGTGGAGACCACCCTGAGCAAGAGCAAGACCCCATCTCTACTAAAAATAGAAAAACTAGTCAGGCTTTGTGGTGGGTGCCTGTAGTCCCAACTACTTGGAAGCTTGAGCCCAAGAGTTTAAGGTTGCTTTGAGCAACAAACAACACCACAGCATTCTACCCAAGGGGACAGAGTGAGACTCTTTCTCAAAAAAAAAGAAAAGAAAAATTTCTGAGGTTCATCTGTGGCCTTAAGGGTTACTCTCATCTCTAAGATTATTGCCATTTCTCCACCTTTTCCAGTTTTCTTGGCCAGAAACAGTAGCTCAGCCCCTCAAGTCTGGGCGAATCCATGCTACTCACTCATTGTTCTGTGTCCTGGCTTTCTTTCCTCTTCCCCTCAAGGGGCAGAGCTGAACAGGCAGGGACAGACCCACCTTGACAATTGTAATGAGAATACACCTAGCTGTTCTCAGGAGAAATCAGAGGAGTCCCGTCCACTGTGCAGCACCCTGGGTGGGTTGGTGGCTCCAGATGACACAGCTTGGAGCCTGGTGCTCTGCTGACTTCCAGGCCGGGTCCCATCTTCTGTGAGGGCTGAGAGCTGTGGAGGGAACACCACCAGTATGCTGGGGTTTGTAGGGTAGGGGGTGCCAGGGAAAGGGGAACAAAAGGAGGGGGGAAAGAAAGGGTTGTGCTAATACATTTAAGGGAAAATAAAGCCAAGAGATGTAATCAATCAGGTAGCTGTGTTGGGTTTTATGACCCAGAGGTAGCCATATGTGGATGGGAACTCTGGAGGAAGTGGCTCTTTTCCTCTCCTGGCCCAGCTTGGTGCCACTCTGCCCTGCTGGTTGCCAGGACAGATTATCTCCTTATAGACACGGAACTGACTTTTCAAGTCCTTGGAGGTCGCTGCCAGTGTTAGGATGGCACAGCTTTTCTCTCTGGGGATGGCAGTCCAGATGTGGCTTACACAGCCTTGTTCGGTCAGTGGTGTCTGGTTGGAGCTCTCAGAGGAAGTATGTGGAGGCTGTGTGCAGACCAGGTCCTCAGGCTGCTCCTCGCACTGCTCTCTGGCAGAGCTGTAACTAGGGTGGAGCAAGGGAGGGGTTGTTAACTAGCTTAGGACAAGGATGGTTGTCTCCCCATTGCCAACCTGATTTAGTGAATGCTGGTGTTTGGGGTTAAACTGAGTATGGGAAATGCATAAGTCACTCCAAAATCCTTTCTGTTTGAAGGTCCATTCTGCTTGACATTTAAAATAAGTCTGTCAGCTTCTCTGCCTAGAAAAAAAACTTAACTGTACATTATACCTTTAATTTTTTCCTTTCAAAAATTTTTAATTGGGTGGTTGATCCTGCCTCAGAGTGGTTTTTTTTTTTTTCCTGAATAACATTCCTTGCTTTAACTTTGTTGCGGTGAATGTAGGAGATTGAACTAAAAAGTCCTAGTTCATCTGTTTATTCAACACATGTTAATTTGAGTACCTTTTATGTTCTAAGCATGGTTGGTGCTAAGGACATAACAGTAAATAAGACAGATAAAAAATTCCAGCCCATGTGCAGCCTCCATTCTACCCATGTCAAGACTTCAGGACCACTGAATATTTTAGGAGGTTTTGTTTTGTTTTTAATTAGTAGACTTTTGGAGCAATTTCGAGTTTACAGAAAAGTTAAGTGGAAAGTACAGAGAGTTCCCAAATACCCTCCCCCCCCAACTCCTATTATTATAATATATTGTCTTCCTGGGGTACATTTGTTATAATTGATGAGTCAGTATTGACACGCTATTACTCACTGAAGTCCATAGTTTACATTAGCATTCATTCTTGGTGTTGAACATTCCATGGGTTTTGACAAATGTATAGTAACATACATTCAAAATTTCAGTATCATACAAACAATAGTGTTACTGCCATAAAACTCCTCCACGCTCCATCTGCTCACCCTTCCCTCCCTTCTTCCCCCAGCAGCCACTGATCTTTCTGTTGTCTTCATAGATCTGTCGTACATTTGGAATCATACAGTAGGTTGTCTCTTTGGATGATTGCCTTTCACTCAACAATGTGTATTTCCTTAGGAGGTTTATTCATTGTTACTGTTTTTTTTTTTTAATTTGTGCATCTTAAAATGAAATATAGGACGTTCTGATGGTTTGGAATGGATCCTAATGACCAGGGATGTAAGGGATGGGTTGGTTCACTCCACAGAACAGTGGTGACTGGCTTTTGATGGTCTAGATCTCTTCATTTTAGACAGAGGGCTTCCAGCTCAGCGGGCACAGCTGACGGGTGAGAGGACCAAGAGGGATTATCTTTAGCAAGGTCCCTGGGGCCATGCAGTGTAGTGTTGTGGGGACAGTACTAATGGGAGAAGACAGGACAGGTCTTCTTTGCAAGTAGTTAATGGAAATGGTTAATGGACGACCTCAAGGGAAGAGTGACCCCAAAGGAAGTGAACGGGTTAGGAGGTTGGTTGACACAGCCCAATCCTGCCTTCAGAGGGGTTGACCCTGCCCAGCTGAGGCTGTTTATCCCGTCATTGGGCTGCTCTTGTTTTTTTATCCCATCTCCACCTGAATAAACAGATCCGGAACGTCATCTGCAGCCAGGCTGAGAATCTGCCAAAATTCCCCAGGGAACTGGTGATTCACCAACAGCAGGGAAAAGAGAGGGAGTGAGCAAGAGAGAAAGAGACCTGCTTATTGTGATTGTCATTTCCTGTCCAGCAAACAACCCAGGCTGGGTCATTTCTTACAAGTTAGCAATTTCTTCAAGCAAATGATCAATTTATGCAATAGAACAGATGGTTTTGGTCTTTTTTTTTTTTTTTTTTTTTTT
>NW_003852410.1:20905091-20911755 GCF_000181295.1 Otolemur garnettii
GTTGTTTGGCGGGCCCGGGCTGGATTTGAACCTGCCACCTTAGGTGTATGTGGCTGGTGCCTTAGCCACTTGAGCCACAGGCACCGAGCTAGGTTTTGGTCTTTAAGAAGGTAGATATAAGCAGGCTGGTGAGAGGGTTGACTTTTGACTCATTCCGAGGAGAGAGAGTTTTCTTCAAGTTGGCCTAGGAAAGCTCTTCTACACTCCACACTCCTTGTTCTTTGAAAAATCTCATCCGCATTTTCAAGTTGCCTGTGGACATTGATCCTGGCATCCAGTGTGTTCTTGTTACTTCTTGCCAATTAGGGACTTAGAATTATTCTTTTTGTTTGTTTTTTGGTGCTTGTTAGCTCCTCACTTATTAAAAAAATAATGATTCTGTTTGATACCAGAACAAGATTAGGTTGAGCCTTGCCGCCTCCTCTGCCCCAGGCTATATGCCTACTGCGTTTTATGGGGAGGGGTCCAGGAAGAGGGACCCACTAGGGCAATAGCATCTGAGAACGTGGTCCACTTGGATCAGTTGGTTTTCAGGTTAATTTCAGCCCTGGGGATTTTGTTTAAAAGAAAGCTACCAGTATCTGCTAAGGCTGACCATACATGTACTTGATGACCTGTGTGACAATCTCCTGCCTGCACAGCTGCCAGAATGCCTGCACATACACACCGGAAGGCACATGCAGGGGGCTGTGATTTCAGCAATAGGCTGGACTGGAAATAACGCAATGCCCATCAATAATAGAATGAAAAAATTGCTGAATTTAATAGATGCATATTATACAGTAATAGCAAAGAATTAACTACTTCAAGTCCAATAGAGCTTAAAAGAAAAAAGAATTGATCATTGCTAATGGAACAACCTGGGTACAATTTATAAACATAACATTTAATGAAAGTAGACAGTTATGGAGGAATATACATAGAGTAAAAATAGACAAAATTCTGGTAAAAATTACAGGTCTCCTTTGGGGAGAATAGCAGCTAAAAAAATGACAGGAGATCAGGGGCTTCTGGGACGCTGTTAAATGTTCTGTTATCTTGATCTGAGAGGTGGTTACATGGGTGCATACGTTTTGTAAAAACATATTGAGTTCTATGCTCACAATTTATGCAGTCTCAGTATAACTGTTACATTTCAATAAAAATGTTTACAAACAAAACAACTGCCAGTACTTGGCTGTATGATGTATCTCATAGGGCTGTGTTTTTTTGACAAAGGAGAAAACATCAAATCATCATCTTCATAGGTGTTTTTGAAGCAGTCAGCATTTTTTGGCATATGCAGCAATATAGTAATAACCTCCTTAGATCAGGGCTGCTCTGCCCTGCACTGAATTTGATAATCAATAATATGAGGGGCTCATGTTGTCTCATATTGTATGGATTCCACATGTGGCATGTTAAGCTGCAGCACAGCCTCATACGGTGCACAGAGATGTGTGCTTATCTTTGTTCGTCGTGATCAGACCTTGTCAGTGCCTGCTGTGTGGGCAGAGCAGCTGGGTGTACAGTACAGAGCTATCATAGCAATTCCAGATTGCATCATGGTGGGCAAAGTGCTGCGGCAACTCGGAGGCCATGGGGTGTGGAGTTGGAAGGTTTGTTATAGATTCTTCTGATTCCAAGCTTTGAGTGTACAAAACTAATTATTTTTTTGAGACAGAATCTCATTTTGCCACCCTCAGTAGAATACCGTGGTGTCATAGCTCATAGCAACCTCAAACTCTTGAGCTTGAGTGATCCTGTTGCCTCAGCCTCCCATGTAGCTGGGTCTACAGGCACCCATCACAATACCTGGTTAGTTTTTCTGTTTTTAGTAGAAATGGGGTCTCGCTCTTGCTCTGGCTGGTCTCGAACTCCTGAGCTCAGGCAGTCTACCTGCCTCAGCCTCCCAGAGTGCTAGGATTACAGGTGTGAGCTACCATACCCGACCTTGAAACTATTTTTTAGCCAGAGGTTTAGGGAAAGCAGAGGGCTATAATTGAATTTTGTGATTTTTTAAGTAAGGTACATCAAAAGTTTAATATTGAAGTAAAATTATGGAAGATTTGCTATTTCTGGTGGGTGTCCACCTCAAGGAGTTGACATTGTGCACTTCTTGAGTCACCATGGGATTCTGGAAGAGCCAAGGGCACACACCTGCTTAGACTTAAGAGTGGTGAGTGAGGCAGCTCCAGTGTGCTAGAGAGTAACTGGCGGAATGAGGCAAGTGACCCTGTTTTCACTGACTCCAGGAAAGAACCTGGCTCATCTTTTCAGCAACACGATACTGGGGTAGACTCACATTCCATTTCATTTTCAGAAGAAGTAAGAAAGACATCGGCACTAAAGATTGTGATTAGTGATGTGTGGCATGGGCCCTGGAGGAGAATGAGAGGTAGTTAGTCTTATTCTGTAGGTGGCTAAACCAGATAGAGAAAGAGTGATTTACACACAGTTCCAAAGTTGAATCAGAGCTGGAATTAGAATCTGGGTCCCTGGCCCCGGAAACCCAAACAGGTTGCCATAGTGTTGACAGGGTCAGCAAACTACAGCCAGGGGCCCAAATGTGGGCCCACTACTTGTGTTTATGAGTAAAGCTCATTGGAACAAAGGCACACTTGTTCATTTACATATTGTCTGTGGCTGCTTTTACCCTACAACAATAGGGTGGAGTGGTAATGACAGAGACTGTATGACCCACAAAATCTAAAATATTTACCATCCAGCCTGTTACAGAATAAGTTTGCTTTGACCCTGGTATAGACAAAAGGCGCCTAATTTCAGCAACCAGAAATTACCCACTTGACCCACCTTGGCCCTGTGCCTTTGATCTCCTTACCCCCTTTTCCTGGCTCTTATCTGTGACATGAGATCTTTTCCAGCACTAACGAGAATACCTTGTAAACCAGGCTTTCACAGAACTGTAGTGGAACGATCACTTATGATAAAAAGTTTTAAATGTTGGTTTCAGATGCCTCCATCTGCTTTACTGTCTCATTTAACATTGGTTCTAAAATGTAGCCAAGTGGGGAGAGCTTATCTTGCCTGCTGTCTGCCTTTGAAGAGCGATTTTATTTTTGAAGCCTTTAACAGGTGCTGGTTTAATAGACTTCTGCTGTATTAAGTTCTCCTCGCTCCAGAGGGCAGCCCAAGGGGTAAACTGACACGAACGAATGCCACATGACCTGGCCCCCATATACTTCCAAGTGCCTGTAACTGCAGAATCACTAGTTTTGTTCCCTTGCAGAGAGAGGCTGGCCTGTTCCTTTGATGAAGCCAACAAGAGCTATTCCTAGCACAACTCTTCTCTTACCATGCACCACCCTCACCCGTTTTGGTAAACTTAAATGGATCCCTTCGCAGCTTTACCTTCCCTAAGAATAAAAACACTCATTTCCCCCTCTAATGCAGGTCTCTGATGATCTCAAAGAAATTGTTCAGAACCTCCAGAGTAGGAACTTTAGTTTCACCTGCCTTCTCTGCTGAGCTTTGAGCTTTGGTCACACAAAGCTCCGGGTGTGTTTGCTGCTCATGTAGCACTCACTCTGGGATGCTCGTATAAAAGCTGGGCCACCTGGCTAAGATACCAGAGTCGTCATTTGGGATTCAGGCAGAAGAGTCCTCTGAACTGACTTGTGTTTTATTTTTAAATTGTAAAACACACATAACAAAATTATAAAATACACATAACTTAAAATTTGCTATTTTAATCGTATTATTTAATCAGTGTTCAGCCTGTTCATGTTGTGCATATCTGATCTCTGGAACTTCTTTCATCTTCTAAAACTAAAACTATGTACCCACTAAACAACAGATAGCTTCATTTTACCCTTCCCCTGGTCCCTGGCAATTACAATTCTGTTAATTCTGTCTCTGTGAATCCGAGTACTCTGGATACCTCCTTTTGGTGGCATCATTCACTGATTGTCTTTTGTGACTGGTGTATGTCAATTAGCATATGTGTGCCTTCAAGGCTCATCCATGCAGTAGCAAGTGTCAAAGTCTCTTTTCTGTCTTAAGGCTGAATGATATTCCACTGTATGCGTATGTACCACATTTTGGCTGTTCATTTGTTGATGAACATCTGGGTTGCTTTGCCTTTTGACTATTGTGAATAATGTGTCTATGATATGCTTATACAGATGAAGAATCAAGCCATCATCCTGATGTGTGAGGTGACAAACCAAACACATCCTTGTGTTTTGGTTTGCATTTCCCAAGCAGTGATGCTGGGCATCTTTTCGTGTGCTTGTGGTTGGCCATTGTATGTTTTTCTTAGAGAAATGTCTATTCAAATTCTTGGCTCATTTTCTAAATTGGATTTTGTTTGTTTTCTGTTGTTGAGTTGTTGGGGTTCTTCATGCATTCATACATGATTCAGTGGGAGGCTTGAACTGGCTTCTTTTCAGCAGGATGTCTCTAGCCTAGATTAGGAATAGACAGCGAGCGGGAAAAGGTGGAAGGTGTAGCCAGTAGCCCACTAACCTGGTTATCTCCCATTTCCAAACTAGAAAATATTAGATCACCACTGATGCCCCCCACTCTCCCCTCCAGCTTTTGTGGGCTATAGTCCCCTTACTATTCTCTTGTGCTTGTGTCCATAAGGCCACCCTCTCTTACCCAGCCCACTGTGATATTCCTTCCCACCTCCTGGGAAAGCATTTCCTGATGTGGTCCTGCCTGTCCCAGCAGCTCTGTCGTCTGATCCAAGCTCCTGGCCTGTCCCCACCTGTCTCCTCCCAGCCTCAGCATCCCACCTTCATTCAGACACTAGCCCCAGCATCTCCCAGGCGGGATTGAATGCCCCTGTGTGCCTCTCTGACCTGGCCACTGGTGCTCTCACTCCTATGCACCTTTGTTTCCCATCTCCATGGCTGCCGCTTGGGCCAAGTGGGAACTTTTTTCAGCCTGTAAGAGAGACTTGTTTTCCGCAGTGTCCTTTATCCAGAGCTGGGGGCCTAGAATGTGTTTGATTCAGTGAATAAATAGACTGACAAGAAAAAAGCAAAAGGTATAAATAAGAACTAAGAGACCGAGGAGACAGGAGGGAGGTGGGGGAGAGGAGGGAGACTGATGGTAGGAGAAGTGTGAGGCTCCCAGTTGCCCTGTGGCTCGCAGGGAAGGCCTTGCCACTGCAGAGCCTTCTTTGTGCTGGTTGGGTCAGTAGCGCCCCATCCCTTCTGTCTGCAGACTCTCTTTTCCTGGCTCCCTAGTACTGTATTCAGAGTTCCCGGATAAGGCTCAGTTCTGTCGCCTTTATTTTTTGTCCTTTTTCTTCCCATGCTTTACATAATAAAGGTTTTCTTTTCTTTTTTCCTTTCCTTTTCTTTTGGAGTCAGAAAACTTGAAGAGACTATCTTCAGTAAAGAACTTAATAAAGAACTCAAAGGAAGTGACTTTGGGGGTGGGAAGGAGAGGCGAAGGGAAAGGGGTCCTTTCATTCTGGGGAGATTTCTCTGTGTGCAGAGCTGTGCCCTTGTAAATGGATTTTTGAGTTCAGGGCCTGGGAGACTTGTGAAAAAAAAAAAAAAAAACAGCAACAACAAAGGAGTTGAGGAGAAGCCTCAGAGCTTCTGGGAAAGAGGTCCTTGTTTATGCCTGTTGGAACTGATTTGGTCAAGTGTTTGTTTAAAGGAGATGCCACTTGGTAAGCGACGCCTGTCTTACTTGTGTTGCATTCAAGAATGCTTTGATTGGCCGGAGATGCTGACACTGTTGGCTCAGAACTGGTTGGAGTATGAGTGCCTGAGACCCAGAGGACTAGCACCACCACCCAGCAGATTCCTAGCTGTCTAATACTGGAGTCAGGGCTACAGTGGTTTGAATCTGGCAGGCAGAGCAACCTGTGGAACAGGGTGGTTAGGTGCTCCTAGCCTTGGCCAGCATTTGTTGTCTTTGTCCTGGTATATAACTATCAGTTGGTGGGTTGTGGGTTTGACAGAAAGAGGATTAAGCAAATAAATTGTGGTAGCATATGCCTTTATTGGGATATGGTAAACACTCCACTTACCTTAACATTTGCCAGGTGCTTCAGTGCAGTTTCAGGTTGGACTGTCCATGCCCCTGAAATTGAGGGTTGTGGCCCCATCTTCTAGATGAGGAAACCAAGGTTCACAAAGCTATTAAGGTCAAAGAGTTTAGAAGGTTCAGGGGATTCAATTCCAGTTAGACCCAGCAGTAAGCTCTTGATTGCCTTTTTAAATTGTTAGGATTTTATCATCTTTTCTTTTGATTCATTGTGTCTTTGTGCCTGGTACATGGTAGGTACGGTAAAACGTGTGAAGTGAGGTGTTAAGTTGAATTAACTTGGGCTTAGATGCCTACACTCTTTCAGGTTATGGGGGTGGCTTGGGGTGGAAGGTTCTAGATGAGCACGGGATTGGAGCCATCTGTGCTGGGCATGTCCCTTATGGCACATGCTTCAGTGGGTTCTGGTCACACCATGCTGGTCTTGCATATCACCACTATGTTCTTGCCATTGAGAAGAGCAGCGTAGGCATAGAACTTTGACAGACAAACCTGTCGCACTCAAGAAAATCCATTATTCTATCTAGCACCCATCCAGCCAGTAACAACTTAATGGGAAGCCACAAAGCCTCTTTCCTTTCCCATTCCCTAGACTTCCTCCGAGGAAAGCTTCCAGAGAAGATTAGGGGGTAGACAGAAGACCCTACCCTGGAGA
>NW_003852410.1:20912576-20970377 GCF_000181295.1 Otolemur garnettii
AGGCTTACCTTGTCAGTTCTGGTCTTGCACTCTTAAGACAAGTCATTGGGTTTCTTGGGGGATGGTAGTTACTCTATTCTGTAGACTTTTAGCACCTCTTAGAATTTTTTGTCTGTTTCTCTTTCACCCAATGTTAATGCCACATCTCATATATCTCCTGTGGGTGAAAGACAGGAAGAAAAAAGGTTAAAATCTATTTAACCTACTACTTGTTAGTAGGAAAATACTGCTTTGGGAAAGGAACTGAAAATTCAAGCTAAAGAGGCATTGTCTAGTTACAGGTGTGGTTTCATTCCTTGCATTGTTACTGCTACAGAGCAATTTTGGAAATCATTTGCAAGGCTCATTTAGGCGTCCTTGTGACTGATCTTTTTAGGGAGAAAAGATCAGCTTGGCATACAGAATTTCTAAGTGAAGACCCCAAGGAGAGGAGCAATTTCTTTCTTAGGCTTCATCGAGATGCCAGAATTTGGGAATAGGAGGCCCTGGCTCTTACAAAGCCTCCAGTGGGTCTTTTGAAAGGTGTCCCCAGCTGCTACCTGCCTGCTTGGGATGAGAAACCACAACTGCTAAACTGAATTGCACTGACCTTCTGTCCCTGCATGAAAGCAGGAGGGACTTTCTATCTTGGCAGCTATGGGCTGGTATATCTTCATCACTCAGGCTGTTCTTTAATCCAGAGTGTTAGGAACAAACAGTTCAGCCCGATGTGCAAAGAATCCTCATGTGCCTTGTTCTGGGTCACTGCCTAATGTAGAGACGAAAAGTGCCTTGTTCCTTTCTACTCTCAGCAGCAGGAAATGTCCCTGCTCTTTCTCCTTTTCTTTTAGCCTCCTCCCCCTCCCCCCAAAAGGGTGAGGCAGAAGGAGAGGTGTTGAGGGGGAGAAGTAACTTCTCCTAGGAATACCATATTGTTCCTTTTGTTTTTATTACTTGATAATAATTTGCATGCAAAGAAAAGCACAGATCTGAGCTGTACACTTCACTGTGTTCTGAGGAACAGGGCCTACCTTTCTGCGCTATGGTGGTAAATGCCCTGACATTCGTCACCCCATAAGTGGAAGCACATGAAGTGTTGCTTGTTTTCTAAAGGGATTCTGCACAGGTCTCTAACTAGATTGTTTCTTTGAGGCATTTAAAATGTATTAAAAGGGCCAGGCACAGTGGCTCACACCAGTAATCCTAGCAGTCTGGGAGGCCAAGACAGATAGATGGATCGCTTAAGCTCAGGAGTTTGAGACCAGCCTGAGCAAGAGTGAGACCCTCATTTCTACTAAAATAGAAAAATTAGCTGTGGCAGGTGCCTATAGTTCCAGCTACTTGGGAGGCTGAGGCAGGACGATGACTTGAGCCCAATAGTTGGAGGTTGCTGTGAGCTGTGATGATGTGACAGCACTCTACCTGGGGTGACAGAGTGAGACTCAGTCTTAAATAAGTTAATTAAATTTTTCATTCCATTCCATTTCATTTCATTTTTATTTTTTATTTTTTGAGACAGAGTTTTACCATGTCACCCTCAGTAGAGTGCAGCCATGGCTCCCAGCAACCTCAATTTAAGGGCTTAAGAAATTCTCTTGTCTCAGCCTCCCAAGTAGCTGGGACTACAGGCGCCTGCTGCAACACCAGCTATATTTTTATTGCAGTTATAATTGTTGTTTAAGCTGCCCTGGCTGGGTTCGAACCCACCAGCCTCAGTGTATGTGGCCAGTGCCTCACCCAACTGAGCTACAGGTACTGCCTACTTAATTAAATTTTAAATGAATTGGTTTATACATATGTATTATGTAATTCATACAGCAAGACCCACTTCAAAATTAAAGTCTCTTTCCCTAAATTATTAGGTTGACTCTGTCCTGGCCTCTTGATTAACTTCTGGTTTTCTAGGGCCCTCCTCATCAACCTTGGGCAGAGTGGTGAGGAAGGACTCCTCCAGGTGGCCCCTGAGGCAGGGCTGGGGTGGGGTTAGTTGGGGGGAGGTGTTTGGCGTTCTCTTCCAGCCTGTTGGGATGGCCCAGCAGCTGCAGGTGCAGTACGCTGAAGGGAGGTCCCTCCCAGCCTGAACTGCACAGTCCTGACACCTTCACTTAGTGCTCTGGCTTCCCCCATGGAAGCCTATCCCTCTGGGCGTGTCTCACCTTGTTGTCCCACCGAGAGCCAGCCAGGTCTAGTGTCTGTAACAAAATGAGAAAGGCCTCCTACGGACCACTATACTTTCTTTCTGAACCATTCCAGCAACCTGGCCAGCAACCGAATTGGCACCCTGGAGTCAGGAGCATTTGATGGTCTGTCACGGTCACTGCTAACTCTTCGCCTGAGCAAAAACAGGATCACCCAGCTTCCTGTAAAAGCATTCAAGTTACCCAGGCTGACACAACTGTGAGTACAGAAATCTGCATGTTAATTAAGGCTAGACAAACTTTTATGGAGGCCCGATTTCCCCAAGGACCTGGTACCAAACCTGACCCCTTCCTAGGTCCCCCCCTTGGTATAGCTTGGTATAAACTATCGTTAACGGCCCTATGGCAACACCTAATAAAAGCAAATTAGGAGCTGGTCTGGGCTGTTCATGGGCTGCCTCAGATTGCTGAGAAAAAGATGCACTGAGTTTATATATACTTGTCTTCTTTGACATTTTCCAAAACGAGATGAGGATTTCTGCTGGCCAGCCCGATGCTGGCTAGTGCTTAGGCCGCCTGGGTTTGTATCAGAGAGGTTTTAGTCTATTTTTAAAAGGTCCCTGTAAAATCTGTACTTGGATGTGGTGTTATCTGACTCTTCCTTGAGCAGTTTGAGAGGAAGTTAGTATAGCCAGAGGTAGCAAGCAAGAGGTGGGCCTTCTTCTTCCTCTCGTCAGTCTTATAAGGCAGTCGATTTATTATTTTATTTTATTTTTATATTTTTCCTCCTGTCATTCCCAAGACATATTTTTCTTCACAAAGGATTTATTTGTTTAATTTTTTCATGATCAAGACTGAGTGCCCTCCTAGACACACACAGCTTTGGATTCAAGAAAATCTCTATTAACTAGAACTTGATGAAGGTCTTTCTTTTTTTTCCTCTCCTGTTTTTATTGTGTGTGTCCTTTATCAGAAGAGTATATTTCAGGAAAATAAGCCAATATTGGAAATTTGGTCAAAACAGAGCAAAACAAATCATGGAGGTGTGGGGCGGCAACAAGACGGAGTGCACCTCGACCCTCCCCTGCCTGTGCTTCTCCTCCTGATAGTGACTCCTGGGCTCTGCTCCTTCTAGGCTGAGGAGATGGGCTCATTGACAACCAGGATGAGACAGTGCCCAAATATTTAGGGAAAACCAGAGGCTTTCTGGTTAGCCCCATGTTCTCTCTGCCCGCCCCAGGGTTGCTAAGGATCCAGCCCACCCTGGTTCCTGGCATTTCGTGGTTAACTGAGGCTTTGTCATGCTGGCGCTAGAAGCCAAATATGTATGCTCCCCGACCCCCGCATGCGGTAATTTTTCCCCACACATAGAGATGGTGCGAAAGGCCCCAAGTAGAACACGTGATTGCCATTTGATATACAGTGGTTTGGCTTTTCCTGGGTCCAGGCATCTGGTGTGGATTTCTGTTGCTCACCTAAGATGTCCATCTCCTGGGTCAGACCCACGCCCTCGCTGAACAGTCATGGATGGTGTGGTGCTACCAGGGAGGAACGCAAAGGATCACATGAGTTCTGTGCTGGGATCTGCAGGCCTGGCCTCTGAGCTGGCTGCGGGGGTCCTTGTGCCCCTCTTTCACACATTGTTGGTTGGCAGCATCAGTGCCTCAGTGGCAGGCAGGAGATTTACAGTGGGCACCCCTTATATATTCTGGCTCTCCAGGGACCACTGTACTGGGATTTCCCATCTGGCTTGGAAACCTAGCTGGGACTGCCTGGGAATGGTTGTAGGTGGGGTGTATGCCTGGGATGCTCTGACCCCACTGACTTCATCTCCTTAGGGATCTCAATCGGAATCGGATTCGACTGATCGAGGGCCTCACATTCCAGGGGCTCGATAGTTTAGAGGTGCTGAAGCTTCAGCGGAACAACATCAGCAAGCTGACAGATGGGGCCTTCTGGGGACTATCCAAAATGCATGTGCTGTAAGTGTGGGGCCAGGCCCTGGCTTTGCTCTGGAGTGGAGGACCTTAGGCATGATCTGTCTGTGCACCACGTGTGTGTGTGTTTTCATTCAGCTAAGCTCTGGATAGAGAGTAGGGCACCCATCCCCTGCCCTGAAGGATCCTTTGGGACTTTAGCTGGCCCCTAATCAGTGTCTTTGGGGACTGAGCTAAATCCTAGATGCTTTGCTGGCAGAGTAGGAAGTCCTCTTAGGGGAAGTTTCAGTGGATGAAGTCAAGTAAGTTGGTTGGTGGAGGTAGAGCAGGGAGCCTTTGTGCTCGGCCTACATCCCCACCCTACCACATCTACCCTGCTTCCTCTGTGAATGTGAACTGCAGAATAGACCCCTCCCCACATCCTCTTCACTCCCACACACCACAGGAAGTTCTTTGTCTTCTCATTTTGGGTTTGTCAGTCTTCTTGATGTGCAGGTAGGCCAAAAATGTATAGTTCACCCTAGGAGATTTATTTCTGTCTTGTGAGCTAATCAAGACTATGGGTGCAGATGTTCAACTTTTATCAAGGGAGCATTCTCTTTAAACCAGATGTGTACAATAGCAGAATGCGCTTGCCTGCCTGTGTAACATAAAACAATAACAAAGAAGCATACTGAAAAGGCACTTGCTAATCTTCTCTTTCTAAACATTAAAATTTGTTTATTTCTAATCAGAAGTAATGCATCCTCGTAGTTAAGGAGTAAAGAAAAGCTGTCATTGCTTGCTTCCATTCCCTATTCCCCCTTAACCTCAGCTCTCCCAAGATGCATTCACTTCTGAGCATCTTTCTTTTTGGTTTTTCTGTTTTTAATCTCACTGGTGGTTATTCCAAGTCCATATGCTTATACCACTATTTTTACTTGTCAACTTTCCTGTTTTAGAGTCAGTGATTTAACTTGCCCAGGACAGCAGCCCCATCTCCCCTCCAGGCTGTGCAGATTATATCCTTTATTGATTATTTTTGTAATGAGAATCTCCTAGGTCCTAGGTGTTGTGCTGTGCTCGCTGTCGGGCATCTCTAGGTGACCACCCTTCCCATGCATAATGTACAGCAAGGATGTGAGCCCGGCACTGCTGGGCTTCCCACTCCCCTCTCCTGTGCCTTTGGCTGGACCTCTGCTGTTAATGTATTCAAAACATGTTTACTTGACATCCTTAAAACTATCATTTTGGGGTGGCGCCTCTGGCTCAAAGGAGTAAGGCACCAACTCTGTATGCCAGAGGTAGTATGTTCAAACCTAGCCCCGGCCAAAAACTGCCAAAAAACCCCCCAAAACAAAAAACTATCATTTGGGACTTTGAAATCCAGGTGGTCATATGCTGGATGTGATGAGAATTCTCAGAAGAAAATGGAATTAGCACCTGCCATTAGTTTTTTGGTTTTGTTTTTAAAAGAGAAAGGGTCTCACTCTGTATCCCAGGCTAGAGTATAGGGGCACCATCCTAGTTCACTGTAACCTTGAACTCCTGGGCTTAAGAAATCTTCCCACCCCAGCTTCCCAAGTAGCTGGAACTACAGTGTGTGCCACTTGGCTAATTTTTCTTATTTTGGGTAGAGATAGGGTCTTGCTGTGTTGCCAAGGCTGGCCTCCAGCTCCTGGCCTCAAGTGATGCTCCTGTCCCAGCCTCCCAAAGTGCTGGGATTATAAGTGTGAGCCAGTGTGCCTGGCACCCATTTGGTTTTTATATTGAAGAAATCTGTATAAATTGGGAGTGATGAGTTGCCTTAGAGCAGCGGTTCTCAACCTGGTGGTTGAAGGACCCTTTCATAGGGGTCGCCTAAGACCATCCTGCATATCAGATATTTACATTACAATTCATAACAGTAACAAAATTACAGTTATGAAGTAACAACAAAAATAATTTTATGGTTGGGGGTCACCAAAACATGAGGAACTGTATTAAAGGGTCACGGCATTAGGAAGGTTGAAAACTACTGCCTTAGAGGATGTTTGTAAATTAAGTGTTAAATTGTAACAGTTGTAAATTACTGGTTTTGAGCAGTAGCAGAAAAAAAAAATTTATTCAAAGCTCTTATAATATTGAACATGGAGCACAATCTGAATTAGTAACCTTTATTAAAGAGTATAATCATCTAGGATAGAATTCTCATAGACCAGCATGTGCTATGCAGTGATGCGGGATAACAGCATACTGAATAAACTCATTGAGAACTAAGTCCTCAGCCCTGTGCTAAAATCCTGACATGCACTTTATTGCTTCCTTCTCAAAGGGGCCCTGTGAAGTCAGTATTCTTGATTATCTCCATTTTACAGATGTTCAGGTTTATTCAGCCAGCAAAGTGGCACAATTAGGGATTTGATCTAAGTCATCTGATCCCCGAGCTAAAGCCAGGTCTTTTGGGACAATAGTCCAGAGCCCAGCCTTATAAGCCAGGGCTGGGTTTGAATTCATTCTGGCCCCTTTACTGTATTATACATGCAGAGGTGTGGAGTCTCAGACAAATCACCTAGCTGCTCTCAGCTGTTGGTTTCATCTCTCTAAGATGTGGGTGCTAGTTAGAGTTGCCTCCTGTTCTCTCAACTTTCTGCTCCTTTAATAGGCTTTGCTCTGACTTGTAATGCCTCTGCCGGCTTGTTCACCTGATTCTCTGTTGCTTCTAGGATGCTTCCCTTGCTCTCTGAGCCTTGTTAGTCTGCCTTGGCACTTCCCATCATCTGTTGTGATTTGCTTGCCTTCTCTCACTTCTGCACATGCACACACACACACTCCATTTCCTTTGAGCACTCCTACAGCCTCGGTGCTGATCACAGTATCTGCTGTATCTGATAGGGAGTGTCTACTTATTTGCTGTCTGTTCCCCCCTTCATCCTGCGTGTGGCTGTCCTTGCAGGCACCTGGAGTACAACAGCCTGCTAGAAGTGAACAGTGGCTCGCTCTATGGCCTCACAGCCCTGCACCAGCTTCACCTCAGCAACAACTCCATCTCCCGTATTCACCGTGACGGCTGGAGCTTCTGCCAGAAGCTGCATGAGTTGTAAGTTCCTGGGCTGTAGATGGGTTTTGAGACGCTGCCTGTAGGTGAATTCTCCCAAGCCCAGAAAGCTCTAGTCCTGCTCAGGCGGGGGTGGGGGTGGGGTGGATTTGGGTGGGAAGCAAGCTCAGAGGAAAGCATGCCAGTAGCCCTGCGCTGGACAGAGCATGGACCCCCAAATTAGTCAGACCCAGAGCAGGACTCTCAGCAATTTGAACTTAAGCTCCTTTCTGATCTCCTCTCTGCTCCCTTTGCTTTCAGATTAGTATGGGCTACAAGAGTAGCACCCAGGCTCCTGCAGGGGACCTCTGCCCCTAAGGCCAAGCCTTCTTGGGTTTGGAGAAGTGACTGAGGTAGAGGGCTATCTTGGGGAAGGGTGGCTAAAAGAAGTGTCCACACTGTAGCTCTTTTTGAGAATGACTATGCTAATGACACCAAATAGCATGTACTTCTTTAGTGAAAGGAGTTATTTGGTGGGTTTGAAATGGAGAGAGGGTCACACAGTGACAGTGGCAAATTATGTGTCCTCAGAGTTTCCCCTTCCTTCCTGGAGAAAAGCTGCCCAGGCCCTTGGCGCCACTTGCCCAGCCCGCAGTTTGCACTGCAGTAGCCTGGCCGTGGAGACTCCCCAGCAGTCCTGGGTGATGCTTACTCTTCCCTCAGAAAGTATAGGAAAGTTTGCTCAGAAAGTTTGCTCCTTTTAGACGTTTCCAAAGGGGCATCCAGGTTGGGCCAGAGAACTCCTGGGCTGGCAGTACCCAGGGTTCTGAGATCGTGGTGACAGACTCTTGAGTGAGAGGGTGCGTGGCCTTGGCCATCCCTCCAGCCAGGGCAGGGTTATCACAGCATTCCAGGGGCACAGGGAATACACTCACATTCCTCTGTTTCTGTCCCATGTTCTAAAGACCAAGTTTTTTGGGAGGGGAAAAAGAAAAGATTTTCACTGTTTGTTCTTTTAGTTTGAGATATTCTAGTTTAGTCCAGTAAGGTGTTTTTATTTTTCAGGAGTTCAGGTGGGTTTTCGCTCTCTCTCTCTTTTTTCCTTTCCTAGTCTTGGCTGTAGGAAAAAATTCACGTGCTGAAGTGAGGGGTACCAAACTTCACCGCAGTCTGTCCTCTCATGGCCTTACCAGGCAAACTCAAGGAAGTGTTTGAGCTGAATGTGAAGCCTTACAGATAATGTGTTTATCTGGTTTTCTGTGTCCTCTTCCTTCCTCCCTCCCTCCTCCTCCTCCTCTCTCACATATACACATATGGAGCCCACACGGGCCTAAAGGCTATATTCCATTAGTCCATATCTGGTAGCTCTGCCTTTGTCCCTGGGCTCACAGCCTTTGGGTTTTGTGTGTGTTGGGGTTAACCTTTGGGGGTCATCAGCAGGACACTGCAGCTGTGCATTTCACATAGTGTTGGGTGGCTTCTGAGAAGCTGTGTCCTCAGGCTGCGAGCCCAGTAGTGAGTTCCAAGGAACCCTGTGTGTGGCCAGGGCTGGGAGCTGTGGGGAAGAAGGAGAGGTCTTCTAAGTCCCCTAAGCCTGGGGACTCACTTCTCACAGTGAGGAGCAGCTGTTCTCTGTGGCCGCCAGAGGGTGTGTGAGTCCTTAGTGTCCAGGAAAGGCGTCGTCCCTCCCAGGGCGGGTCTTTGATTGAGCTCCCCACTCTGGCTGGTAGGCAACACGAAATTGTCTTCTGTGCCCTTTAGAAGGGGCATAAAAGGTCATGGAAGGGTACCTTGGCCAGTCTCAGCAGTTGCCCCATATCCAGGTGACCTTGGAGCCAGATTTAGGATTGCTATCCTGTGTGTGTTTCCCACCCCTCCTTTAAGCTAAATGCTTTAATTGCAGGTGAGGATCTAATTTTGTACTCTTGCCAGGACTTTGGGACTGATGGACAACATGACCATTTGGTCCCCGTTACCTTTAAAAACTCGTTAATCTTCTCTGACTTTATTTTCCTTTTTCCTACCCTAGCCCAGATTACCCATTTTTCAATGGTAGGTGACCAGTATGTCAAGTGACCAACCCAGGGCTATGTCAAGTGTGGCAGTGCTGGGAGGGAGGTTGGATTCTGACACTCAGGCAACGTATGTCGTTTTTTCTGCTCCCAGCAGGGTCATACTCAGAGGTGACCTGGGCTACAGGGCACCTGGGCCAGAGAGCCTGCAGTCCTGGCTAAAGTGGGAGGTGTTGGTGTGGCTTCCCAGGCAGTGGCCAGTGGTGCCCTCTGCTGGCCAATGTGCAGAGTAATGGGGGGCTCCCTGGCTCACTGTCAGAACCCACTGGGGTCCTGTCCAGATTCTCAGGCCTTTCCCATGGGAGGTCTTTGTAGGCTGATCAAGACCAGCCGTGAACACAGGCATATGGAATCCTCACAGTTGAATGGACACCCTTATGTCTGTGACCTACATGACCAGGCTGACTCCAGGCCTCTGGAGTCAGGCTAGATGGATGTTGGGCCCTGATGAGTTTCTAGCTATATGACCACTGATTCCTTTGGGATTTCTGTGGGAGTGTGCATGCGTGTGTGTGAATGTGCTTGTGTATATGTCCCTTTCCCACTGAGACCTGCCTGGCTTATGGCACAGTGTTCAGGAGAGGAGAGGGGAGAGCAGGCAGGTGTGACACGGTGGTGACATTGCCTCCCCGACCTCCTCCCTACCCTCTTAGGGTACTATCCTTCAACAACCTGACACGGCTGGATGAGGAGAGCCTGGCGGAGCTGAGCAGCCTGAGTGTACTGCGCCTCAGCCACAATGCCATCAGCCACATTGCAGAAGGCGCCTTCAAGGGACTCAAGAACCTGCGAGTCTTGTATGTCTTTCACTCTTGATAGAACAAAGGGTCCCTTGTAGGGAGAACACAGTGGGGAAAACCAGCTGCTTTGGTTGAAGTCCATTCTTATTGGCTTCGTGTCAGAATTGGATCCAAAGCTGACTTGTTATGTGTGCAAAATCTCAGACTTTATAATCAACAGAAAAAGAACTGGTTGAACAGAAAAATCTCTCCTATCCCCCAGGGTGGTACCCAATAAATTATTATCAAGTGGTAACTGCCACACTGCTGAGCAGGTTGCTGTGCTCCCCCTGTTGTCAGGAAAAGCTTCCCAGAGTATCCGGAGCATGGGACAGCAGCTGGGGGGTCCAATTTTTTCCAATCTGGAGTTGCAACTTCCATTTTTAAGTCCCAAATATTTTTTCTCCAAGCTGAGTGAACATTTCAGTTCCTCTTTTGGTCCCAGCACTTGATCTTCAGCATGCCCTATGTCCAGGATGCCTTGTTCCAGGAGAGGTACTTAGGGAATCCAGGTCTTTGTACCCCACCCCATTAGGGGTTGTTTAACAAAGCTGAGGTGATAATACCATTTCCCTGTAAATTCCTAATGAGGTGGGGGTGCCAGAAATTGCTGCAGGATGCTTTTCTGGGACTTCTATAAAACTCTTCCATTGTTGGCCTCTGGGAACTTCCAAGGAACTGTTAGCATAAAGCCCCCCAAGAGGTAGTGGAGATAGGGGCAGTGGGCTCAGAGGCTACCTTCCTAGGCATGTGACAGAGAGAAAGGCCTCTGCACTTGCACCTGGCAGTCGGCTCTAATGCAGAGCCATTGTTGGGAGTGTGAAAGAGTAGGGAGCCAAGCTATTCAAGCAGGGTCAGCCTGTGAACCCTCACAAGGCCTGAATAACAAGCCTGAGAACATTCAGACCGAGCGGCCAGAAAGAAGAGAAAAACTTTGGCAGCCAGGACTAGGAGCAGGGAGACAGGCACACAAAGCCACAGACCCGGTCCCTGGTTTTTTCAGTAGGAAGATAATAGGGAGGAACCCTTTGAAAGAAGTTCCTTCCAGAAGCAAAATCTCAGCTCTGAGCTTCCGGCTATAAAGTAAAGGTCAAAGCATTTATTTCCCTCTCCAGTCAGAGCTCCCCTCCCTTTCCACTGGCAGCATGGAGTCTTTCTGAAGGTTCTCATGGGGGCCAAGAGCAGCATCCTTTTCTGTTCCTGGCCCCTGTCTGTAGGAGCTTGAGAAAGGAAAGTTTAGGAACCGAGAACCTTATGAAAAGTTGGAGTGGATAGATTGGGGGCCTGGATGCCAGGTGTGATGTCTCACCTGGGCACGGTGACCCACCCTTGGAAGCTGGGAGGCCACTGATTCACTGGCCTTGGGATTTGCATTATTGCTGGGGCCTGGGCTGAGGAATTGGCCTCATCTCCCCAATCCTGGCGAGTGGGTCACAAGTCTGACTCAGCACCCAGATGTCCTCACTGGCTCTGAGTCTGCGCTGTGCAGGCCTGGGGGGGAGATGAGCTCTGGGCTCACACCCACTAGCCAGCACAGAGGGGCCCCAAGAGGGTCTGTGCTGGGGCCTTTTTCTTTACCATCCTTTCTTCCTCCATATGCTTTCCACAGTTTCTTATTCAAGTCCAGAGAAGGGACTTTGGTTGGTGTGAGAGCAGATGGGAATCTTAAGGAACTTTTCAGACTGGTGCTCGGTGCCAGGGACCAGATTAATGCTCCATGAGGGTAGAAGACAAACCAGCCTCTCTCTGCTGCCTCCCTTTCCCAGAGCGTGGCCTTCTCAGACAGGAAGCAGCAGATGGAACCTGGGGAAGCTTTGTGGTTTTTTTATTTTTATTTTTTGGAGACAGAGTCTCACTATGTCGCCCTTGGTAGAGTGCTGTGGCATCACAGCTCACAGCAACCTCAAGACTCTCGGGCTTAAGCGATTCTTTTGCCTCAGCCTCCCAAGTAGCTGAGACTATAGGCACCTGCCACAACACCCGGCTATTTTTGTTGTTGTTGTCGTTGTTTAGCAGGCCTAGGCTGGGTTCAAACCCTCCAGCCCTGGTATATGAGGCTGGTGCCCTAACCACTGAGCTATGGGCACCAAGCTAGAAGCTTTATGTTTGAGGAATGTCAGCTTTTTTGAAAGGTAGAGCAGGCCTGGCCACCCTGGAATGTGTGTAGAACAGGACTTTCCTCCAGGGCCACACTTCTGTCCCTCGTACTTACAGCTGGGCTTCTAGGCTTCATCTAGCTGACTGCAGCTTCCAAGTGGCAGGCTGGGTGGGTGCCTGGTGCCCCTTTCATGCTCACACTGAGCAGTGAGCTTGCGTTCTGTTCTCTTCCCAGGGATCTGGACCATAATGAGATTTCAGGCACAATAGAGGACACAAGTGGTGCCTTCACAGGGCTTGACAGCCTCAGTAAGCTGTGAGTATCCCCAGCGTGGAGCTCCATGGCGTGCAAGGATGCTCCTGCAGTGCCCCGCACACATCCCTGTTCCGGGCCCAGACAGAGCAGAGCTGGCTCCGTGTAAATCACTCCCTGCCCCCCATCCCTCACTGCCATCGTATAGATGTTTTGTTTGGGGAGAAGAGACTGAAGACAAGAGTGGAGAACTTCCCCGCTCTCTGTTGGCAGGAGCCTCCTTTCTTGTTCTCCTGGGCACTGGGGCCTCTGGGGCTGAAGACCGGGTGTTCAGTGGCCTAGTAGAGCTTCTCTTAGGCTCAGTTTGCAAATGATGTCAAAACAGTTAAACTTTTTGTTGTCCTTTGTATAAAGGAGTCTTGCCCTCTTACTCGATTTCTAGAAGTTGTACGACTTATGTAAAGCTGAATGGCTTGATAGTGTTGAGGCCCTGTCCATGTTTTTGTTGTCAATTATGATCTCAGATGGAAATAGTCACTACAAAGTGTAATAGTAATAGCTATTCTGAATTTAAGATTTAGGGCCTTTTTGACCCCAGTCCCTAGGATTTGCCAGTTATTCTTATAATCACATGTCATGTGTGTTACACCTCATGATCTCCAGGGATTTGTATGTAGCCTTTTTTTAATCATTGAGGAAAGAAAAATCAAGGCATTTCTACTTTTACTGAGACTACCCAGCTGGCAAGCGGGCAAGGTCAGGATTTGTCACTCTCACTTTGGAGCCCATGTTCTTTGTCCCTTGGCCTGCCCTGTTTTCTCTGCATCTCACCAGCACTTTCTGCAGATGCCACCTAGGAAAGGTGCGGGTGGGAGAGGGTTTGGAGTAATCACTGTTTGGAGATGAACAGGAGGAGAACAAGACAAACAGCTGTCTGCTACCATTCAGTTCCCCAACCCATCCTCAGTGACAGGGAACTGAGCAGAGTGCAAATACAAAGTAATATTTTGTGAGTCCTAGTAGAGCTGGGTGATTTAGGAAAGCCCTCAGTGGGGAGAGCCTTTTTGTATACAAAAGTAAATGCTTCTGATGTATTTACAAAAATGTGGCTTTTCACGCTTTTTATACCAGGAGTGTACTGATTGGGAAAAACCATTTTGTCTGTCTGAGGATTGCATTTCATCTTGAGCTGCCTGTGCTCTGATGGCATGTCAGAAATGCTTATCAGCTTTTCTCTTCTTATCCCTAAAGTAATGCTCCCCTTCCCTCAACCTCCTGGCCCATTTGACCATGGTGAGCCTGGAAGCGCTAGGAGCAGGTGGAGCTGGGGTGCAGGCAGTTGTCAGCAAGCTGAGCTTCAGGCTCAGGATGTGGCTGCTTGGTGGAAGCAGCTTGGCATAGGCCTCCCCTGGCCTTGGCCATGAGTGACTGCTGAGTAAAGGTGGGGAGAGCCAGGTTCTTCGTGGGGCATGTCCTCCCAATGGAGCCTGAGCTGTTTTGGGGTGTTGTGCTATCAGGAGACTTCCTTGCCAGCGGAAGAAGGGCCTGCTCTCTGCTCCTTGGTATTGGTGCCCACTTCCATCTACTAGTCTCGGTTCAGTGAGTCTGTCTGAACCCAAGAAGTCAGCCCAAACCTATTTTCCTCATGTGTTGGTTGATATGGCCTCCATTAAAGTAGTGTCTCCACACTGACCCAGTCCAGAGATCCCTGGAAACTTGTTAAAATGCAGGGTTTCAAGCCCTACCCCACCCAGCTTCTCTGAATCAGAATCTTAGTGCTAGAGGGCTAGAGGCTCTGTTTGTGTTTTAAAAAGAGAGAGAGAGATACATACACACAGGAGAAATTAGGACAATGACAGGAGTTCCTTAATTTGATTAAATATATGTTGTCAGTTATTTAAGTGTGATGGCATCACAGTTAGGTTGCAAAAGAAAAAATCCTTTTCTTCTTGAATAAAAAAGTAGATAATGTGATGACTACGGTTCGTCTTTCAGCTAATCCACCTGTGTTAGGGAACAACTGTGTGTAGAGGTGGAGATGAACGAGACTGGCACAGTTAGAGAGATAGGCACATGGGGTTCGTGAGACTCTGCCATCTCCCTGCAATGTTGTGTGGAAATTTCCACATTAAAAGGGAACAAAAAAAGTAAATGTTTTCCACATGATCCAGGTGCATAGGCCTAGTTATAAACCACTGTGTTTGACATATGGTAGGTGTGTGGGAGGGAGGGAAAGAGGGAGGACCCAGTGCTGCTTTGGTCCCTTCTCCACCTAGTCTCCTAGGACTCCTCTGGGAAAGCTCTGTGCCGTGGCTGGAGAAGCAGCCACAACACTGTATTACCCCATGTCAGTGGCCCAGTACCAAGTCTGTGGGGTCCACTGAGAAGTGGGGCATGTGTCAGCAGTGAGAAGGGCTGGCTCCTGAGCTGCCATGTCAGATGCCCTGATCCGTCCTGCAGAGTTGGCAACCAGTGTCCTCTCTGGGTTTGCTGTGGCGAGCTTGAGGGGCTGGTGCTCAGGGATCTGCCTCTTGAGAAGGGAAAGATTCTTGCCTTCACTGACTTAGTCAAGGATCTGAGATCCTTTCCACCAGATGAGAAGCCAGACCTAAGTTGCAGCATTCCTGGGAAGGGGAGCAGGAAGACACAGAGGCCACTCCAAGAGGCCTGGGCCGGTGCCGCCTGTGGGCTCCACCTGCTGAACACGGTCACCGGGACGAGTTCTTTAGGCCGCACCCTCCGAGCAGGGCAAGAATGCCTTAGTCTCCACCTCCTGCCTTTCTTCCAAGTTTGCCCAGGATTCTTATATTAATACCTCTCTGCCCTGAGAGAGGCCCGTTTCAAAATGGTTATAGGGTTTCCTGTTGGGAGCCTGCATAATGCACAGAGTCAGTATGTAAGGGGGAAGGGAGGATTTCTGGAGCTCAAATTACAGGCAGAGGAGGAGCAGCAAGTGACTTGTGTGTGTGCAGGTGCCTGCCTGACAGTCCTTGCCGCTCGCTGGTGGCTTTCCTGGGGAGGGGTGGAGCCCCACATAGGGCAGTGTGAGGGACGTGCTTGTGTTGGGGGGAATGTGCAAAACTAGATGAGGAGGCAAAGCCTGGGTGGGGCTGGGCTTGCAGAGTGGGATTTGTTGTAGGGGTTGCATGTCCGCCTTAGCATTGCCCCCGTGCCTGCCATCACTGCGTCACACGCTGAGCAGCCTGAGAGCCCTTGGCTGGGCTGGGGAGTGGTGGATGGGAGGGTCTGACAGGTGACTCTCCTGGCTTGCTGTCTGCTCTAAGTTGGTGCTGAGGAGACTAGGCTGGCTGTCCCTTCCCTGGGACCCCGGCTGTGGGACAGAAAGAATGTCCTCCCAGCCCACAGCTACAGCTCTCCTTTTTCCTTCCAGCAGGCCTTTATTAGAGCCATCCTGGATGCTGGCCTGAGCTCCTCCCCCAGCTCCAGATGTCTGTTTGGGGAGGGTAAGGACCAATTTAATCCACCAACAGGATGATTAGCCCCTGCATAATTGAGAATTTGAGAATTTGTTTTATTGCTATTGTCACCATTAGAAATAACAGCATGCCCTCATTGTAAAAGAGGTCAATGTGACTAATATTTAATGGATGAAATAAAGCACAGCTTTTTCCTGGATCTAGTTTACGGGAGATTTCACTAAACAGTTCAATACGTTTTTACTGGGACCTGGAGCCTGCAGTGCCTCGGCCTGGGGGATCTGATTAAGTGTAGAAGTTGGCAGCGGTCTCTGGAGTGCTCAGGGGTTTAGTGCCCCATGAGCTGTAATCTGCTGGCTAGTTCTGTGGTTGAGGAGCCTAAGTTCACATGGCCACTGGGTTGTCTGTGTGTTTGGTTTGTTTGTCTTAAAATAAGTTTTCAGCTCCTGCTGAGAGGTTGCAAAAAATCATTTCAGACTGAAATTGTTTGCACATCCATGCGGATTGCCTCTCAGAGAGAGAAAAGGCTGAAGGGTCTTTGGCCTGTTTGCCCCTTCAGCCTCCGGAGACAGGAAACAGAGCTGGTTTTCTCTGAAGGCTGAACTCATAGTTACCATAGGGGTATGCCTAAATGAAGGCCCCCAGGAAGGAGTCTTGTTTCTGATGAAACTGAGAGTCAGGAAGCCCCAGCAGTGAGGCACCCCCCAAGGGGACTACGCGTCTGGCAGGCCCATGGGAGCAGATTGAGCCACTGCCTCCTCCTGTGGCTCTGGGTGGACATGTGTCTGGGGAGGCAGCCTCCTGCACCTGCCCAGGCACTCCCGAGCCCACTGCAATTAGGATGAAGCTCGGGCATGTGGTGGGCGAGGGCCAGGGTGTGCTGCCATGTTCGGTCTTCTTCAGGGCTCACATTTCATTTCTTTTCTTCCTTTCAGGGAGGGACTGGTGCGTTTTGTCTTCCTTTGTGGGTCCCAGTCTTAATGCAGGTTGAAGGTAGAGCTGGCTCATTGTCAATGGGCTCCTGGACAAGGCATTCCCAGACTGGCTATCAGCACAAGCCTCTCCCCTGCCCACCTGCACATTGCTGCCAGTAGGTCCTGTGCTAGACCTGTTAATTCTGAGAATCCCAGGAGTTGGCTCCCAGCAATCAGTGTCTCAGCAGTTAGCAAGCCCTTTAGGTAATCTTGGCAGACCTTAAAGTTGGTGAGTCCCTGTAGCTGCTGGGCAGCAGCACTGAGAGTGCTTCCCTGGCAGGCAGCTTCCTGTGCCAGCCAGTCCAGAGGGAGTGCCTTTGGTGGGTTCTCAGAGAACTGAACACAAGGAGGAAAAACTTGATGCCCTTTATTCCAGCACACTCAAGGACCTCCCCTATTTAGGGACAAACCTCCCTGCATTATTCAGCCCCAGTGAAGCACTCAGTTCTTCCATGTGTATTACAAGGGACAGACTTAGGTTTCTGAGAAAACTCTAATAGGTGCTGCTAAGGTTGGGATTGGAACTGCCTGGAAGCAGGAGCCCCTCCTCATGGGTAGGCAGTCCAGGGGGATAAACTTGGAGGTTGTCTTTTTTGGACCAGTCTTTGTGAGATTCGATAAGCCTCAGCCCCATTAACATCACGTAAAATCTGGGTCTGGCTCAAGGGGCCAAAGCACTGGGGCCTTCTACAGGCCCTGAATCAGACAGAGATGCAGCTCATCGTACCTGCATGCTGGCTGCCCAACAGCCATGCAGCCACCCGATGAGTACCCATTTTCCTGTCTTCTTCTTACCTCTTTTGGAAACTTTTATCCCCAAAATGTAGGTCTCAGAAGTAGGTGGCAGTTTTAATTTCACGGTTTTCCATAGTACCTTCTCTGACTCAGCTTCCTCTCACTGAATCAGTAACCAATCCCCTCTCTCCTGTGAGGCCATCACAAAACTTTACCCCCACACCCCCTTGGGTGGTCCTTAGAGAGAGCCCAGGATGGACACGATGACTTCCTACTTCACACTGCGGGTCCCTTTTTAGGCCAGATGGTACATGCAATTCCAACCTGTCTTCACTATTAAATTCTAGTAAAGATAAAAGTGTTTCATTTCAGAAAGGGGGAGGGCTCATATCCCAGACCTGTAATCTCTGCACAGGTCAGCTTTCCACCTGCCCCTCACTGCACAAACCTCTCAGGTAGCAGTACCCTAATCGTGTGTTCTCTTTCTCCCAACCCTCCCTTGTCTGTCTCTCTCCTCCTCCTCCCCCCTGCAACATTTCTGAATGTTTGGAAACTACAGGAATCTGTTTGGAAATAAGATCAAGTCTGTGGCTAAGCGAGCATTCTCAGGGCTGGAAGGCCTGGAGCACCTGTGAGTATCTTGCCAGACCCTGCCTAACATGCAGACTGCCAAGTGCAACTGCCGGGGAAGTCTGCTAGCAATTTAATCGCATCTTTGTAAACTGAGAAACAGGCTATTTGGAAAGACCAGCTGCTTCCTTCTCATTATAAGTCAGCTTCAACTTTGGCCTTTATTTTGCCTATGCCAGGAACAGTTACAGAACATATGGCCACTTGGTGTGTTCCCAATTAGTACAACTGGTATGTGTATAAATACCTTCCACCCTCCCACCGTGCAGCCTCCCCACTACACTGGCTCCTTCCTGGGGCCCTGGGCAGTGGCCGCTTCCATTAGGCGCCTCGTCCTGCCTGAGCCTGATACCCCCACAAAAGCAGCTAGACAGTGTGATACACATGTGGACTCCACAGGAGCTTTCCTTCTGGTGTGCTTGCTCCTAAGACCCTGGGACGAAGGGGACAAAGCCACCCTGAGACATACAGGCTGTTGCCCTGTGGGGCAGATGCCTCTAGTATATGATTCCTAATTTATTCCTTCTTTGGATCAAGTTTGACCTTAATCGTGTTGTGAAGGTTTTGCGTGTTGATGTACAGAGTGGACCTCAACCTGCTTTGATGCTGCCGTTAAGGCTGGCTTGGTTCCAGAGGTATCCCTGGGCTTGTGTCAACATGTATGAATGACAGCCATCTGCAGTGGAGTTGGGTCCCATGGCTGGCTAGGGAGCATGGGTCATCTGTGAAAGCAGTGCTGTCCAGGGTTGGACCTATGGTTTTCTTTGTGTGAGTAACATGCTCTGTTTCAGGAACCTTGGAGAGAATGCAATCAGGTCTGTCCAGTTTGATGCCTTTGTGAAGATGAAGAATCTTAAGGAGCTGTAAGTACCTGACTTCTGTGGGTCTAACATGAGTGGAGACTTTAAATAAGATACACCTGTGATTGCTTTATTCTCACTTTACATAAGGCCTGTGATCATTTATAGCACCTATGTAAGTGTTGTCCTTACAAAAGTGTCCTTACAATAAGTGGGGCTTATTCTGGTTCAGGAGCTGGCAAACAGCTTCTTAAAGGGCCGCACGGTAAACATTTTGGACTTTGTAGAGCACAGGGTCTCTGTCTTGACTGCTCAGCTGTGTTGCTGTAGTGGGAAGCAACCATAAATAATAAACAAGTGGGTGGGGCTGCGTGCCCATAGTTCATATCGACAAAAGCAGATAGTTTGCCAACTACTGTTCTAAGTAGATAATGTGAAATAAAGTATCTTTTATGAAGTGGATAATCACCCATTTACTTATGTCAAGGACAAGTTTTCACTTTGCCTAAAGTGAAGGCCCTCCATTGGTGAAGAGCTGGTGGGCTGTGAGTAGGGTAGAGACATCAGCAAGTGCTCATTGGCATGGGGGTGCCCACCCCACACCTCTGCGAAGCCCCCAGAAAGGGTTATAGGTAATGGCACCATCATAGACATTAACCAGGGGCTCTTGGGTGCCAAGGTTCGAAGAGGAGCTAGTCGAGGTGCGTTGGTTGCAACACCCATGTTTCCTTTCTTTTTCCTGGACAAGAATCTGATTCTGCAGCCAGTAAGTTTTAGCTTTTATCAGTTCCCTGATGGTATAGCTAGCTTTTTAGAGGTGCTGACAAAATGGCAGTTGCCAGAGGGTGGTCTTTGCATGCTGACCTCATCCCCATGCTGAAGCCACTCCTGGTGGACCCTCGGCAGGGAGGGTAGGAATAGGGAAATGGGGTGCAGTCCCTGTAGCTCTTTCAGCCCTACAGTTCTGCTTTTGTCTATCTGGGTAGGATGTACTAACAAGAAGGGATTCCCCTGCTGCCCTTCTAGGGAAGAGAGGAAACAATTCTAGACCACTTGAGAAGGCTAGATGAGGGGATGGATATGTGATAAAATAGAGTAAAACATAAATTGCAAAAGACAAGTGGTGGGTTTGTGGGCATTCCCATAGAGTTCTTTTAACTTTTCTGACTTTGAAACTTTCAAATACAATATTAGGAGTAAAAAATACCTGATTCAATGGGAAGAGAGTATTTTGAGGGATGGAGGGGGAAAAAGATTTTCCTTATGGCCTCTTAAGAGACTGTTTCTACTCAGGAAGAGCTGGACCCTTCCAGAAGCTTGGGCCTCCCCCAGTGTGCCTCTGCATGATTCTGGAGGCTCAGCCTCGGTTCCCTGCCTGGGTTTCCCATCAGCCTCGGCTCATACCCAGTTGGGGCTGGCCCTGGGCCCAGTCCTCTGCTGGGAGAAATGGTTAATTCCACTTGGTCATTTTCTTCTCCCCATCGGATCAAGGCAGGTTGTGCTGTGCACTTAGTCATCCTCTGGGTAACTTTCCACAGGCAATGATTAGAAACACACTTTGAGTTGGAATTGTGAAAACATAACCATGTGAGCCAGCGAAGATTGGGATGGCTGGAGACATGAGCCACTGAGGGCAGCGCCTGTGGGCTGTTGACAAGGCTGTGCTTTCTGCATTGATGGGAGATTAGCAGGAGTGTGTGTAGAGCCAGGGCTGCCCACAGCCCCACCGTCCAGTCTGCCCACCTAGCCTTTGTCTTTATAGTAATGGCGTGTATGCGCTGGGGGCGGTCAGGGCTCAGTGCCTTCACTGCTGTCTGGCCCCAGTCCCTCCTATCTGTCCTTTTCTCTCCACTCCAAATAACTACCATCTTTCTGGGGTCTGGTATCCTAAGGTGGGTTTCATCAAGTTTCATCAGAGGCAAGAAATCCTCAAAGGCGTAAAGCCCAACCAATCCACTGAATGTACACTGTGAGGCTTACCCCTTTCCACACACATCTGATCAAGGATAAATGTCAAGTTGGTTTTCCCCAGTTTGTTCCTGTGGCTTAAGTTATGTCCCTGGTTCTACGTTAAGTGCATAAAGTCTCACAGTGGTGGTCAGCAGCTGCCTCTGAGTGTTTGCCTACAATGCCCAAGTTATCTTGCTTGACAATGTGGAACCACCCTCTTTTTTTTTTTTTTTACTTTTTAAATTTATTTAAATTTTTTATTAAATCATAACTGTGTACATTGATGCATTTATGGGGTATAGCATATTGATTTAATACACAATGTGAAATGCTTACATTGAACTGAGTACCACATCCATCACCTCCCTTATTTATTTGTTGTGGTATGACAGTTATACTCTTCTCTTAATGGTTTTGAAATGTACCATTGCATCATGCACATTAGGTGAGGTTCCCCCAAATATCGTCCCTCCTCCTACCCCCCCCCCCCCTTCCCTCTACTTTCTGGACTATATGTTTTACCATTCATATGAATATGTAGGTGATTATATATTGATTTCATAATAGTATTGAGTATATTGGATACTTTTTCCCCCACTTTAGAGATATTTTACTAAGAAGTGTATGTTCTTAGGTAAACATAAAAGATGTGCAGTCCTCATCTTTTTTATGGCAGCATAGTATTCCATGGTGCACACATACCATAATTTGTTGATCCATTTCTGGGTCGATGGGCACTTGGGCTGTTTCCATGTCTCAGCAAATACGAATTGGGCTGTAACAAACATTCTGGTGCAAATGTCTTTGTTGTAAAATGATCTTTGATCATCTGGGTATATCCCTAGTAGAGGAATTGCAGGGTCAAATGGTAGGTCTACTTTTAGTTCCTTGAGTATTCTCCAAACTTCTTTCCAAAGAGATTGTATTTGCTTGCATTACCATCAGCAGTATAGAAGTGTTCCTTTCTCTCCGCATCCACGCCAGAAACACACCCTCTTGATAGGGAGCTGGAAGTGCTCTGACAGTGGGAGGCTGCCGAGTCCCTGGTGCCTGGGACATCCTCCCCAGCCACCTCACAGACTCCTTCTTGGGAAGCTCCCCTCCCTGTGTGTTGCATTGGAATTGGCTGTTTTCTCCTGATTAGCCATGAGGGCCCTTCTGCCACCTGCGGTAACTCAACAGGATAACCCTCCAGATAACTCTCAGCAGAACACTACCTGCCCATTACATAAAAATACAAAAATCTCATGCTCATTGTAAGGTCTATTACCAGTTAGCATTCCAGTTAGAACTGTTTTGAAGTAAGTTAGTTCAGTCTTTGGAAAATCAATTTACAAAATTATTTCAATAAGATTCTTGAATCATCTGGGAATAGGGAGAGGAGGAACAGGAGGGAAGGGAAGAGATTTGCCTAATGGGTAAAGCCATGGGTATCTGGCTTAAATTTCATTCTTCTTTGCTGTTCACTAGTTTGACAGCTCCTCTGCTCATTAAAAGGCCAGAGTGAAATAGAACACAAGAAGTCAGTTCATTGGGTGGCTTTGTTGACAGTGGTTAGTGCAGGAGGTGGCTACTGCCATACGTGATGGTTTTGTCACATTTCTAAGCATACCTGCACCCACTTCGTGTTGCTGCATATCAGAGACACTTTGTTACAGGGAAACCTGGTCATCTTGGGGTCTCCCCTCACCTGATGTGCTGGCCGTCACTCTTCAGCTCAGAGCCTTGAGGTCTTCCAGGAACAGGGCAGCTAGACTCTGGTTGACTTATCTTCAAGTGACTCCTCAGGAAGGAATGTCCACTGAGATGGTGATTTGGATTTCTGTTTAAAAATTTATCCTCAGTTGCTGAGAAATGAGAAAGAAAATATTGTCTGTTTTGGTTGGAGCCTCACAAAACCAAAGTTGTGCATTCTCATGCTCCCTGGGCAGTGGCAATTAACTAACAAGCACTATTTAGGGAGCAGAGCCGAATTCTGCTGGCCTCCTGAACAAGGCTGGTGCTGAGATAAACACAACAAGCAAGAGGGCAGCCTGTTGGCGAGGCTTACATTTGGAAGTAAGGAAACATACAGCTTTGCCAATCGAAACATAACAGCCATATAGGAAAAGAGCCCTTTTCAGAACTTGTTACAGAAGTTGAATACACTCTTGAGTTTGGAAGCTCTAAGTAGCTTATTGGGAAAGTGGGAAAAACCAGAGAAGGGGTGGGACAGTGGCCACTTACCTGCTGGATGTATCACAGGCCAGGAAAGGTGTAAGGTATGTCCGGAGTCATGTAGGAACAAGTGTCTATCTTAGAACATGGGGAAACTCCAGGTTTTTGCTCCTCAAGATGTGGTCCTTAGAGGTGCTAGCACCACCTGGCAGTGTGTTAGACATGAAGAATCTTGGGTTCCACTTCTGATTAACTCAGTGAGAAACTGCATTTTATCAAAATCTCTAGGTGGGTTATATGGTTATGTGCACTGGTCTTGGGTCATTAAAAAACTGTGAAAAAGATTGCCTCCCCTCCCCGCCCCCCATCTTCTAGCTTGCTTTATTTTTTCTTTTGAGACAGAGGGCAGCATCTTCCACTAAGCTTGGCTAGCTTTCTATTTTTACTAGAGACAGGGTCTCGCTCTGGCTTAGGCTAGGCTTAAACTCCTGAACACAAGCAATCCACCTGCCTCCAGGCGTGATTCCAGGCATGACCCACCCACCATGCACACCTGCTTACTGTTGTTTACATGAGAAGCTTACTGGAGGTGACTGAATCTTTGGTGTATAAAGAGAATATATCCCTCCTTTGCAGCCATACTGGAAACATCCATTTTTGTTTTTCTTTCAGCCATATCAGCAGTGACAGCTTCCTATGTGATTGCCAGCTGAAGTGGCTGCCCCTGTGGTTAACAAGCAGGATGCTGCAAGCCTTTGTGACAGCCACCTGTGCCCACCCTGAGTCATTGAAGGGCCACAGCATCTTCTTGGTGTTGCCAGAGAGTTTCGTGTGTGGTAAGACCGACTTTGTGACTTTTCCTTTTTCTCACACAGGACCAGGAGGAACTCTTCATTATGGAAGTAATCCCTGTGATGAGAGTAATTACAAATCAGCTTCTGGATGCAATTGATTTCCCACTGAAACCACACACGGTATTCACCGTACAGTTGCCTCATTATGTGGTTCTTGCAGAACATGCATTTAATCAGAAGGGAATATGAGTTGGTTCAGTTACAAATCAGAAAAATCAGTTACAGGAGGATAGTTCTGTTTCAAAAGACCTGTGGTGCCTGGGTTTAGCTGTGAACTTAACTCAGTGTATGAAGCTGGGGTTTTAATGTATGTTTCTTTCCAACCCCAAGAATGAAAGGTTAAATGCAGAAAGAGCGAGTCTCAGGAGAACAGTCGCTATAGAAAAAATAATCTCTTGATGTTGTCCTTCACTCTTGCTGTTTCTCCAGACCACTGAAATCTGCATTTGCAACTTTGAATTCTTTCTTCCTTCTGATTATTGGAATGTAGCTTTTGCCATCTTTTTGAGCAGGGGTGGTCAGGATCCAAGTTTAGTTGCACAGAAAGAGCTTAGAAAATGCTGAACAGCCAAATACACACACACATGTATGTGCATGCACTAACTCATGGTCAAGATGTGGTCAAAGAATGAGCTGAGTTTTGAGTTGATCCTGGTTTTGCTCTAAGCAGGAGGGAGGGTGGGAATTCCAGGCCTGACTAGAGCAGCTATGCCGGTGTGGGCCCCTCCCGTCTCCCCTGAGTCTTGGGATCTCTGATGGGATGCTCCTCACCAGGGCTCACTTAGCAGTATGGGGATCCCTGCAGGTTACTTCTCTGTCCTACTTTTTGGCCATAGTAATAGCTCCCCTTCCCCACTTCTGAGAGCAGGCTTCCAGAATTTTCTCTGGACCCAGACCAGGAGGAGTCGTGAACAGACTGTGAGCATTGCAGCAGCCCTCCAAAGTGAGCTTTTTTTACTGACCTGTCTCATGGGGCCTTCTGAGTGAAATCTAAGGCCGCATGGCACCTTTTAGGCACAAAATGGCTACAATCCATTGTTCATCAAGTTCTTGACCATTAAATTATCTATAGAGCTCCCTACAATTAAGCTTCCTGCCCTTTCTTCCCTCCTCCCTGCCATAGGATGGTCTTTCCCTTTAGATGAGCCAGGTGGCAATGGCATGTTCTGGATTGAAGAGTTGTTTATTTCACTTCTCCCACTCCTCTGTGAAAGCTCTGTGGGAGTCTCCCACTCCTTTTTAGAGAAGTGAAACATCATTTCACACCAAGTAGGATAGCTAGAGTCCAAAATTCAGGCAGTAACAAGTGTTGGTGAGGTTAGGGAGCAGTCTGAACCCTCCCATACTGCTCAAGGGAGTACAGAATGGTATAGATACTTTGGAAAATGGTCTTGGCAGTTCTCAGTTAAACACAGAGTTATGACGTGACGCAACAATTCCATTTCTAGGTATGTAGGAAAATACATGTCTACATAAAAACTTCTACATGAACGTTCATAGCAGTGTTACTCAGAATAGCCAAAAGAGGGAACAACCCAAATATCCATCAGCTGATGAATAGTGGAATATCATGAGGCCATGAAAGGAATCAAAAATCCTACAGTATGGGTGAACTTTGAGACTCTTACACTAAATGAAAGACCTTGGTCATAGAAGATCACATATTATGTGGTTCCATTCATCTTTAATGTCCAGAATAGGGAGATCTACAGAAGTAAAAAGTAGATCAGTAATCGCCTACGGCAGGGGAGGAATGGAGGGTAAAGTGGTAATAGCTAAAAAGTTCAAGGTTCTTTTCGAAGTGATGAAAATGTTTTAAAATTTACTATGGTGCTGGTTGCATATATTTGTGAATAAACTAAAAAGCATTGAACGTGACATTTCATAAGGGTGAGCTATAAATGAACTATATCTCAAAGCTGTTTTTAAAAGATGAAATTTGCATGCCATAAAAAATTTACTTCTAGAATGTTCAATTCAGTGGTTTTTAGAATATTCAAAACTTAGGTAATCAACCATCACTACTATCTAACTTTAGAACATTTCCATCACCCCTGAAAAATCCCATACCTCTCCTATGCCCAGGACCCTGCAAGAACTGATCTACATTGTATCTCTAATGCTTTGCCTATTGTGGACATTTAATGTAAATGGAACTATACAATATGTGCTCTTATGTAAACTGGCCTTTCACACTTAGAATAATTTTTTTTTTTTTTGAGATAGAGACTCACTCTATTGGCCTGTCTAGAGTACATTGGCATCATTATAGCTCACTGCAACCTCAAGCTCCTGGGCTCAAGCAGTCCTCCTATCCCAGCCTCCAGAGTAGCTGAGACTATACACATGCCATGGCACTTGGCTAATTTTTTCTATTTTTAATAGAGTTGGAGTCTCATTCTTGCTCAGGCTATTCTCAAACTCCTGAGCTGAAGCCATCCTCCCATTTCAATCCTCTTAGAGTGCTAGGATTACAGGTACGAACCACTGTGCCCAGCCTCCCTTTAGTGACTATTTGCATCTATTTGCATCTAGACTATGTGTAGTCTAGACAGCATATATCTGGGTCATGATTTTTTCCCATTATAGTAATCCTTTTTTTTTTTTTTTTTCTTGTGACAGAGTCTTACTATGTTGCCCTCTGTAGAGCGTGCAGCACAGCTTACAGCAACCTCAAACTCTTGGGCTTAAGTGATTCTCTTGCCTCAGTCTTCCAAGTAGCAGGGAGTACAGGCGCCCACCACAACACCTGGCTATTTATTGGTTGTAGTTGTCATTGTTGTTTGGCAGGCCTAGGCCAAGTTTGAACCTGCCAGCTCTGGTGTATGTGGCTGGCACCCTAGCCACTGAGCACCAAGCCAATCTTTTTTAATAGAGGTATTTAATCCACTTACTTTTAATGTAGTTACTAATATGGTAGGTAGAGTTTGCTTCTACTATTCTGTATGTTTTATCTTTTTATTTCTCCATTACTGACTATTCTGTATTGAATAGATGTTCTGGCATACTGTTTTAATTCCCCTGTTGTTTCTTTTACTTTACATATGTTTGTTTGTTTTCTTAGTGTTTGCTATGGGGATTAAAATCAGCATCTTAAAATGACATAATTCTAATTAATAATGACTGTGACAGTATGCAAAAAGTTTGCTCCTATTAAGATCCATTCTCATTTGTGTTATCATACGTATTATGTCTTAGTACAGTATAATAAACCCATAGATATTTTTATAATTATTGCTTTATGTAGTTGTTTTTTAAATCAGTAGAAGAGGGTTACTGTCTTTTGTACTTACCTATGTAGTTACTTTTAATGGCGTTTTATTTCTTTGTATGGATTTGAGTTACTGTCTAATGTTCTTTCAATTTAGTCATACTAAATACTCTTTTGTATTTCTAGTAGGATAGGTTTGGTAGTGATGAACTCTGTTGTTTTTTTTTTTTTTTAATTTGGGAATGTTTTAATTTCTCATTCATCTTTGAGGGATAATTTTGCTCAACATAGAACTCTTTTCTTCAGTATTTCAAATATGTCTTCCTCCTGCCTTCTGATCTCCTTGGTGTCTGGTGGGAAATCAGCTGTTTGTTATCAAGGATCCCCTGTGTGATGGATAGCTCCTTTCTACTGTTTTCAAGATTCTATCTTTGGCATTTAAGAGGTTGGGTATGATGTGGCTGGGTCTGGATCTTTGTATTTATTTTACTTGGCGTTCATTATGGCTTCCTAGATGTGGGGATGCATCAAATTTAGGGCTTTTATTTTTTCAATATTCTCTGTTTCTTTTTCTCATTTTCCGTGGACCCCCCAGTATTTCTCTGTTATGTTTGATGCTGTCCCACAGGTCTCTGTTGATTCTGTTCATTTTTCCTCCTTTCTCCCACCCTTTACCCAAGGCCTCTGTGTGTGTGTAGATTTTTAAGCTCAGCCACAGGTGAGAAATGAGGACTCCCTTCCCCAGGGCTTTCCTGGTTTTTCACATAGCTCTGTCTGTGTGTGGCTTTCTAGATTCCCAGGAATGTGTGGGGACTTTGCAGCACCCACTCTCAATATTGCATTCACCTCCTTTTTCTGTTTAGTTTTTTGGCCAACCTCTTGTCCCACCTGGTCCTATCTCCTCAGACAGCTGTGCTCCTCAACAATGACTGCTATGTTTTGGTCACATGCCCTGGAGAAGAGAGAGAGGTTCTCTTGCTGAGCAGACTGCATCAGGGCAAACAGATGCAGATACTGTGAATGGTGCTTTCCAGGTTGCAGGTTGCACAATGAGTTCTCCAGGATGGGGCTGTGGGGGCACTCCAAACATGTTCTGCCTCCCTCAGTGGTTGCTAGGCTGCTAGTTTCAAAGCACTGTGGAGCCAGGGAGAGAGGAATGAAAATTAAGATAAAATACCACAGAGCTTACTTTTATTACTGAGATACAGCTGTTTTTTGCAGTCAACACTCCATGGATTGTTGAAATTCTTCGGTTTTCCAGAATTTTGAAAAAGTAGATTTTGACTATTTGTCGGTGTTTCATGTTTTCATCAGAGGGGCAGATTTTTGGAAGTCCTGATTTTGACATTCTCAAGGTGCTTCACACATCTTCCTTTTGAAGTAAAGTTTGGAAGGTCTGTGTGGTTGTGACTGGTGGTGCCTGACTTGTGTGTTTCTTGTAAAAGCAAGCAGCTCAGGCCAAGTGTAGTCAGCTCAAGGATGGGTTAATTTCTTTTTTGTTTTAAGGCAAGCATGAAACAGAGTTTATTGAGGAAGAGAAAGGTAGGTATATAGAGTAAGAGCAAGATACAGGCTGCCAGAGCAAGATAACGTTCATTATGGATAGTGAACGGGCTTCCGTTGCCAGGGCAAGTATGCCTGGTAGGTTAATTGCTAATCAAACAGTGTGATTACAGACATGATCACTACTCGTGGACTGACAAGTAGAGGAAGCCAGGCATCCTGGTGCAAATCTCACAGCATCTGCTGGGACTGAGGATGCACAGGGACTGGGAAAGCTCTGCTTCCTGCCCGGTGTCTGACCACTTTTTGTTAGCTTGAACAGCACTGGTCTTTGTGAATACCAGGACTCCGGATCCCTTACAGTTGGCCCTTCTCTCTCCAGATGACTTCCCAAAGCCACAGATCATCACCCAGCCAGAGACCACTGTGGCTGTGGTGGGCAAGGACATCCGGTTCACATGCTCGGCAGCCAGCAGCAGCAGTTCCCCCATGACCTTTGCTTGGAAGAAGGACAATGAAGTCCTGACCAATGCTGACATGGAGAACTTTGCCCACGTGCGTGCGCAGGATGGGGAGGTGATGGAGTATACCACCATCCTACACCTTCGTCAGGTTACCTTCGGACACGAGGGCCGCTACCAGTGTGTCATCACCAACCACTTTGGCTCCACCTACTCGCATAAGGCCAGGCTCACTGTGAATGGTAAGGAAGTGTCATCTGTGTTCTAGCGCAGGACTATGCCAAGCCACACTCCCAGTTGTTCTTTGAGTTTTCCATGTAGAAATGACTATGCTGCTTTGGGACTCTGTTAAATTATGCCATTACGTGGGTTTGTCCAGAGCAAGTTTTATAGATTTTAAGGTTATTCTTGATGGATTTTTTTGGTTTTTGTGACTTTTAAAATCCAGTTATGTTCAATGAAGTTGTAGAACTGAGCCTTGTATTTTTACCCATTGATTATCCTTCATAAGCCAGACGCATGGTGTTCAGATTCTAGGCATCCTGTGTCCTTGGAGAAGCTGCTGCTCTCTGAGTAGACAGAGCATCTGGAGCCAGAGGCCAGCTGTGTGGGGTGCAGGGCTGCTGTCAACAGCTGTCTTAAAGGATACAATGTTTGGGGCAGGAGGCAGTGGGGGGTTTAACAGGTTCTTTTTTCCAGTCTCAGAGATTGTCAAGTTGGCACTCTGTAGTTCGTTCAGTTGTTATAGGGTGTTTGGGTAGATGGCTTGGGTAGTTAACTGCTCCATCCCCAGTAACCTAATGAGATTTTTCCAAATATTAAGCCTCCAATTAAAAAGAGTTGGCTTGTGGTCATCCAAAGTGCTGTTTCTGCAGGGAGGTACTTCTTCACCACACATTGGCTTGTCCTGCCATACCCTGAGGGATTCCTCGTTGTCTTGGGAAGACTTGGGAACTGTTAGAGTAACCTGGACAGGAATGGAGGGAATGGCCTGACACATGGCTTTACGTTCCCCACTCAGGACATGGCTTCCAGGCACAGTAAACCAGCCAGCAGGGTGCTCTCTGCCGATGTGTGGCAGCATAGCCCCCACATTGCCTGTCCAAAATGCATTTCTTCCCAAGGGCCATCCCAGTGCTTCGCCCAGGGTGGAGGCATGCCAGCCTTCCCTCTGTAACTCCATCTTGATGGAGCAGTTCTCTTCTGGTAGGTAATTGAGGTTGGCAAGCTCAGACCCTAACACCTACGGGGGACTCCTGTATAGACTGATTATCATATGAGGCACAACAAGGAAATGATGTGTAAAAAGCCTTTCCTCTGAGGGGCTTGTTGCCAGGCTAGGGTGTATAAGAAGAGGGTTAGGGTCAGAACATGTTAGTTAGTTAATTATTTTTCATTTATTTATTTTTTTTAAGACAGAGTCTCACTCTGTGGCTCTGGGTAGAGTGCCATGGTGTCATCATAGCTCAAAGCAACCAAAAACTGTTGGGCTCAAGTGATCTTCTTGCCTCAGCCTCCCGAGTAGCTGGGCCTATAGGTGTCCAGCACAGCACCCAGCTAGTTTTTCTATTTTCAGTAGAGACAGGGTCTTGTTTTTGCTCAGGCTGGTTTCAAACTTCTGAGATCAAGCAGTCTACCCACTTTGGTCTCCCAGAGTGCTAGGATTACAGCCACAAGGCACCATACCTGGTCTAGGGTTAGAAACTGTGCCACTGTGGAGGGGAGAGGTGGGTGGCTACTGAGTCATAGGGGCCAGGGAGGAGTATTTACCAGAGGATTACCTGGCTTTGTACCTGATTGTCCCATAACCCACCCTGTATGTGTTTTCCAGTGTTGCCGTCGTTCACCAAAATGCCTCATGACATTGCCATCCGGACTGGCACGATGGCCCGCCTTGAATGTGCTGCCACCGGCCATCCTAACCCCCAGATTGCCTGGCAGAAGGATGGAGGCACAGATTTCCCCGCTGCCCGTGAGCGACGCATGCATGTCATGCCAGACGACGATGTGTTTTTCATCACTGATGTGAAGATAGATGACATGGGGGTTTATAGCTGTACTGCCCAGAACTCAGCTGGCTCCATTTCAGCTAATGCCACCCTGACTGTGTTAGGTACGCACGCTGACAGACTGTGTGGGGGCAGGGGAGACGCACTCTGAAATACCATAGTTAGCAGCGCAGTTCTCAGCTGCTTTGCAGAGCCTAGGGCAGGTAAGTGTAGTAAGCCATTTCTGCATCATTTGAAATTTGGGGCTACTTTCTAAAATTCTTCTTGAACAAGTAGCTATATCTCTTTAAAAAAAAGTGATAGCCACTGAATTAAGACAGTCTTCACAGGGCTTAGATATGAAACATTCTAACAACTGCCCTCTGAACTAGGCAGGATGAGTGTGGCACTGGTCAAGAATTAGAACACAGGCCTGTCACAGGACAGTTAGGGGATAGTTAGGAACTTTCATGACCAGAAATTAGTTCATTCTTTTTGTTGGAGTCATCCCAGGAGTGATGAGGATTTAGTCTTATGTCAGGTTTTCTGAAAACCTTACCGCTTGAAAAATGTCAAGCGGCATTTCATTGGTGTCAGATGGCCCTTTGTCCAGAAGATGAGGCAGAGCCGTAGCAGCTGAGGTCCAGAGAGTGACTAAGATCTCCACTGACTTCTTGCAGAGACCCCGTCCTTGGCAGTGCCATTGGAAGACCGTGTGGTGTCTGTGGGAGAAACAGTGGCCCTTCAGTGCAAAGCAACTGGCAGCCCGCTACCCCGCATTACCTGGTTCAAGGGGGACCGCCCGCTGAGCCTGACAGAGCGGCACCACTTCACCCCTGGCAACCAGCTGCTTGTTGTTCAGAATGTGGTGGCAGAGGACGCAGGCCGGTACACCTGCGAGATGTCCAACACCCTGGGCACCGAGCGCGCACACAGCCAGCTGAGCATCCTGCCCACCCCCGGCTGCAGGAAGGACGGGACCACCGTGGGGATCTTCACCATCGCTGTGGTGTGCAGCATCGTCCTGACGTCACTGGTGTGGGTGTGCATCATCTACCAGACCCGGAGGAAGAGCGAGGAGTACAGCGTCACCAACACAGGTGGGCACCACTGGCCGAGCCGTGTCCATGGAAGGAGAAGGAAGTGTGATGTTTGGGAACGGGGCTGGGTCCAGTGGCTTTTGTAAGTTTCAGTATATTTAGAATTCGAGCGCCTTGGGAATATGGAGTTGTTCTAGATAGCCGGGCTCCCATTAAATAGGAATGCTCTCGAACACACATGCACAGCACCCTCTGCTGTTTTCTTGCCCCTTGAGAGTTCAGAGGCCTGCTAAGCTGTGCCTTGCTGCCGAGTGGTGGGTCATTCCTGAAATTACCTCACAGTGCCACGCTTATGTGACTCCGGTCCCCCTTGCACCACGTCCTCAATCTTGTGGGGACTCGGGTGTCTGCCATGCTTTCTCACCTGGGTAGACAGTCAGGTTAAGCAGGTCCTGGGAAGGCCTGTCGCATGTGCAGACTCCACACTGTCTCTGTACAGCCTTGATGGTCATTGCCAGGGAAATCTGTTCTGGGCTTGAGAATGAAGTTCTTTTCACTATGACTCTGTTTTATCATCCTGTTTCCTTACAGATGAAACTATTGTGCCACCAGATGTGCCAAGCTACCTTTCTTCTCAGGGGACCCTGTCTGACCGACAGGAAACCGTCGTCAGGCCTGAGGGTGGCCATCAGGCCAACGGGCACATTGAGAGCAATGGTAAGGCTTCAGTGACAGCATAGCAGATACCTGTTAGCAGTGTTCCCAGGTGCTGGAGGTGGCCTCCACTTTTTTCCTAGGGGCGGACCTGGTGAAGTAAAAGGCTTTTGACTAGGGATTTCTATTGTTTTCTGTAAGTTCTGCAAGGTTTTAGAATAGCAATCCCTTGGAAGTCACTGAGTTGGGCTTAGTGTCTCCCAGTCCAGATAAGGTAGGATTATCTGAAATAACAGCTGCAAAGGACATTACAGGGCATGAAACCAACCCCTTCATTGCATGGGGCAGTGCCTGGGTCGGCTCTGTGTTCCAGCCTCATATTAGAAGGTTCTTGCCAGGTTGCACTCCTTGCCAGCAGTGGGGGACTCTGAGCCCTTGCCTAGAGCCATAGAGGTTTGTCCTTCCCAGAACTGACTTTGCATGGCCTCCGCTGCTGAGAGGCCTGCCTGCTGGGAAGGCAGCAGTAGGAAACATACTTCTTGTGGGACCTCTGGGATCTCCTTCACTCTAAAGAATATTTTTAAAAAATGACTGAGTTGTAGTAGCCTTACCCGTTCCCCACTAGACTGTTAAGGCTTACTGTGAAACAGTAAGGTCAGGGTTTCTAAACGTGTGAGAATATCCACCACAGGTGTCTGTCCAAGAGATGTAGGCCTCTTTCCAGAGGCCGACGGTCCTGGGATTCCATGCAGGCAGCCAAAGCTCTGTGCTGGACATAATAAAGAGCCACGAAAGGTGACAGAGAAGGCCAACGGGACACCTGTTCCACGTAAGATGGGTATGAGATGCTTGCTTCGAGAGGGAAACATTATTGGTCTACAGCTACCCCTGAGTTTAGTGTTAACCCAACACAGGGAGTTCTGGCCTGGTTCTGTTTATTGCTTAACAGTGCCTCCCCTAAGTAAATCTGTGGTGTGGTGAGCCTGACCACGGTTTTCCTAGACTTGTAAACCAAATGAGTTTTAGTCAGAATCTTTTCACCAAAGCTATTTTGAGGCTAAATTTCTAACTGTTCAGGAGACTATAAACACTGCATTATACCAAACTCAAGTGAGTTTTTTTTCCTATGATCCAAGTAGTATGACTAGTCTGAGTATGAAACTAAGTAAATCTGAAACATTTACACACAAGGGACCCTGTTTTCCATCAACAGCTAGATGTGTGCCTAGTCCTTTCTCTGTGAGTGTAATTTGGGGTATTTCTCTGGCTGATCCACACAGGGCAGGGTGTGGGGGCCGTGCCCATTCTCATCTGGCTTTGGCTCTGTCCGTCAGAACCCAGTGGCCCCATGGTGTGCAGTGATTGTAGTGCGGATGTGGATGGTTACTCCAAGGAACAAGCCCTTTATGCCCAGCCTGTGTCCAGAGACACTACACAGCCAAGTACACTCGGTGTCCAGGAGCCCAGTCAGAATGATCAAGAACATTCTCCGTATCATCAGAGCAGTGGGACTGGTGATGGGTCTTACACCAACTACAGAGGGTCCCTCTACCCCAGTAACCATGATAGAATGCTGACGGCCTTGAAGAAAAAGCCAGTGGCATCTCCAGATGGAAAAGGTAACATTTGCCTGTCCTCTGAGGAATCACCAGCATATGACTTTGGGAGACACATAAATGGCCAGGCTTGTGGGTCTAACACACCCTTTCTTTTCTCATAGGGGATCCTTCTCGGACTTTAGCAAGGTTGTATGAACCAGACTCCACAGACCTACAACCTGCATCTTTGTTACCTTCAGGCAACCCAGAGATTGCAGAAGCCCCCTCAGGCTCTCCCACCATCCCCAGTGAAGCCCAGCACTTGCTTGTTTCCAATGGCTGCCTGCCCAAGGCATTTGACTCTGATCCCAAGTCCACCACACTAACAGGACAGCTCGCTGGGAAACAGAAGGTGCCATTACTGCTGGCATCAAAAAGCTAGGCTTTGTCTACCTCAACTCTTGTTATACCAATCTCTGTGGGGGAGAGAGGGGTAGGAGAGGCCATGAAGCAGCTTGGGTTCAAGCGTCAGTGATCTGTATATAGTTTTAACTTCCGTGTGGAGTATCATTCAGAGGACTTGCATCTGAAGCACAGAAATGCAAGAGGCTATTTGTGTACAAAAGGCAGAAAAAGTATTTGATACCATTGTACATAAGAGTTTTCAGAGATTTCATATATATTATATATCTTTTACAGAGGCTATTTTAATCTTTAGTGCATGGTTAACAGATAAAAATTATACAATTTTGACAATATTATTTTTCATATCAGGTTGCAGTTTAATTTTGGAGGGTGGGTAGGGAATAGTTCTGGTGCCTTAATGCATGGCTGGAATTTAGAGGCTAAAACCACATTTGTTCCCAGGATTTGGTGGGTTGGGAAGTCCCTGGGTTGGTGTTCCACTTCGTAGGACACCCTGTAGGCTGCTCTGTGGCCCGAGACTTTGTGTGTTGGAGGCAACTTCACATCAGCACTGCTTGTGTGTGGACACTCATGCAGACGCCACCCAACCTTGCAGGGAGTGACATTTTCTTTTATGTGTAAGTTCTTTGAGGAAAATGAGTTGTTAATCCACCACAAGCAACTGGTCAGAACAATTAAGCACTGCCTTTCTTCCTCCTTTGAAGCTCATTTTATAATACAAGCAAATGGGTTGTCAGTATCCTTTGATTTCTATTTGAGACTTTTTATTAAGGTAAAGGCTGCTGGTGTTGGTACCTGTGGATTTTTTTCAATAGTGATGTTTTAGTTCTGCCAATGTAACTAATATTACATTGGCCTTGGGGGATAAAAAAGATGAAAGTTCTTACTTTCCAGGGCTAGCTTATTTCTACTGAGAATCCAGTGTAGATCTGTACATGCCAGTCCCTCACACAGAAGGAACTGGGCTTGGACTGTACAAGATTTAGCCTGTAGCCTGGGTTCTAGGTATATTTGCACTTTTGAGACCTATAGCTAACCATCTTGTGAGTGCCAATGTGTGATGTAGTAAAAATTACATCGAAACAACAAGGTCCTAAAAAATCTCAGAATGCAAATTCCTTTGGCCAAAAAGCTGAAGGGGGAGGTATTGACAAAATGGTTACCTATGTTAAATTTTACTGTCAGATGTCGTCACTGTTCCAAAAGGTAATAAGCACATTTAGAATTGTGTTCTCAACCATTAACTGATTGTTACTTCCACAAAATATGTGAATTTGCTGCTTCTAAGAGGCAATGTGAAAGAGGAAGTATTACTTTTATGTACAAAGTTATTTATTTATAGAAATTTTGGTACAATGTACATTGAAAACCATGTAAAATATTGAAGTGTCTAACAAATGGCATTGAAGTGTCTTTAATAAAGGTTCATTTATAAAGGTTCAGTGTATGGTTGAGGTCATTCTTTACATATATTAACCAGCATCTCTTCAGCCCATTAGATTCCGTTATAAGTGCAGGCATTCTGCCTGTAATTATCTCTTGTCCTTAAAAAGGACAAAAAAATTTAGGCAAAGCAGAATCACACTAGCGCTCCAGGGAAGACACAACACTGCTAGATGCCTGAGATTTCATTGCTAATTTTTCTACACATGGAGCTTGTTAGTCAAGCTCTAGAATCCCAAAGTATGGTGACCTTTCCATTGCATCCCTTCTCCTTAAAATGCTGAACTTACAACTCCAAGAAGCAACACATAGCTTCCACAGTTGGCCCTGTGAAAAGGAACACAGTGGAGTGTAGTTCAGCTTCCCCAAAGGCCCCCACCCTGCTGGAACCAGCTAGGCCCACCTAGCCACATGAGCTGCAACTGCTTTCCTTCACACACCACATGGGTCATCGAATGCTTCTCTGTAAAATACTAAAATCATGTGTTCTTATAGGTGAACTACTTCTTAGCAAAGTATCACAGGAATGGAAGAAAAAGTATCCAATGTACACAGCCCTTTTATGAAACTAATTTATAGCTTTCAAATGAAAGATACAACTTAATTCTAGCCCAAGAATATGGGGAGGGGGAGGGGAGGGGAGAAGGGCGGCTGGGTGGTGGGAGGGTAACTGGAAAGATCACCTATATTTCTGTCTAACAAGAGTACAAGTGAACTTTTCTAGAACTAGAATATAAATGTTTTGACACAATGACTATGCAAATGACATGAAATTTATGTGAACCAGCTTGATGAAAGTATTTTGAAATGTATATGAAAACACTACACTGTACCCCATGTTTGCATTAATGTATACAACTATCATTTAATTAAAAAAAAAAAAACCAGCAGCCTGGTTACCCAGAAAGAATGCTTGCTATGCACCTGTAGATCTTTGTAAATGAAGCTCTGAACTTACACAACAGGAATTAAACCCATTATAACCATCTTGCCATCATCAGGTGACAGGAAATGAAAGATCAGATACAGATCAAATGAAAGCTCTGAGGAGCCTGGCCTCGACATTAACAAACATTTATTAAGGGGTTCTGAGAAAACTGTTCAAAGCACTGCATGGATATGGTTTCTTCTCTTGACTTCTTCCCAGCCAACCCGTGCCACAGACAACACGGTCCCAGTGTCATCTCAGCAGAACTGGACGTCAGTGCTGAGGCTTGTAGCTCAGATGGGCAAACTGTTGCTCCCCAGAAAGAAGGCTCCCATAGCAGAACCCTTTCTAGAAAGTGCATGAGAGGCTGTCTCTGCTTCAAGGATGCTTTCTGCTGACCTCCAAAAGGAAGCTGTGTGTTTGGTCATAAGCCCCCAGGAAGATGAAGCCGCCCAGGCTGATGGCTGCCATTCGAGGGAAGACACCTGCAAATAATCTAGGGGAAAAGAAAAAATTTTAAAACTGTGTGTGCAGAAAAAGGTTACATTCCACAGCTTGCTCAACTCAGGCTCATTAAACCTCACACAACAGCACTTATGTTGTATTTTTTTCTTTTAGAAGGGCACTAAATTACATTCTCAAGTAGGTTTGCTGAAGTTCGAGTCCGGCAAGGGGGCTAAAATACCAAACAATGTACTGGCAAACATGTGCAATGAAGTAATAGTGCTGTCCCAACAACAGTTCTCTTAAAAAACAAACAACAAAAAAAAACCTTGCACTCCATTTTTTAATTTGGTCCAGTGAAGAGACTGAGGGAAACTGTGCCACCAGCTCCCCACTTGGTCACTTTTATCCTTAGAGACCCACACAGGTGATGCCACCACAGGCATCATAACCTTCACAGATTCCTTGTTTTCTTTCTCCAGCTACATAAGGGCCTGTCAGGTGAGAGGGCTGCAGCCAGGTGGGTAGCAGGACCTCATCAAGTGGGGCTTCCCTCCCCGGATCCATGCAGGCACCGATCTGTTCAAAGATGTTCATCATGACATTGTTAAGAGAAAAAGTAGAAATGTCCTGCTTTTGCTCAGGGCTGTTATAGTGTAAAATAAACACTGTGGAGGACTGGGCAGCTGACAAGAATGAGGCGTTCCTTGCGTATGACCATAAAAAACTTATACAGTCAGTTTTTTAAAAAATCAAGTACCAGAAAAAGTCAAGTGTAATACAACGGCACGTCTGAAACAGCAGCGGGGTGTGGCCTGGGCTGTGAATGATTGCTGCCTTTGGGGAGCAAGATTACAGGAGACATTCCTGCTCATGTTGCTGTAACATTTGGGCCTTTCTTACCACAAGTACAAACATACCTTGGAGGTGCTGTGGGTTCACTTTCAGACCACTGCAATACAGTGAGTCTCACATTTTGGTTTCCCAAAGCACATAAAACTCATGTTTTCCATGATACTATAATCTTCCAAGTGTGCAGCAGGATTTTGTCTTTAAAAATAAAGTACATCCCTTAATTCAAAAACGTCTTGTTGCACAATGCTAACAACCACCTGAGCCTTCACAAGTCAATCTTTTTGTAATGGAGGGTTTTGTGCCTTAAATGTTGATGGCTACTGACTGACTAGGCTGGTGGTTGCTGAAGGTTGGGGTCTTAAAAATACAACAATGAAGTCTACAGCATCATTTGACTCTTCCTCTTGTTCAGGATTTCTGTGTAGCATGGGATGCGGGTTTGACAGCGTTTTTCCCACAGTGGAACTACTTTCAAAATGATACTCAATCCTGTCAAACCCTAACACTGCTTTACCAACTAAGTTTATGGACTATTTTAAACCTTTTGTTGTTATTTCAGCAGTGTTCACAGGATCTTCAGAAGTCCATTCCATCTCAAGGAGCTACTTTCTTTGCTCATCCATAAGGAACTCCTCACCTGTTCAAGTTTTATCATGGGACTGCTTTAGTGCAGTCACATCTCAGTCTCTGCTTCTTAGTTTTCTTCCACATCTGCAGTTATTTCCTTCACCCAAGTCTTGAGCCCCTCAAAGTCATCCATGAGAGTTGGAATCAACTTCTTCCAAACATCTATTTGCATTAATATGTTGAATTCCTCACAACAAATTACAATCTTAAGGGCATCTAGTAATGGTCAGTTCTTTTCAGGTGCTTTGCTTTGCCCAGATCCATCAGAGGATTCACTATCATAGCCTTATGAGATGTACTTACTAAGACTTGAAAGTCAAATTACTCCTTAATCCACAGGCCACAGAATGGATGTTGCATTAGTGCCCATAAAGTAACGTCTTGAACATCTCCATCCGAGCTCCTGGTGACCAGGTGCACTGTTAATATGCAATAATATGTTTTTTAAGAGACAGTCTTGCTCTGCCACCCAGGGTAGAGTACTTGAAGCACAATCACAGCTCACTACAGCCCTGAACTTCTGGTATTAAATAAGCCTCCTACCTCAGCCTCCCAAGGAGCTAGTACTATGTGCACACACAACCACATCAGGTTAATTTTTAAAAAGTTGTTTGTGGAGATGGGGTTCTTGCTACATTGCTTGGGCTGGTCTCAAATTCCTAACTGCAAGAGATCCTCCCACCTTGGCTTCTGGCCAGCAATATTTTGAAAGGAATCTTTTTCTCTCAATAGTAGGTCTCAACAGTGAGTTTAAAATAGTCTATAAACCATGCTACAAACAGATGTGCTTTGTTATTTCCTTCATAGCACAAAGGCAGAGTTCATTCAATATAATTCTTGAAGGTCCTAAGAGTTTTAGAATGGTCAATGATCATTGGCTTCAACTTAGTCATGAGCTACATTAACAAGAAAGTCAGCCTATCCTTTGAGGCTTTGAAGACAGGCATTGACTTATCCTCTTTGGCTAGGAAAGTCTTAGCTGGCATCTTCTTCAACAAAAGGCCGTTTTGCCTACATTGAAACATCCACTGTTCAGTGTAGCCATCTTCATCAGTTATCTCAGCTAGATATTCTAGATACTTTGCTGCAGCTTCTCCCTCAGCACTTGCTGCTTCACCTTGCACTTGTATGTTCTAGACATGGCTTCTTTCTGTAAGTCTCAAGAACCAACCTCTGTTAGCTTCCAGCTTTTCTTCTGCAGCTTCCTCACCTGTCTTAGCCTTTACAGAATTGAAGAGGGTTAGAGCTTTGCTCTGGAGTAGACTTTGGCTGACAGGGATATTGTAGCTGGTTTGATCTTCTGTCCAGACCACTCGAACTTTCTCTAGATTAGCAATGAAGCAATTTCACTTTCTTGTCATTCATATGCTCCCTGGAGTATCACTCTTAATTTCATCGTGAACTTTGTTTGCATTCACAAGTTGGCACTTGTTTGGCCCAAGAGGCTTAGCTCTCCGCCTATCTCAACTTTCAACATGCCTTCTTCACTAAGCTCAATCATCTCTAGCTTTTGATTTAAAGTAACTGACATGAGACTCTTCCTTTCATTTAAACACTTAGAGGCCACTGTAAGGTTATTAATTGGCCTAATCTCAATATTGTTGTGTCTGGGGGAATAGGGAGGTCCAAACAGAGGGAGAGAGACAGGAATGACTGGCTGGTGGAGCAGTCAGAACACATATGATATTCATCAATTATGCTTACTACCTTTTCAAAATAATTACAATAGTAACAAAGATCACTGATTACAGATCATCATTAAGAGATAAAATGAAAAGGTTTGCAATATAGCGAGAATCACCAAAACATGACAGACACGAAGTGAGGACCTATGTCCATACACTGGCTCATACAGAGTTGCCACAACCCTTCAATTTGTAAAAAGTAAAGAATGTATTCAAGCAGCACAATAAGCCAGATGTGCCTGTATTACTTCTGTAACTTTTGTAACATTCTGTACAAAAGTTACAAAATCAGAACTAGTAGGTACACTAATGAGAAGACTTCTGACCAGGTGTAGGAAAGAAAACTGGAAATGGTCAAGTTATGCCAACAGTAGTTATGGCACATAACTTAAAGGACGGTACCTTTAAGATACGGGCACACCTCCGTGATTAGCCAGGAGGGGATCCCTGCAGTACAGTGCCAACCACCAGGCTGCCCTCCTGCCTGAGGAGAGGTCAACTGGTCTCCCTTTGTAAGAGAGCACTCAGTGCTTCTGAGGAAACTGGGAAACTTTAGGATAGTTTAGACCTTTTTACAATAGCTAACTGAGAATTTAAATCAAGTAAAATAATACCCATAAAATGAAGAACTGCTTTTGCTTGTCTAGAAATAACCATGGAAATGTTAGAACGAACCAAAATATACCTGTAAGCAAAAAGCCATGTTCAGCTCAGCAAAATGTAAATTGTTTTTGCATGAGGTGGTTGGTGAGGGCAGAGAGTCATAAATTACCGCTTTGAGGCCGCTGTGTCCTTCTGGCCTGGAAAACAGATTAAGCTCCCTGCCCCTACCTGCCAAAGAAGGCTGCTGGCGGGGAGGCCGTACGTGAGGAAGACCACACTGGCTGTGGTGCTCTCCCTCCCTACTCTGGCTTCTGCCCATAATGAGCTCAGCTGCTCCTGGCCAGAGGCAGGTGGAAGCAGTTTATGGTTTCATTAGATGACAATTGAATCTATTAACATAATGATAGTCTTCACGTAGAGCAATTTGTACTGTGTGTGTTTCAACCAAACTGGGAGGTGAAGACTGGAGTGGAGTAGGGCTGTGTTTCTCAGGCCCACAGATCAAACAGGATAGCAAGTGTGAAACATTTACACGGTGCCAGGCGCAAAGGGGTCCCCGTGGCAGCAGCAGTCAGTACAGAAAGGGCAGTCAAGAAAAACAGAAGGTCAGCGTGATGAGTGATCCAGAATAAGCAGGCTCCCCATCTGCTTTTGGGCCACTGACTGAATGGGCACGTGGTGCTTGTATTTAGGTGAACCAGTTGGTCCTAGAGGGCATACACATCTTCCAAGGGTGTGCCAGAATATGCTCTTCCCCTGTGTGAACCAACACAGACAAAAGTGGTCACCACTTGAATTCACCCTGAGAGGACTGTACCACTGCAAACCCAACAAAGAAAGCCACAGGCACCTCTGAAGGTGCCTTGCAGCGCTGTTCACAACAGCTGCCCAGGCTTGGAGGGTTTCTTGTTTGGTCAAATTATTTGTCTTCTATCACATTACTAAGGCGGCTGATTAAAAGTATCATTTCTTAAGTGACAAACTTTGCTCCTGAAATACCCTCAGCACTACACTGTACAGAGTAACTAGAACCTACAACTTAAGAGACATTCAGAATATGAGCCAAAAATCCAAACTACCATTTCAAGGCTGACAATGGGGACACAGAACAGAGACAACCTGTGGCCTGTTAATGACAGTCCTCCTCTGTCTACAATCCTGGTACTGCTTAGTTTGACAACACCCCTAATTGGACAGGGATGATTCTCTTCTTCTAACTATGGGAGATAATTCCTTCTCCACCAGCTTTTGAGGTCATGGGTAGGGTGGTCACAGTTGCCCATGCCACCCTAACCATCACCACATGGTCAAGAAAGGCAAAGGGTCCATAGATATGGGCAGCCAGATTCTCATTTCCTCAAAATACGCTAGCCATAGATGGCAGGCCCATAGCACTGATGCCACAGTGCCCTTCAAACACTATTTGCTAAACATTAACAATTATTCCTTCTGGTTAAACCCAGTCTTTATCTCAAAACCATTACATCAGGGGTCCTCCAACTTTTTAAACAGGGGGCCACTTCACTGTCCCTCAGACCATTGGAGGGCCGGACTGCGGGCCCTGGGACGAGTTGGCTGCTAAGTAGGACGGGCAGCGGCAGCAAAAACACTCAGTGGGCCACATAAATGTCCTAGGAGGGCTGCATGTGGCCCATGGGCTGTAGTTTGAGGACACCTGCATTATATCCTTCAAGCAGCCAACATCAATCTATCAGAGTTGTCTTAATCACAAAATCTCCAACATTACCTACTTCACAGACTTCACCTAGAAACTTTCAATTGACAATGGGCTGCTCTCCTGCAGTGTGAACTGTGGCCTGTCCTACCAGCTTCAATTCCCCAGACCCCCTACCAGCTTGAGTTAAAACCACCAAATGCACACAACTGCCGTCGGTGATCCCACCACGTCACAACGAGGAGGCAGCCCCAGCGGAGGCCTGAGAACCAGGCAGAGGCCAACGCTCAAGTTAGGGCAGCTATGCTGCTTATGCACTGACCCTGCAGTAGGCTCACTCTCCAAGGGAGGATGAGGCTTTGCTCTAGTGGGAAAACTGCTGGCAGAGGATTCCTAAGAGAAAAGCTTCACATCACATACCTGTAAGAACCAAACATTCACACAACTTGACAAGGTCACGTCAAAGCAACGGCAAAGTAACATTGCTTAGAGAGCTTTTCAGGCCATGAAGCCCGAAGTTTGAGGCACCCAGCCAACAATAGAGAGTAATGGCTCTCAACTGACTCTCCCTGAAGGTGTGGTACACTGCAGTATGTTGAGAGTAATTTGTTACAAAAGTATCCAATGTACTCAGTACTTCTATGAAACAGAATTATATCTACTCACACTTTGTTTGAAAGATAGAAGGCAACTATAGCCCAGGATGAAGGAGAGAAATGGAGTGGGAAGGGAGGGCAGGGGGGAGGTTTGATGGAGTTTAGTAAAAGGTGGGACCACACCTATGGAGGATTTTGCAAGGGTACAAGTCAAATCTGTCAAGTGTAGAACAGAAATGTCTTAACACAATAATCAAGTAAATGAGGCAAAAGCTATGTTGATTGGTTTGATGTAACCACCTCAGATTGTATAAAAAAAAAATCAACACATTGTACCCCACATATGCCTAAATGTATTCATGATCTATGTGAATTTGACTTAATATAAAATAAAATGAAAAATAAAACAAACAACAAAAAAAGTTGTTACTAATGATAGTTAAGAGTGCCCAGACCACAAACACTCTCCCCTAATGTGAGCCTCACTGACGTGCATTCCCACATTCTATAACCAGAGCCTTATTTCCTCACTGCTATAGCCCAGACCCTGGTGTGGTCCACACGTGTACATGTCACCTAACATCAAGGTGGGTGGGGCTGAGGATGGCCAGGCCTGGAGCACTGCCTCCATGTGACCAAGCTCTGCTATCTCACATGTGTAACATCAATACAGCATTCTGCACAATGTAAATAGACACCCTAACCAGAACACAGGCAGAAGGAAGAAAAGGCTCTCATCCAACGTCAGGTTAAAGGAGAAAGAGCCAAAGGGGAAAGGCGATGGCACCTTCTTCTCATCCTTACCCTGTCAGCCCCTGGGACTGCCAGACCCCGTACAGGGCAGAGAGCACGTTCCCTCTAGCAGTGCTGGAACCAGCCTATGTGAAAAGATAAAGGACACATCCGTTAACTTCCGGAGCTCCAACATACAGCTGCCTCAGATGTGTGGGGCCCACCACCCTCCTCTAGGACAGAGTTTCAAACAGACTGAGGAGTTTCATCAAAATGGGGACCTGGCCTGGAAGTGCTGTGCTCACACACAAAGGCAGTGGTGCAACCCATGCCACACAGGGAAGCTGCTTTTTAGAGCTCACCCCAGTTACTGACAACAACTAGTTCACAGGAAAAATACAGACAGCACCATGATGTGGCCTGAGAAGGACAGCACGTCATCAGGATACAAGGTACTATTGTGAAACGTGCCTGAACAGCTCAGAGTGAGGAGTACCATGTTCATTTCAACACTGAATTCTACCCCCATGTGCTCCACTTTTTCACAAGGAAAGGACTTCCATTGTTTTGGTCCAGATATGTTAGACACATGGCATTCCTTGACTCCTAGTGTAGCTATTTTTTAAAAAAAAATAATTTTTCTCTTTAGCAACCTTTTTAAAAAACAATATGACAACTGTCTTAACTCAACAGGTTGAGTCCAAGCATGACCTTATGTCAGAGCTTACAGCTTACTTGCTGTGTGGGATGAAGCCTGTCAACCTCTGTCAGGACGGGACAAACCTCTGTAAGCTTTAGGCTTGATTATTAGTAAAAACAGAGTTTATTCAAAAACAGTATTACCAGACAGTGGCCTTATCAGCTCTCCTTGCTTATAACCTAACATAGGTGAAAATGATTTTGAAATGGTAAAATGCTACATGGACGTTGGTTGTGGTGATTACTGTGGATACTGTTCTGTCAGTTTTATTACAGGTTCCACAAGCAGCATAAGGGGCTATTACAGGTAAGAGCTAGACCACTTTTATTCATGTCATGTATCTGTGAGTCCTAGTGCCAATAGACATAAGCATTTGTTGTGTGTGTTATATTATTTTTCCACTTACTTTTGCCAACATTATTCTTGTCTTTGCCACATCCAGGGGCGTGGTGACTGCAGCTGCAAAACCACCTATGTATATGAGAATGAGAATACCCAACATGCAAGTGAGATATTATTTACTATACTATATGGTAATGTTATAATTTACATTTTATAATGCCTTATAACTTTGCCTAAAGCACTTGATTCAAGAACAGGATGCACACATAGAAAATCTTTATCTACATGCTTTATTTCTTTTGCTAGGGCAGAACTACATATAAAAGAAACATAAGAAAATACTTCACCCACTTGGGAAAGAAAACAAGGCCCCACAATGTATCTTGCCTTTTTATGGACAAGCAAACTAATCTGAGTGTGTGGGAAGTACGTACATGACACTTGTGTGTGGCCATGTACCTGCTCTCCCTATGAGAGGCAGCCACTCTGGATACTGCCAAGGCCTGTGCCTTGTTTTGGGCCACAGTTCTTTACACTAACTCCCAAACACTTCCATCAGGTCTGCCTCCTATAGCAGCATGGATGGAGTCATGTATACCACTCGAGGGATTTTTGGCATAGATGGATGGACTCTTCAAGTTAAAAGAGAACAGCTTTCTGCACTTCACAGGCTCGGAGAGCTACTGTATTTGTAAACTCTCTTCTGCATCTTTTTAGAGTCAGTCTTGCTGAAACAGGTATTCCAGCTATGGCTTCCTTCCTACTTTCTCTCTCATATTCTCTTTATCTAAATGTCATTAATGGCTAAATTGTTCAGAGATTTTAAAAGGGTTTGTATCCATGAAAAGAACTGAAGGTGTTTTGCTTGGTAATATAAACCACACTTGATGGTATGAGCATTTTACTTAATATGGTATAAAGATATAACCAAGAGGCCCTAAGCAGACAAAAATAATAAACCCTAAAGGGCTTGCAGAAGATTCTGCTTCCGTGAGCTTGGGTAAAAGTGGTGGTTTTGTGAGGGCTGACCGGAACACATGTGCATGAGGGACGGTCCAGAAATAGCACTACTTTCTTTCTCACTTCTGTGACTTGCAAACAAGAAGGTCATTTGATCTCTGCCAAATATCTTTCTAAATATGTTCCCATGATAAGATCGTTACATGGAACTTCCCCCATATGTTCACATTTGTCATGACACTGACTTTCTGGAAGGTTACCTATTTATGCTGTCACCTTCCAATTGTGGTTACTTATGAATGGCACACACATTAGGGCTAAGGGGCTAACAACTAACATGACTATTAGAATCCCCTTGGTTTTACCCACCTTTGGATAATGAATATATAAAATGCTTTGTTCCAAATTCAAAAGTTGCCTGAAATTCAGAGACTTGCTAAACTCTGGGTGTTTTAAGATTTAGTGGGCTTAGTCCTGAAATCCTACTCCTTAGTTTTTTTTTCTTAACCACATGTTCTACCCTAAATACACACACACACACACACACACACACACACACACACACACTTTTGGTTATAAAGGAAGGTCCAGGAAAGCTTCACATCATCCAAAAAGAAATTTTAAAAAAACCCAAAAAACTGAAAATTTCAACTCATCCTTTGAAAGGGACAAGTCAGGTGGCCCCAAGGCTGTAGGTTCCCCAGCCCAGGGCAGAACAAGAGCTCCTTCATATACCTGTGATGAGTGATCTCCAAACAAGCATTTAGCCATGCAAGGCTTCCACAACAACACCAACGAACATGTTTTTGTTTGTATTTTAAAGATTGTGTCAGGCCTTCTTGCTTATTACCCAAATCATCCCTCACCCTATGCTAGAATTTCAAGCCCACGGGGAGACTGTGTCCTCTCCCTTTCTCCCTCTTTCTCTCCTTCGCCCTCTCTTCCTCTCCCCTTCCCCACAACCCCCACTTCTCCCCCTAGACAATGTAGGGAGGTATTTATTATGAGAAACTGATCAAAAAATATTAGAGTACAAATATCACTAGAGAAGCAAATGCCATAATTATTCAGACTGCTTTATGGGTTTTTGTTTAGAAGTTAACTTGAAGTGAGGAAGTTGACAAAGTTCTTTCAGCCCCCTCTAGTTTAACCCCTGACCAAAAGCCAAGGGAATTTCTGAACATGACAAGCCATCAACACCTCCAATCTAAAGAGACATTTTTGAATATCTGTGCCAAGTAGTTTGTAAAACAAGCATGGGTGAGGAAGAGTGCTGAGGATGGCACACAGAATGATTTATCTGCAATGATTTTAGCCAATTTAAACTTGGAAAAGCACACGGGGATAAGAAATCCGATTTCTGACTTGAAGGCAAGTTTTATCCCTGGCTCCGTGGCCACGTAAGGATAAACAGTCTGCGAGGGCAGCATGGAAGCACTTTAAGGGGGCTGCCCAAGCTGGCAAGTCATTATTCATCTCTCTATACTGTGTAAATGCGCAATGTTGCAACAAACTCTTACCAGCTATCACTTTTTCAAAATTTGGAATATTTTCAAATAATGTTTATCCTTCAGAAATGTTTTAAAATAGTAACCTGGTTCCTGGATATAAACAAGAAATGTATTTATCTTTTGCTAAATATATGTGGATCTGCTGACAGATTTTTTTGGAGGCCTCGGGCAAACTCCTTCACTTATCAGAACCTCAGCTGAAAAAACAAGATGCTTATGTTGGAGGAATTTTAAAATATACAAGCTATTGGATAAGATTATGCTGTATACTAACTTTATCAACATTACATAATATTAAAAATTAATAATGTTGATTTATTAATGTCATTTAGTAATGACATTATTCCTTCAATCAACAGAGAAGATAAATTATTATGATAATAGCATTTCATTTTCTGGATGTTGGCTGTTCTTGTTGAAACAGTAATAACTCCTACATCTGTTCAGTTTTCCAGATGACAAGTTAGGAGCACATAATGTAGAAACAGTTGCTTCTGCAGTACAGATAGAGGGAAGTGGTGCTCAGGAAGTCCTCAAAGTCTTATTCCTGAGCTGGGGACAGAACAGACTTGACAAGCTTGTAAGTCAGACAGCCTGCGCTAGACATGTGGCTCTGGGCAGCTCACCCCCTTTCTCCACATTCCAGTGTCCTCAGTTGTCACAGCTGTGCTGCTATACCCTCCCATGACCCACCTTAACTAAAAGGCCTGGGTGGCTGGTTCATCCCACAGAGCAGACTGCCGATAAAAGTTTCCTGCCTTCCCTCCTGACTAAAGTCAATGTCAATCATAGGGTATCAAGCAGCAAAGGAAACCATAATGCATGCACATTCCTTGCCTAGTAACAATGCATCAGCAAGCAGATCTTTGAATCAGTATTTAAAGCATGGAACCAGACAATATATACTTATTTCAACACTTGGAAGTGTTACAGTATCCTTGACTTTAAGAAGTGGCCTTCCTTAACTGAGGATGACTAAATTTCCATAATGTGCTCACTCTGTCCATAAGGCCCAGAAGGGAGTCAGCAAAATGGCACATTTCTCTTAGGGCCTGGGGAATGCTAACTCCTGACCTCTGGAAAATGAATCAAGACCACCTACTTATTTAACAAAGCTAATGGTTATGTGTCATGTGGAAACAATTACCATCTTGATTGGTTAGGTTTCGGGTCTAGAGGCGGATGCTGATCCTGATTATCAATTCTACCAACGGCTCTAATTATTAGTAACAAATCCTATAACATTTGTTTTCTGTTTTCCCAATCACTGCAACATGAAACCCAACCAACAACTATCAAATAAGTGGAAAAAGAATTATTTCCCAATAAAACTGACACCCTAAAGTTACTTATTTATCAATTTACAAGCTTCATACCTAAACTAAAAGTTTAGACTTTTCTGGCAAATTTACACTTCATTTTATTTCAATTCTAATTCTAATTTATTTAAAACAACAAAATATATTTCTCTTTTAGGCCCTTAAACCTATCATGTATTAAATTCTTTAAAGAACCTGTGTTCTCATTAAAAGCTCACTGGAACATTCGTATGACTTAGTGATGGATGATGAGATACTGGCTCTTGCTTTAATGTCTCAAAAACGCCCAGATGTGTAGACTGCCAATCTTCCACACAGAGCAGCTTAGCATTCAGTAAGTTGTGAAGGACACTCTGCTCTCCTCCTGACACTAGTTAATCTGCAGCGCTGTCAAACCATAAATCACTGCTTTCTGCAGAAATCACTTAAACCCCCAAAGCAATGCTTCAGGCAGACAGCTGCATGGTTAGCCCTGCACCCATAGCAAGTCACTTCCCACAGAGGACTTTATAAATCATCTTTAAGATAATCCCAGGGCCTGAGTGAAGGCTTTAATAAAGATAAAAAGAAAAAGGAAAATTTGTCAAAAACAAATTGGTTGTCTGTCTTTCAGGCAGACACATTTTTAGCAGGTTTTTTTCCCCTTCAGACATGTTCTTTTCTCAAACAAGTCGTAGAACTCTCTTCAGCTAAACAATTTGGAATTTCTAAAGAATGTTGTTTTTGCATAGTTAATATTTTCACATTTTTCTCCTCCTCTTTGGTCTTTCCCAGTATAATATAATCCCTTGCACCTGCGAAAGCTCCACAGACTGCTGACTGCCAAGAATCCACCACATGATCCTGCCTCCCGGACCAGAGGGCCTGCGTTTAAGGAGAAAGAAAAATACAAGTTATTAAATATTTGAATTTATCAGAACCTCCTGTGGGTTAGCTCTGGGGATGGGAACTTAAGTGAGAAGCTATTTTGGTGGCATTCTTCACTGATGACATAAGTGACTTTCCCAAGGATTTAAATGCATTCTAAAATAAGTCAAAAAAATGAGGGTGACAGCTACCATTAGAGTGCTCAAAGGAAATAATTTTCAGAGAATATGGGTGATACAAACACACACTCACCACAAGACAGTGAACTGATTCATGACCTTAAGTTTTCTTGTGTCCCTCTGTAACCCCTGCTTCCTGCCCTCCCTTACTACCCCTAAACAATCTGATCTGTCATTCTGGATTAGTTTGGCCTTTCTAGAATTTTATGTAAATGTAATCAGACATTATTTTTGAATCTGGTTTCCTTCAATCAAAATTATTTTATAATTCACCCATGTTAAGCAGATATCAACAGTTCATTCCTTTTTTACTGGTAGGTTACATCCCACTAGTTAACTTATGCATTGACCTGTTCGATGGACATTTGAGAGTTTTCCAATTTTGGACCATTACAAATGGAAGCTGCTACAAACATTTGCATACCAGTCAATAACAGACATATGCACTTCATTCTCCTGGGGAAATACCTAGAGTGGGATAGTTAGAGCACATGATAGGTATATATTTAACTTTCTAAGAACTGCCAAACTGTTTTCCAAAGTGGTTGTATCATTTTACATTCCCAGTAGCTGCAGTTTCTCCATGTTCCTCTCAACACTTGGTCTTGCCACCATTTTAAAATATTAACCATTTGAACAAGTGTGAAGTTGTATTTCATTGTGGTTTTAATTTACATTTCCCTAATGACAATGATGTTGAGTGTTCTTTTCATGTACTATCTGCCATTCATTATATCCTCTTATGTGTCTATTCAAATGTTCTGCACATTTTTATAGGATTGTTTATTATCTAACTTACTGAGTTTTGAGCCAGGGGGTTGGGAATCTGTGGCCTTGTAGGTCCTGAAATGTGGCCTTTGACTAAATCCAAATTTTACAGAACAAATCTCTATTAAGATAAGTGCAGCACAGGAAGATTAATCTGATTAATTTTCTTGCCTCCATTGGTGTTCTTTTCATTCTCTTAACAATATCCTTCAAAGAACAAAAGCTTTTAATTTTGATGAAGTGCAAATTATCCTTTTTCCCCCAAATTATCATTTTCTAGATATTGTTTTTGGTGTCACATCTAAGAAATCTTTGACTAATCCAAAGTCATGAAGATTTTTCAATCCTGTGTTTTCTCTAGAAATTTTATGGTTTGGGATTTTATATTTCTATCTATCATACATTTTGAGTTAATTTTTATATATGGTACAAAGTATATGTTGAAGTTTTTTGTTTTTACATATAGATATTTAATTGTTTTTGCCAGAGGAAAAGATGATTCCCTTTCACCAATGAATGGCATTCTCATTTTTGTCAAAAACCAATTGTCCATACATGTGTGGGTCTATTTCTGGACTCTCCATTCTCTTCTAATCTGTGGGTCTGTATGTATGTACATATGTATCTATCTATCTATCTTTATTGTTGGAGAATCACTGAGGGTACACTGAGCCAGGTTTTACTGCTGATGTTTGCCGGGTGAAGTCTCTCTGTTAATAGTGTCCCACCTCCAAGAGATGTGTCACACACTGTGGCCCCACAGTCCCCGCCCTCCTTCCCTCTCTCCCCTCCCCCTGTGGGTCTATCTTGATATCAATTCTATACTTTCTTGATGACTGTAGCTTTATATGAATACAGAAATCAAGTAGTATTAGTTTTCTGAATCTGGTGTTTTTCAAAGTTATTTTGACAATTGTAGGTTCTTCGAATTTGCATATGAATTTTAGAATTATATAATCAATTTCTACAAAATAGCCTGCTGAGATTTTGATGACATGTACTGAACTCTGGGATTATTTTGTGTTAAAAATATTGAGCTTTGCTCAAGCAGCTAGGGCACATACACTGGAGGTAGAGGGTTTGAACCCAGCCCAGGCCTGCCAAACAGCAATAACAACTATAGTCAAAAAATAGCCAGGCATTGTGGCACAGGTGCCTCTAGTCCCAGCCACTTGGGAGGCTAAGGCAGGACAATTGCTTAAGCCTAAAGAGTTTGAGATTGCTGTGAGCTGTGACACCACAGCACTCTACTGAGGGTGACATAGTGAGACTCTGTCTCAAAAAAAAAATGCATTTTCTTTCTCATAAGGGGGTACCTCTCTTCATTTACTTAGGCCTCGTTTAATTTCTATCAAACTTTTCAGTCTACAGGTTTTCCATTGATTTTGTCAAATCTATCCCTAAGTATTTCATGTTATGATGCCACTGTAAATGGCAACGTCTGTTTTATAAATGTCGATTTCTGGTTCTTCATTGTTAAATGTAGAAATTGATTTATCAACACAATTGATTTTCTTACACTGACCTAGTATTCTGCCATCATGCTCAACTCTGTTGCTAAACTTTCCAGCTCTAATAGCTTTTTTGCAGAGACCATCAAAATATATATATATATATATATATATATATATATATATTTGCAGTTTTTGGCAGAGGCCAGGTTTGAACCCACCACCTCCAGTATATGGGGCCAGTGCCCTACTCCTATGAGCCAGAGGCACTGCCCAGAGTCCATCAAATTTTTTACATGGATAACCATATCATTTGTGAATAAAGACAGACTTACTTCTTCCTTTCCAACTGGGATACATTTTATTTCTTTCTCTTGCTTTACTGCACTGGGTTAGACCTTTAGCATAATAGTACATAATGTAATAATGTAACCAAAAGACCTCTTGAATATACTAATTTAAACTGTTAGAATAAGCTGGATAGGTGGGTCACCCTGGTAATCCTAGCCCTCTGGGAGGCTGAGGCAGGTGGATTGCTTGAGCTCAGGAGTTCAAGACCAGCCTGAGCAAGAGTGAGACCACCGTCTCTACTAAAAATAGAAAAATTAGCTGGGTATTGTGGCCAGCACATGTAGTCCCAACTACTTGAGAGGCTGAGGCAATAGGATCACTTGAACCCAGGAGTTTGAGACTGCTATGAGATAGGCTGACACTCCAGCACTCTACCCAGGGTGACCGGGGGGGTGGGGGTGGGGTGGGGTGGGGAGACAGACAGACAGACGGATAGATAGACAGGCATAATGGCTTACTGAGGATAGCACAACATTTTGGATAATCAAATACATCACAACTGAAAGAATAACAGTGAAGTTAGTACTAATTTCCTACTCTCAATACTTCCCCCCTGAAAAATATATATGGAAGGGTAAGAAAGTTGCTAAGGAAATAGAGAAGATACCATATATACATACACACACACATACACACACACACACACACACACACACACGGTCTTGTTTAGTTTGTCAGTTTTAACAACTTTTCAAGTCAAACAAGTTTGTTAACTGTAACAAATTAGACACGATGATATGTAGTTTCTAAGGACTCCAATATTTTACTAATAAAAATGATTTTCTGAAAGTGCATTTACTCAATTTACTAGACTAGAAGTATAGCAAAACACTAACAAATTTTAGTAACTTTGCTTGTGAAAGTAGATAAATTTTTTTAAAAAAGATTATATACAGATTTTTGGCACACTTTTAGAAAATGCTCCTAAGTTTGCAAATAAATATGTGTGCTTTTCTAGAAAACATTGTGTTTTCCAGAGCTCTTGTAAGCACTGGAGAAAAAGAAAACTAAGAAGACAGAAAAATAACATCTTTTTACTTTCAAAGTGGCAAAATACCCGGGTATATTACTGTCCTAATGCCAGTTTCAACATCATTACTTACTTCATCACCTTAGTAGGAAAAAAAGTATAGAAACTTGACTCTTGAATGATTCTTAGAGTAAGGGATGACTGGGGGCGGAGGCAAGATGGTAGACTGCAGCCAGCTTTCTACAGAGGCTCCCATCCAGAAAGAGACTTAAAGGACAGAAGTTTAGCAAGTGAGCTGATGGTCTGGACCTGAGCCAAGAGAGAAGACTGAGGAACACACTTCAAGGTTGCTGAGGCAAGCTGCGATCCCAAAAATACAATTAAAAGGTGCAAAATCCACCACCAAGCAGACGGGAGTCCCCTCCCCCACAAGAAGGGCTCGCAGTTTACTCCATACAAACAAGCGAGCAGAGTTCAAACATCCTCCCACTCTATCCCATGGGAGAGACCCCCTAAAGACTGGAGTTCCTACCCCTGCTGGCGTGCCATGGCACCCTCCTGCCAGGCATAAAACCCTAAAACTGTATACAACTGTATATATTCTCTACTTACAACTCTGAACTCCCAGGATTCCGCCCCACTTCCCCTCCCCAAGGTCTAGAGGTTTGTCACCCATGGAGTCCAGATTCTTGGGCATTTCCTTGAGAGGAGTGGTCTGTAATGACTCTGTGGCACGGGAGTAAGCAGAGGACCGTCAGCTGAGAGGAAGCCATACAGGAGCTGCAGAGCAACAGCTGCAGCAGCGGGAAAGGCTCACATCCCTGAGGCCATCCCAGATAGGCACACCCTGTCTCTCTGGGAAACCAGAGGTTAGGGCAGCAGCAACTGGCAGAATGGACTTGGGAAGTTGTGAGTAAAGAGACCATAATAGCACCTAGCCCTCAGAGGAATATAGCTGAGACAAAGGCAGTGGGCGAGCAGAGGCTGGAATTGACACCTGAGTGTAAACTCTAATTGTTTGCTGCCCAGGGCTGAGTTTTTTATCAGCTGTAGCAGCGTCTGACCTGCTAAGGAAGTTAGCCAGGACAGAAACAAATTCTGTGAGGTGGCTCTGTCCTGTTTTCCCAGCAACATCAACTAAGCGTGGGGCTGGAACTGAGTGAACTTCCCTAGCCTAAATTAAACACCCAAGGACCCCCTGCCAGACTCAGATCTCCTGGTGACTCTCGCAGTCATAAACCCCAGGAGCAGTTGCTCACTGGAGTGAACTAGGTCACAGCCCTGTGGGATTACCAATGACAGGGTGCAAGGTAGGGAAGGAGGCATCAACCTTCCCAGACTAATTCATTTGCTGGGTGGGTCCTTTTGCCCTCACAGAGCACTGGAGCAAGTCATATCTGAGCTGCCAGCAGACCCCTCATATCTTGTTGCCAGAGACCTTATGAACTCCCACACCTGAGACCGGTGCTGACTGGGACAATCAATTTGGACCCCTTGAACCAGGCAAATCACCCAAGAACTATCCAAAGTGGCACCCTGGCTGAATGGTTGATGGCGGTTTGATTTTCCTTGCCCAATTGTTATTTGTGGGGGGCAGGGCGACTTAATTGATGGTTTTTCTCCACACCTGAGACTTCAAACAAGAGTAACTGATTCACTAGGGTAGGACAGAGACCTGCTGAAAGTAAGACAAAGCCACTTAGCCCCACCACACCAAGCAGGTCCACAGTCTCTCAGGTTGTAACACCATATGGGTCCTTGACAAAGTTCAAGGGGAAAAGCCAAACAGGGTAAAATAATCATGGGGCGGAATCAGCGGGAAAACTCCAGTAATATGTAATATGATCTACCAGAGTAGATCAACCTTCCCAAGAAAAGATGTGGCAGATGCAACTGAAGATCCCCTTCATAAACAAATGACTGAGATGTCAGAAATCTAATTCAGAATCTGGGTTGCAAATAAGATTAATAGAATAAAGGCAAAGATAGAATTAGAAATTCAAGGAGCATTCCAAAAGTACACTCAAGAATTCAAAGACAAAACCACCAAAGATTTTGAAACATTGAGGCAAGCGATTGTAGCCCTCAAAGATCTGAAAAATACGGCAGAATCCCTTGGTAGTAGAATGCAGCAGGCAGAAAAAAGGATCTGAGACACTGAAGATAAAACTTTTGAAAATGCCCAAGCATCCAAAGAGGAACAGAAATGGAAAGCAAAAATGGATCATTCTCCCAGAGAGCTCTGGGATAATTTGAAGAAAGCTAATATCCACCTATTATAGGAATCCCTTAAGGTGATGAAGTTGCTTCACAAAACACAGAGGCTTTTCTTCATGAAATTATGAAAGAAAACTTTCCAAATATGCCAAGAGATCCTGAAATTGAGATAGCAGACAGCTTCAGAACCCCAGCATGACTCAACCTGAATAAGACATCCCTCAGACACATCATAATTAGCTTCACTAAAGTTAATATGAAAGAGAAAATCCTAAAAGCTGCTAGACATAAGAAAATCATAACCTACAAGGGGAAGATTATTAGAATGACTGCAGATCTCCCTGCTGAAACCTTTCAGGCTAGAAAAGGTTGGTCATCGATTTTTAATCTTCTAAAACAAAATAACTTTCAACCCAGGATCCTGTATCCAGCTAAACTGAGCATCATTTATGCTGGAGAAATTAAATACTTTAATGACATTCACATGTTGAAGAAATTTGCCATAACAAAATCAGCTTTTCAGGATATTCTCAGACTTATCCTCCATAATGAACAGTGTAATCCTCCACCACAAAAGTAAACTAACTCAGAACCTTTTGATCAAATTCCAACTTCCACAGTGGTGAAAGGATTAAAAATGTCCATTGGACGTTTGAACAACTCAATATCCAAAATTCTACCAGGCTTATCAATAATTGCAATCAATGTAAATGGCTTAAATTGTCCTCTAAAGAGGCACAGATTGGCTGATTGGATACAGAAACTCAGACCAGACATCTGTTGTATACAAGAATCTCATCTTACCTTAAAAGAGAAATATACACTCAGGGTGAAAGGATCGTCACCTATATTCCAGGCAAATGGAAAGCAGAAAAAAGCAGACGATGCAATTTTATTTGCAGATACAACAGGTTTTAAACCAACAAAAGTAAGCAAAGACAAGGATGGCCACTTTATATTTGTTAAGGGAAATACCCAATATGATCAGATCTCAATTATCAATATTTATGCACCCAACAAGAATGTTCCTCAAATTATAAGAGACACTCTAACAGGTATGAGCAACTTGATGTGTCCTAGCTCCATCACAGTTAGAGATTTTAACACTCCTTTAACAGTGTTGGATAGATCATCCAATAAGAAGCTTATCAAAGAAATTTTAGATTTAAATTTAACTATTCAACTTTTAGATTTAACAGACATCTATAGAACATTTCATCCTAATAAAACTGAATACACATTTTTCTCATCAGTCCATGGAACATATTCCAAAATTGATCACATGTTAGGTGACAAGTCTAATCTCAGCAAATTTAAAAGAATAGAAATTATTCCCTGCATCTTCTCGGACCATCATGAAATAAAAGTTGAACTGAGTATCAACAGGAATCTGCAGACTCATACAAAAACATGGCAACTAAATAACCTTATCCTGAATGATAGACGGGTCAGAGACGAGATCAAGAAGGAAATTACAAAATTTTTAGAACAAAATGACAATGAAGACACAAGTTATCAGAACCTCTGGGATAAAGCAAAGGCAGTCCTAAGAGGGAAATTTATAGCACTGCAAGCCTTCCTCAAGAGAATGGAAAGAGAGAAAGTTAACAACTTAATGGGACAACTCAAGCAGGTGGAAAAGGAAGAACATTCCAATCCCAAATCCAGCAGAAGAAAAGAAATAACCAAAATTAGAGCAGAATTAAATGAGATTGAAAACAAAAGGATTAAAGAACAGATCAATAAATCGAAGAGCTGGTTTTCTGAAAAAGTCAATAAAATTGATAAACCTCTGGGCAAACTAATAAAGAAAAAAAAGAGTAAAATCTCTAATCTTGTCAATCAGAAATGGTAAAGATGAAATAACAACAGACCCTTTAGAAATTCAAAAAATCCTTAATGAATATTACAAGAAACTTTATTCCCAGAAATATGACAATCTGAAGGAAATCGACCAATACTTAGAAGCA
>NW_003852410.1:20970862-20974081 GCF_000181295.1 Otolemur garnettii
TGATAGAGGCCATCTACAGCAAACCCACAGCCAATATTGTATTGAATGGAGTTAAGTTGAAATCATTTCCATTCAGATCAGGAACCAGGCAAGGTTGCCCATTGTCTCCATTGCTCTTTAAGATTGTAATGAAAGTATTAGCCATCACAATCAGGGAAGAAAAAGCGATCAAGGGTATCCATATAGGGTCAGAAGAGATTAAACTGTCACTCTTCGCAGATGGTAAGACTGTATATCTGGAATATACCAGGGATTCTACTACTAAACTCTTAGAAGTGATCAAGGAATACAGCAGCATCTCAGGTTACAAAATCAACACTCATAAACTGGTACCCTTTATATATACCAATAGCAGCCAAGGTGAAAAAACAGTCAAGGACTCTATTCCATTCACAGTAGTGCCAAAGAAGATTAAATATTTGGGAGTTTACCTAACAAAGGACATGAAAGATCTCTATAAAGAGAACTATGAAACTCTAAGAAAAGAAATAGCTGAAAATGTTAACAAATGATTTTACCATGCTCATGGATGAGAAGAATCAACATTGTTAAAATGTCCATACAACCCAAAGCAGTATATAATTTTAATGCAATCCCTATTAAAGCTCCATTGTCATATTTTAAAGATCTAGAAAAAATAATACTTCATTTTATACGGAATCAGAAAAAACCTCGAATAGCAAAGACATTGCTCAGGAATAAAAATGAAGCAGGAGGAATCACGCTACTAGACCTCAGATTATACTATAAATCAATAGTGATTAAAACAGCATGGTACTGGCAAAAAAACAGAGAAGTAGATGTATGGAACAGAATAGAGAGCCAAGAGATTAATCCAGCTACCTACCATTACCTGATCTTTAACAAGCCAATTAAAAACACTGAGTGGGTAAAAGATTCCCTATTCAACAAATAGTGCTGGGCCAACTGGCTGGCAACCTGTAAAGGACTGAAACTAGACTCATACCTTTCACCATTAACTAAGATAGATACTCACTGGATTAAAGATTTAAACTTAAGACATGAAACTAAAAAAATACTAGAAGAAAGTGTAGGGAAAACACTTGAAGAAATCGGCCTGGGGGAAAATTTCATGAGGAAGACCCCTCGGGCAACTGAAGTAACATCAAAAATACACTTTTGGGACCTGATCAAACTAAAAAGTTTCTGCACAGCCAAGAACACAGTAAATAAAGCGGACAGACAGCCCTCAGAATGGGAGAAGATATTTGCAGGTTATGTCTCTGACAAAGTTTGATAACCAGAATCTATAGAGAACTCAAATGTATTAGCAAGAATGAAACAAGTGATCTCATCTCAGGGAGGGCAAGGGACTTGAAAAGAAATTTCTCTAAAGAAGATAGGCGCATGGGCTACAGATATATGAAAAAATGTTCACAACCCTTAATCATCAGAGAAATGCAAATCAAAAGTACTCTGAGGTACCAATTAACTTCAGTAAGATTAGCCCATACCACAAAATCTCAAAACCACAGATGTTGGCATGGATATGGAGAAAAGGTAACACTTCTACACTGCTACTGGGAATGCAGACTAATTCGTTCCTTTTGGAAAGACATCTGGAGAACACTCAGAGAACTAAAAATAAACCTGCCATTTGATCCTGCAATTCCTTTATTAGGTATATATCCAGAAGGCCAAAAATCACATGACAACAAAGATATTTGTATCAGAATGTTTATTGCAGCCCAATTCATAATTGCTAGGTCACGGAAGCAGCCCAAGTGCCCATCGACCCACGAATGGATCAATAAACTGTGGTATATGTACACCATGGAATATTATGCAGCCATAAAGAAAAATGGAAACTTTACCTCCTTCATGTTTACATGGACAGAGCTGGAAAATGTTCTTAGCAAAGTATCTCAAGAATGGAAGAAAAAGTATACAATGTACACAGCCCTATTTTGAAACTAATTTATAGTTTTCATAGGAATGTTATAACCTAATTATAGCCTTAGAATATGGAGAGGGAAAGGGATGGAGGGAGAGGGAAGGGGGTGGATGGGGTTACCTCTGTGGTTTCTCTTACAAGGGTACAAGTGAATCTTCCTAAAAGCAGAATGTCTTAACTCAATCACTAAGAAAATGACATGAAGGCTATGTTAACCAGTTTGATGAGAGTATTTCATATTATATATGAAAACACCACACTGTACCCCATGATTGCATTAATGTACACAGCTATGATTTAATAAAAAAAAAAAAAAAAAAAAAGAAAAGAAACTTGACTCTTCCTGACAATTGAAGGTCATCTTCAGTTAATCTACTGCTCATCTTCCAGGGTTCCAAAGAGCAGAAGTTTAATCCAAACAGACTGAGAATACTAGTAACAATGCTGAGTTTATGAGAAATAATAAGTAACATGATATGAACTATATCTGTCATATAGGAGGAAGAAATCAAAGATGCTATGTAATTCATAAATTCAGCAAACATTGACTAAGCACCTACTTGTTGTCAAGCATTGTAGAGTCAAAGAAAAAAATAAAAGTCCCATGTCTCAGGTCTGAGTCAAGGATGGTGAAGGTAGGATAGGGTTATAAAAGAGAGAAAAGAGGTGATGGAGATGGCTTCACAGAGGTGCCTGCTGCAATCTAGTGAGAAAAAAACTGTGATGGCCAGGGAAAAAAACACAATCAAAATAGATGTAAATGAGTGAAGACATACTTTAAAAATAGAGTCTCCACAAATAAGTGTAACTTTCTATTATCACCTGGCCAGAATAGTCTAAGAACATACAAATAATTTTGTATTTGAAATGGATAATAAATGCCATAAACAACAATAACAAAAATTCCTAGAAAAACCAAAAGGTCAAATGATAAATTTCAGTGGCAAACATAAAAGCATGATACAAATAAGGATTATAGCAGCAACCGCAATACACACTTAAAATTTCCAGACATCTAACTAAACACTTTATATATATTAATTTGTGTACTCTTCACCAAAATCTTATAAAGCATACGTAATTTTTATTATTTTGTCATTGACGTTGAAAGTTGAGGTTCAGGGATGTTAAGTAACTTGTCAAAGCTTAAACAGTAGCAAAACTGATCTGAATGAGAAAATCTGGTGTGAAATATAAAAAACTAAGGATTTTGATCTATAAGCAATAGTGATTTTTTTTTTTTTTTTGAGACAGAGCCTCAAGCTGTCCCCCTGGGTAGAGTGCCATGGCATTACAGCTCACAG
>NW_003852410.1:20974264-20982135 GCF_000181295.1 Otolemur garnettii
GGCGCCTTAGCCGGTTGAGCTATAGGCGCCGAGCCAGCAATAGTGATCTTGATAGGGCATAGAGTGGTATTTCTCATACACTTGACTTACACATACAGATCACAATTTCTACTGGAATGACATTAAAATATCTAAGTGAATGAAAAAACTACCTCAGTGTCCAGAACAACTTGCTTAAATAAAAGGAATTTGAAATGATTTTTCAAAATGAAAAATTGTCTGAACATAGACCTTCAGAAGTAATACTCAGAACAATCTAAAAATACGAGTTATTTACAAATTATTCATTTGAATGCAACCTAACAACATAAAATGATGAGAACTTGACAGGTAAAAAAAATACTACATGTAATTTATAAAAATATTTTAAAATCATATATTTACTCACGTATTTACAGGAACAGGAGGACTATAAAAAACAAAACTGGCTGGTAAGACAGGAAAGGTTACTACTCACAGGAAGGCTAAAGATAATTGATTATGATAATAAATGGGGAAAAGGCAGGCTGGTTGTACTCCACAAAAAGCCATGTATCTTATAGAACAGGATAAATGCAACATTTTGAGATTCTTTACTATTGTACCTCTAATGCAACTACATTACAAAATAGAAGTTTTAGAGAAAATAGTTTGATGGCAATTAAATTTATTTAAACAATGTGGATTCATAAGAGAGAAGGGTATAGGGGTTTTTAAAGGCTCATCTGAATACCACAAAGTTTTTTAATTGCCACAATTTCTTAACCTAAATAAGTAATTTCACTGCTACACAGGTGGAACCATCATTTCTGTCAAGCCAGATAAATGACTGGGAGAAAGGGTGGCGGATAGGCCAAAAGGGAGTCCAGTGTAAAGAACCAGTGCAGGGACCTCCACCATGGTAGATAGAGATTGTGCACCAAAATAAAAAAGAATATTATCAAAAGCAGGAGGCTATACTTTTCCTGGTGTTTGCTGTTTTATCCCAAATCAATGTCTCATTTCCTTTTCTTTTCAAATATAAATGAAACTTTCAGATGAATCTATGCACACTGATTTACATTAAGAAGTTTTGGGGGGAGAGGGTGGAGGCAAGATGGCTGACTGGAGCCAGCTTTCCACAGAAGCTCCCATCCAGGAGAGTTAAAGGACAGAAGTTTAGCAAGTAAGTCAATGGTTTAGAGCTGAGCCAAGAGAGAAGGTTGAAGAATGCACATCAACCCTGCTGAGGTGAGCAGTGATACACGGATACAAACAAAAGGTACAAAATCAACTGCCAAGCAGAAGGGAGTCCCCTCCCTCATAAGAAGGACTCGAGGCACACTCCATACAAACAAGTGAGCAGAGTTCAAACATCCTCCCATTTTATCCTACGGGAGAGACACTTGAAAAACCAGACCTCCTTCCCCTACTAGGGTGCCATGGCACTCTCCTGCCAGGCATAAAACTGTATAAAACTGTATATATTCTGTACCTTCAATTCTGAACTCCCAGCACTCCCTTCCACTCTCACCCCAAAGCCTGGAGTCCAGATTTTTAGGAATTTTCTCAAGAGGTGTGGACAGGGCAAGGAATGTTGCTGGTCTGTGCTGATTCTGTGGCACAGGAGTAAGGAGAAGACTTGACCATCTGAGAGGGAACCATACAGGAGCGGTGGTGCCCCGAGTCACAGGGCAGCAGCCACAGCGGCAGGAACAATAGGGCTCACATCCCTGGGGCTATTCTGGACAGACACTTCCTGTCTCTCTGAGCAACCAGAGGAAGCTGAGAATCTTCTCTGGTGGCAGCCATTGGCGGAACAGATCTGGGATGGAAACACAGGCCCCATGAGTAAAGGGTATGCCTGAGGTGGTACCGGCCTGGGTGGAGTGCAGGGACTAGAATACACATGCACAGAGATGCAGACTCCCAGGGTAAGGCTGACCCAGAGGACTGCTTTACTGAGCCTAAGATGCACCCAGCCCTCAGGGGATCATATCTGAGATAAAGAAGGGCAAGCAGATGCTGGAATTGACAGTTGAGTCTGAGCTCTAACCATACCCACTCCAACACAAACTAAGCAGCTAAGACTGGGCAGCTGTGAACTCAAACTGCGGAGAAATATAGCCAAGACAGAAACAAATTCTGCCAAGTTGTTCTGTTTTGCCAGCAACATCAATCAGGAGTGGGGCTGGAACTGAGTGAACCACGCCAGCCTCCATTAAGCACCCGAGGTTGTCAGGCGACACCTCCCCCTGCTGTATGGTGGCAGAGAGCAGCAGCATGACTGAGGAGACATAGATCTCCCTATAACTCAGGCAAACACAAACCCCTAGAGCATCTGCTCACTGGAGAGAACTGGGTCACAGCCCTGTGGGGTTACCAGTGACTGGGTGTGACAGAGGTGCAAAGTGGGGAAGGAAGCATCAACCTTCCCAGATTAATTTATTTTCTGGGTGGGTCCTTCTGACCTAACGGAGCGCCAGAGGGAGTCATACTTGAGTTGCCAGGAGACCCCTGCCATCTAGTTGCTGGAGACCTTTTGAACTCTCACACCTGAGACTGGTGCTGACTGGGACAATTGATTTGGACCTCTTGAACTGGGCCAATCACCCGAGGACTATCCAAAGTGGTACCCTGGGTGTGTGGTTGTGGTAAGGTTTGATTTTCCTTTTCCAATTATTGCCAATGACTTCATTGCTGGTATTTCTCCACAGCTGAGACTTCAACCCAGAGAAACTGATTCACTACAATAGGACAGAGACCAGCTGAAAATAAGACAGAGCCACTTAGCCCCACCACACCAAGCAGGTCCCCACATTTCTCAGGCCATGGCACTTTACGGGTCCTTGGCAAAGCTGAAGGAGAAAAGTTATAGACACTAGTCCCAGATTTTGGGCAAAGGGCTGGTTAATCACTACTCCTGGAACCCCCAACCCAACATTTCCTTATCTGCTCATCTAGTCAAACAGTGTAAAATAACTGTGGGGCAGAATCAGCAAAAAAACTCTGGTAACATGAATAACCAGAGTAGATGAATGCTCCCCCCCCCCAAGGAAGGCTACAGCAGACACAACTGAAGATACCATTCATAAAAAGATGGCTAAGATGTCAGAAATCAAATTCAGAGTCTGGATTGCAAATAAGATTAATAGAATGGAGGCAAAGTTGGAATTAGAAATTCAAGAAGCAATTCAAAAGTTGTCTCAAGAATTCAATGAATTCAAAGACAAAAATCACCAAAGATTTTGACACACTGAGACAAGAAGTTGCAGCCCTCTAAGATTTGAGAAATACAGCAGAATCCCTCAGTAACAGAATGAAGCAAGCAGAAGAAAGGATTTCTGACATTGAAGACAAAGCTTTTGAACGCTCCCAAACTCTCAAAGAGGATGAGAAATGGAGAGCAAAACTGGATCATTCTCTCAGAGAGCTGTGGGATAATTCAAAGAAAACTAATATTCGCCTTATAGGAATCCCTGAAGGCGACAAAGTTGCTTCACAAAGCACAGAGGCTCTTCTTCATGAGATTATGAAAGAGAACTTTCCAGACATGTCAAGAGACTCTGAAATTCAGATAGTAGCCAGTTTCAGAACCCCGGCAAGATTCAACCCAAATAAGATATCCCCCAGGCACATCATAGTTAACTTCACTAAAGTTAATATGAAGGAAAAAGTTCTGAAAGCAGCCAGACATAAAAAAAACACAACCTACAAGGGGAAGAATATTAGAATGACTGCAGATTTCTCAACTGAAATGTCTGAAGCCAGAAGAAGATTGTCATTGGTCTTCAGTCTCCTAAAACAAAATAACTTCCAGCCCAGGATCCTGTATCCTAAACTGAGTTTCATTTCTGATGGAGAAATCAAATACTTTAATGACATGGACATGTCATTAAAGAAATCTGTCATAACTAAACCAACTCTCCAGGATATTTTCAGACCCATCTTCCACAATGGCCAGCGCAATGCTCTAAGCTCCAAAGTAAACTCACACAAAATTTTCTGAACAAAACCCAACTTCCACAATGGTAAAAGGATTGAAACTGTCCACTGAAAATCATGACACCCAAAACACTACCAGGCTTATCAATTCTCTCAATTAATGTGAATAGTTTAAATTGTCCTCTAAAGAGGCATAGAGGCTGGTTGACTGGTTACATAAACTCAGACCAGATATCTCATCTACACAAGAATCTTACCTTACCTTGAAAGATAAAAATAGACTCAGGGTGAAGGGACGGACTTGTATAATATAGGCAAATGGAAAGCAGAAAAAAGCAGGTATTGCAATTTTATTCGCAGATACAATTGGCTTTAAACCAACAAAAGTAAGGAAGGATAAGGATGGTCACTTCTTATTTGTTAAGGGTAATACTCAATATGATGAGATTTCAATTATTAATATTTATGCACCCAACCAGAATGCACCTCAATTTTAAGAGAGACTCTAACAGGCATGAGCAACTTGATTTCCTCCAGCTCCATAATAGTCAGAGATTTTAACACTCCTTTGGCAGTGTTGGATAGATCCTCCAAAAAGAAGCTAAGCAAAGAAATTTTAGATTTAAACTTAACCATTCAACAGTTGTATTTAACAGACATCTATAGAACATTTCATCCTAACAAAACTGAATACACATTCTTCTCATCAGCCCACAGAACATACTCCAAAATCTATCATATCTTATGCCACAAGTCTAACTAGAGCAATTTTTAAAGAATAGAAATTATTCCTTGCATCTTCTCAGACCATCATGGAATAAAAGTTGAACTCAGTAACAGGAATCTGCATATGCATACAAAAACATGGAAGCTAAATAACCTTATGCTGAATGATAGCTGGGTCATAGACGAGATAAGGAAATTAGCAAATTTTTGGAACAAAATGATGATGAAGACACGAATTATCAGAACCTCTGGGATACCACAAAGGGACTCCTAAGAGGGAAATTTATAGCACTGTAAGCCTTCCTCAAGAAAACAGAAAGATAGGAAGTTAACAACTTAATGGGACATCTCAAGCAACTGGAAAAAGAAGAACATTCCAACCACAAACCAAGCAGAAGAAAAGAAATCACCAAAATTAAAGCAGAATTAAATGAAATTGAAAACAAAAGGATTATACAACAGATCAATAAATTAAAAAGTTGGTTTTTTGAAAAGGTCAATAAAATACATAAACTTTTGGCTAACCTAACCAGGAAGAAAAGAGTAAAATCTCTAATTTCATCAATCAGAAATGGTAAAGACAAAATAACAAAGCCCCCTCAGAAATTTAAAAAATCCTTAATGAATATTACAAGAAACTTTATTCTTAGAAATATAAAAATCTGAAGGAAACTGACCAATACTTGGAAGTATGCCACCTTCCAAGACTTAGGCAGAATGAAGTGGAAATGTTGAACAGGCCTATATCAAATTCTGAAATAGCATCAACTATACAAAATCTCCCTAAAAAGAAAAGCCCAGGGGTGGCACCTGTGGCTCAGAAGAGTAGGGCGCTGGCCCCATATGCTGGAGGTGGCCAGTTCTAACCTAGCCCCGGCCAAAGAACTGCAAAAAAAAGAAAAGAAAAAAGAAAAGCCTGGGACCAGATGGCTTCACATCAGAATTCTACCAAACCTTTAAAGAGGAACTGGTACCTATATTACTCAACCTTTCCCAAAATATAGAAAAAGACGGAATACTACCCAACATATTCTATGAAGCACACATCACCTTGATCCCCCAAACAGGAAAAGAACCAACAAGAAAACAAAATTATAGACCAACATCATTAATGAATATTGATGCAAAAATATTCAACAAAATCATAACAAAAAGAATCCAGCAACACATCAAACAAATTATACACCATGACCAAGTAGGTTTTATCCCAGGGTCTCAAGGCTGGTTCAATATACATAAATTTATAAATATAATTCAGCACATAAACAAATTAAAAAACAAACACCATATGATTCTCTAATTGATGCAGAAAAAGCTTTTGATAATATCCAGCATCCCTTCATGATCAGAATACTTAAGAAAATTGGTATAGAAGAGACATTTCTTAAACTGATAGAGGCCACCAACAGCAAACCCACAGCCAATATCGTATTGAACAGAGTTAAATTTAAATCATTTCCACTCAGATCAGGAACCAGGCAAGGTTGCCCATTGTCTCCACTGTTCTTTTAACATTGTAATGGAAGTTTTAGCCATTGCACTTAGGGAAGAAAAGGTGATCAAGGGTATCCATATAGGGTCAGAAGAGATCAAACTTTCACTCTTCGCAGATGATATGATGGTATATCTGGAATATACCAGGGATTCTACTACAAAACTCTTAGAAGCGATCAAGGAATACAGCAGCATCTCAGGTTACAAAATCAATACTCAGAAATGAGTAGCCTTTATATATTCCAACAATAATCAAGTTGAAAAAAACCGTCAAGGACTCTATTCCATTCACAGTAATGCCAAAGAAGATGAAATATTTGAGTTTACCTAACAAAGGACGTGAAAGAGCTCTATAAAGTTTCCAGTTTAAGTAATGAGACTGGCAGTCAGAAACATTCTGAATTTTGCTTCTGTAGTGCTCCTTGAGTAAAAATTCCTTAATATATTGTTTGCTTCAGCAGCACATATACTAAAACTCCCTTAATATAGGTTGATTTCTCTAATAGCATATATAAGAAATTTATTTTGAAATAATTTACAATTACAAAAGAGTTGCAAAAATACTAGTGTTCCTATATGCCCTTCCTCCAACTTCCATAGTACAATGATCCATGGAGGAGACAGAAACTGCCACTAACTAAGCTACAGACCTTAAGTGAGTTTCCCCATGGTAACTGTTGTTTAAAGGTATGTAACTACTAAACATCAGGCTGGGTTTTCAATTAATGAGGATTCTACTACCCACTATGATATTCAGGGATGCTGCAGTATTAAGAATGGCTGGGCATCTTCTATTGGAAGAGAAAGCTTTTCTATTTCTCACTCTTTGAAAGATGCACTCAAAGGAACACTACAGTATTTTCTTATCAACAACAAACTGAAAATAAGTGTTTTGGCTTCAGTGCAGGAAAATTCAGAATTTGGGACCTCTTTAGTGTTCTCTTCAAAAGTAGTTAAGTGGCCTCCAATTTTGCAAGAATATGAAATTTTTCTATACACTGTTTATGGTATGACATTAATAACATCAGATGACTAAGACAATAAAATAAAAAAACCCTGAAGATTGTCTTTTTTTAAGTCTAGACTTGCTCTTGGTATCATCCTCTGTGTAGGTCTCACTGCTGGGAGTCTACCTCCAGAATTATAACACATTAAAGATAGCAGACAATTATTTTCATGGAAATTTTCTCCATGCTGTAGTTGATCCAGCTATTATGTCACTTTAGCTTGTATGTTTTTTAAAAAACGTAACATTTGAGATCGCCTAAGCAAAGTGAGACCCCTCTGTACTAAAAATAGAAAAACTACCCAGCACTGTGGCGGGTACCTATAGTCCCTGCTACTTGGAAGGGTGAGGCACAAGGACTGCTTGAGCCCAAGAATCTATGTTGCCGTGAGCTCTGATGCCACGGCACACTACCCAAGGTGACTGAGTGAGACTTTGTTTCAAAAAAAAAAAAAAAAAACCAGCCTTTTATAATTGTATTATTCAATCACATGAGCCATTTCACTGTGAAGTATTTATACTAATATGTCCAATAAAAAGAGATTTCCAAAACAAAATCTTGAAGCAAAAAAAACTATCAAATATAACTAGAAAGCACAATGAGGCTCTCATTTCTGCCACACCATGGTGCTGGCAATATGACCAAGGGGCTAAAGAAGCTACAGTGGACCAGGCGTGATGGCTCACACCTGTGAACCCAGCACTTTGGGAGGCCTGGCAGGATGATCACTTGAGGCCAGGA
>NW_003852410.1:20982161-20988566 GCF_000181295.1 Otolemur garnettii
ACCCCCCCCCCCACCTTCATCTCTATAAAAAAACAGAAACATTAGCCCATCTTGGTGGACTAACCTGTAGTCCCAGCTACTTAGGAGGCACCAGGGGGATTGCCTGAGCCCAGGAGTTTGAGGTTGCAGTAAAGTATGATCATACCATTGCACTCCAGCCCTGACCACAGAGTGAGACCTTTTGTCAAAATAAAATAAAATAATAAAATGAAATAAAAATGCAAAAATAGATTTCTCATATGGCACCAGTTTTCATAAATAAAACTGGATATACTTAACTGATAATTACAGTACAAGGCTGATTTGGTTATAATGTCAACTGGCCTGAAACTATTCTGGGATGTGTAAGTAGAATCAACTTTGTGTGAGTCTGGTATTATATTTTGGCTGGCTGAGACAGATATTTAGGTATTTGTATTCTAGGAAAGAAAATAGGTAAAGATAATGAGAATTTTTAAGTTTAGGACTAATGATTGTGCTACTAATTACAGGGAAAGATATTTCTTATTCTTAAGCAAGAGATGTGTTAAAATTGGTTTGCTTAGTAATACTTAGGTTTTATAGTTTATACAGTAATACTTCTAGATACGTGTGACTGAGTTTTACAGGGGATATTTGAATTGGGGGTTCTCTGAGCTCTCTCTGCATTTGCAGTTTGATGTCTTGTTATTAATAGTTTGGGGTAGGAAAAAAGGCTTCACTCACATCACCAGCCTCTAAATATATCAGTGAATAATAGTTTGAAAAAAACAAATTAGAAAAAGCTGATGTTCATGATATTGATTAGTCAACAAGAAAAGGTGTGATTATTTTTAACATATTTGCCTGAAAAAGAACACGTGGCTTGCTATGTTTAAGTATGGAAGAATTATTTTAAAAGATTTTTCATCAAAAATGTTTAAAATGAAAGGGTTGAAGGACTTACACAGGCAAGCCCCATTTACCAGGAAACAGATACACGGACAAGTCTCTATACTCAACAGCACCAGAAAGATATTAACAAAGGAGTAACTTCATTACCCTTTGAAAGCTTCCGCCTCACCTTTGATTCTATAGGTGAAAGACCTGCCCGCTTCCCTTCTTTTGTGGAGCTCCGCAAGGCCCTGCACTGTTCTTTAAAGAAGGCAGGCAAATATTTGGTACCTATGTGGATACCTACAATGTAAGCAGTATTTGATCATCTTACCTTGTACAAAGAATACAGAAAAACAAAAATGGGCTAAATAATCATAATCCGAATTTTCATGCTTGGTTCAAAAAATAAATAAGTTGTACCTCATAGATTAGCACTTACTGAACTGGGCAGGCTTTCTAGTAAGCTGTGCAGAGATGGTTTAAAGTTTTGTTTAGGTCCAGAAAATGAGGGACTATGATTAACTGGTGATGTTTACCAAGGCAGAGCAAGACTAGAGGTAAAACACACACTATTCACATATTTCAACCACACATACCAAACGAACCCCCCAAATGATAGCAAATGAGAAAGTAAGCCTAAAAAATACAGAAAAAGAAAAACAAAGCTAACAACACCCTTTTTCCACCCCCCACCCCCCTTTTTTTTGCTCTGGGTAGAGTGTCGTGGCCTCACAGCAACCTCAAACTCTTGGGCTCAAGTGATCCTCTTGTCTTACCCTCCAAAGTAGCTGGGACTACAGGCACCTGCCACAATGCCCAGCTAGTTTTTTTATTTTTATAGTGACAGGTAGCACTTTGCTCAGGCTTGTCTTGAACTCCTGAGCTCGAGCAATCCACCTGTCTCAGCCTCCTAGAGTGCTAGAATTATAGGTGTGAGCCATTGTGCCTGGCCTTTTTTCCATTTTTTAAAGGAGGTGACATGTGAATGGACAGATGGGCCCCTCAACATCAAATACTGGCAGGGTTTTATACTTCCAAAGAAACCAAGAATCATTATAAGCATTTTTTTAAAAATGCTTCTTGCACAGCCAAAAACACAATCAACAAAGCAAATAGATAACTTCCTAAATAGAAGGAGATACTTGCATGTTATAAATCTGACAAAGGGCTAATAACTAAAATCTAAAAAGAACTCAAGCAAATAAATAAGGGAAGAACCCCATTAATCACTGGGTAAGAGACACAGAACATTCTCCCATCAAGACAGATGAATGGCCAACAAACACATAAAAAAAAATGCTCATTATCTCTAATCATAGAGAATGCAAATCAAAACCACCTTGAGATATCACCTAACCCCAGTGAGAATAGTCCACATCACAAAGTCTCAAAGATGCTGGCAGGGATGTGCTGAGAAAGAAACACTTACATACTGTCAATGGGATCACAAAGTAATACATATAGCTTTTTTGAAAAGAAGTAGGTAGAATCCTCAAAGACCTAAAATTAGACTACTCCTTTGATTCCACAATCCTATTACCAGATATCTACCCATAAGAAAATCAATCATTTTATCTTAAGGACATTTGCACTCAAATGTATAGAGCAGCTCAATTCACAATCACAAAGATGTGGAAACAACCCAAGTGTCCATCAACCCATGAGTGGATTAATAAACTGTGGTATATGTGTACCATGAAATACTATTCAGCCATAAAAAAAGACGGAGACTTTACATCTTTTGTATTGACCTGGACAGAGTATCTCAAGAATAGAAAAGCAAGCATCTCATGTATGCAATCCTAATTTGAAACTAGCAGATGAACAACTACAGACCCACACAAGAGAAAAACACAATTAAATTCAAGACGGGGTGAGGAAAGCAGGAGTTCAATAGGCTCCCACCTACCGGGTACAGTGTGGGATACAGGGCACGTCTCCTGGGGGAAGGACTAAATGACACTAGTACTGTGCCTCACAGACACAGTGTAGCCTGACTGTATGTGCCCTTATGTTAATCCAAACAAAAAGTGCTTCTTAATATATATTTGTTTGCTAATCTGATTAAAGTTTGGGAAACTCCCCTTTTTTCACACTGTGTATGCCAAAGGAAGTCAATGTGACTCATCACAGAAATCACTTATCTTGATGGATCACATTTATCGCATTTACTCACCAACTTGCATAAATAGAAAAATGCCTAAGAGAAAGAAGATGAAGGGGGAACTCTGATGTGCTTTTTAAACTGTTTTTTGACAGAGGACCCTAACTCATTATGGCTAGGGTGCTAAGGGAATCGTAAGGCATGGAATGTCTCACCCCCACCCTCCTTAAAGTAAGACAACCTGTAAGAAATGCCATGGGTGTTGCCATGGAGCCTGGGATGCCTGGGGCCTCTGGGGACACAGCTCTGACACCCCTCCTTCCCTGCTGGTTTTGTCATTACTCTCTCTGTTTAACCATCTGTGTTTATCTTTTCATTGGGCAAACTGAAATTCAAGCATTTTTTAAACATTTTGTTCACTCACTGATTCTCACCTAAAAGTGGGAGTTTCATATTTTTCCAGCCCTTATATTCCTTATATGCTCTCTCTCTCTCGGTAGCCTTAGAAACAAAAAGCTGTTACCCATTAGGTTCCTCACTTGAATGAAAGGATGCTGGGAGTTATAATTATTTTTCTTTTTCCATAAAATACCTCATATTTTCTAAGACACAAGTTAAGAATTTGAGCTTTCTTAAAGTATTTGAATTATTAGAGGATGCCTACTTCCTTACAATGTGATTTTGCTAAAATTTTAATCAGTATCTTAGACTCTGATTTGACTGGTAGTCTGGAAGTACAATAGGCACTTTGTTCTTATTTTCAGATGGTTTTCTTCCATCCTGGTACATTATATTTGATTTTAGATACTAGCTTAATGTGGTAAGAATCATAGCTATATGTGTACACAGATTTTTACTGTTTCCATGCCTTTTCAATCTTTAATATGCCTTTATTGGAATCTGTGTTTTGGGCAACAATGGCTATGCAGACATGAGATTCTCTCAGTTTTATGAGATGTAACAGTAATTTAAGTCCCTGAGCACTGGGCATCATCTAAATATTGTTATTATTTTTCTTATATTACTGAAAATACAGGAGGAATCTTTTGTGGGTACAGTGGTGGTAGACATTTTAACTACTACTAAAGCATGAACAAACAAGAAAAAAACAAGTTGTTTACTCTTCAACTTGAAAACATAGCTTTTATACAGTACTGTATGTTTAAAATATTTATATGACATAAAAAAAAATCTAAGTAATTATTTCACACTTCATACTATAAGCTAAGTATTAGTCCACTTGCCCCTGATTTCTATTACAAAGCTATGATTTCATCTTAGCAAAGCATCGGTATGATGTTACTGTCCTACTAAACCAAACGGACTTTATTTTGATTTTGTTTCCAGTGTTGCTTAGCTTAAATCTGGGGTCTCTTACCTAAGTAATTGCCTTGTTACTGTGTCAACTTGTAGCTGGGAGCAAGACAGCTAAGGCCTGACAGTACTCTTTGGTTTTTGCCTAAGCAGAATCCATAAAGACCTGACTGTTCTTAACAACTCTCCACACTGCATCATAAAATGGTGTTGCATATGAAGACAACAGAAAACAATCAGACACTGTTTCAGGAAATTTCACTGAATCTATTCAGAATATGCTTACTTCTGACTTAAAGCTCAGTAGGGGAAAACCTATATGGTTAAAAAAAGAAAACATATTTTTATAATTATGAACATACAAGGTTTGACAATTAAGTTTACAAACTCATCCTAGAACAAATGCTACACACCTCACTGATGAATATCAATAGTACCTTTGAGTAGAGCAGAGACAAAGGATGTTTGGGGGAGGTAGTCTGAGAAATATGCTGACCAGGATTTTTAAGCTTTCTGTCATCAAGTTGAGGAATCAATGCTATTTACAGAAATGCCTTAAGTGAGCTGGCTAGATATTACATGACCTCAACTTCTGAGCATAAGAAACCCTGCAAACATTATTTTTTCTTATTTTTTTTAATTATTTTTTATTAAATCGTAACTTTGTACATTGATGCATTTATGGGGTTTAGGGTACTGCTTCAATAAACAATGTGAAATGTTTACATTGAACTAAGTAACACATCTAACATAATTATACTCATTTCTTAATAGTTTTCAAATGTACCATTTCATCATGCACATTAAGTGAAGTCCCCCCCAAAATACTCTCTGAAACGCTGAGAAAAGAAATAGGTGAAGATATTAACAAATCAAAAAACACACCATGCTCATAGCTGGGAAGAATCAACATTGTTAAAATGTCCGTACTACCCAAAGCAATCTACAGATTTAATGCAATCCCTATTAAAGCATCATTGTCATACTTTAAAGAACTTGAATAAATAGTACTTTTATATGGACTCAGAAAAAACCTTGAATAGCAAATACTCAGATTTCTTATTACTCAGAAATAAGAACAAATCAGGAGGTATCACATTACTAGGCTTCAGGCTATACTATTTTTTCAAGTTCTTTAAAGTATGACAATGGGGCTTTAATAGGGATTGCATTAAATCTGTAGATTGCTTTGGGTAGTATGGACATTTTAACAATGTTGATTCTTCCCATATTCCCCCTCCCCTTCCCTTTCTCTCCTCTTCCCTTCTATTTTCTGGACTATAGTTATGTTTTGCCATTCGTATGAGTTTATAGGCAGTTATATACTGATTTCATAGTAGTACTGAGTATATTGAATACTTTTTCTTCCATTCTTGAGATACTTTGCTAAGAAAAATATGTTCCAGCTCCATCCAGGTAAACATAAAAGATGTGAAGTCTCCATCTTTTTATGGCTGCATAGTATTCCATGGTATACATATACCACGATTTATTAATCCACTCATGGGTCCATGGGCAGTTGGGCTGTTTCCATGTCTTGGCTATTATGAATTGGGCTGCAGTAAAAATTCTGGTCAAATGTCTTTGTTGTAAAATAATTTCTGATCATCTGGGTAGAGGAATTGCACGATCGAATGGTAGGTCTACTTTTAGTTCCTTAAGTGTTCTCCAAACTTCTTTCTAAAAATGTCTTATTAGCTTACATTCCCATCAGCAGTGTAGAAGCATTCCTTTCTCTCCACATCCATGCCAGCATCTGTAGTTTTGGGATATTGTGATGTGGGATTATCTTATTGGAGTTAGATGATATCTCAAAGTGGTTTTGATTTGCATTTCTCTGATGATTAAGGATGATGGCATTTTTTCATGTGTTTGTAGGCCATGCGCCTGTCTTCATCAGAGAATTTTCTGTTCAAGTCTCTTGCCTACATTGAAATGGGGTTATTTATTCTTTTCTTAGTGATTAGTTTGAGTTCTCTGTAGATTCTAGTAATCAGACCTTTGTCAGAAGCATAACCTTGCAAAATCTTCTCCCATTCTGAAGGTTGTCTGTTTGCTTTACTTACTGTGCTCTTGGCTGTGCAAAAGCTTTTTAGTTTGATCAGATCCCAGTAATGGATTTTTGGTGTTGC
>NW_003852410.1:20989756-21018822 GCF_000181295.1 Otolemur garnettii
TCATGGTGTATAACTTGTTTGATGTGTTGCTGGATTCTGTTTGCTAGGATCTTATTGAATATTTTTGCATCGATATTCATTAATGATATTGTTCTATAATTTTCTTTCTTTGTTGGATCCTTCCCGGTTTGGGTATCAGGGTGATATTTGCTTCATAGAATGTGTTGGGAAATATTCTTTCTTTTTCTAAACTTTGGAAAACATATAATATAGGTATTAGGTCCTCTTGAAAGGTTTGATAGAATTGGAATGTGAAGCCATCTGGTCCTGGACTTTTCTTTTTAGGGAGATTTCGTACTGTTGATGCTACTTCAGTGGTTGATATAGGTCTACTATTCAAGATTTCTAATTCTTTCTGGTTGACTCTAAGAAGGTGGCCTGCTTCCAGATATTGGTCCATTTCCTTCATATTTTCATATTTCTGGGAATAGAGATTTCTGTAGTAATCATTGAGGATTTTTTGAATTTATGAAGTGCCTGTTGTTATTTCTCCTTTATCATTGCTGATATATGATATTAGAGATTTTACTTTTCTATTAGGTTGGCCTAAGGTTTATCAATTTTGTTAATCTTTTCAAAAAACCAACTTTTTGTTTCGTTGATCTTCTGAATGATTCTTTTGTTTTCAATTTCATTTAATTGAATAACCTAATTTAGGTTATTTCTTTTTCTTTTTTTTTTTTTTTGCTGGGTTTGGGGTTGGAATGTTCTTCCTTTTCCAGTTGCTTGAAATGATCCATTAAGTTGTTGGCTTCCTCTCTTTCTGTTTTCTTAATGAAGGCTTCTAATGATATAAATTTCCCTCTTAGGACTACCTTTGCAGTATCCCACATGTTTTGATAATTTGTGTCTTCATTATCATTTAGTTCCAAAAATTTGGTGATTTCCTTCTTAATCTCATCTTTGACCCAGTTATCAGTCAGCCTAAGATTATTTAACTTCCATGATTTTGTTTGAGTATGAAGACTGCCGTTGCTGTTGAGTTCAACTTTTATTCCATGGTGATCCAAGAAGATACAAGGAATAATTTCTATATTTTTAAATTTGCTCAGGTTAGACTTGTGTCCTACGATATGATCTATTCTGGAGGATGACCTGTGGGCTGATGAGAAGAATGTATATTCAGTTATATTAGGGTGAAATGTTCTGTAGAGGTCTGTAAACTCCATTTGTTCTAGGGTCAGGGTTAAGTCTAATATTTCTTTGTTTAGTTTCTTCTTGGAGGATCTATCCAAAACTGTCAAAGGGGTGTTAAAATCTCCAACTATCATAGTGCATGAAAATACCAAGTTGTTCATACCCATTAGGGTCTGCTTTATGAACTGAGGAGCATTCTGGTAGGGTGCATAAATGTTAATTATCAAAATCTCTTCATGTTGGGTGTTTCCCTTGACAAATATGTAGTGACCTTCCTTATCTTACTTTATGTTTGTTGGCTTAAAGTCAACTGTATCTGCGAATAAAATTGCAACATCTGCTTTTTTCTGCTTTCTATTTGCCTATATTATACAAGTCCATCCCTTCACCGAGTCTATTTTTATCCTTTACGGTAAAGTGAGATTCTTGTATACATCAGATATCCAGTCTAAGTTTATGTATCCAGTTAGCCAGCCTATGCCTCTTTAGAGGACAATTTAAACCATTCACATTAATTGAGAGAATTGATAAGCCTGATAGTGTTTTGGGTGTCATGATTTTCATTGGACAGTTTCAATCCTTTCACTACTGTGGAAGTTGGGTTTTGTTCAGAAAATTTGGGGTGAGTTTACTTTGGAGCTTAGAGCATTGCACTGTCCGTTGTGGAAGATGGGTCTGAAAATATCCTGGAGAGTTGGTTTAGTTATGACAAATTTCTTTAATGACATCTCTATGTCTTGATTTCTCCATCAGAAATGAAACTCAATTTAGCTGGATACAGGATCCTGGGCTGGAAGTTGTTTTGTTTTAGGAGATTGAAGGCCGATGATCATCTTCTTCTGGCTTCAAACATTTTGGCTGAGAGATCTGCAGTTATTCTGATATTTCTCCCTCTGTAAGTGATGCTTTTCTTACGTCTGGCTATTTGCAAAATTTTCTCCTTTGTTTTAACTTTGGCAAAGTTAATCACAATGTGTCTAGGAGATACTTTATTTGGATTGAGTCTTGCTGGGGTTCTGAAACTATCTGCTATCTGAAGTGCTGTATCTCTTGCAATGTTTGGGAAATTCTCCTCCTAAATCTCTTGGAGTAGAGCATCTGTACCTTTAGGACCATCCTCTTCTCCTTTGGGAATTCCTACAAAACAAATGTTTGGTCTTTTGGAATGATCTCACAACTCTCTCAGGGAATGATCAGTTTTTGCTCTCCATTTGCCTGTCTCTTTGAGTATTTGGGAACTGTTCAAAAGCTTTGTCCTCAGCTTCAGAGATCCTTTTTTCTGCCTGGTCAACTCTATTACTGATGGATTCTACTGTATTTTGGAGCTCCTCAACTAACTTTTTCATTTCCTTGAGCTCTGCTATCTCTTTTCCATATCTTTGATGACTTGGGCTTTGAATTCATTAATTTCTTGAGACAACTTTAGAACTACTCTTTGGAATTCAATTTCTATCTTTTATTCCATTCTATTTATCTTATTTGCAATCCACATTCTGAATTCAATTTCTGACATTGATGCCATTTGTCTATGCATGGCATCTTCAATTGTATCTCCTTTGTCATTTCTTGGGGGAGGGGGGTTGATCTACTCTGGTTATTCATGTTGCCAGAGTTCTTCTGTTGGGTCTGTACCATGTTTATTTTCCACTATTTGGTTATTAGAGCTGGTAGGGTGATACTGAGTTGGGGTTCCCAGGTAGTACAGAAGTAGCAGCTTTCCCCTTACCAAAGCTCTAGGCTTTGTAATTGTGACTTATCTCCTACAACCTTATAAAGATTCCTTTCAGAGTTTTGGCTGGAGACTCTGAGGACCTACTTGGTAGGATAGCATAGGCTAGCTCTGTTTTGATATCAGCCAACTTATACCCTATCCTAACAAACTACACTATTAGATTTAAATCTCGACTATGAAGAGATACAAACAGCTGCGGGGCCCAGCCCCCACCCTTCGGTTCTTTTCCACTATAGAACTTCGAAGGTCAACCTCAGAATGTCCCTGAGTGGACAGCCCCAGACACAGGTTCCAACCAAATTGTCTCTGGCAGTGCAAATCCTGCCCAACAGAGATGGATTCAAGGACAATTCAAAGCAAAGGGATTAAAAGCACAATTGGAGCCAAGGATCCATACTCCCACCTGCCAAACTCAGTCCACACTATTGTCTGCTTCTCTGCTCACAGGCCTAGCTGGAGCCAGGGGCAACGCCCCCACCCACCAGTCTCAGTCCACAAACAGCTAGCCTCTGCTTGCCAGATCTCTTGAAGTCAGGGGACCACGCCCCCTCTTGCTCATCTCAGTCCACTGCCTGGCAAGCCTCTGTTTGCAGGCTCTATTAGAGTCACGGCACCACTCCACCTGCAGGTCTCAGTCCTCACCTGATAAGCCTCTGTTCACCAGCTCCACTGGAGGCAGTGGAGCATGGCCCAGGCCTCAGATCTTGGTTCACACTCAGTAAGCCACAGCTCAAGGGAATCAAGAGACCATGCCCTTGCTCTCAGGTTGCAGTCCCCGCCTATCAAGCCTCTGTTCGCAGGCTGGTTTGGGGACCAGCCCTGTCTGCCAAACTCAGTCCACACAGGGCAACCGCTCTCCCACTATGGGTACCATCAGAGCCAGGGGTTCTGCACCTCATCCTGCTAAACACAGCTGGAACCGAGGGTTAACACTACCACTGGCTGGGCATAGTCATAACCAGGGGACTGCTCCTCCTCCTGCCAAGTGTCCCTTTCTTCCCACACCCTCTTTCTTCCCTGTTAGTCACAGATTCCGTCCTGATGGTTGGCGGTCCACACTATGCCCAGGTCTCTCAGGACAAGACCAAACACTTCATGCTCTGCAAGGGGCAGAACTTCAGACCACTATGCGAGGGGTAAAGGGTGGACTGGGAGTTTGGACTTGTGGGGAAAAATATGTTCAATTTTATGCCTGGCAGGGTAGTGTCTAGGTTCATAAGTGGAACCTCCCTGGAGAAAGAGACCTGGAGTTTAGTGGCTCTCTCCAGTGAGGTAAACTGAGAGGCCTTTTGTTCCCTGCTCATTTGCAGATAGCCTGCGGCAGGCCTCCTGCTTAGGGGAGGGGTCTCCCCTCCTCTAGACAATAGGCTTTGTACCTGTAATTTGTTTTCTTGAATGCTCTTTCTTGGAGTTACAGCTTGCCTAACTTCTTTCTTGGCTCAGCTCCCTGTCTTTGGCTACATAGAATCCCATTCCATCCAGTTTTATTTCCTCTGCTCAGGAGCCTCTGACGAGGGTTGCTACCAGTCGATCTTTCCAGAATTCCCCCACAAACATTATTAAGGACATCATACTTCATGTGCAAAATTATACGTAAAGTGATTGAGAACATCAATTTTGGAGTCAGCCTGCCTGGGTACAAATCCTGGAGGTGCCTTTAGTATTCCTATGGCCTTGGGCCAGGCACTGAACCACTCCTATGTTTTCCACATCTACAAAACCAAGACCAAGATAGCATCTACTACTCACAGAGTGTCATGAAGATTGGCAGGAGATAATCTGCGCAAAGTGCTAATTACAGTGCCTGGCACACTGTAACTTTGAGCAATATTGGCTATTACTGCTTTTACGTACTACTGTTGCTGTCATTATTAACACTGTTACATAATAACAGGGTGCTGTATTTGTACTGTACAGCAAACGGAGGACATGGGTCACTAGATGAAAGGAAACCACTCTGAGCTCCAGGTTTCCCAGATTTAAGGTAGGACGAAAACATGCGCCACCCCTCTGGGTTGTACGATGTGAACTAAGATATTAATGAGTACATAGTGTTTAGCCGAGGGCCTAGCCTACAGCATCTCCTCTACACACACTGGTAACTTTAATTAAGAATTCAGGTGATAACTCAAGTGTATAACTAACTAAAATAAGTGGTTACAGGGTGCCAGTAAGGAAATACATAGATAGAGTGACTACTGAGGAGGGAGAAAGGGAAGATCCTACTTTAAGAGAAGTAGACAGAAGATGTTTCTCTGAGGGGACATTTGATCTAAGACCTGAGGAATGAGAAAGAGGTGGATGTTGAAAAGCCTAGAGAAAAAGCTAGAATGAACACTCCCCAGAGGCAGGGATTTGTGTCAGTCTTCTTTATCACTACGTCCTCAGACCCCAGAAAATGCCTGGAACATAGCAGATCCTCTAAAACAATGTGTACCTTTATACATGTTTCAAAACATGAGGTACCACCTGAGTGTGTATGACTATTATTTGTCAATTTGACAAAATCAGTAAGAACATAAAAAAATAATTACCACATACACACAAAAAATGATGATGTATACAATGAATCAATAAAAAAATATTTCTGGCATAGAGAGTGATAAATGTAAAGGCCCTGGAGTAAGAACCAGTTTGGCGCATCCAAAAGGAACTGAGGGGAAGTGCTGGGCTGTGGAGCAGCAGGGGGCCGGGGTGGCCAAGTGCAGTGGGCAAGGGCCATGGGATAAGGCTGTGAGGGCCTGGTCAGCCAGAGATTAAACTCTGGATTTCATTCTTTCAAAGAGATGTCACTGATAGGTTTCAGCAGGAAGTGCTGTGATCTGGTTTCTTTCTTTATTATGAAAATCACTCTGGCTGCTGTGTGAAGAAATTTTAGGCAAGAGTAAAAACAGGGAGACCATCTAAGAGGCCAATACAGCAATTCAAACAAGAGGGGAGGCTTGAATTAGAAGAAACGACCTGTTGAAGGCTCTCATTATAAGGGCTGAGAGATCAGAGAACTCCAGAATGATTCTTAGTTTCTACTTGAGCAAGCAACAGATAATTGCCTTATTTACTGAGAAGGGGACAATGGAAAAGAGGATAGGGAGAGGCAATGAGAATTCTATTCCCACTGGTCACCCTGAGATACCATCAGTAAAGATATCAACCAGGCAGGTGGTCATCAGAGGCTGAGGCTCAGAAGAAGAGGTTTGCCACAGTGTTATAAAGTGTACAAGCCAGTACACAGAAGGCACCCAAACCCATGGAATGAGATGGAAAAATAAACTATGAGTCTCTGTCAGGTAATAAAAACCATGAAATCTATCACGTTTCCCTTCTTGTTGGGCTGCCAAAAAGTTCCAAAGTAAACATAAATCTTAAAGGAAAAATACTTTCTCTGAGGTTCTGGATATGATAATTCTACCCTTTTCCTTCCCCTCTTCTTTATGATGTCTTCTTTCATCTAAAATATGTTTTAATATGTGAGTACATGTTAAAAAAAAAAAAAAAAGGAACCAAAAGCATAAGAAAGAAGGTAGTGCACTAACAGAATTTGGAGAGCCAGGGGACCTGCTCCCACTTTACCTTGAGTAATCTCCGATTAGAGACACGTTCTGTTTACATTACCTGTGGGCTGTGTGCCTCTCTGATAGGCTCTAAGCTACTCAAGGGCATTCGCTATGTTTTATTCATCTCCGCATTCCTATGAAATGCAACAGTGTTCAGCTAGAATTGCCAAGGCAATAAAGGTACACTGAGTGCACACAGCACACCATATTCTGTGTGATTAAATACAGACAACTGTCAGAGAAGGAAGGGGAAATCTTTAAGACCTGGATTGGAAGACTTCCAGCAGGAGATTAAAATCCGAACTGAACTTTGAAAGAGGCATGGCTTTTGGACCCTTAGAATCACATTTCAGACAGACGTCAAAGAATAAGGGAGGGTTGAGGGAGAAAGAACATGTTTAGAGGCAATAAGAGGCTTTTCTGGATACAGGGGAAGGATTTGGGAAGGAAAAAAAAGTACAGGGGAAGGAAGCTCAAAAGTCCAGTGTGCAGATCCCTGAGTGCCAACAACTTTATCCTTTATGTTTTGGAAAACCGCATATTTCTGAGAACATACATGTTACTTCAAAGAGATGTTTAAGGAAGATCACACAAATTCACTGCGCAGCACAGGTAAGAAAGCAAAGAACCTGTCAGGACTGGAGCCAGGCGTAAGGTGGTAAGAATCAGGCAAACAGTGGCCATGGACTCCAAAAACGCAGTGTCACCAAGATGAGGGGAGCAACATTATACAGAGAAAGAGAAATGAGAGAATCAAATTTTAATCTGGGGTTTGAGATCAGGTGTCAGGAGAATAGTGATCAATAGAAATGGTGAGAGAGCAGGAAGAAGTGGCATTACAATGACCATGACTTTAAGGCAGTTAAGCTGAAGATAATAGAGACCAGCCAGGGCTGCAGACACTAGGTGAATGCAGTCTGCTAAAGTCTTGGCTGAGAAAAATTTTTCTGAGCAGTACTCCCACATAAATACTCAACAAAGAAATCCCAGGCCGTGCATAGTAGATTGCTGGAGTTCCCGAGTTTGAGACCAGCCTGAGCAAGAGGGAGACCCCACCTCCCCTAAAAATGAAAAACTGAGGCAAGAGGATCACTTGAGCCTGAGTTTGAGGTTGCGTGAGCTATGATGCCTTGGCACTCTACCCAGGGCAACAAAATGAGACTCCGTCAAAAAAAAAAAGAAAAGAAAAAAGAAATCTTCCCGTATAATACAATCTTCCTCTATGGCTGCAATAACAAGTTTAAATTAATTAAATTGTAAACACAAAGATAAAAAAACATGCCAAATACTGTCCACTTTCACAAAAGCACAGATTTCACACACAGATGTCACAAAATGCTTGACATTACTTAGTCATGACGGAACTGAAAATTAAAGCCCCAATGAAATAGCAATTTACAATTATTAGAATGGCTGCAATTTTTAAAAATTTAACAACAACAAGCAGTGACAAGGATGGACAGCTCCTGGAACTCCCATCATTGTCCATGGGAATGCAAAATGGTGTAGCTACTTTGGAAAACACTGTGACCTTTCCTTATAAAATCAAACATATACTTTCCCTATTATTCAATGATGCCTTTCTCAGGTACCTACCCAAGAAAAAGAAAAACATACGTTCATATGAATACTATATGCAAAGACTTAAAGCAGCTTTATTCATAATCATTGGAAACTGGAAAACAACTGAAATATCTATCAACTAGTGAATAAGCAAACTACAGTACATCCATACACCCATGGAAAGTGAGAAGAAGAAAGAAACTATTGGCAGAAACAACATGAATGAATCTCAAAGGTATTATATTAAATGAAAGAAGCGAGGCACAAAATGCCATGGAGTCTGCTCTGTCTGCATGACATTCTGGAAAAGGAAAAACTAATGTAGAGAACAATGCTTGGCAGGGACTGAAGTTAGATGGTGGGCACTTACTATAAGGTGGCACAAGGGAACTTTCTGGAGTGATGGAAATATTCTCTATTTTAGTTATGATGGTGGTTATAAACATTTGTCAAAAATCATAAAATGTACATTTATAAAGGGTGAATTTTACCATACGTAAATTATTCCTCAAGAAATCCTGACCTAAAAAATATATACATATATATATAATGTCAACATTGCTCAAAAAATTTTTTTAAAACATAGAGCACTGTTATCTATGATTACTGTGAAAACTGCTACACATTTCTTAACTAGCTAGAACTCCACAAATGTTCTTAATAATGAAAAGAAACCCTATGCTCTTTCCTTCCTTTGGAGTCAAAACATTCCTTTGCAGACTTAGGGCATAAGGATGGTGGAGGGCGCAGGATCTGTGAATGCTGGTTATTGAGACACTGATCAAGTGAGTCTTGTTTGCTGGACAGCTGTTGGCTTCATTGTTCTTTTGTCACACACTAAGAAGGAGAACTGTTATGCTAATGGAATGTGACCTTCTCATTGGAGAGCTGTTACATCACATGCTGAAATGCTGCCTGAGAAATCTATTTTCACCAGGCATCATGTAGGAAATGATAAAAATAAAAAACAAACAAAACAATAACAAAAGATCCCAGCAATTGTATTAAATGTGCAGTATTCTTTAAAAATCACTTACTATGGGCTCGGCGCCTATAACTCAACCGGCTAAGGCGCCAGCCACGTACACCTAAGGTGGCGGGTTCGAATCCCCAGCCCGGACCCGCCAAACAACAATGACGGCTGCAACCAAAAAATGGCCGGGCGTTGTGGCAGGCGCCTGTGGTCCCAGCTACTTGGGAGGCGGAGGCAGGAGACTCGCCTAAGCCCAGGAGTTGGAGGTTGCTGTGAGCTATAATGCCATGGCACTCTACCCAGGAGGACAGCTTGAGGCTCTGTCTCAAAAAAAAAAAAAAAATCACTTACTATGTGTAAGAAATACTTCCCAATACTCATATTCCAGAGTTTATTTTTTAAAGGAATAATATTTTGTCTTAATTTATTATCTTTTAGTATATAACTTACAGAAAATTTATTTCAGAGATGAAATATTTCTTATTATATTCTTTAAGAGATATTTTACATGAGTACTCCATAATTAATAACTATAAAACTGTGGAGTGATTCGTTTATTTTTATATTATCTAATGCCTACCTAGAGATTTTACAGTTTGGTCATTTAGGAACCATTTTCACTTGAACAAGAGTTTTCAAAATCTTTTTGACCATTATCCACAGCAAAAAATACATTTTACATTGCAACCCAGCATACATATGTCGGTATACACACACATGCAAGCACAACGTCAAATTTTACAAAATACTTATCCTTACTATGTACAATGATAACATATCCTTTTTTATTATGATCTTTAAAATGCTCAGACCCACACAAGTCATATCATGACCTACCCTTTTCAAATCACGGCATCAGAAGGTGAAAAACCAATGCAACATCTCTGCATGTTTTAAATTAAGGCTTTTAAAAATTTGTTGGTTGTTAAACAGGTGAGTGACCTTCCCCAGCACGGACTCACAATTCACTACACTTTGTTCCTCTCCCTAGGCCAGGGTAAGCAGCAAAGGTGGGAGAACCAGTCAGAGCCCCAAACTCTTGCAGGCCCTGATGTGGGGAACTGGTCTTGCCTTCTCAGCCTACACATATTCAGGGCCTAGCTTCCCTGACTTTCTGTCCTTTTCCATTTGCTGTTGCTGCTATTCCTCAACCTCTAGACACACACACACACACACACACACACACACACACACATATAAAGTTAAAAAAAAAAAAAATTCAACCGGTTGGAAAAAGTGTGCAATACAGAAGAAAATAAAGCAAAGGTCTGTGGACTTCAGCCACGTGCTAATTTCCTAGCACGGCAGCAACCTGAGTAGGTTTAAAGGCTGAACTGATAAGGAAAACACAAATAAAAAATATTTTCAAGTGCTAATACTTTTGAGTTTTTAAACCTTGTGTCAACATTATATTCTGCTCCTCTACACTCAAACTAATGGGTATTTCTGAAAATTAGAGACAAATTTTATGTGAAGATTGAAAAACTTACCTTTAAGGACTCCCATAAGGGAAACTGGACCAAAGAAAAAGGAATCTGAAGGAAAAAAAAAATCAAATAAGCAAGAAAAATCAGCATTTGAACAAATGAAACAATATTTGATTAAATAAAATAATGTTTCTAAACAATAGTTACAGGTTCATATAGTAATGTCAGAGCTGTTATTATTTAAAAACATTTTTCATTTGAATTGTATGTATAACCAAGCTAATATCAAACAAATGTATAGGCATAATATACATAATGTTTAGAAAAAGAGTTAAACTATAACCTATAGATCCTCTAATGTTTTGAGCCCCCAAGGATATAAAATGATGCTGTGAGGCCTTCTTGAAATGAAAAGTGAAGCACATAGTCTGGATACCAAAATAACAAAATAAATATTTCCCATCATAATAAACACTTTAAAGACTCGATATTTTTCTGCTTAAAGGCCAAGGCTGTCCACACCTCATAAGGCAAAGTGTTAGGATTTAAAAGAGAAACAGGATGAGAGAGAGGGTAAGAGATAGTGGGGGCAGCGAGGCCAAGGAGGAATGGGAAAAGAGAAAGGAGGGGAGAGGGAGGGAAGGAAAGAACGAAGTGGAGAGAGGAAAAAAAGGGAAGAGGAAAAGGGAGAGAGATGGAGCAAAGAAAGAGAAAGAAGAAGGATGGGTAAGAAGGAGAGGGAACAGAGAAGAGGAAGAGAGAGGAAGAAGAAAGGGAGGGAAAGAAGAGAGGGAGGAAGATGAAGAGAAGGCATGGGTAGGTGGGGGAAAGAGATAGGGTAGGAAGAAAGAGGAGACAGGACCACTTAGATTTAGAAAGGGGACTCCAGAAAAGAGCAGCCAGACAGGAAGTGGGAAGGCCACACCCTTCTAAGAACAAAGGAAGGGCAGATGGACGGATCACCAAATCAATGCTGGAGGAGCAGAGAGGTTCTAAACAGATGCAAGAAGCGTGCCTGATTAGTCCCAAGTGAAGTATGAGTGGTCAAGACCCCACCCTAAACACAATAAGTAAGTACAATTAGTTGTCTAACAATAAGGGCTGTAATCACCAAGAACGTGGCAGCCACTGTGCTCATGAGCACTTGGTAAGTTTTATTTCACTGAGTCCTCACAACAGCCCTGTAAGACACTGAGGTATTATTACTATTATTACTATTCTCATTTTCTAGAAGAGAAGACGGAAGTTCAGAGAAGCTGTGTAAATTGCCTGAAGACAAACAGAGGATGCTGACTCCAGGGTCTGTCTAACAACTCCTCCATCCTAAAGAATACCTGAATATAAATTCACCAAGTGAACTTACTTTTTATTTGCTTTTAATGGAAGTTTCCAAAGTTCTAAAATAGAAATCTACTCCTATTTCCTAAAATAAAAACACCCCCACCCACTAGCTTAAGACTTAGTTGCTCCCCACCACACAGCAGGAGGTGAGCAATAGGGCAGGGAGGCAGGGAAGCTTCATCTGTATTTACAGCCACCCTCATCACTGGAATCTCTGCCTGAGCTCTGCCTCCTGTCAGATCAGCAGTGACATCAGATCCTCAGAGGAGCACAAACCCTACTGTAACCATGCATGTGAGGGATCTAGGCTGCACTAATATCCAGTGATCTGAGGCGGAGATGTAATGTGCTTGAATCATCTTGAAACCATCCTCTTTTCCCCCACACCAGTCTGTGTAAAAACTATCTTCCATGAAACCAGACTTTGTGCTAAAAGGGTTGGGGCCTGCTGCCTATGGACCATGCTAGGACAAGCACCATGGCCACAAGTGCATCTTGGCCCCCCAGTGTTGTTTGTTACTCTACATTCATCTCAGCTGCAAGTAAAAATTACCTGTGGACTTTGAACATTATCACTGTGTGTGTGTGTTGGGGGAGGGGGGGTTCCTCCATAATTTTGGAGGAGTTAATGGATTTATCAGAACATGAATTAAAGGCATTTTACTTTTGTTTTTTAAGATAGAGTCACTATTGCCTTGGGTGGAGTGCCATGGCATTGTCATAGCTCACAGCAGCCTCAAACACCTGGGGTCAAGCAATCCTCCTGCCTCAACTTCCCAAGTAGCTGGGAGTACAGGTGCCTGTCACATGGTCTTGCTCTTGCTATGGCTGATTTTGAACCTCTGAGCTCAAGCAATCCACCCCTCTTGACCTCCACCCCCTCAGCCTCCCAGAGTGCTAGGATTACAGGAGGCATTGTAATTTCTGAAATATTTACATTAAATCATAAATTTAAAGTCTAATATCATCTGTCTTACTCTGCTACAGAAATTATGGCCTTCGGTCTGACAGACAGTGGCCATAGAAAGGAAATAGGGGGAAAAAAAATCATTGTTTACAGCAGGATCAATTTGACAAACTAGAATCTCGGAGAAGTTTGTCACTGTCATAAATAAGCAGCCGCCCCACCTTGAATATTAAGTTTCTATAAGAGAAAGTAAAATTTAGTTTTTTTATTGTCACTAAAACTAGCATCTGACATTATCTGCTCTGAAACTAAAGTGCTGTATTTCCAATTAATTATCAAACCCTAAAAATCCTGACTGTATAACAGTAGTTCTCAACCTTCCTAATGCCACAACCCTTTAATACAGTTCCTCATGTTGTGGTGACCCCCAACCATAAAATTATTTTTGTTGTTATTTCATAACTATAATTTTGCTGTTATGAATCGTAATGTGAATATCTGATATGCAGGATAGTCTTAAGCGACCCCTGAGAAAGGGTCATTCAACCCCCAAACGGGTCATGACCCACAGGTTGAGAACCACTGCTGTATAGGTTTCTAAAAGGTTTTCTAGATTTTTTAAAAAATTATCATCTGTAATAAAATAAACCCAAGAGGATTCATAGGTAGTAGAGTTACAGATTATTTTAATTTTCTCCCTTGTACTCTCCCTTCTCAAATGTAAATATATCACATTTTAACAAGAATGTAAATATTTCACATTTATAAGATAAAAAATATTTAACTTGTTAACAGTCAAAGCTAGTGTATTAACATCTTGATTAAAATAACCTATACAATTGCACTGAATGTTATTGGCACTTATTTGGTACTTAATACTATTAGATTTTGGATTCTATGGCTAAGCATTTTGCCCATATTCCTTTACTAAAAGTCATTCATTAAATTGTCCCTTCAGTTTAAAGAATAACTTTAAAAATCATACATTTAGGATGGGCAGATTCTCGTGGGTATTTATTTTTTAAATCGCGCCAACAGTAAACCCCCCTTTAGTCCCTAAAATATTAATTGACAATCTAAGGTAATCACATGTACTGTAAATGCATAAATTAATCTATTTCTGACTTCTAGTAGTGAAATGTCCCTCATAAAATAAATTCTTGATATGTGAAAAATTTTCAAATATTCTTTAAGTCAAAATTGTATCACTGACGTCTCACAGTTTACAATATGAAGAAATAATAATGAAAATGTGTTGCCCACATGTGGAAGCAGCACTGCCAGCAAACAGGGCTCCACAGCTAAAACAAATACTTCTCCCAGCTTCTACAGAACCTGGGCCAGTCAGAGAGCTAGCTCCCTCCTTGCCTCTGGCTTGGAGTTACATAACCCTGATGTTTCTTCAAAACGTGGAATTTTAAACCCCAAACAGATGTAAGCTGTTATTCTAAAATGTTTTATAGATGAAGAAAATGAATAGCTGCACTCAGAGGTCTTATATTCCCAAACACAACATACCCATTTTATTGCACCAAAAGCTACAAAATGGCTCACTGTTGTGACCTGTTAAATGCCTCCATTTAAGATGTTTTGTTTGAATAAGGTTGTTAAGACCCAGGGCACTAATAAGTGAGTGCCAGTAAACCCAGCTACCATCAAAGAGGCAGATGTGGGGGGAGGGGGGGCTGCTAAAATTCAATATGGATTCCACTCTGTAATAAATACAGCTAATAATTCTATACAAGAGTGCAAGTGAGGATTCCAGGTGAAGGAGATAAAACAAAACCCAGAGAAATGCAGTGCTGGGCATCACTAAGGAAACAAACCAAGTGCAAAATTCCATATAAGCATGCCATACTCATCTCAGAGTACTGGACCAGAATTAACCCAGTAGAGTCCAATCTTGTGATTTTAACATAAACAACTGTAACTGAAAGGTCTTTTTATAAGTAGGGGAGCGACTTACAACTAGAGGATATGAAGACATAATTTCTAAAGTATCATTTAGCTCTAAAATTCTATTTTTCAACAGAACAATTACAAGAGAATACCAATACAGTTTTAAAGATAAGTAAGACATGATTATAAGCTGTGATGTACACAATGCTGCTGTGAGTTACCTAGAAGCTATGGAACAAGCAAATGCATTTAAAAAGCCATGAAAGCTATCACATTTGGCAGAAATGATCAAAAAATTCTCTACCAAGAAGACTAAAAAAAAAAAAAAAAAACCCAGAAACTGTGCAAGACCTCAAATTAGAAGGGGTTTGGAGAACAGCATGGGACTGGTAGGCTTGCCATGCATGTCACAGTGGGTCCAAGGACTGGTCCATTCCAATTTTCAGGGGATCCTACAAGTGACTCACAGGAGGGTCTCCTTTTTGTTGCATGACAATTTCCAAATTTCAGTGCATGATTTTGAATTTTCTTTTCTAGTATCCCATAGATAAATAACAAAGGCACTCTTGGATACTCTGTACCTTTTCCCATTCAACCCCAGTGGTAACTATGGACCAATTCAGGTTGAAGACCTAGAAAGTCCTTGCCCCAAAGTGACCATTATTCTTAAAAAACACCAGCAAAAGTGAAACTCATTCAAAGTTAGTCTGTTAGTATTTAATGTACCAGAAACATTCTAGTAGTAAATACATTTTCATGTTTTAATTTAACAACTATAACCCATCTATTTGCACTGTTTGTGTGCTAATAAAGGAAATTAGCCTGAAGGAAAATTTAAAGTGAATTACTCCTTGGGTTAATAAGACATACTAAATTCCCAAGCCATCTTTACAAAGAGTACAGAAAATGAACATAAGTAGTAGAATCTAATAGAGGGGGGGAAAAAAACTAATAGAGAGAAACAAATCTAATAGATTTTTTAACAGAAGTAGCAAATCTAATAGAGAGAAAAAAAACTATGAGCTCTTTGTTGTTTTTTTTTTTTTTATTTTGAGACAGAGTCTCACTTTGTCACCTTGGATAGAGCGCTGTGGTGTCACAGCTCACAACAACCTCAAACTCTTGGACTCAAGTGATCCTCTTGCCTCAGCCTTCTGGGTGGCTGGGACTACAGGCCCCCACCACAATGCCTGGCTATTTTTAGAGACAGGGTATGGGCTCTTGCTTGGGCTGGTCCCAAACTCCTGAGTTCAAGCAATCCAACCACCTCAGCCTCCCAGAGTATTACAGGCATGAGCCACCAAGCACATGGCCTAGCAGTTTGATTCTTAGGTAAATCTTTTTTTGCCCTTCAAGGGCAGGGGCATTGGAAACAGCAATTACTAACTCAGTGCATTAGACACAGGAAATGCTTAATGTCATCACTGAAAGGTAATGATTAAATGTTCTTTCTCTACTTTCTATAGCAGTGGTTCTCAACCTTCCTAATGTCTCCTAATGCTGTGCCCCTTTAATACAATTGCTCATGTTGTGGTGACCCCCAACCATAAAATTATTTTTGTTGCCACTTCATAACCATAATTTTGCTACTGTTATGAATCGTAATGTAAATATCTGATATACAGGATGTATTTTCATTGTCACAAAGGGGTCGCAACCCACAGGTTGAGAACTGCTGTTTTATAGACTCATCATAGTAATTTTTTCCAGGTGAAGTGGCTCCCAGCATTTCAAATTACATGTTAGAGTGCCAGTTATACTACGCTTTTATAATCAAGTGTAATTCACTATACTTCTCAAGTCCTAAAAACAAGTTTCACTCTTTTTAAAAAGTATTTGATACTTTCTTATGATAAAAGTGCTCCCCAAAATAAGAATAAAAGGGCAATTCCTCAGTCTGATAGCTAGTATCATTTGTAATGATGGAAGACTAAATGCTTTTCCCTTACAATCTTGAACAAAGCACAGATGTAGTTCTCACCACTTCTACTCAACACTACACTGGAGGTCCTAGTCAGTGTAATCAAGCCAAGTAAATAAAGTAATAAGGATAGAAAAGAAATAAAATTGTCCCTATTCACAAATTACATGATTGTTTATGCTGAAAATCCTAAGGAATTAATATGCATACATACATACATACACACACAGAGAATTTCTAAATACTAGCAGCAAATAAATGAAAAACCACTTTTAAAAAGTTTTATTTACAATAGCCTCACAATAACACAATCTACTTAGCAATAAAGTTAACAAAGACTTATAGGACCTCTGTACTGAAAGTTATAAAACACCGTAAGTAGAAATTAAAGAACTAAATAAATAGAAGATATGCTATTAATAACTAGAAATCTTGATATTGCTAAAATGTCAATTCTCCTACAAATAATTCATAATTTTAAGGCATCCCCACTAACAATCCAAGCTGGCCCTTCTTTCTATGCTAAAAATATCAACTGGTAAGCTGATTTACCTGAAAATGCCAAGGATCTACAATAACCAATTAATCCTAAAAACATACATCTAGAGTACTAACAGTATTTGATTTCAAGGTAAACTGTGAAACTATAGCAAGCAGAATAACGATCAGAACAAGTACAGACAAAACAAAGGAATAGAACACAGAGTTCAAAAATGGTATTTTTAAGAAATGTCATTAAAACCTCGGGCTATCCACATGCAGATCCCAACCTCAAAATCATACACAAAAATGAATGAAAGATGGATTATAAACCTAGAATAAAAGCTCAGTCTATAAAGCTTTTAGAAAGAAAAAGATAGTAACTAATTACCTAGAGGTAGGAGAAAATTGCTCAGACTGTAAGAAGCAATATGTAAAAGAAAAAAAAATTTTTTTAAATCAGACTATACCAAACTTTAAAAATTCTTCTCACTGAAAGATAATGTTAAGAAAAATCCCAATAGCATATTTTTTGGAAATAGGAAAATCTATCCCAAAATTCATAAGGGATCTCAAGAGTCTCAGTAGTCAGAACAACCTGGAAAATAAGATACTTCCTGATTTCAAAAGTTATTACAAAGCTGCAAAGAGCCAAATGGTGTGGGAGTGGCTTCAAGACAGACATGAAGACTGGAATAGAAGGCCCAGAAATAAAGCCCCACATACAAGGTTAAATAATTTTGAACAAGAGTGCAAAGAACAATCTTTTCAACAAATGATGCTCGGAAAACTGGATGTCCACATGCAAAAGAATGAAATTAGACCCTAACCTTAACACAGTATATAAATATTTACTCAAAATGGATGAAAGACCTACATACAAGATCTAAAACCATAAAACTCTCAAAAGAAAACATAGGGAAAACGTTGTTAATACTCAATTTGGCAATAATTTCTTGGATATGACACCAAAAGCAGAGACGATAAAGGCAAAAATAGACAAATGGGACATCAAAATTAAAAACTTATGCATACCAATGAACACAATGAACGGAGTAAAATGGCAACCTATGAAATGAGAGAAAATATGTTCAAGTCACATATCTGCTAAGGGGTTAATATCCAGAATGTATAAAGAACTCAACAAGAAGAAGAAAATTCAATTTTAAAATGACTTGAACAGACATTTTTCTAGAGAAAATATACAAAGAGACAACAAGCATATAAAAAGAAGCTCAACATCACTAATCATATCAACTCATACCTATCAGGAGGCTATTATCAACAAAAACAGAAAATAAGTGTCACAAGGACATGCCGAAAATAAAATCCTTGTTTACTGGTAGTGTGAAGGTAAATGGTGAGCTGCTCAAAAACAGTATGGTTATTTCTCAAAAAATTAAAAATGGAATTATCACAGGATCTAGCAATTCTACCCCCCGGGGAATATAGCCAATACAAAGCCAAGCCACAAGCTGGAAGAAAATATGTGCAAAGCGTGTACTATGTACCTTGTATTAGAATATACTGTATAAAGAACTTTCAATAACAAATCACTAGGATATTCAACATCATTAATCATCAGGGAAATGCTATAGAAAATCCATTGATAAAACAGCTTGGTGGTTCCTGAAAAGGTTAAATAAACAATTACCATATGACCCAGCAATTTTACTACTAGTTATATAGGAGTAAATAACTGAAAATGGCCAAACAGATACTTGTATCTGAATCTTCATTGTAACACAGGTCACAGTGGAACAATAATCCAAACCCATCAACAGAAGAATGGATAAACAAAATGTGGTACATTACATACAATGGGATATTACTCAGCCATAAAAAGGAATGGAACTCTGACATATGCCATACTATGGATGAACTCTAAAAATACCATACCAGGTAAAATAAGCCAGACACTAAAGGCCAATATTGTATGATTACATTATTAACAGAGACAGGAATAGACACAAGGTTACCAGGAGCTGCGGGGAGATATTGCTTAGTGAGTACAGAGTTTCTATGTAAGGTGATGAAATGGATTTGGGAAGAAAGAGTGGTGATGGTTGTACAACACCATTAATGTAACTAAAGATACTGAATTATATACTTCAAATGTTTAAACTGACAGATTTTATGTTATATCTACTTTACCACAATTTAAAAAACATTTTACAAAAATCACAATGAGATGCTATTATTCACAAAAATGGATGAAACCAAAATGACTATCAAAACCAAGTAATGGTAAAGACATGAAGCAACCATAACTCTCATACTGTGCTGGTGGGAACTGGACAAAGAATGTTCACTTTTGAAAAGTGTTTGCTAAGTTATTTATTTGATCTAGAAATGTTACTCTTAGGCATTTATCCAAGAGCAGTGACTATACATGCCCATATATGGATGTCATAGCAGCTTTAATCATACTAGCTAATGTCTACTGACATTAGAACATAAATATGACATCAGAAGTAGATGCTAGTTATACCCTATCTAAAAATAAAAATAATTTAAGGAAATATTTTTGATAGTTGGGATTCTTATGAAATAAAGTTAGAAACAATGAAAAATGTTATTTAAAAATCTACTAAAATATAAACACACACATAGCATATACAGTGATGCTTAAGTAATCCATTTATTTTTATTGGTTAATGCTCCACAATTTTTAAAACAGTCACTCAGCAATTAGGATAGTTCTTGCTCCTGCTATCTGAAAATTTCTTCTGGCAAATAAGAAGCAAATGAAGAAGTCAGTTTTCAGGTCTTCACAGTCGCTTCCAGTATTTTAAGCAATGTTCATTTAAGCCCTTTAAGAAAACAGGCCAGGGAGTAGTAGTTGAGGAGGTGCTTAAGACTGAGAAATTTCAAAACCAGAATTCCTGTCAAGATGTTAGAACTCTGGCACAGAGTGAGGAAACAGATGTTTTTAGCTGGAATTCGCATTCAACTTTAATCCCTTACAAAATATAATCAGGCTGCCTTAAAGGTTATTTCCTGTAGCTGAGAATGGCATCACTGTGCACACTTCAGTTGCCCTTCCCTCCTACCACTTCTTCCTTCTCTTCCAGCAGCCCAATCTCCCATCTCTTTACTCAGACAGCAATAAAGAAGAGAGGGGAAAAAAGGAGTGGCCAACTCCTCAAGAAACTCTACAATAAAAAGTGAATTATTTTACTTACTATTCTATCAAATGTTCTTGTTAACAAAGGCAACTGCTAATTTAACGGGGGTTTTCTCTACTTCTGAAGCAGTTTTCCCAGTAATAAAGATGTTCTAAATTGACAGTTTCCCAAATTCTAAAAAATACATAAAACTGTAAAGACTAGCCAGGAGAAATGGGAATTCTCACCTATTATTCAAATCATTTTAATAGACACATCCTTAGTGCATTTATGCAAAATTACAACTTGAAAGGAATCATGAAAAAAAAAAAAAACTAGGTGTGTGGAGTGATGGGGCCCCATGAATAGCTTCTGGTCCCCTCCGTCCTATCTACTCATCTAGCAACCACCTCCTCCTCACTCAGCACCACCCCAACTGCCCCACAACAATCAAGGAGTATTAAAAGCACTTTAAAAAGCAGCCCCATTAACATAGCATGACCACAAGGAGGCTAATCAGTAATGTAGCACTGACCAGTATTCAGGACTGCACGACTGGAAGACAGGAGGGGCTGGGGAGCAAAAGAAGAGGGCAGTAAGCTTGCTGAAGATGGGCAGGGGCCGTGTCTGGCTTCCTTGTCCCATATCCAGCTTCCTGCACAACAGATACTCTACTCTAAGAGATAATTGAGAAGAACTTCCCAAGCATGGCAAGAGACACTGTAATCCAGATAGCAGTTCAGAACCCCAGCACAACTCAACCCAAATGAAGCACGTTCTAGACACATTCTAATTAACTTCACCAAAGTTAAAACGAAGGAGAAAATCCTGCAAGTAGCCAGACATAAAAAAAATCATAACTTATAAGGAGAAGAATATTAGAATGACTGCAGATCTCTCTGCTGAAACTTTTCAAGCCAGAAGAGGATGGTCATCTACCTTCAATCTCCTAAAACAAAACAACTTTCAGCCCAAGATCCTGTATCCAGCTAAAGTGAGCTTCATTTATGATGGAGAAGTTAAATATTTTAATGACATACACATGTTGAAGAAATTGGGCCATAACCAAACCAGCTCTTCAGGAAATCCTTAGACCCGTCCTCCATAATGACCAACACAGTGCTCTACCACCAAACTAAACTCACTCTGAAATTCTTGACTGAAACCCAATTCCTCTGAAATTCTTGACTGAAACCCATTCCAGTGGGTTTCAAATGTCCACTGGACTTTCAAAAAACTCGACAAGCAAAATACTACCAGGCTTATCAAAACTTTCAATTAATGTGAATGGCTTAAACTGTCCTCTTAAGAGGTACAGGTTGGCTGACTGGATACACACAAAAATTTCATCTTACCTTAAAGGATAAATACAGACTCAGGGTGAAGTGATGGGTACCCTTCCTAACACCCTAACACCCCTTTGGCAGTGTGGGATAGATCTTCCAAAAAGAAACTATACAAAGAAATTTTGGACTTAAACTTTACCATACAATGATTGAATTTAATAGACATCTACTGAACATTTCATCCTAACAAAACTGATTACACATTCTTCTCATCAGCCCATGGAACACCCTCAAAAATTGATCACATCTCAGGTCATAAGTCTAACCTCAGTAAATTTAAAAGTATAGAAATTATTCCTTGTATTTTCTCAGATCATTACACAATAAAAGTTGAACTCACCAATAAACAGGTACCTGCATACTCAACAAAAACAGGGAAACTAAATAACCTTATGCTGAATGCTAGCTGGGTCATAAGATGAGATTAAGAAGGAAATTGCCAAATTTCTGAAACAAAATAATAATGAAGACACGAATTATCAGAACCTATGAGATACAGCAAAGGCAGTCCTAAGAGGGAATTTATAGCATTGTAAGCCTTCCTCAAGAGAAAAGAAAGAAAGGAAGTCAATAACTTAATGGGACATCTTAAGCAACTGGAAAACTGGTTGGAAGAACATTCCAACCCCAAATCCAGCAGAAGAAAAGAAATAACTAAAATTAGAGCAGAATTAAATGAAATTGAAAACAAAAGAATTATTCAAAAGATCAATGAATCAAAAAGTTGGTTTTTTAAAAATTCAACATAACTGATAAACCTTCGGCCAACCTAACCAAAAATAAAAAATTAAAGTCCATAGTATCATCAACCAGAAATGACAAAGGCAAAATAATAATAGACACCTCAGAAATTAAAAAAATCCTTAATGAATATTACAAAAAACTTTATTCTCAGAAATATGAAAATTTGAAAGAAATTGATCAATACTTGGAAGCAAGCCAACTTCCTACACTTAATCAGAAAGAATTGGAAATGTTGAACAAACCTATATCAAGTACTGAAATAGAATCAACTATATGAAATCACCCAAAAAAGAGGAGTCTGGGACCAGATGGCTTCACATAAGAATTCTACCAAACCTTTAAGGAGGAACTAGTACCTATATTACTTAACCCTTTCCAAAACATCAAAAAAGAAGGAATACTTTCCAACACATTCTATGAAGCAAATATCACTCTGATCTCCAAACCAGGAAAAGACCCAACAAGAAAAGAAAACTATAGATCAATTTCTTTAATAAACACAGATGCAAAAATATACAATAAGATCCTAGCAAACAGAATCCAGCAACGCATCAAACGAATTATACACCATGACCAAGTGGGTTTTATCCCAGGGTCTCAAGGTTGGTTCTACATATGTCAATCTATAAATATAATATACCACATAAACAAACTAAAAAATAAAGACCATATGATTTTCTCAATTAATGCAGAAAAAGCTTTTGATAATATCCAGCACCCTTTCATGATCAGAACACTTAAGAAAATAGGTATAGAAGTGACATTTCTTAAAATGATAGAGGCCACTGCAGCAAACCCACAGCCAATATCATACTGAATGGAGTAAAACTGAAAACATTTCCACTCAGATCAGGAACCAAACAAGGTTGCATTGTCTCCACTGCTTTTTAACACTGTAATGGAAGTCACAGCCATGGCAATCAGGCAAGAGAAGGTGATCAAGGGTATACAAATAGGGTCAGAGGAGATCAAACTTTCACTCTTCACAGATGATATGATTGTATATCTGGAAAACATCAGAGACTCAACCAAACTCTTAGAAGTGATCAAGGAATAGAATAGCATCTTAGGATACAAAATCAATACTCACAAAATCAGTAGCTTTTATATATACCAATAATACTCAAGCTGAAAAATAGCCAAGGACTGTATTCCCTTCACAGTTGCACCAAAGAAGATGAAATATTGGGGAATTTACCTAACATAGGACATGAAAGACCTCTTTAAAGAGAATTACGAACTCTGAGAAAAGAAATAGCTGAAGATATTAACAAATGGAAAAACATACCACGCTCATGGCTAGGAAGAATCAACAGTGTTAAAATGTCCATATTACCCAAAGCAATATACAAATTCAATGCAATCCCTATTATAGCACCACCATTATACTTGAAAGATCTGGAAAAAATAATACTTCATTTTATATGGAACCAGAAAAAATCTCAAATAACCAAGACATTACTCAGAAATAAAAACAAATCAGGAGGACTCACACTACCATACTTCAGACTATATTATAAATCTATAGTGATCAAAACAGCATGGTATTGGCACAAAAATAGGTAGATGTATAGAACAGAATTGAGAACCAAGAGACGAACCCAGACACTTATCATCATTTGGTCTTTGATAAGCCTATCAAAAATATAAATTGGGGAAAAGATTTCCTATTTAACAAATGGTGCTCAGTGAACTGGCTGGAGACCTGTAGAAGACTGAAACTGGACCCACTCCTTTCACCATTAACAAAAATTGACTTTTACTGGATAAAAGATTTAAACTTAAGACATGAAACTATAAAGATTCTTAGAAAGAGTGCAGGAGAAACACTTGAAGAAACTGGCCTGGGAGAATACTTTATGGAGGACCCTCTAGGCAACTGAAGCAACACCAAAAATACATTACTGGAATGTGATCAAACTAAACATCTTCTACACAGCAAGAACACAGTAAGTAAAGCAAGCAGACAGCCCTCAGAACGGAGGAGGGTATTTGCAGGTTATGCTTCTGACAAAGGTTTGATAACAAGAATCCATAGAGAACTCAAACTTATTAATAAGAAAGGAACAAGTAATCCCATTTCATTGTGGGCAAGGGATTTGAACAGAAGCTTCTCTGAAAAAGATAGGCACATGGCCTACAGACACATGAAAAAATGCTCATCATCTTTAATCATCAGAGAAATGCAAATCAAAACCACTTTGAGATAGCATCTAACTCCCGTAAGACTGGCTCACATAACAAAATCCCACAACTACAGATGTTGGTGTGGATGTGGAGAAAAGGGAATACTTCTGTACTGCTGGTGGGAGTGCAAGCTAATATATCCCTTTTGGAAAGAAGCATGGAGAATACTCAGGGATCTAAAAGTAGACCTGCGGTTTGATCCTGCAATTCCTCTACTAGGTATATATCCAAAAGACCAAAAATCACTTTATAACAAAGATATTTGCACCTGATTGTTCACCACAGCTCAATTCATAATGGCCAAGTCACAGAAGAAGCCCAAGTGCCCATCAACCCACAAATGGATTAATAAATTGTGGTATATGTATACCACATGGAATTTTATGCAGCCTCAAGAAAAGATGGAGACTTTACATTTACATGGATGGAGCTGGAACATATCCTACTTAGTAAAGTATCTCATGAATGGAGAAAAAATATCCCATGTACTCAGTACTATTATGAAACCAATTTACGATCACTCACACTTTCATAAGAGTAGATCACAACTACGGTCCAAGATGAAAAAGGGAGGAGGAGGGGTGGGAGAGGAGGGGGGAGGTCAATTCAAGGGAGGGTGAATAGTGGGATCACACGTATGGTGCATAATGCAAGGGTACATGTTGGATCTATTAGTACAGAGTATAAATGTCTTAACACAATAACTAAGTAAACGAGATGAGGTATATATTAACCAGTGTGATGTAAGCACTCCTAATTCTATATGAAGTCAGCACATTGTACCCCATAAATGCATTAATGTCTACATGACCTATGTGTTTATGAGTTAATAAAAAATTAAAAAAAAAACAACTCAGTGGCATACATCACACTTGTATTTCCCAATCACACTACAAGTCAGCTGTAGGTTGTGTATGTGGCCACCCTCAAGGCTGTGGCTTTTGCTCCACATGACTTCTCACTCCAGGATCCAATCAGGTCAATCAGCCCATTTCTAAGGTAAAATCATGCCATTTCCAAGGTAAAAGGGAGAAAGAAGCAAGAAGGCAGACAGAATCTTGTCACACCATGTAAAGCTTCTGTTCATGTTGGGCACACTAATGGTTTCATTCAGCATTCCACTGGTTAAGTTCTAATGCCGAGCCTGACTATGAGATAAGGAGGCTACAAGAGGCAGCAAGAGGCAGCAAAAGATAATCAGTCTTCTTACAGAGAAAGAAGCAAAGAGCTGAGAACAATAATATAATCTAGCTCATAGGTCGTCTAGCTTTCATGCCTAATTCTTTTCCCCCTACTCTTGGTAAATCTGGGGAAAAGCATACATCCACAACTGTTAAAAGGATGACAAAATTAAAAATCCAGGCTTGAAAAGATCCCAGGAAAAGGATGACATAAACACACCTCCCTTAACCTCCACTAACATTTTCAGTCTGTCTGCTGCCAACAGATGGGGGCTTCAGACAGTCAAATGGAAGTGAAGCACTGGTTTCTTCTGAGTACAAAAAAGAGAACTGGAAAGTGTGCTGGTTCGGTCTGGTGGAGGGTAAATAGGTAGCAAGGGAGTGGCTAAGGGTGGAAAATGGTAAGTGATTTGTAGCTAAGACCAAACTGTGGCTAGGAACTGTTTCTATCCTAGTGATCTTTAACTGACCTGGGCTCATTACCATCTAATTAACATACCATGAGTAGAGTTTTCATGAAGGACTCTGGGAGCATGGATGCATAGTAAGGAAAATATTGTATAACCTAGCTTGTTATATACCCCACCCTGTCAATCACCCCAAAGGCAGGAAACGGCAACCCATCCTGCCAGGAGAAAGGCAGGACAAACTAGTGAGCACATAAAAGACAGTCTGTGCTTAGATTTCAGGGTGGTCTTTCTCCACTTGTGGAGAATGACCCATCTCTTCCACTGGGACATACTTTCTCTTTGCAATAAATGTGTATGACTGCTTGTGTCTGTGAGCCCTCTGTCATCAGCCTGACTTGGTACCAGCAGCCATTCTTGAACCTGGGAACAGGGGACAGACCTAATCCAGACAGACCTAATATGTTTTTTATTATCTAGCATCTGGGCAAGTGGCAGTCCTGGGCCCTAATGAACTGACCAAGAAGATATGACAAGAATAAGGAGGCTAGTTCCTCTTTAAAGGTTAGGTAGAATTCTGAAGTGAAACCATCTGGTCCCGGACTTCTTCTTTGGGAGATTTCATATAGTTGATGCTATTTCAGTACTTGACATAGGTCTATTCAACATTTCCAATTCTTTCTGGCTGAGTTTAGTAAGGTGGTGTGTCTCCAGATATTGGTCTATTTCCTCCAGATTTTCATATTTCTGGGAATAAAGTTTTTTATAGTATTCATTAAGGAGTTTTTGAATTTCTGAGGTGTCTGTTGTTATTTCGCCTTTATCATTTCTGATTGATGAGATTAGGGATTTTACTATTCTGCTTCTGGTTAGGTTAGCTAACAGTTTATCAATTTTACTAATCTTTTCAAAGCACCAGCTTTTTGATTCGTTGATCTTTTGAATAATTCTTTTGTTTTCAATTTCATTTAATTCTGCTCTAATTTTGGTTCTTTTCTTTTGCTGCTTCCTTTTCCAGTTGCTTGAGATGTCCCATTAAGTGGTTGACTTCCTCTCTTTCTGTCCTCCTGAGAAAGGCTTTCAACTCTATAAATTTCCCTTAAGACTGCCTTTGCATAACCTTTTCCAAAACACAGGAAAAAAAGGAAAATTCACCAACACATTCTATGAAAAAAAAAATCACCCTGATCCTCAAACCAGGAAAAGACCCAACAAGGAAAGAAAACTATAGAACAATATAATTAATGAATATCAATGCAAAAATATTCAATGAGATCCTAGCAAACAGAATCCAGCAACACATCAAACAAGTTATACACCATGACCAAGTGGGTTTTATCTCAGGGTCTTAAGGTTGGTTCAACATACGTCAATCTAGAAATATAATATACCACATACACAAAACAAAAAACAAAGACCACATGATTTTCTCAATTAATGCAGAAAAAGCTTTTGATAGTATCCAGCATCCTTTCATGATCAGAACACTTAAGAAAAATAGGTATAGAAGTGACATTTCTTAAAGTGATAGAGGCCATCAACAGCAAATCCATAGCCAATATCATATTGAATGGAGTAAAATTGTCTCCACTGCTTTTTAACATCGTAATGGAAGTCTTAGCCATGGCAATCAGGCAAGAGAAAGCAATCAAGGGTATCCATATACGGTCAGAGGAGACCAAACATTCACTCTTCACAGATTGATATGATTTTCTACCTAGAAAACCCCAGGGACTCAACTACAAAACTCTTAGGAAGTGATCAAGGAATACAGTAGCATTTCAGTATGCAAAATCATTACTTACAAGTCAGTAGCTTTTATATACTTCAAACAATAATCAAGATGAAAAAAACAATCAAGAACTCTATTCCTTTTACAATAAATAGTGCCAAAGAAGATGAAATATCTGGGAATTTACCTAACAAAGGACGTGAACGATCTATATAAAGAGAACAATGAAACTCTGAGAAAAGAAATGGCTGAAGATGTTAACAAATGGAAAAACCATGCTCATGGCTGGGAAGAATCAACACTGTTAAAATGTCCATACTACCCAAAGCAGTGTACAAATTCAATGCAATCCCTATTAAAGCACCACTGGCATATTTTAAAGATCTGGAAAAAATAATACTTTGTTTTATATGGAACCAGAAAAAAACCTTGATTAGCCAAGACATTACTCAGAAATAAGAACAAAACAGGAGGAATCACACTACCAGACTTCAGACTATACTATAAATCTATAGTGATCAAAACAGCATGGTCTGGCACAAAAACAGAGAGGTAGTTATGTATGGAACAGAATAGAGAACCAAGAGATGAACCCAGCTGCTTATAGTCACTTGATCTTCGACAAGCCTATCAAAAATATTCAGTGGGGGAAAGACTCCCTGTTTAACAAATGGTGCTGGGTGAACTGGCTGGAGACCTGTAGAAGACTGAAACTGGACCCACTCCTTTCACCATTAACAAAAGTTGACTCCCACTGGATAAAAGATTTAAACTTAAGACACGAAACTATAAAAATACTAGAAGAGAGTGCAGGGAAAACACTTGAAGAAATTGGCCTGGGAGAATATTTTATGAGGAGGACCCCTCTGGGCAATTGAAGCAACACCAAAAATCCATTACTGGGATCTGATCAAACTAAAAAGCTTTTGCACAGCCAAGAGCACAGTAAGTAAAGCAAACAGACAACCTTCAGAATGGGAGAAGATTTTGCAAGGTTATGCTTCTGACAAAGGTCTGATTACTAGAATCTACAGAGAACTCAAACTAATCACTAAGAAAAGAATAAATAACCCCATTTCAATGTAGGCAAGAGACTTGAACAGAAAATTCTCTGATGAAGACAGGCGCATGGCCTACAAACACATGAAAAAATGCCATCATCCTTAATCATCAGAGAAATGCAAATCAAAACCACTTTGAGATATCATCTAACTCCAATAAGATAATCCCACATCACAATATCCCAAAACTACAGATGCTGGCATGGATGTGGAGAGAAAGGAATGCTTCTACACTGCTGATGGGAATGTAAGCTAATAAGACATTTTTAGAAAGAAGTTTGGAGAACACTTAAGGAACTAAAAGTAGACCTACCATTCGATCGTGCAATTCCTCTACCCAGATGATCAGAAATTATTTTACAACAAA
>NW_003852410.1:21019351-21025082 GCF_000181295.1 Otolemur garnettii
AAAAAAAAAAAGAAAGCTACAACCCAAGATGAAGGGAGAAGAGGAGGGAGAGGGGATGGGAGGGGGAAGGACGGGTGGAGGGAGGGTAATTGGTGGGACCACACCTATGTTGCATTTTACAAGGGTACATGTCAAATCTACTAAGTGTAGAATATAAATGTCTTAACACAATAATTAAGAAAATGCGGTGAAAGCTATGTTAACTAGTTTGTTGTATTTCAAATTGTATATAAAACCAGCAGATTGTACCACATAAATGCATTAATGTACACAGCTATGATTTAATAATAATACAAAGAATAAAGAGACTGAGCATTCAGAAAGACAGGGATCAGTCAGGGAAATGGGAGTAAATTCCAAACCAAATAGAGCTGCCTGAAGAGAGGCCAAACCAGATCAGAAAATGCCTTTCTGCATCTAAAAACATGATTTTCCAAATAAACTATACAGTAGATGAAATGAAAGAAAGAACAAGTCATGGCGAAGATTCAAATGTGTGGTCTGGAAGGTCAAATGGGAAAAATATCTCAAAGCAGCAAATGGTAACAGGAAAGATCAGAGATTTGGAGGACAGATCTAACGAGATGAGAAGCAGTTCTAGCAGAGGAAAAATGAAAAGATACATGAAAGGCAATAACAAACCATATAATAAAAGAAAATTTGCTTGGGTCAAAGAAAGACCTTAGTTTGCAGATTAAAATAGCTCATTTTATTTTAGATACAGATCTAAAGATATACACTAAATTCCTGAACTCTGTAAGAAAAAAAAATTACAAGCTTACAGGTCAATAGAATATAATCACAGAGGAGAAAAATCATAGTGGTAGCAGACTTCTCTCTGCAACACTGGAAGCATAGCAATAGCTCTAACCAACTAATGAGAGAAAAATGAGAATCCCCAAACACCACATCTCCCACCTGTCAAGAGAAAAAAGTAAGTAAATCTAATTCTAGAAAACCATCAATTATAAGGCACATCTCAATTTCAGAAGTGCTAACATGCAAAAAAGAGAAAGTGTTCTAGAATTATGAAATATAGTAGTCATATGTATATATTTAATCACCAATTCTACACAAAATATATGTACTGCAAAGTAGTACCTACCAAGAATTGAACTCTAAGTATTAAACTATCTCAGGAATACCAAAGGGTTGGAGAAGGGCTAAAAGTAGTAGGAGTAAAAGTATCTTAAACTTCTCAGCTGGCTGTGGGGAAAGCAGAAAAAGAGGGAAGTGAAAATATTCTAAAGTTCTCACCTTGAGGAGGAATAGAAGCAGGTGATATAAGACACAGCAAAGCCAAGTTGGTGGGGAAAGTCACATGTATCTCATTTTTAAATGGCACACAATTATTTCTCATTATGAGTACAGGGAAATAAAAGGTAATCATCAATAAAATGGAAATATACAGAATTTCCAAAGTAATAAAAAAAAATTTATTTAAAAAAAAGGAATCCAGGCTCGGCGCCTGTGGTTCAAGTGGCTAAGGTGCCAGCCACATACACCTAAAGTGGCAGGTTTGAATCCAGCCAGGGCCCACCAAAACAACAATGATGCCTGCGACCAAAAAAATCACCAGGTGTTGTGGAGGGTGCCTGTGGTCCCAGCTACTTGGGAGGCTGAGGCAGAAGACTCACTTGAGCCCACGAGTTGGAGGTTGCTGTGAGCTGTGATGCCACAGCACCCTACCCAGGGGGGATAGCTTGAGGCTCTGTCTCAAAAAAAAGGAATCCAAAATAACCAGACAAAACAAGAAAAAGGATAAGTAAGTACAAGTTAAAATATGTAGCAAAAAAAAAAAGCAAGATAAAAGGGAAACTATTTACAGGACACGCAAAGTAAGTTATTCTATTAAAAGACCTAGCTATATTCTGTTTAAAAGAAAACAATGACAAAGAAATGTTGGAAATAAAAGGAAAGACAAAGAAATTTTACTTAAAAGGTTAAAATAGCTAAAAGGGATTTATTAAAGGGCATTAAGTAATGCTAAAAGCCGTACCTTATGAAGAAGGTATGTCACAAACCAATAATAAACAAAAACACAGTAGTTAAGTAAATTAAAAACCAAAACAAGACAGAGATATCTGCTGTTACCAGGGGTTGCTGAACATGGTGGGGAAGGAAAATAAAATAACTTGGTAGATACATGGGAAAAGGAAGAGAGACAGGGAAGAAGCAAAAGAACTATTCCCACACAATGACTTTGGCCTTAGAAAAACCAAGTGTTCCTGGCAAAACAGGTCTCGATTTAACCAGAAAATTGGGTAATGTGGCCGGATACAAAGAAAACTTTGAAAGTCAATACCTTTTAAAACTATCCTATTAGTAAAGCACTCTAAAGTGAAAATGGAAGAGGCAGGGAGTTCATTCTCAATAGAAGCAAAAACTAGAAAACACGAGTAAATTCAACAAATGGAATGCATGATCTATATTATATGAAGAAAACTATAAAATTATATCAAAAGATAACAAAATCTAAAAAAAATAGAAACTATATTTTATCCCTTGTCAGTTCTCCCCAGATTAATATATACATTTAATATTCTTTCAGTTAGCAAGCTTTTAAAGTTGTATATTAATCTTAACATTTATATGGAAGAATAAATGCCATACATAGCCAAGAATATTTTGAAAAAAAGGAGGGAAATGGGCGAGAATTCATGTTCAGATATCAGAATATCCTATAAAGCTACTTAATTCAAATCAATATATTACTGTATTTTTCCATGTACAATATGCACGTTGTTGCCCAGATTTGAAGGAAAAATAAAGATGTATGTTATGTTTTAAGTTCTTTTTTATTTTATTCCTTATGTTTATGCATTAAAAGTATAACTCTAGAAAGCAATAACAGTATACAAAATACCCTGGAAAAAGTAATCAGTTTGTTGAACTTAGGGCAAGCTTGCAATGAAAGCATTTTCAGCTAACAAAATGTGGTGTATTTCTCTTCATACATGTCAGGCAGGAGCTAACAATTTGATATTTTTTACAAAAATTATTGGAAAATCTGGTTTCACAAACGGCTCACAAACGCCAGGAGGATTAGTTAAAAAGCCTGCTTTGTTTCATTTTGATCACTTCAAAGACCATGTTACACAAAGTGCAAAAGCCATTTCAGTTTGAATCCATTTCAGATTGAAAACCCGACTTGCTGTGATACCTGGGGGGGCTAAACAGCCAACTGCAACCTCTCCATGTATTCAGTAAACAAGGCCTTTAAGGCCCTAATGAAGAAAGAGTGGACACTGTGGATGCAGTCAGCTGGTAATGATTTAACACATACAGGCAGAATCAAGAAAGCATCTATTACTCAAGTTTGTGACTGGATCCCAAGATCACAGAACAGTGTCATGAAGAAAGTAGTTATGAAATTATTTTAAAAATGAAACACCACCAGGGCTGAGAAAGATGGTGAAGACAATGAAGAAAGTGATGAGGAGGAAGAGGAGGAAGACGAGGAAGAGGAAAAGGCCACAGATTCTGAAGAAGAAGAAGATCTGGAACAGATGCTAAAAGGTCAGGGGACAATGAAAAGGAGGAAGCAGATAAGGATGGAGATAGGCGTCCCATAACCCTACCACAGATCTCCACTGACAGAACCTGGAAGCTGGCAAAGGGATCAGCAGGTCTTTAGGGAGCAGCAAAATGAAGGGCTCTCAATGTTGAAAGAGCCCCTGGCCTCCTTCAGCATAGAGGCTAAAACAATGGAGGACAGCCTGCAGAGTTGCCCCCTGAGGAATAGAGCCCATATCTCAGCTCTTTGAGCTGCAGGTTGAAGCACTGCCTCTGGATACCAACTCTTTCGATAAGACAGATATTTCCTCTTCTAGGAAACAATCAGAGGACCCCTTCACCACTGTCTTAGAGAATGGGGCAGCTGTCTGCACCTCCACTTCATTCAATGGAGGTATGTCTCTTCATACCTGGGAAGACTCCAGCCCTCCCAGCAAGAAATCTTGAAAAGAAAAGACGCAAACAGGATCAGGGCCCTTAGGAAACAAGCTATGTGGAAAGGCACAGGGCAGTGCCTGCAAAGAATGGGAAGTAGATACTATAGGCCCAAACCGATGTGCCAGGGCTTCCATGGCCCCAGCAGCTGACTCCTCCACAAGGATGGACTCTCCCAGCCATAGCCTAGTGACCAGCTTCATCTGCAGCCCTTCTCCAGTCAGGCTGTCCCAAACCCCCGCCCTGGTCCAGTACTTACAAAACAAGTGTGGCCACACAATGAGATCCGGAGGAGATCATTGTACTCTCAGACTCTGATTGGCTGCTTCCTCCCCTCTTTACCACCACAATGTCTGGAATACCATTAGAGGATGGGGGGGAGCAAATGATGGAGAAAGGGATGAACTGAGCTATTCCCCTTTTGGTGGTATTTCTTTTTCTTTAAAAAAAAAAAAAACCTGAAGTTTTACACAGAAAATAAATAAAGTTCTTTTCTTACTGTGAAAAAAAATCAGCCTCAGCAAAGCTATGGATGGAATTAAGGATGATGAAATTTAGCAGGATGAGGAAAGTGACTCTACAGAAAACACTGGTAATGCAGAAACTGAAGATGATACTTCTCATATGGACAGTGACAAAGAGCTCTTGGCCTTCTATGATACAAAAATATTGTAAATTTGTAGTACATAAAATTTCTTGCACCTTTTATCTGTTCTTGTGTTTTATAATTATTTGTTACATAAAATTTCTTGTACCATAGTATGTTAAAAATAAATGCTAAAATTCCTTTACAATACAAAAAACAAGTACATGAATATAAACAAATAAACATTTGAATTAAACAATTAAAACAAAAGATTATTTTTCCCCCTGAAAGTTTGGACCCAAAACACAGGTGTACATTATATACCAGATGCATTCATTATACATGACAAAATATGATATTAGCCTAAAAGTAGATAAAACTGTTTACAGAGAATACTGGACCAATTAATAAATTCCAATATGTGGGATAAAATCCCACATGCTATGTGCTTATTTTAAACTCCAGAAACAGGCAGACAGACTTTTGTGGAATACAGTTCTGTTGAAGACCTGGTTGCCTTGGTCAGCATGGCAGGGCCTGAAGGTTTGGGCATAAAAACCCAGCTTCAATAACTCTGACCTATGTGGCCATTAAGCCTGCAAGGATAGGGTTAAAAGCCCTTCCTGCAGAGACAAGTCTCAAAGGTTGTGTGTGTGAATGCACCTACTGTAAACCAGCATGGCCTCCAGACTGCAAAGAAACAGAAGCCATAAACCTGTCTTCTGCAATGTAATCAGTGCATGGCAAAGCTCAAGGTCTTTAGTAATCTCAAGTCTCCAAACTTTGTGTCTCCTTTGAAGGCTGAAATAATTTTAGAAAAGATTAATAGTAAGAATGCTTTGATTGTTAGTTAATTAATAGAGTATACGTGACTAACTTACTATAAATAGTGGTCAGAAATAAAGATCATCACTACTTGCCACCATGAGCTTGTAGTCAGTCTCTTTCTTACAAAACAATTCAGGAGCAAGCTTACACCTGCAGTGAAGCTGCCTGTCCCTCGCAAAACCCTCACGCAACACCAATATATGTGAGAATTTAATTTATGAAAATGTAGAAAAAGGTGCTAGCATCAGTAACTAATGGCAACTAGAAGAAAATAGGACCCCATCTGTCCCAGGCACAACAAATAAATGCTAGACAGATTCAATGTAAAAATTATTTTATTAAGAAAAAAATGCAGGCTCGGCGCCT
>NW_003852410.1:21025335-21048881 GCF_000181295.1 Otolemur garnettii
AAAAAAAAAAAAAAAAAAAAAAAAAAAAAAAAAAAAAAAAATAAAAAGAAAAAAATGCAAAAGAAAAAACCTAAACAGAACAAACATATGCATATTCTACAAAGGAGATCTTAAACCTAGAAGTTGTAATTGAAAAGACACACATACTTGACCATTAAAAAAAAATTTAATTTCTGTAGCAAATAACGGAAAAAGCAAAAGAACAGACAAAAGATTTAGAGAAAATACTTCCAACACAGAAGATAGAGGCTAACACTTATATATACAAAGAACACTTATAACTGGCAAGGTAGACGCCAGAAAAACAAACAAAAAACAGCAAAGAACAGGGAAAGAGCAAAGTCACAGAAGAGCAAACCCAAGGGCAAATGTTCCCAAATGAGTTATCACTCAACATTGGATTGGCAAAATTTCTAAGACCAATTATACCCACTAAAGGCAAAGTCCAAGGAAAAGGCTCCTCTTGTACATTGCTGATGGATGTGTAAATTACTAGTTTCTTTTACTATCATAAATCTAGAAACATCTACCTTTTTAGAAACACAAAATTTTTAGGAATAATCCCACTCTAAGAAATGCATCTCACAGAAATAAATTATCAGTCCTTACCGATGCTTACTGCTGTTCCCAGTGACTAACATCTAAAAACAAGGTGTGTGTCATTAATGGGGAAATAGCTGGATACATCAAAATTCTCCCCTGCCACAGAGCACTAAGCAACTATTTTAAACAATGAATTAGTACTGACTCAATCGACTTGAGGGATTTTAGTAGTATTCAGTAGTATTAAGACAGAAAAACAAAACATAAAGAAAAATATGTATCACGCAAGGCCCCTTTTTATAAAGCACAAAATAAAAACCCTATTTGTATGGGATTGACAGTATGGAAACAAATATAAAGGAGATATACCACAAACACATGCATACCCAATAAGTGACTGATATCGGTTATGTCAGAGTGGCAAGGGGAAGTTGAACACAGAAGTAAAAGGAAAAGAAAAACAAAATACTCAACCCACAGCAGACATGATATAAAGACTTATGACAAAGGGGTTATGTCCTGACAAACCCACTATCAGTCAGAAATAGCCTAAGTTAGGCTCGGTGCTGTAGCTCAGTGGTTAGGGCACCAGCCACATACACCAGCACTGGTGGGTTCACAAGTGGCCCGGACCTGCCAAAGAACGATGACAACTGCAACAAAAAAAACAGCTGGGTGTTGTGGCAGGTGCCTGTAGTACCAGCTACTTGGGAGGCTGAGGCAAAAGAATCACTTAAGCCCAAGAGTTTGAGGTTGCTGTGAGCGTGGTGCCATGGCACTCTACCCAGGGGAATAGCTTGAGGCTCGGTCTCAAAAAAAAAAAAAAAAAAGAAAAGAAATACTGTAAGTTGAAAATGTACTTAATACACCTAATCTACTTAATATCATAGCTTACCTACCTAAAATGTGCTCAGAATGCTTGCATAAGCCTACATTTGGGCAAAATCATCTAACACAAAGACTCATTTTACAATAAAGTACAACAGAATATATTGTGTAATTTATTGAGTACTTATTATAAATGAAACAGAATACTTGGGCTGCTACTCAAAAGTATGGCTACTGAATGTGTATTACTTTCCCACTGTCATAAAGTGGACAAAGCATTAAGTATCTTAATGCCTATCTTAAGCTGGGCATCATCTGTAATCACCCATAGGCATTTTAAAAAAATTTATACATAAGAATATATTTGAAACAAGAGTTGTAAAATTTAAAAAGAGACAAACCGAAAAATATACTATGACACAATTGTAGACAGCCTGCAGCATCAGAAAGTCAGCTACATCACAAGTAGCTGCCTGTGGTGTGCTGACCTGCAGCCTCAGCTATCAGGAGGGGGAGGCAAGAAGATCTCTTGAACCCAGGAGAGTCTGAGGTTGCTGTCAGCTAGTCTGATGGCAACACACTCTAGCCTGGGGCAACAGAATAAGACTGTCTCAAAAATAAAAAAATAAAAAGCCTAGATCATCTTGTAGTGTAAAAGAGTAAGGAAGCACTCAAACATGCATACACAAACAAATCCAACACCCACATTGATGGGGGTCTGTCAAAGGGACAGAAGAGTCAGCTGAAAGAGCACCCAATGGCCCAAAGTGGAATAATTCAAGCAACAAAATTAGTAAGGTAGTGCAGGATTATACCTCAAAGTATGAAACAAATATCCATGCATCCATACTGACATATATAATTAAAAGTAAATAAACTGGGAAGACAAAACTACAAATGTGTGCAGAATAATTCCAAATAATTTATGTAGATACTCTGCCTCAAAACTTTGAGACAGAACTCGCCAGTCCTTAAGTGTAGGCTGCACACAGCAACTTCCTCCTGAACAGAACAATATGGAATGGGGGGGAAGAGGAACTATACAATGGAAATATTACTATAAGACACTGTCTTATATTTATTTTTTCTCAAGAAGACACACTAGGGCTTATTTTCAGGGGACGTCTTCTGTCCGCGCCAAAATGCATGGCGTTATCTGCGTAGCCATGCCCATCACTAGGTCTTATTATCGGGTAGGACTTATATTTAACAAATGCATAGAAATCCTGCTCGGGCTTGTTTTGGGGTAGGTCTTATTTTCAGGGAAATACGGTAGTTTCTTATACCTCAGCCAGGTGATAAAAGTCAGCATTAACAGAAATAAATCACATTGATAGCCTGTACCCCAACACTAGTCCAATCACAACAAAAATACTAGAGAAATCCCTATAGACATTCTACAAAATACCTGAGCAACACTCCTCAAAACTGTCAAGGTCATCAAAAATAAAGGAAGTCTGAGTAAGTGTCAAAACTTAGAAGGGCCTATGGAAGATCTGATAACTAACTATAATGTGATATCCTCTATGGGATCTTACAACAGAAAACAAGTCAGGTACAAACTAAGAAAATCTGAATAAAGTATGGATGTTAGTTAATAAGTGGTTTCTTTGTTTTGTTTTAAATGACAGAGTCTCACTATGTCGCTCTGGGTAGAGTATCATGGCATCACACCTCACAGCAACCTCAAACACTTGGGCTTAAGTGACTCTCCTATCTCAGCCTCCCAAGTAGCTGGGACTACAGGCATGCATCACAATGCTCAGCTATTTTTTTGTTGTGGTTGTCATTGTTGTTTTAGCTGGCCCAGACCAAACCTGCCAGCCTCAGTGTATGTGGCTGACACCCTACCAGTTAATAAGTGTTTTGATAATGGTTCATTAAATGTATCACACAACACAAGACAATAATAATAGCGGAAACAGGGCGTAGGGTACTTAGATTAATGCTGTGTAATCTCAGCAATCATTTTGTAAATCTAAAACTCCTTTAAAATATAAAAGTGATATTTTAAAAATTACTCAAATTAGGTTTTAAAAAAATCCCTGAGAAGTAACTAATGCCTACAATTTGACAGATTGTCTTATATAATTACAACTCAATAATTATACTAAAAATCACTGAATTACCTGTTTAAAATAGCTGGTAAATAGTTGATAAAACTGTTGATTAAAAAAAAAACCTGTATAAAAGAAGAAAGGTGTTTATATGAAGATTGTTTAAATTTTGCTTGCATTTTGGAGTACAATCATAACTGGAGGGAAAAATCTACATTTTCTCTTCTCAAAGTAACAGAGATGAAGCTTCTCAAATTAAACCTGTAAACCAGCTGTGTGTGTGTGGCTCATGCCTGGAATCCTAGAACTTTGAGAGGACTGTTTGAGGCCAAGAGAACAGTCTGAAAAGAGCAAGACTCCATCTCTAAGAAAAAGCACCTAAAAGCCTGGGAATTATCATCTTATTGCCCCTGTAGAACTATCCCTAAATTAGAAAGCATATTACTTGTTAATTCTACTCCATATTTTAAATATGATAACATTTTAAATAGCTGTCATTTAAAAATTACAGATATATGTTAAACTTAGCTAACGAGTAAAAAAAGTGACTAACATCTTAAACATTTAAAAGCTATTTATAATAGTGTGCAAAATGAAAAGCTTTATTTTGTTATGAAATTAAAGTTACAACATAATAAAATACCAGGAGATGTCTATATAAAAATTAAAACAATGAGCATTTTACATGAGGCTTTTTCTCCTAAAAGTCTTCATATATGTATTTAAACTATATCTAAATTATAATATAGTAAATCTAAAGTTTAAAAAATTGAAATACACTCTCACTGCCCAAGGAAAGGTCTAAGAGCAGTTAAAAATTTTTTCATGAATTCCATTCTTAAAAGACTATTACAGCTTGGTAGTGTATTTTGGATCTGATTCCTTGCAAGTGAGTTTGGTTATTTTAATAACAAAAGGATTTTCTTAAAATGTTTCATATTTGAGGCAGAGTTGCTGAAAAAAATGTATACATAAAATCATTTATGGAATTCAGTTAGCTTACTGAATAAGCAGAACTTTGTACAAATGTATCAGTAGTCTACAAACTTTGTGTATTCGCCTGATTTAAAAAAAAAAAATACCTTCCCTGTTAGGACCTCGGCCACATACACAGGGGCTGGTGGGTTCGAACCCGGCCAGGGCCTGCTAACCTATAACAACAAGAAAATAGCTGGGCGTTGTGGCAAGCGCCTGTAGGCCCAGCTACTTAGGAGGCTGCGGCAAGAGAATCGCTTAAGCCCAAGAGTTGGAGGTTGCTGTGAGCTATGAAGCCACAGCATTCTACCAAAGGTGACAAAGTGAGACTTTGTCTTTAAAAAAAAAAAAAAAAAATGCCTCCCCAGCCATGCTCCTACCCCACCTTCTGTATGTCTATTTAGTTAAGGATCAATTATAGAAAGATACTTTTGATATTAGCTAATATCTGAAGACACAATTTATGACAAGGCACACTGTCTTACAACAGTAGTTTATAAATACATAGATGTAGATATAGGTGGACACATACATAAAATATTATATAGACTATATATATGATATTTAAAATACAAACATACATCATTAAAAACACAGACATCATTTAAAAGATTGTGATACTTTTTTGAAAATTTTGGTTGACATCTTGTTGTACCTGATTACAACCATTTGGAAGTCTAGGAGAGATCTCAAACTAAATGGGTCCAAACTCAACTCTTTTTTTTTTTGAGACAGAGCCTCAAGCTGTCCCCCTGGGTAGAGAGCTGTGGCATCACAGCTCACAACAACCTCCAACTCCTGGGCTCAAGCGAGTCTCCTGCCTCAGCCTCCCAAGTAGCTGGGACCACAGGTGCCCGCCACAACGCCCAGCTATTTTTTGGTTGCAGCCATCATTGTTGTTTGGTGGGCCCGGGCTGGATTCGAACCTGCCACCTTAGGTGTATGTGGCTGGCGCCTTAGCCACTTGAGCCACAGGCGCTGAGCCCAAACTCAACTCTTGATCTTGCTCCCAAACCTACTCTATCTATAGTTTCTCCTATCCCAACTACAGAGGCCCTGTTGCAAAGACCCAACTGGATCCTGGAGTCACTTTTGACAGCTCTCTTTCTCTCACAAGCCACATGCTATCTGCCAGGTCAACATACAGGAAACTCCTGATGTCAGGAATGGCCTGGAAGATTGGGTGGGAGAAAGCACAACTTTAAGGGTGGGGTGGGGGTGAAGTGTCTTCATGCATCAAAGCCCCAGAACAGCATCTGGCAGGCAGCAGGTTCTCAGCAAATATTTATTGAATGAATGAATGGATCCCTAGAAAAATCTTTCTAAAATAGTTAAAAGGATAAAATGCCACAGCTATGAAATCTAAAAGCTGACTCACAATTTTCACCTAAACTAGTGTTAAAACAAATTGGAGGGAGGGCACTGGCCCCACATGCCAGAGGTAGCAGGTTCAAACCCAGCCCCGGCCAAAAACTGCAAAAAATAACAATAATAAATAAATGGGAGGGGAAAAGACTGGCACAACCTGCCACAAAGTATTAACACCAATTGCCACTTAGTATCTGTTTGTGTCTTTCTTTTTTCAAGTCACTTATGTTTAAATGTGTAATAATTTATGCAGGCACTGAAGCATGTATATACTTTAGAAATAAGTTATAAAATATAACTATAATGAAAATTTTAAAGAAGTAGCTGGCATATATTTTGGATTTTCACAACATCTAGAGAAAATAACGTAAAATCATCTGCTAATGTCCTACTTTAAGCTATGTTTTCCTAATCCAAGAAGGAAACATTATTTTTAAAGCATTTTAAACAGTGCCATTTTGATAACAAATGGAAAAGTAGCGACACAAAGCTAAATTCAAACAATCATGAAAGAATAACTTGTAAGGAGAAACTAAACGGTGTTTCACTCCCAGCTAAGAAAAGTTCAAGACAAAAAATTTGTATTGATTAAAGAATGTGTCCTAATAATGTCCAAGCTATTTTCTTAAACCCTGAGAGTCTTTTTAAGGTAAAAATCTTGTAATACAAGATGACTTTAACAGCTGTAGATGAATGGAAGCATTGTTAAACAGGAAACAGAAGTGTGTCAGATGGCAAACCTTTTAGAGTCCTATCCTAAAAGGAAAAAAAATAAGCCACACAAAAACACGTGAGCTGACCAGGAAATCCATAAAGCACAGCTGATCTCCTACTTCTTGGTAAGTAAAGCATTAGGACCACATGTGCTGAGTTTAAGACCATGAAGGTCTAACACTAATTCGCAAGAGAAGTGCCAGAAAGAAGCAGCTATCATATTAAATAAAATCACATGGGGGAAAGGGTTGACGTCTAATTATAAAGAAAAGCCTTCTCCTAAGACAACTTCTCCTAAGTTCTTCTTAGAACTTCTCCTAAGTTCTAAATAAGCTACTTTTAGAACTTGCATTTTAATAGGACTTTTATTCTCTTTTCAGATCATCACAGAAAGAATACAACATTATAATCTAAGAAACATCAACACAAAACTATTTGTGCAACTTTCCTATTTAAAATGTATTAATAAGAAATAAGTAATAACCGATTACTATAAGGGCATAAAATATACTTCCATATAATATTCACTAATTCCTAAAAAACACAATATACATGTTACTAGTAATATAAACCAAGGCATATCTGTATTATGCATATTTTCCAATTTGACACAACAAAATCAAACTATAGTAACTGGAAATATTTGGTTTTCCAAAAGATTTCATTATTTGTTAATTTCTTTACTATCTTTTTTTTTCCTCCAAGCAACAAACGAGGTCTTGCTATGTCACTCTGGCTAGCCTGGAACTTCTGGGCTCAAGCGATCCTCCTACCTCAGCCTCACCAGCAGAAGAGACTACAGCCATGTGCCACTATGCCTGGCACACTTTCCTGATAACTAAATCATAATTAGATAAGAAAGAAATAAATGGATAGAAAAGAGTGTCAGAATGAACTTTAAAAAAACCTTTAAAGAGTATATGTTTTAATTTAAAACAATTTTCAAGTAAAACAATACGAAAGTTCAAAATATCTTATCTTAGTTCAATTCAATCTCCATTAACACTGTGTCTATATTTACCAAAGACCCATCAAGAGTCCAATGTTATGCATACTCTGGTTATACAAAATGATTAAAACAAGGTCTTTGGCCTCATGGAGCCAACAATCTTGATTTCTTTTTTAATTTTATAAAAACAAACTTTCTTCTTTTTCTTTTTTTTGCAGTTTTTGGCCAGGGCTGGGTTTGAACCGGCCACCTCCAGTATATGGGGCTGGTGCCCCACTCCTTTAAGCCATAGGTGCCACCCTATAAAAACAAACTTTAACAGATGTTTCTCTACTAAATAGAAGTTAATAGCCTCATATCTCCATGACAATGACAGTGCACGAACCATTATAGACACTTAAAAAATGATCGCTAAAACAGATTCAAATGAATTAGTTGTACAGCTCGAAGTTGTGCTGAAAGTTCAATAGGTAGAGACTGGCTGCCTTTCCTCTCTTAAAAGTTGATCTTTCTCCAATTCCAAAGCTCAGAAAACAACTAGATGGATGCTAAAGCTTTGTGATTGGAAGTTTTACCCCCAGTCAAACCCCACAATTGCAGGAGCAACTCCCTATTAAGAGAAGGCTCTGAAACCAATTCTGTGCTGCCCCTTGGTAAGAGTCACATTCTACATCATGGGAAGGATAATTAGCTACTAGTTTAACAATAAAGATAAAAACTGGTTTTGTCTCCTTGTTTACAATTGTTATTTGTATATTAGGTAAGCAAGAAAATTGGGCAGATGGCACCATAAATTTTTCTATTTTGGTCCAAAAGATATGAAAAAAATTCCCCAATGAGTAAACTTACAAAAAAATTTTACAGAAACAGGGAAAGGGGAAGTGGGGGTAGAGAAGGGAAGAACATAAAAAATGGTTGGCATGTGTATAAGTGTGTGTGTACACATACACCAAAGACATGAAATTATTTATATAAGAATAATAGTATCGGGCAGGCGGCACCTATGACTCAGTGGGTAGGGCGCCAGCCCCATATACTGAGAGTGGTGAGTTAGAACCCATCCCCAGCCAAACTGCAACAAAAAAACAGCCAGGCGTTGTGGTTGGTGGGCACCTGTAGTCCCAGCTACTTGGGAGATTGAGGCAAGACAATAGCCTAAGCCCAAGAGTTGGAGGTTGCTGTGAGCTGTGATGCACAGCACTCTACCGAGGGCAATAGGGTGAAACTCTGTCTCTAAAAAAAAAAAAAAAAAGAATAATAGTATCAATTGCCCAACATTCAAAACATTTTTTTTTACGTTCAAAACTCTTTAAGACACATTCCTATGGGGAAGGCAGAATGAAATATCCATTTTCCACAGTGTAAGCGACAAAGCCATGTTGAACCTGCATTAACCAAGAATTTCCTTGTTTTATTTCCTAAATTAAGCAAAATATTCAGCAAACCCTTTTATAATCTTTTTAGTGTAAAAAATATAAAAAGATAGAAAAAACCCTAAAAGTTTAAGAAATACACAATTATAACATACAAATCAGTCTAAAAATTTATTCTCCCTCCCCAAATAGGTAAAAACCCCACAGATCCCACATAATACAGGCAGCAACTTTTGGATCTACTTGGATGACATAGTAAAGCTAATCCAGAGAGAAGTGGGAAGTCCCAAACCTGTATTCTAGAATGTTAGACTACGTGAATCAGCCCCAGCCATCACAACTGTGTGTGCACACGAGTATGGGGAGGTAAGAGAGTTTACTTGCGGGGACCTAACTCACTTTTGAGATTTGTCTGTTTGCTTTAAATTCTAGCAGAGCCAAACAAGGTGAGAGGTCGGCAAGGGATAAGAGATACACATGTCCTTCCCAACAACATCCTTATGTGGTGAGATTTACAATGAAAGGAAGCCTCAGGGAACTTGCAAACAGACATTTATTATCAATCCTTCACAGAAAAGGTAGGAGAAACTTCATTTTTAAGCTAACTCTCCACTCGTGCTGTTTTAGGCAGTCTACAGCAGCTACAACAATGTTCTGTCTATGACTATCCTTCAAGCAACAGAATCCTGGTGGGACATAGGAATCATGAAGATTCTTTATGTTAATTAATAAATCCTCTAGGGCAGGTTTAGACAGTAACATTAGAAGTCCTTGTCTGGGCCATCTCTGGAATGTAGACACACACACACACACACACTCTTTTTTTTTTTAAAGACAGTCTCACTCTGTCCCCCTTGGTAGAGTGCCATGGTGTCACAGCTCACAGTAACTTCAAACTCCTGGGCTTAAGCCATTCTCTTGCCTCGGCCTCCCAAGTAGCTGGGACTACAGGCGTCTGCCACAATGCCTGGCTACTGTTTAAAGACGGAGTCTCTATCTTACTCAGGCTTGTCTCCGCCTCTTGAGCTCAGGCAATTCACCGCCTCACCCTCCCAAAGTGCTGGGATTACAGGCATGAACCATGGCACCCGGCTTTTGGAATGTAGACCCTTGATCAGAGTCCTTCAAATGTCAACTATTATCACTGAATATTTCATAGGCTGACCCGTCTACAGTGTAGAGTAAAATAACACATATTTTACTGTATATGGAAATACTTTTCAAGAGATAAGCACTTAAGTATATTACAAATAATACAACAGTGAAGTACTTCCTCTGCAAAGTAACTATACAAATATCAATACTTCCAAATAATAAATTACCAGTGATTCAATTTCAGTTTTCAAATCAGGACTATTTCCATGAAGCCCTATGACTCTAGTTGCCATTCATCTATAATTTTTTCTCTCAGCTTCCGGAAATGATATCAAAAGTAATGTGGAAACCACAAACCAGACACAAATGACACAGTAAACTCAGGTGTATTGGAAAAGTTATCGAAATGCCAAAGATCATTTATAGTCTTTGAATCCAAATAACTAAAACAAATTTTAGTCCTTTTAAGAAAACAAAATTTGAAGAGAAAATAACACAGCATTTATTCAACAAACATTTACAGACCAACCTGAAAGATTCAAGGGCTCATGCTGAAATTAAAAGTTAGTAATTAGGGCATAATGCTTTAAGTTTAAGAGGGAACTTCAGGTAAGAGTGATCATTAGTATCAACTGTGAGCAGCTGCAGGACAGGCTATGAAAAGGTGAAGGAGGGGAGTAGGATCTTTTGGCAGAAGGGACAAAAAAGTAGAAAAGTACAGATCCGGAAAAGCCATTGGGGAGCAGTAACTCATCTAAGTTAGCTGGCATGTGGGGACAGCAGCAGTGGGCACAGGGACAGGGGATATGTAGGCTGTGCCCTGTTGTAGGCCACTGAGAACACCACCTGATGGAAAACAGAAGGCTCTACGGAGAATGTGAAGTCCTAGAGAGGGACAAAGGTGTGCTGGTGCTTTAGGGAAAGACCAGTTAGGATCCCACAAGGGGTGTGGGTACACAGGAGTGGAGAGACTGAACTAGCGTAGAAAAGTAGGAACTGGAGACAGGAACAGGTTTGAGAGGCCTTTCAGAAGAATACGTGGCAGAGCTTTGGCAATTAAAGTGAGAGCTAAAGAGAAGTGAAAGGTGAGAACAGCAGTGTGCCCTGGTACAGGGATGAATGAGGAGGTTTGGGCTGCAGTCTGCCTTTCCCAGTCACAGGCTCTATGACCTTCATATCTTTATTTCCTCCTCTACAGAGTAAAACTACCCCAAGAGCTCTCAAGTTCCTTACAACATTAACTTTGTATCATTCTAAGATTCCAAGGCTTTAAGTTTTGTTGGCTGAGACAACTCTGGTACAAAGCACAAACAGAAGTCAAAAGGTGTACTATTTTTTTCTTTTTTTTGAGACAGATTCCCACTCTGCTGCCCTAGGAAGAATCCTCTGGCATCATAGCTCATAGCAACCTCAAATTCTTGGGCTTGAGCGATCTTCCTACCTCAGCCTTCTGAGTAGCCAGGACTACAGGCATGAGCCACTAGGCCCAGCTAGCTTTTCTATTTTCAGTAGAGGCAGGGTCTTACTCTTGCTCAGGCTGATCTCGAGCTCCTGAGCTCAAGCAATCTACCTGCCTTGACCTCCCAGAGATTATAAGCATAAGCCACAGCGCCTGGCCCTAAAAGGTGTGCTATTTATTTAGGATTATCTTAAATAAAGGATATTCCATATATGTGTGTGGGAAAACAGATGCTTGATGTTAAGGCTGGGTGTAGGCTCATGCCTATAATCCCAGCACTTGGAGAGGCTAAGGAAGGAGGGTAGCTTGAAGCCAAGAGTTGGAGGCCAGACTAAGCAATTTAGTAAGCCTCCAGCCCCCCACAAATAGAAAAATTATTCAGGTGTGATGGCACATGCCTATAGTCCCAGTTCCTCAGGAAGGTGAGGTAGGAGGATACTGGGGGCCTGGGAGTTCATGGTTGCAGTGAGCTCCAGACAAGGCAACAGTCTCAAAAAAAGATTTTAAATTGACCATAGATTATTATTTTGTTTTAACTGTTTTCTGGATTACAACAGAATTAGTGGAAAGAGCAAGAGCTATGAAACCAAAGACTCTTGTCAGAATCCAGACCTGCTAAATGACCTTCAGCAAATTACTCAATGTGCCCTCAGTCGCAGTATTTACTCTGTAAAATAGAGGTACTAACTGGGAAATCAAACATAACAAAGAGCTGACACCATGTTTGGCTGGCAGCTTCTCCAGAGATGCTGACGGTCTTATTTCAAGGTTTTTAATTTTCCACTTTCCCTTCATTTGCTGCTGTCATATAAGATACTTTATTTTAAAATTTTAGAAAAGGATTTATTAGTATGATCTGTGGTATTTTCAAATGTCTATAATATTGGACATTCCAATAAAAACCTCACAAAGCTTCTGGCCATCCCAAATAGATTGATTTTTTTTTTTAATTCGGTCTAAAATCTCTCTCTCTAACAAAGACAGCTCCTCTAGCTACTGATCCATATGTTCAACTGTGCACACAGCACCTCCACTTAGCCATCTCACAGGCAACTCACTTAAACTCAGTATGTTTCACAATCTGTTTCACAGAGTCTAACACCCCAGTCCCCACAGCCAGCCCTTCTCCGGGTTCCCTGTCTCGGCCAATGTGGTCACATCTAGGGAGCAAGGTCAGAAACCTGTGGTTCTGCTTGTTTCTTCACAAGCTGGTAGCCAACCTGAATTACTTTGCTGTCCTAAATGTGCCTCGTTCTCCCCCATCGTGCATCTAGTCCAAGCTCCTACTGCCTCTCACTTGGTCTCCTGCAGCACCCGGCCTCATCTCTGTTCAACCTCTCTTCTCACTCCTCCATCACCAGACAGTCTCCAAGAGCCAAAGGCAACATTAAAAAAAGAGCCCAACAAAAAGAGCATCTTCTGTTTAAAATCATCAATGATCTTCTATTGCTTTTAGGATAAAGAAACACAGCAAGACTTGCACACACTGGCTCATTTCTGGCCACTTCACCCTGCTTGGGGTTTCATGCTACACTGGCCTGATTCCAAGGCTTCACACACACAATTTCCTCAGCCTTCCCCACACCCACACCCTTCTCACCTAGTTGCTCCTTACAAATCAGGACTCAGACCAAACAGCATTACAACATTCACTACTGGTCCATGCTAGATTAGGTGTCCTACTCAGACATTCTCATGGCACCTGTGAAGCATTCATTACATTCAAATATAACAATGTCTGTTTCACCTACAGACTGTGAGCTTGGTGAGAGCAAAGGGCCAGAACTGCATAGATCTTAACAGATGTTTCTCTATGCACAGTACCTTGTAGATAGGAAGGACTGACTGTGTATTTGTAGACAAATAATGAACTAACCACCTGTCGATCCACCCATCCATTGATTCGTAAAACCTCACTCAGCTGATATACAAACAAGGCAGGAGTGTGTCCCCTCAATTTTCCTTACAATTTCTGACTTTTAGTCTAGTTATCTTTTGGTTTGTGTGGAATATATGCCTCAAGTCTCCCACACTAGAACTCTGTGGATGCTATGAGAGAAATGCTTGTATGAGACCAAGATGCAGCAGGAGTTAAAGCAACCCTCCAACACAGAAAGGGAAATCCTCTTGTCGGGGGAGGGAAGCAAACCATAAGCTGAGGAGTGACACACAGCCAAGGAAGAAAGTATTTGAGTCACCTCAAAATTCCCATAAATTTCTCTTAACTTGCCCTTAAAATGTATGATACCTGGCCTTAGATATAAGGAGGTCCCCGAGTTACGAACAAACGAGGCTTGGTTCTTAAGTTGAATTGGAAAGTGTGTAAGTTGGAACAGTATGTTTATCTAGTACCTGTAATAGCCTTCCTTGATAAGTGTGTACATTAATCAGATGTTTGTAACATGGGGACTTACTGTAATAGCCTCCATTTGTGAGTATTATATATAAGTTGGATGTTTGCAACTTGGGGACTGCCTGAACAATCTTAGAGAGTAACTCAAGCACACTAAAGTTTGAGAATTACTAAGTTAAAACACAAAAAAGAATAAAGCAACACACAAATCTGTAGGCAATCAAAATACTCTGCCTTGAGGTGCTATCAGACTCCTATTTGAAAAGAACACAATCCTCTCAAGTGGCCTGCTTCCCTATAGGGTTGACTTTATTCTGCTGTCTCATTAAATCCTTTAGCTTTAATAGGTGCTCACAAATAGATATGATATAATGCAACAAGTTCCAACATGTGTAATAAACCAGCATGGAACCTAGCACGCAGTAGGTATGGGATTTAAATACACGGCTTGCTAGATAAAACCACAGAGGTGTTGCTCTTTGGAAAGCTGTGAAGAAGAACACAATCGATGGCTTCCTCTCATTCCAGGCTGGCATTTCTTACTGTAGCCCACTAAAGGGCCTGCCTCTGAGGCCTGTAGAACCTCTCAGTGGGGTCCCATTTTACATGGCATTAGGTCCTAGGGCAGTGGTTCTCAACCTTCCTAATGCTGCAACCCATATGGTTGGGGGTCACTACAACATGAGAAACTGTATTAAAGGGTCGCGGCATTAGGAAGGTTGAGAACCACTGTTCTAGTGGTTTACAGGTAAGTTAAAAAACCTTATTACTCTATTGTAGTAGGACTTCTTGCAAGAAATTAAGACACCTAAAATAAGTAGAGAACTGACAGAGTTTGGACTTATGGTCAGGAATCGGGCATGCCCTACCATCTGTGTTATGCGCCAGGTAGACATGCTATTCACCTGATATAGAGCAGGTAGTCAATGCCAGCGTGTCCAAAAGCAAGAAGGGGGAAAATAAGAAATTTCCCCACAGAATGTCTACAAATAAAGGCAAAGAAGCCACTGAGCAAACTGAGGGACTAGGCCTGATCTCTCTGGTAGAGCTAAACTATTTACAAAGAGTCAATAACTAACCAACAGTGGACCCATCTTCAGAGGATCCTATGTTCTTTATTTTATTTGATTTCAAAGACTAAGCACTTCAAATATTCTATGGGTAATAACATTCAAACTCCTTTCCCTGTGTCAATGTTATTTTCTAAACAATTCTCTTCAGTCATACTACTTCACTCATCAACCAAATATATAAATGATGTGAACACAAGAACAGCCTTCCCTATGGGAGTCAGCAGAAGACCCAAATAAGATACCTTAAGCATATGATTTCCAGATTTCCACCAAAAAAAAAAAAAAAAGGAACTTCAGGACAACAGATTAGTCTCCCATACTCTTAAAGAAAGGATAAACCATTTTTGTTCTTCATTTAAACATAATCAACTAAATGGCATCCTCTATGCCAGAATACTTAGATAAAACCACCACAAAATATTGTCTGACAACAACCCCAAGAATTCATATGAGCTTAAGTGACATTGTTAAAGGAGGGTACTGACCTTGACATAGAGCAATTGCTTTTGCTAAACAACAATATTTTAGGAACACTAGGATATTCTGAGAGGAATATTCCTCAGAGCCGTGTTTTGTCACTCAGTGACAAAATATTATTTCTCACACTAGATGTTATAGTTTAAAGATGAACTAAAGGAGAATTTGAGCTAAAAATACGTAAAGCAAAAAGGCACTCTCCAACAAGAGAAAAATACTGAGAAGATACCTTTTTTTGAAAAGTGTAAACTGGTTCAACCACTTTGGACAAGAATTTGGCAATATCTACGGGTATTAAGATAAATATCCATCTTTCTGTGACATAGCAATTCTTCCCCTGTAAACATACACAAGAAAAATGAGTGACTAAACTCACAAAAGAACATGTATAAGAGTATACATAACTGTTTTACCCATAATAGCCACAAACTACCAATAACCCAAATATCTCTGAATAAGAGAATTGATATACAAATTGTGTGACATTATACAATGGAATAGTATAAAGGAAAACAGTAAAAAAGAACTACTATGCATATAACAACACAGCTGAACCTCAGAGAGAAAGAATCCTGAGAGGAAAGAACACGGAGTGTGTAATTCTGTTTATGTAACAGTCAAAACAGATAAAACTAATCTGTGGTGCTGAAAGTCAAAACAGTGGTTAACTCTTGGGGAAAAGGAGTGTGAACATGAACTGGGAAGGGGCCCAAGAGAGCCTCTTGAGTGATGAAAACATTGTATATCTTGATCAGGGTAGTGGTCACAAGGATGTGTATGTGTGTGCAAATGTGCCACTCTGGGCACTTAAGATCAGTGCATTTCAGAATATGTGAATTATAACTCAGGAAAAAAAAAAATCAGCACAGGACTTTTCATAGAGTGAAGTAAGCAAAGGGGTTTTGCTGTGAGGAATGAAGAGGCTTGATCAAGAGTCTGTGCTGGGGGACTGAGGAGCTCAAGGAGGAGGCATCTCGAGCAAACCTTGGTTCTGTATTTATTATCATAAACAGGAAAAAATAGATAAAAGCTGCTTATCAGATATCAGCACTGATAGGGAGGCCATGGAGAAGATCAGATAGAATGTCTTCACCTTTGTTTTTGCAAAACTGCAGACCTTGAACACCAACTCTGCCTCCAGCATTAAGAGACCTTTGCAACAGAGAAAATCTTTCCCATAGCCTCACATATACATTCTCCATCGGAGGTCAGTTTTCTGTCCACCTGCACGTACACAACTCGCATGCCATTCTTGTTTAAGTCTCTTAAACAGAAAGTGAGCCTATGCTCAAGGTCAGGGCACAATATTTCCTATAAGTAAGAAGTAAGGATAAGGGGGAAATGATAGATTTTTCTGTATAAAAGTGTAAAACTTCCCTATGAAACATAAAAGTTCCATAGAAAATTAAAAGGTAACTGACTCAGAACTGGGAACTATTTACAATGTACATGGTAACAGATTAATATAACTTTAATATATACCTCACAACCTAAGTATACACAAGAATAAATACCTCTCAAACATAAAATGAACAAAGATGTCAAACAGGCAGTTCCCAGAAGGAACACTAATACTCTGGCTTGAACCCTGAACAATAATCTTAGTTGAGTAAATTTACCATGTCAGTATGTCCTGCAGCAAGAGCCTGCATCAGAGTCAGCCAGAAGCCTGACAATCATCCTATATGGATCCAGCCATTTCCCTCCAAAAAAATAAGAAATAAGATACTTAGGTTTTATTTTCTGGCCCTCTCCATATGGCATATGGCATTTTCCCAGCTTAATGACAAGACTGAGATTTGTATCCCCTCTCCACGATCAACAGCCAACATCTGGCAGGATTGAGGCTGGGTAAAGGGAAGAATTACCTGTCCCTCATCTAGGAGGTGACTTATGCTTTATCTCAGTGAAGGTTCTGGGATGTGGGTGAGTTTTAGACCTGTTTTCCAGGGTCAGCTGATCAAAACCTTGTATTCATGTAAGCCCCAAGTGTAGACGGGCTCCCACTCCACCCTTAAACTCTGCATGGTAAGGGGACTGTCTCCTGCCTGCTCCCTGGGAGAGGAACGTGGAAATGAGCTGATGAGTGGATACAGACTCTCCTGGTGCCTGAGACTTCCAGGAACTCTAATCTGTCGTGATATGTCATAGCCTTTAAGAATATGCTAACATTATTCTCTTCTTACCTACTGTTATGGTACCTCTACCCCTCTATCCAAGGGGAAGTGGTTCTGCCTCTTCTTTGGCATGGAGGGGCTTGTGAACTTTTGCAATTCAGTCCACCAAGCTGCCTTCCCACCTCAGCTCTGTGATCTACTAAAAAAAACCAAAAAACAAAAAACCTATGATTTTATTTATATATTATCTGATTTTATATATTCTAAGTGGAAAGCCACTTCAGAAAATTAGTGAAATTAATGAAAATGAAAACACAATGTAGCAGGGTTTGGGGGATTATAGCTACTTTGGTACTTAGAGGAAAATCTGCAAACTTAAATGCTTACATGAGGAAAAAAAACAGTCTACAAATCAGTAATTTAAGCTACAATTTAAGAAGCTGACATGGGGACAGCAAAGTAAATCCAAAGCAGTAAGAAAAAAAAAAAAACAAAGAAAAAATCCTTAACAAAATATTGGCAAGTCGAACCCAGAAATCCACCATATTCACTTCAGACTGGTGAAGCAACTTTGGATCCCTGAGATAATACAACAATGAGGGGTAAGATCCATCCCAGGAATCCAATGTTGCTTCACCAGTTTGAGGTCAATAAAATTTACCACGTTAACAAAATAAAGAAAACCCCTATCACCATTTCAATAGATGCAGAAAAGGCACTTGAAAAATTAAACATCCATTGTGTCTAGGCTAAATAAAAAATTAGCTAACTAGAAACAGTAGGGAACTTTTCCAGGCTCATGAAGAACTTCTATAAGAAATAATCCTCAGAAGACGTGATACTTAACGGCAAAGACTGTGTGCTTATCCCTGAGACTGGGAAAAGAGCAAGGATGTCCAGGGTCACCACTTCTAGTCAACATTTTACTGGAAAGCCTACCCAGTGGAGTAAAGCAAGAAAAAGAAATAAGAATAATACACATGGAAATGGAAAAGTAGAAAATTAAGAAGACTGATGCCACCAAGTACTGGTGAGGATATGGAGCAGCCAGAATTTTGTACAGCTGGTAAAAACACAACAAGGTACTTCAGAAAGCAGTCTGATGGTGTCTTAAATACATACCATATGACCCATCTATTCTACTCCTGGGTATTTACTCAAAAGAAATTAAAACAAATATTCACACAAAGACTTGTATTAAAATCCTCATAGTTGCTTTATTTATATTATCCCAAAAATGATAACCCAAATGTCTATCTACAGGAGAAAAGATAACTGTGGATTATTTATATAACTACTTAACAACAAAAATGAATTAACCACTATGCATGCAACAACGTAGTGGGACTTCAAAAACACACAGAGTAAGAAGCCAGACCCTAAAGAATACATATTATATAATTTATGTTAAATTCTCTACAACACAAACATCAGATCTAAAGTGGTAGAGAGCAGAATAAATAGTTGGAGAGGGCTGGGGCTGGAACTGGAGATTTGACCATAAAAGGGCACAATGGTGATAAAAAATGTTCTACATTAGAAAATGGCAAACTATAACCTGCAGGTTGGCTATCTGCTTTGGAAAGAAAGCTTTACTCAGCAGCCACGCTCCTCCAGTCACACTGTGAGGGCAGTGGAGCAGCTGCAACAGAGACTGTATAGCCTGGGAAGGCCGATATATTTGCTATCTGGCCCATTGTGCAAAACATCTGCGGACAGCTGTTCTATTTCCGTATCTTACTTGAGATGATAGGGTCACAAGATTGTATGACTATGTCAAAACATACTGAACTGTATATTTAAAATAGATATATTTCTCACATATAAAAATAACACCTCAATAAAACTGATTTAAAATGAACAAGGGTTTTAAAGACAATATATCATGACGTAAAAACAGAATATTATTCCCAGAAATTAAAAAAGTAAAAAAGCTATGATCGGAAGGGAGGTCCAGAATAAGCTACTGTGCCACAAAAATTACTTAGCGCCAAAGTCATTAGAGTTCCTGAAATTCCTTACTTGCCTAAAAGCAGAGGCTCCCAGAAGAATTTTTTTATAAACCCCCTCCCCAAAAGGAGATCAGTAACTCTGATCTTCTCTTCTTTGAGAAGTCCATACGACAACCAGACACTGTCACAAAACTACTATATTTCCTATGGGACATTCATCTTTCCAAAAAGTCATTTGTTTTCCCATAAGTGACTTTTCCCCCCTCCCCACTATAAGAAGTCATCTGTTCTCCAGGAAGGACCCTCCAATCCTTTTCATCCACTATTAAGAGGGTACACCAGCCCCAAATTCTAACTGCCCTAGTATGTCCCATTTGTTAACTCCTGTGTATATGTACATAATTAAATCTGTTTTTCTTACGCTAATCTGTTTTCTGTCAATTTAATTTGCAAGCCCTCAACCATCAAATGTAAAAAAATGAAGGAAGAGGGCTTTTTCCTTCCTGACACAAAATATAAGGCAAGAGAAATAAAATTGTGCTTATAAATGAATTTTGATAACTTTAAATAAACTTTAAATGGTACATTATTTTAGATGCATTATAGTTATTACTTTTTTTAGACCAGAGTATTATTTTTATTACTGTGAAGTTGAGTGTAAATGTGGTTTAGCTGAGTTAAAGGCAAGACCCTCAATTTCAATGTGATGTCTACTAACTCCCTCATCCCCTCCTCCAGTGATGCCATCTCTCCCACACATGCTTATACAAACCAGCTGCTCCATGCTGTTCTGACCAGCCAGGAAAGAAAGAAGTCTCCAGTTATGCCTAATTCTTACATGCTCAGAACAGCCACTCTAGTAAATTCCTACTTCAAAAGTCTCATTTTCAATAGGAATTTTTGTAAAAGAGTTTCATAATACCACATTTTATTATCTTAAAACTGTCATTTTGAAGCTACATAAACCATAATAATTAAAAACCAAGAAGGTAAATAAGAGGTCTTAGGGGAATTAGTTACCCTTAATCATACAACAGAACTAGAAACATACTATGAAAACCTTGCAAAAATTTTTTATCAACAATGTGGTTTTCAATATTAGACACCCCAAATAAACGATGCCTAGAATGAAAACTGCATATAGTTTAAATGATAAAATATTTAACAATGACTTAGCACTAAGCTATAAATTTACTTAGAAGGTAAAGTCATGACATACATATAGAACTTCAAATTCTAAGTCAACATTCATTTGCTCATGCTTACTTGTTATTAAAACCACATGTTGGCACTGAATCATTTTATGGTTCATTTGAGACAAACATGCAGAAAATTGTGGGAAACAAATAGAGCCCTAGAAGTCTGTTAAAGGCAAGATACTCAATGCCAATGCAACCTCAAGTTATGAAGCTTTACAAAGCCTAAGCTAAGAAATGTATCTGTGGTTGAAAAGAGGTTTGTCTTAATAAGAAAATTCCACTAGAGCCATAATGAGATTAAAGCTGTAGCAATCACTGATTAAGTTTTTTTATTTTTATCCCATAAACTGGAAAACATGAATCCCATTAACTTATTTAATGAGAAATTGTGCACCAAAATTTTAAGTGATATCTTCAATTAGTTGTACATTTAAATTTTGTAGGGTACATGGATGTTATTTTTTAAAAACCTAAAGCATGTATCAAACCAAAAGGACGACTATGACACTGCGATACCCTAAAGGCAAAAACAGTCATGACAGAATCCCCAGTCCTACCCATATAATTATCTTCAAAGTTCTTTTCAGATAACCTCATAGGTATTTTAGAGCAAGTATGCCATGGTTTGAATGTATCCCCCAAGTTCATGTGTTGGAAACTTGATCCACAAGGTGGTAGTACTGAGAGGTGGGGCTAACAAGAGGTATTTAGGTCATGGGACACCAACCTCATGAGTGGATTAATGCTGTTGTCTCAGAAATAGGTTCCTTATAAAAGGATGAGGTTGCCCTCCTGGGTGTGCTCCCCCTCAACTCTCTCACTATTACCCTATCACTCTTCACCCTTCTGCCACAGAATGATGCGGCAAAAAGGCCTTTGTAAGATGCTACCCCCAAACCATGAATTTCCCAACTCCTAGAACTATGAGGAATAAATTTCTGTTCATAATAAATTGCCCAGTCTGTGGTATTCTGTTACAGCAGCACAAAACAGACTAAAGACAAAGTTCCTCCTGATAATTCTGAATCTAAACAGCATACCACTCTTAAAATAAGACAAAAAGCAGACAGGAAGCTACGTAATCAGAAAAATTAAGAAAATCTTTCAAAAAAAATTTTTTAATTAAAACCCAACTTTTGCCATTGATCCCCCTACCCCACAAACCAAACAAATTTGCTTCATCTCTTTTTCCCTATAATAATTCTACACTCCCTGTCCACTACCCACTGGGCACACCATTCAAATTCACAAGCCTTTAAAAGAACTCTACGTGTTTTTAACCATGATGATCTAAAGAAGTAAAAGAAAATTAAATCTCTACACTGAAGAGATTCTCAAACTGGAAGGAATACCCATTAAACTACCAGTATTCCACAACGGTGCAACTCTGGGACCCCACAGCCAAAGGTTTTTCTTTTGGGGGGGGGGGTTCCTTACTAGACAGGACAGTATCACAGCTAAGCCAAGATGCTGTGTTATATAAGTCAAGAACAGTATCTAGAGAACAGCATAAATCTTAGCATGCACTATCATTATCTAGAGGTCTTTTTTTGTTTGTTTTTTTGAGACAGAGTCTCACTATGTCGCCCTGGGTAGAGTGCCATGGCATCACAGCTCACAGCAACCTCAAACTCTTGGGCTTAAGTGATTCTCTTGCCTCAGCCTCCCAAGTAGCTGGGACTACAGGCACCTGCCACAATGCCCAGCTACTTTTTGGTTGTAGTTGTCACTGTTGTTTGGCAGGCCCAGGCTAGATTCAAACCCGCAAGCTCCAGTGTATATGGCTGGCATTCTAACTGCTGAGCCACAGGCACTGAGCCTAGAGGGCTTCTTAGACACAGATTCTAGGTGCTATCCCAGATTTCCAATTTAGTTAGAGCCTGAGAGTTTGCATTAATATCAAATTCCCAGGTGATGCTGATGCTCTTGGTCCAGGGACCGTCCCTTGGAGAACCATAGGTATAAACAGATTTGCATAGCCTTTTTGGAGAATCCAGTAAGTTTCCTGTGGTTGGAGCACAGATTGGCATTAATTTACAATAAGTTCCCTATTAAATTAGGTTCCTTTTTTTTTTTTATACTCACTTTAAAGATCATGACTATTGGGATAAAAATGACCAATGTTAACATACAAAAGAATTAAAGACCCTAAAAGTATAGGAACAGAAGTGAGAACAGACTAACAAGATCAAAACAAACTAAAAGGCTTCTGTACGACAAAGGTAACAATCAACAAAAGAGACAAACTATGGAACAGGAAAACCACAAAAGACGGATCAGATAAAAAATTACTATCCAGGATCAGTGCCTGTAGCTCCACAGCTAGGGTGCCAGCCACGTACACTGGAGCTGGCTGGTTCAAATCCAGCCCAGGCCCGCCAAACAAGTATGACAACTACAACCAAAAATTTGCCAGGTTTTTTTCTTTTTTTTTTTTTTTGAGATAGAGCCTCAAGCTATCCCCCTGGGTAGAGTGCCATGGCTTCACTGCTCACAGCAATCTCCAACTTCTGGGCTCAAGCAAGTCTCCTGCCTCAGCCTCCCAAGTAGCTGGGACCACAGGCACCCGCCACAACGCCCGGCTAGTTTTTTGGTTGCAGCCATTATTGTTGTTTGGCGGGCCGGGCTGGGAATTTGAACCCGCCACCTTAGGTGTATGTGGCTGGCACCTTAGCCACTTGAGCCACAGGCGCCGAGCCTATTTTTTAAGTCTTTTATTTTTTATTTTATTTTACTTTTTGAGACACAGCCTCAAGCTGTCGCCCTGGGTAGAGGGCCATGGCATCACAGCTCATAGCAACCTTCAGCTCCTGGGCTTAAGCGATTGTCTTGCCTTGACTTCCCAAGTAGCTGGGACTACAGGTGCCTGCCACAATACCCAGCTATTTTTTGGTTGTTGTTGTCGTTGTTTGGCAGGCCTGTGCTACATTCGAACCAGCCAGCTCTAGTGTATGTGGCTGGCACCTTAACCACTTGAGCTACAGGCACTGAGCCTATTAAGTCTTTTTTTTTTT
>NW_003852410.1:21048901-21055001 GCF_000181295.1 Otolemur garnettii
CTGGGCTCAAGCAAGTCTCCTGCCTCAGCCTCCCAAGTAGCTGGGACCACAGGCGCCCGCCACAACGCCCGGCTATTTTTTGGTTGTAGCCATTATTGTTGTTTGGCGGGCCTGGGCTAGGGATTCAAACCCGCCACCTTGGGTGTATGTGGCTGGTGCCTTAGCCACTTGAGCCACAGGCGCCGAGCCAAATTGCCAGGTCTTGTGGTGGGCACCTGTAGTCCCAGCTCCTTGGAAGGCTGAGGCAAGAGAATCACTTAAGCCCAAGAGTTTGAGGTTGCTGTGAGCTGTGATGCCATGGCAGTCTACCCAGGGGGACACAGTGAGACTCTGTCTCAAAAAATAAAATAAAATAAGTACTATCCAAAATAAATTTAAAAATTCAAACTATTCAATAAGGAAACAAATAATCTAATTAAAAAACTAAAAATGGGCAAATGGCTTGAATGGACATTTCTCAAAAGAAGACAAATGGCCAACAAATTTGTAAAAAAAAATGTTCAACATCACTAACCAGAGAAATGCAAATTAAAACCACAATGATCTATCATCTCACACCCACGTGAATGGCTCTTATTAGCAAGGCAAAGAGTAAGTGTTGGTGAGGATGTGGGGAAAAGGTAACACCTGCACACTGTTGGTGGGAATATAAATTAGTGCTGCCATCATGGAAAACTGTAAGGAGGTTCCTCAAAAAATTAAAAACCAAACTACCATACGATCCAGCAATCCGACTAATGGGTATATATTCAAAGAAAATGAAACTAGTATTTCAAAGAGTTATCTGCACCGCCATGTTCACTACAACATATTCACAATAGACAAGTGATGGAATCAACCTCCAAGTCTATCAATGGATGAATGGATAAAGGAAGTGTAGTATACTAACATATACATAACAAAGTACTACCGGCCTTACAAAAAGAAAGAAATCTGTCATGTGCAACAATATAGCCAGGCACAGAAATAAACACCACATGATCTCACATATGCAGAATCTAAGGAAGTCAAAGTCACAGAAGAGAGTAGAATGGTGGCTGCCTGGGGTTTGGGGGTTGCAGAGTGGGGTTGCATATTGGGGAGACATTGGTCAAAGGACACAAAATGTCAGATAGGAGCAAAAAGTACAAAGGATCTATTGCACAACATGGACTACATCATTAACATGTTGTATCCTTGAAAAATATCTAAGAGAATACATTTTAAATGTTTTTACCACACAAAATAAGTATGTAAGTCAAGGGCTAATTAGCTCAATTTAGCTGTGCCACATGTATATATATTTCAAAACATCATGCTGTACTTGACAAATACTTGCAATTTTTGACAATTAAAATAACCTTTCCCTTTCTCTGTTCTACTCCCTTCACCTCTCCCTCAAAAGTGGTATATCAATACAATGTAATATTATTCAGCCATAAAAGGGAATGGGGTTCTGATATAAATTATAAACTGCAACATGGATAAACCTTGAAGACACTGTGCAAAGTAAAACACAGGATATTACAAGATTCACTTAGATGGAATAGCTAGAACAGGCAAAATCACAGAGACAGAAAGTTTATTAGAAGTTACCAGGGGCTAGGGTGAGGGGAGAAAGAGGAGTCATTGCTTAATGGTTACAGAGTTTGTGTCTAGGGTGATGAAAATGTTTGGGAAATAGTAGTAATGGTTGCACAATACTGTAAATATAATTAATGCTACTGAATTACACATTTAAAAATGGTTAAAATGACAAATTTTATGTTATATATATTTTACTGCCAAAAATTCAAGTTTAAACTAATTGAAGTAAAAGTTTAATTTCAATTATTTGTCTAAAGCCCACTGAAGATTATACTGTTGTCATCAGTGTTTTGATTTCAGTTGAATGGAAGGTTTAAGTTATAAAGGCTTCACGTACTGTTTTATCTACAGTATTTACATGTTCATAAAGAAAACCTGCTCATAGTTTTAACCAAACTTAGTCAAAACAAGTGTGAAAGAAATGAAACAGTCACAAGAACTAGCTTATTCTTAATAGATCAGGAAAGTATAAAAATGCTAGATAAGCAAGCCTATTTCAAAGAAAAATTATTTTACTTCATTTTTTCCCATCTGAAAATGGAACTACCTAAAGGAAGCATATAAAGTTCCTTGATGAAATAAAACAGACCGACAGGACACAATATATACTGGTACGTTATCTTTGCCTATAATTTTTATTTGCCTAGCCATAATATGAATTTTCCCAATATATATAGGCTCACTTTCTTCTGGCACTTCTCAACTTTCAATACTTTTGGTATTCAATACAAAAAGAAAGAAAGAAGAAACAATTAGATTCATCAGACCCAAATTATCAACATATAGGGACTCATGACAGAAAGGAAATTTGGAGTAAGGTATGCCACCTTACATACTTCTCTACTTCACTTGGTTGTATAAACTCTAACCTGATTTCAGTGATGCTAACTCTTACACTTCTTGAGAGTGGCTGTGACTCTGCCTTTACTCTTTGTCCCATAGCCACTGGCATTTAGAAAATACATCAGTGTTGGGAAGACTGGAGCAAGATGGCAGCCGACTAACAGCTTCCTTGCAACTGGGCATGGTGAATCCAGGGAGAGGAGACTTCAGGCATCTCTGGGTAGTGGGATCTGCCCAGAAACATCCCTTTGTAGACATGGTAGTCAGTGAGGGACTTCTGGACGCCATAAGGAGGACAAAAGCAGTGTAGAAATGGCAAGTGGTTGTATATGTTCATTCGGTCTAATCCCACTGGCAGCTGTAAATTCAGCAGCAGTGAGATTGCAAACTAGAAAGGCCTTACCTGTGAGCTGTTTGGGTATTTTTTTGGACTTGACACTCAGTTGAACCACCTTGGAAGAACCTGGGCAAGATAGCAGAGGACTTTAAGCACTGTCTAGGGCTCCAGACCGAGCAGCTGAGCTGGACGGAGCTAATAGTGTTCAGCTGTGGGCCGGGCAGAGCCATTGTGGGAGAACTGCCCGGGCAAGCTCCAGCCTCAGGGTGAGGCAGGAGCAAGTAATCTAGTGACTGAACAGCCTAAAGGCAGGGACTGAGATGCCTTGCAGCCTTGGCCCTCGGGAGCACAGTGTGAGATCGGTTTTAGCACACTGGGTAGGTGGATAGCCACTTCAGGAGTGATCCCAGCAACAAGGGCTTTCCCAGCTTGGCAGTTTAAAGTGTCTTTTAAGAAGGCTGAGGTGAGATTTAGTCTCTCCATCTTACGAGGTGTGAGAAATCAGCAGAGGCCTCCAGTCTCCATCTCTCTACTGTAGTATCAGCATTGTGATTAACATCTCATATCTCAGAAGATCACCTAGACAATATTCAGCAAGATATATATACTGCTTTGGTTTTTGTTTTTCTTTTTCTTTCTCTCTCTCTTTTTTTTTTTTAATTTCAACATTTTCCAAATAGACTTTTCTTTTCTTTTCTTTCTTCATTTTTCTAGTTTAAATATAATTTTCCATTTTTGCCTTTTTTAACAATTAGAACTTCATTTCTGCTAGTGTCTCTACCCCCATTATTTGGCTTTTTGCCCAATATTATTCCATAAAGTTTTTTGTTTCCTTGTTTTGGTTTGATTTATAGCATATTTGTCTTTCCTCTCTACTTGGTGGAGGTGGGTACTATGTACAAACAGGCGAGCAAAGAGCTGCTGACCTCAGGGAACAACCCAACCTAGCACACCAGGGGTTGGGGGTTTCTAAGGTTGGGTCAAAGTACCCTACTGTACACCTATATTGCTCCTGTGTCCGTCTTTCTGTGCCTCTCTTCTCTTTGTTAATATTCCCTTTTACCCACTCCCTCCTCTTTCTCTTCTTTCTTCCCTTTTCTTTTTTTTTTTTTTTTCTCTTCCTGCTCTTCAATCTTCTCATCCTTCCAGTCCTGTACCAAAAGGACTCATCGAAACCCTAGTCCAGAGGCATGTCAACTTAAAGAGCAAGAGGAAGTAAAAGGAAAATTAGGGCAAGGATACAGATAAATCACTCATGAGGAAGAACCACCAGAAAAATTCTGGCAAGATGAAAAACCAGACTAGAGCAACCCCCCCAAGGGACCATGAGGTAGCTACTGCTTAAGATTCCACCTATAAAGAAATGTTAGAAATGACAGAAAGGGAATTTAGAATACAGATGATGAAAACAATGAAGGAAATAATGGAAAATAACCAAAAGGAAATCCAAAAACAGAATCAAATAAGAGATGAATGATATGAAGAATACAGAAAGGATATATCAGAGCTGAAGGAACCAAAGTAGTCAATTAAGGAACTTAAAGATGCCCAGAAAGTATCAACAACACATTAGACCATGCAGAAGAATGAATCTCAGAGGTAGAGGACAAAGCTCTTGAGGTATCTCAGATAGTTAAAGAGACAGAAAGAAGAGAGCGAAAGCAGAACATTTACTGGCAAAATTGTGGGACTTTATCAAGTGTTTAAACATACAAGTTATAGGTATCCCAGAAGGGGAAGAAGAATGCCCCAGGGGAATGGAAGCCATACTAGAGAATATTATGAATGAGAATTTCCCAAGTATCACCAAAGATTCTGATACACTCCTTTCAGAGGGATATCGGACCACAGGTCGCCTCAACTCTAACCAAGCTTCTCTAAGACACATTGTGATGAACCTGTCCAAAGTCAAGACAAAAGAAAAGATTCTTCAAGCTGCCAGGAGTAAGGCGCCAGTTGACCTACAAGGGCAAATCCATCAGGGTGACTGCAGAATCCTCTAATGAAACTTTCCAAGCCAGAAGACAATGGTCATCTACCTTTAATCTACTTAAACAAAACAATTTCCAAGCCAGAATTCTATATCCTACTAAATTAAACTTTAAAATTGACGGAGAAATCAAATCATTTACTGATATACAAACATTGAGGAAATTCACCACAAGACCAGCTCTACAAGAAACACTTCAACCCAATGGATCAAGAGCAAAGTAAGAACTCAGAAATTAAAGGACAGAACCTAACTTCCACACTGATGCAAAAGATAAAACTAAGCAATGAACTCTCACAAAGTAAGATGAATAGAACACTACCACACTTATCAATTATCTCAATAAATGTCAATGGCTTGAATTCCCACTGAAGAAGCATAGATTGGTTGACTGGATTAAAAAACACAAGCCATCCATTTGCTGTCTACAGGAAACACACCTAGCTTCAAAAGTCAAATTAAAACTCCGAGTTAAGGTTTGGCAGACAATTCTTCAGGCAAACGGAATTCAGAAGAAAAGAGGGGTTGCAATTTTATTTTCAGATACATGTGGATTTAAAGCAACTGAAGTCAAAAAAGACTAAGATAGTCACTTTATATTGGTCAAGGGAAAAATACAACAAGAAAACATTCCAATTCTAAATATTTATGCACCAATTTAAATGCTCCCAGATTCTTGAAACAGACATTACTCAGTCTGAGCAATATGATATCCTATAACACCATAAGAACAGGGGACTATAAAACTCCTCTTACAGAGCTGGACAGATCCTCTAAACAGAAATTAAATAATGATATAAGGGACTTAAATGAGACCCTAGAACAACTGTGCTTAATAGACACATATAGAACACTCCATCCCAAAGATAAAGAATATGCATTCTTCTCATCACCTCATGGAACATTCTCCAAAAGTGATCATATCCTAGGACACAAAACAAACCTTAACAGAATCAAAAGAACTGAAATTTTACCTTGTATCTTCTCAGACCACAAGGCACTAAAGGTGGAACTCAACTTCAACAAAAAACTTCAACCCCACACAAAGGCATGGAAATTAAACAACCTTCTGTTGAATGACAGTTGGGTGCATGAAGAAATAAAAGACGGAATCATTAATTTTTTTGAGCATAACAACAATGAAGACACAAGTTACCAAAACCTGTGGGATACTGCAAAAGCAGTTCTGAGAGGAAAATTTATCGCCTACATTCAAAAAACAGAAAGACAGTGCATCAACAAACTCACAAGCCATCTTATGGAATTGGAAAAAGAAGAACAATCTAAGCCTAAACCTAGCAAAAGAAAAGAAATATCCAAAATTAAATCAGAGATCAATGAAATTGAAAACAAAAGAATCATTC
>NW_003852410.1:21055191-21059317 GCF_000181295.1 Otolemur garnettii
AGAGCTCCTGAACAGGCCAATTTCAAGCACTGAGATCAAAGAAACAATAAAAAATCCTCCAACAGAAAAAAGCCCTGGTCCAGATGGCTTCACACAAGCACTCTACCAAACCTTCAAGGAAGAGCTTATTCCCGTACTCCAGAAATTATTCCAAAAAATTGAGGAAGAAGGAATCTTCCCTAACACGTCCTATGAAGCAAACATCACCCTGATACCAAAACCAGGAGAAAACCCAACTAAAAAGGAAAATTTCAGACCAATTTTCACTAATGAATATAGATGCAAAAATTCTCAACAAAATACTAGCCAATACATTACAGCTTATCATCAAAAAAAATCACACATCATAAACAAGTAGGTTTCATCCCAGGGATGCAAGGCTGGTTTAATATGCGGAAGTCCATAAACATTATTCACCGTATCAACAGAAGTAAAAACAAAGACCATATGATCCTCTCAATAGATGCAGAAAAAGCATTTGATAAAATCCAGCATCCTTTTCTAATTAGCACACTGAAGAGTATAAGCATATGTGGCACATTTCTGAAACTGATTAAAGCTATCTATGACAAACTCACTGTTAATATTTTACTGAATGGAGTAAAACTGAAAGCTTTTCCTCTTAGAACTGGAACCAGACAAGGCTGTCCTCTTTCACCATTCCTATTCAACATAGTGCTGGAAGTTCTAGCCAATACAATTAGACAAGACAAGGAAATAAAGGGCGTCCAAATGGGAGCAGAGGAAGTCAAACTCTCTCCCTCTTTGCTGATGATATGATCTTATACTTAGAGAACCCCAAAGACTCAACAACAAGACCCCTGGAAGTCATCAAAACATACATTAATGTCTTAGGATATAAAATCAATGTCCACAAGTCAGTAGTAGCCTTTGCATATGCCAATAACAGTCAAGATGAGAGGCTAAATACGGATACAATTCCCTTCATCATAGCTTCGATGAAAATGAAATACCTAGGAATATACCTAACAAAAAATGTAAAAGACTTCTACAAAGAAAATTATGAAATCCCAGGAAAGGAAACAGCAGAGGATATTAACAAATGGAAGAACATACCATGCTCATGGTTGGGAAGAATCAACATTGTGAAAATGTCTATACCTCCCAAAGCAATCTACCAATTCAATGCCATCCCTATTAAAATACCAACATCATACTTTCAAGACTTGGAAAAAATGATTCTGTGTTTTGTATGAAACCAGGAAAAAACCCTGTAGCTAAGGCAGTTCTTAGTAATAAAAACAAAGCTGGGGGCATCACCATACCAGATTTTAGGTTGTACTACAAAAGCCATAGTGGTCAAGACAGCATGGTACTAGTACAAAAATAGAGACATAGACATGTGGAATCAAACAGAAAACCAGGAAATAAAACCAACATCTTACAACCACCTAATTTTTGATCAACCAAACAAGAACATACCTTGGGGGAAAGACTCTCTATTCAATAAATGCTGCTGGGAGAATTGGATATCCCCATGTAAAAGACTGAAACTGGACCCACTCTCTCCACTCAAAACTTGATTCAAGATGGATAAAAGACTTAAATCCTCAAATAAAGCATAGGAAAAACACTGGAAGATATTGGCCTGGGGAAAGACTTTATGAAGAAGACTTCCCTGGCAATTGCAACAACAACAAAAATAAACAAAAGGGACATAATTAAACCAAAAAGCTTCTGTACAGCTAAGGAGACAACAACCAAAGCAAATAGACAACCTACACAATGGGAAAGGATATTTGCATATTTTGAATCAGACAAAAGCTTAATAACTAGGATCTATAGACAACTCAAATTAATCCACATGAAAAAAGCCATGAATGCCATATATCAACGGGCAAGAGACATGAATAGAATCTTCTCTAACGAAGACAGACGAATGGCTAACAAACATATGAAAAAATGCTCAACATCCCTACTTATTAGATCCCATTTGATCCTGCAACCCCATTACTGAGCATCTACCCAGAAGGAAAAAAATCCTTTTATCCTAAGGACACCTGCACTATACTGTTTATTGTAGCTCTATTTACAATTGCCAAACTGTGGAAACAGCCTAAATGCCCATGAACCCAAGAATGGATTAACAAGCTGTGGTATATGTATACCATGGAATACTAGCCATTTTAAAAAATGGAGATTTTAAATCCTTTGTATTAACATGGATGGAAGTGGAACACATTCTTCTTAGTAAAGCATCACAAGAATGGAGAAGCATGAATCCTATGTACTCAATTTTGAAAAGAGGACAATTAAAGGGAAGGGGTTAGCAGAGAGAGGAAGGAGGGTGCTTCCGCCACCCTTGCCAGGCGCCTGGCAGCCAGAGACCTGCTGCTGGAGCCCAGCACTCCCCTGGTGGCAGGCAGATCCCCACTGCTCCCGCCACCCTCACCAGGCACAGGGGGCCTGAGAACTGTGAAAGGACAGTCAGTTGAGAGGGAACCATACTAGAGCAATGGTACCCCAAGGTGAAAAGCAGCAGCCACAGCAGCGAGAACAATAAGGCTCACACCTCTGAGGCTTTTCCACACAGACACGCAGTGTCTCTCTGGACATCCAGAGGAAGCTGGCATGTTCTCCAGTGGCATCCACTGGAGGAACGGTTCTGGGATGGACTCCACACGGTGTAAATTCAGCATGGGGAGGAATCAGCGTAAAGACTCAGGCAACAAGAATAACCAGAGTAGATCAACTCCCCCAAGGATAAATGGGGCAGATGCAATTAAAGATCCCATCCATAAACAGATGGCTGAGATGTCAGAAATCGAGTTCAGAATTTGGATAGCAAATAAGATTAACAGAATGAAAGAAAGGAGGGAATTAGAATTTCAAGAAATTATTCAAAAGATGTCTCAAGAATTCAATGATTTCAAAGATAAAATGACCAAAGATTTTGAAATATTGAGGCAAGAGTTTGCAGCCCTCAAAGATCTGAAAAATATAGTAGAATCCCTCAGTAACAGAATGGAGCAAGCAGACGAAAGGGGCTCTCACACTGAAGACAAAGCTTTTGCACGTGCCCAAGCGCTCAAAGATGAAGAGAAATGGAGAGCAAAAACAGATCTTTCTCTCAGAGGGTTCTGGGATAATTCGAAGAAAACTAATATTCGCCTTATAGGAATCCCTGAAGGTGACGAAGTTGCTTCACAAAACACAGAGGCTCTTCTTCATGAAGTTATGAAAGAGAACCTTCCAGATATGCAAAGAGATTCTGAAATTCAGATAGCAATTTCAGAACCCCAGCACAACTCAACTCAAACAAGACATCTACGTCTACACTAAGAGAGAGTTTCCACCCCTTTGGGAACATGGCCAGGAAGGCACCTGAATGGGAGTCAGGAACCCTGTACCTGACTAAAAATTTGTCTGTCCACCTCTCTGTCCATCTATTTTTCTCTTGCAGAGTGTATTAGTTTGTCTGTCAGTTCTACTTCCTCTTTTCAGGCCAAAAGCCATTCCCCTTTTCAAAGGGGGCACATTTTCTCCTTCCTCATTTTCATTTTATGGTATTAGGAAAAATTAAGGTTGAAACAATTTTTTTTATGTTAGTAGGATAGTATGAAACTTGCCAAATTTATGTTGGACTTGTCATGGTTATGCTTGATTTATAGATCCCAGTATCTTGGCCAGTGTCTGTGTGACAACTGGGCAAGACCCCAGACCCTCAATTTTGGACATCTTCTTTAGTCTCTTCAGTAACTTCCTGATTCCAGTCACCACACTGATTTTTACAGTTTTTGTTCTTGTGATTTGGTGATAATTGTTAGTATGTTTAGCTTGCAAATTTTCCAGTGCATTGTTTAATGTCTTTTTAAAGTTTGAACAAGACCCCAGTTTTATAGCCTTGAGTATCTATTTAAGTAAATCACGGTTTAATTCTGGCAGGAAATTTTCAAGGTTTGCTCTGGGAGAGATCGTTGTTGTTTTTCTTCTTCCTCTTTTTAGTGAAACTATTACTTTTACAACTTTTTGGTGTGCTGTCAAAGTAGAAAAATTCTTTTCAAAGGTTGTGCTTTTTTTTTTTTTTTTTTTGAGACAGAGCCTCAAGCTGTCCCCCTGGGTAGAGTGCTGTGGCATCACAGCTCACAGCAACCTCCAACTCCTG
>NW_003852410.1:21059382-21061039 GCF_000181295.1 Otolemur garnettii
GCCACAACGCCCGGCTATTTTTTGGTTGCAGCTGTCGTTGTTTGGCGGGTCCAGGCTGGGGATTTGAACCCGCCACCTTAGGTGTACGCGGCTGGCGCCTTAGCCGGTTGAGCTATAGGAGCCGAGCCAGGTTGTGCTGTTTTAATTAAGGACCTCTAAGCCGCTGAGAATTTCTCAGCCCTGTGTGAAGAGCTGAATTGTTTGACTGAATTATTAGTTATTTTCTTTAATGATATTTTTGAAATTAAGATGTAGATTTAGTGTTTGTTTAGAGAATTTAAAAGTATTTTGTACTCCTTAAAATAGCCATTTAACAGTACTCTGGTGGGCATAAGTTCTTGATCATTGAGCGGCCTCTAAAAGGTAGGAGTCCCTCCAAGGGAAGACGCCCCCTGGAAACATTCCAGGGTCCCTGGAGTACCTAGAAATCCCCCAGGGAACCGGCCGATGATCACCTCATTAGAGGTAGGCCACCTTAACATCAATTTTCAGCTGGTGTCATTCATGGTATAGTAAATTAAGATCCTAATTCTCTAGGAAGTGAAGTTTGAGAGTAGGAAGAATTAGAAAAGATTGAGAAAGTGAATTTTTAAAAATAAAGAAAAGAGAAGTGGCATGGTACTGTACAGAGGAGGAGTCTGGTGTGGACACTGTATAAGAAAACAATCTTGTGTAAAAATGCTGTAAAAGATCTGTGCACGTAGTAGATGGTCTGTGCTTGTAGTAGATGGTCAGTGCATGTAGTATATGGTCTGTGCAAGTTAAAGAAAAGAGAGAGAAAGTTCTGGATAGTAACAGGCTCACAACTAGCATTTTAAGACATCCATTTGATGTTTAAAGTGTAACCTTAAGTCCTTCCTATTGTGGAAAAAAAAAAAAACTTGCCCTTCATATTGAAAATTTGATTTGGTTTTTATTGCATTTAAAATTAAGTAGCACTTCAACCCATCTTTTTATATCTCTGATGTTTCCATTACTATTAACTTGTACTATATAGCTCCATTGTAAAGGCTCAGTTTGTTTAGCCCTGTTCTGGCAATTGAAAAGTTACTGTGAAGTTCACTATAAATGTTAAAAAAGGAAAGTCTGTTCCTCTTTTAATTGCTGGGCTGCCAAAAATAAAACTATCAGGCTACTACAACGTTTCACCCCTGTGCTAAAGATAGAATAAATACAAGAATAAGTGGTAGCCTACCTAGAGACAAAGTTAGCAGATTAAATTCACAGTAATGGTGTTTAAGTAAAGTTCACAGTTCCATACAGGAATGGAGTCCTAGGAGAAACTACATCGGCGGGATGGGAACTAAGCCACAGTGAGAATAGCACTGACTGGAGCCGTAACACTAGGGGCCTGGGTGACTGTAGAAACCTTTCTTACTAACAAATGAGAAAATCCCAGAGCCAAGTAGAACTAGCTGGGGTAAAGGAAATAGAAACAAGGCAGAGAAAAAAACCCTCAAAGAAAAAAAACAACAAGAACTTAAAACAGGCTCGGCGCCTGTGGCTCAAGCAGCTAAGGCACCAGCCACATTCACCTAAGGTGGCGGGTTCGAATCCAGCCCAGACCCGCCAAACAACAATAATGGCTGCAACCAAAAAATAGCCAGGTGTTGTGGTGGGCGCCTGTGGTCCCAGCTACTTGGGAGGCGGAGGCAGG
>NW_003852410.1:21061262-21143526 GCF_000181295.1 Otolemur garnettii
CCCCCCCCACCCCCCACCCCCGCTCTCATGCACCCATCACCGGGAATGCCACTGAATGAAAGAAGAAACCCAGTCAATGCCCGGGGTGTTAGATCACCCACTGGCCTGTTTAAAAACTGGAGTATATTCTAGTTCTGGTTTTAAGAATGCAAGAATATAAACACCACACTGTAACCCAGAAGTGCATCAATGTACACAGTTACTATTCAATAAAAATAAATAAATAAATAAAACAAAATAAAATAAAAAGAATGCAAGAATATAAAAAGTAAATGAAAATTGTTAAATATAGTTAAGCCTGTATCTGTCATGCCATTTTGCATACCACTTGTTTTAAAGAATTAATTTCAGCTAAAAGGGTTAAGTTCTTTAGAGGTTTGCCAGCAATTATTAGTGCAAATGTCTATTTTAAGTTACTGTTTCCTATTTAGTTCTTTAATAAGAAAATTCCCCAACACTTTAACTGTTGACAAAGAAATCATGCATTAGAAATTGTAATAATTCAGGCAGTCCAGTGAACACTGAGTAGCCTTTAAAGTTATAAGAACCCTAAAGTAAACAGTTTCTTGAAAAGGGGAAAGGAACCCAGATCTAAAGTTTTCTGCATGAATCCTTTGTTTTTAAAAAATATTTTAAGCTAGCAAATCAATGCAAGCAGGCCCATATGTTAAAGTTATTAAGTCTTTACTGCAAGAGTTAAGATGTGTGTTTCTTAATCTAGATAGAACTAACTTTGTTCATAACCTCTTTGGGACTGCAAGAGTTTGTGCCTGAAAATACAAGTTTGATATATGAAACCTCCTGAGCCTTAAAGATAAAGTTCCCCATCCAACCCGAAATAAAACAAAAATCTTGTGTGAATATTATATTAGACAACATGTTTGTCAGTTCAGCACCTATGGCTCAAGTGGCTAAGGCGCTAGCCACATAAACCTAAGATGGCGGGTTCGAATCCAGCCCAGGCCTGCCAAACAACAATGACGGCTGCAACCAAAAAATAGCCGGGCGTTGTGGCGCGCGCCTGTGGTCCCGGCTACTTGGGAGGCTGAGACAGGAGACTCGCTTGAGCCCAGGAGTTGGAGGTTGGAGGTTGCTGTGAGCTGTGATGCCACTGCACTCTACCCAGGGGGACAGCTTGAGGCTCTGTCTCAAAAAAAAAAAAAAAAAAAAAAGATAACAGGTTTGTCTATAAAATGTAATAATTTAATTGTGTAAATTGTTAAAGCAATTGAATTTGTGTCAAAGAATAAGAGTACAAAGGAATAAGATTCTTGCCTTTTAAACCTTGTAATGATCAGTTTGGCCAAGTAAATGAACAACTACATAGTGTGCCAACATCCTGCTTTGGAAACAGAAAAATGTTGAGAGTAAAAGATGTAGAAATAACCTGACATTGTGCAAAGAAAACTCTTGTCTTAATGCAGAAAATTTATGCGTATTATAAATGATCTGTATTGATAAAAATTTTGTTTAATAGGTTTTAATTTGTAATCCTATTTGTATCAGTGTTTTAAGCCTTTGATATTTGACAAACTTTCCAAATTCAAAACTCTAAATTTATAGCACAGTAGTCACAGTGCCAGCCACAGGCACTAGGACTGGCAAGTTCAAACACAGCCCAGGCCAACAATAGGGAACCACCAAAAGGCACTTTAAAGTCACAGAAAGACAAATTAAGCTTATTTGATATTAAAAATGTATTGGAAAAAGTGTCAGATATGAAATGGCAATTAATTTTGTGTAAATGATGATTATACATGTTCCAATATTATAAAGCATTAGTTTGTCTTAATTTTAAAGCACTCGTCTGTCCTAATGTGTAAGACATTGGTCTATATAAAAGGAAAAAGGTATTTCCTATATAATTGACAAGTTCTTAATGGTTTTAAACAAACAAAAAACAGATTTATAAGACTTTCATTAGAAAGTTGACTTCATTAGAAAGTCAGCTTGTCTGTAAATATTGCTGACTTAATTTCAAATACAACTGGTTCAATATGAATTTTATTCAAATTATTGTTAATGCTGTTATTCTAGAAGCAAGAAAATAATTCACTGGTTTTCAAATCATAATTTATGAAATAACACAAATACTTATAAATGAAATAATTTAAAACATGTTTTTCTCTCTTTGATTTCCCCAAATTTAAAAGCCATTGTAAGTACTCTTAACTTTTAACAATACAGGTATTTGCATAAGTTCAATAAGAATTTGTTTTATTCTAGAAGATAATGACACAGGTTATTATATCAAGGCTTTGACTGGAACAGCATCTCCAGAAAAATCCAGACTACATGCAGAACTTCAGTTAAAGCCAAGAAGAAAGCCCTTTGAAGGAGCTGGCCAGATACCCATCAATAACCTGTCCTGATCTGTGGTGAGTAATGAAGGTCACTTGCTGATGGGTCTAGGAACCAAAATATACTTGGGGGAACCTCAAGAAAAGGGGTATTTACCCAGTATATACCGGTATCTAATGGCACAGATGAACCTGGGCTAATGAAAGGCTGTCAAAGGATCCTCATAAATTCCAGCAAAGCCAATTTAAACAAAAAGAACATAGATGGCTAATTATTCTTGTTGCACTTTATGCAAATAATCAGACCCAGTATACTAAGTATAGTTCATTTAGCGACTAAGTTAATACTGCTGTCAGTATTTATCTTTGATGATCAGAGAAATTAGAGAGAGAAAAATAATTTAAATGAAAGTTATAACCCACCTATATCACTTTGTTAATAATGCATGGAACAACTGTATATAGTAATTATATTTAACAGAAGATTAAAAGTTTAATACCAGAGAGCCTGGTTGCTTCAGTGTAAAGATACCTTGCTCCAGCCACACACTGGAAGCTGGCTGGTCAACACACGGCTGAAGCTTGAGGAAACTCTTCAAGGGACTTATTCGCCTTCAACTGAAGATTCGATTGTGCAATGAGACCAGTAAGGAATGTAATAACCAAGCCCCCAGCCCTTGACCCCCTCCTCAAGACCAGTGGGGAACAAGCCCCCTACCCTTGAACAGGAAGCCTCTCCTAAGCTTTTAGTTCCAGCCCTTTCAGGGGTAGAGGAACAGACTGAAATTGAGGAAGTACGCAGAGAGGGGTTGAGGAAGGGAAGGTTGGATTCCAAATAAAGCCCCCGATAAAAAAGGTCCTGAGTTATTCTCGGAAATTTACCCAACACTTGTTTTGTACCCCTGAACTATGAGCTAATGTACCCTTAGTAAACATGTACCTCCACCCTAAACTGTGTAAACCCCTATGACATACCCCATCTTGTGATTATGAAGTAATGTACTTGTGATATATCTTGTGATGTATAATCAATATGTACCCCTACCTTGTGACCCTTGAGCTATACTGAGCTATGCTAACCGCTATGATTGGCTTCTGTATTGTGCTAGCTTGCTAGTCACCATGAGTATGCAGAATAATGGTATAAAAAGGCTTCTTCCCCGCTATTCGGGGCTTCTTGTTGGGCCACCACAAGAGCCCCCTTGCAGGTGTATCAAAATTATCAATAAATTTCTTTTACCTAATTAGACCTGAAGTGGGGTCCATCCTTCTCTCACATCTACTGTCCCATTTCAATCCTAACCAGGAATTCTAGTTTTTGCAGCATTGATTATATTATATAATCATATTACTTGTAAAGAACCTAAGACCTTAGAATAAAAATGTGCAGATACACTGGAGAAAAAAAGGATATGCTCTCTTCTATCTTTAAGTTAGGGCAATGCCCTTATTAAAGAAAAAGAAATTCATTTTCTATATTTAGACACGGCTTCTTCAAAGTCCTCACAACCATGAGAACCAAGAAAACTTAATAAACTCGCAAATTATTTAGGAGTGGGATGGGAACAGCTTTGACTTTTGGCAACTTTAAGTATAAAAATTTAGTTCCTATTTTTTCATATGCAAGTGTGAGTAATTAAAATTTGGTTTCACAGTAATACTGAGTACACTGGATATTTTTTTTTCCATTCCTTAGATACAACTATAGGACGAAGGAAGGAAGGGGAGGGAGAGGAGAAAAGAGGGAGGTAGGTTGATAGAGGGAGGGTTAGTAGGGGGACCACATCTATGGAGCATATTGTAAGTACAAGTTGGATCTATCAGGTGTAGAACACATATGTCCTATTGCTGTTATTGGGTAAATGAGATGAAGGCTATGTTGATTAGTAGGATACTCCAAGTTGTACAAATAATCAACACACTGAATCCCATAATGGCATAAATGTATTCATGATCTATGTACAAACAACTTAATAAAAAATAATAAAGGTAAATACTTCAAGTACTTTGATGCTGCTGCTAAAAAAAAAAAAAAAAATTGGTTCCTAGAAAATCATCAGTTGCTTAATAATCCCAGAGTTCTAACAAATGATACTACTGTGTTATAAAAAAACCACAAGATGTATTTTTTGGCCATAAAATCTCTTAAGTTTCATCACATTATGGAGTAAAATATTGGCAAGTTTATCAGGTCTTTTTGACCCAATAAATAATAATATATGTCATAAATAATCTACTTGATATTAATACATCAACTTTTATCACATTTCATTTGGTAAACAAAAGAATTCTGTGAAGTACTGAAAACTGCAAGTTTTGTATCCTACAACAAATTACCCATGGTTTCCACCCAGAAGATGTTCAGTTAGTTCTATGTACAGTTAAAAAGAAGACTGGATATCAAGATCTTAAAAGCATTTCTTAATCACTCTGCACCTCTGTGGTTCTTGAGAGGCCTGACACTGAACAGTCAGCCTCACAGTACCTGGGCCACTGCGAGTGAGACACTGAACAGTCAACCTCACAGTACTCGGGCCACTGCGGGTAAGACACTGAACAGTCAGCCTCATAGCACCTGGGCCACTGCCAGGTGAGACACTGAGCACTCAGCCTCTCAGTATCCGGGATACTGTCAGGTGAGATGCTGAACAGTCAGCCTCACAGTACCCGGGCCACTGATGGGTGAGACACTGAGCACTCAGCCTCTCAGTACCCGGGATACTGTCAGGTGAGATGCTGAACAGTCAGCCTCACAGTACCCGGGCCACTGCCGGGTGAGACACTGAGCACTCAGCCTCTCAGTACCCAGGATACTGTCAGGTGAGATGCTGAACAGTCAGCCTGACAATACCCAGGCCACTGACAGGTGAGACACTGAACACTCAGCCTCGCAGTACCCAGGCCACTGCTGGTGAGACACTGAGCATTCAGCCTGGCGGTAACTGGGCCACTGCAGGTGAGATGCTGAGCACTCAGCCTTGCAGTACCCAGGCCACTGCCAGGTGAGACACTGAGCACTCAGCCTCTCAGCACCTGGGCCACTGCCGGGTGAGACACCGAACACTCAGCCTTGCAGTACCTGGGCCACTGCCAGGTGAGACACTGAGCACTCAGCCTCACAGTGCCTGGGCTACTGCTGGGTGAGACACTGAGCACTCAGCCTTGCAGTACCCAGGTCACTGCAGGTGAGACATTGAGCACTCAGCCTTGCGGTACCCGGGCCACTGCCAGTGAGACACTGAGCACTCAGCTGCGCAATACCTAGGCCTCTGCAGGTGAGACACTGAACAATTAGCCTCTCAGTACCTGGGCCACTGCCGTTGAGACACTGAGCACTCAGCCTCACAGTACCTAGGCCTCTGCAGGTGAGACACAGCGCTCAGCCTCGCGATACCCAGGCCACTCTGGGTGAGACACTGAGCACTCAGCCTCTCAGTACCCAGGTCACTGCAGGTGAGATACTGGGCACTCAGCCTCACAGTGCCCGGGCCACTGCTGGTGAGACACCGAAAACTCAGCTTCTCAGTACCAGGGCCACTGCCTACAGAACTGTGACATCATAAACACACGGTGTTCTACGCTGCCAAGTATGTGGCGATTTCCTTATACAGCTACAGAAAACTATTGCAGCCATCTAAAGTACCTCTAGATGCTCCCCGAAGGGACCTTGATGTTACATGACCCCTTCCTGAAGTAACTCGCTTCAATACGGTAAAAAATTTGGGGGATTCTAGTTAAATGACCTTGACTAGTGATAAAATTTCAAAAATCCTTCAGTATTTCCTGAATCACAGCCTAAATGTTGCTGATCTGTCCTAACCACCTCATTTTCTAGCCAAGCCAGAGAGAGGGGGCTACCCTCCCTAGGATCACAGGGCTAACAGCAGAGCAGGAGCTAGAGCCACCAGCCTCAGAAGTGTGCAGATGGCATCTTCTTAAAGGTGTCAGCAGCTGGGCTTAGCTAGAGAAGAGAATGGGGAAGAGTACCTCCTCTCTCTGCCACTGCAGCAAATGCCCACAAAATAAATATTGCATCCTCAGAAAACTGGGGTTTAAAGCAGATATTTGAACAGATTCAAAGATGAAAAGCAGCACTGAAGATGTCCACAGGAACAAGAACACAATAATCACTAATAATGTCTTCCATGTCTTTCCACCCTCTGGGGACACTAAAGGGGCTGCTGACCCCTACTGGGTAGACGCCAGGGATGCTATTACCCATCATGCAACACAGCACACAGAAGCATCTCCATTGCACAGAAATATCAGACTGTGAAACCTGCTCTAAGAATCAGTTATCCTTCTTGATCCTTGCTGACCCCTAGAACTGTGACATTTAGCTACCCAGCTTATCCCAAACATGCCCTTACACAGAAGGCAAAACTCTCTCATATCTCAATTTTTCTTGGCTTGGGCTGTAACCTCTTTTCTTTGGCTTGAATTCAAATGTAGGCTAATTTTTCACTTTTTATTTCCCACCAAGTTATATCCAGCTTAATAGCACAGATACACCTGCCTAGGTCAAGGTTCCTTCTGATAGAAAAAAAGAAAAAAAAAACACTATCGTGCACACTTGACTTTGACAAATATGTTTTATACATTGATGAAAATTTGGCAACCTTCCAGCAAAGGGCTAGCGGAACATGAGTATGCAGAACTCACAGCTGAGAACTCCGGGCAGCAAAGAAATGTTATGTGACCAAGCGAATGATATAAATGGCTGAAGTGAGGAAAGTATGAAAACAAGAGGAAACGGGAAGCTCAGCTTCTTTCTGAAAAGGCAGCTGCTGCTCTGCTCCAGACAACTACGCCACGCAGGAACTCAGGCCCAGTACTGCTAGATAATCCACCGACACATCAAACTGGAGGCAGTCCCCGAGTTACAAACATCTGACTTATGTGCAACTCGCACTTATGAACAGAGCCTATTACAGGTAATAGGGAAACAAATGTACCTGTTCCAAGTTACATACAAATTCAACTTAAGAACAAGCCTACAGAACCTATCTCGTTTGTAACCTGGGGAACTGGCTGTACCTCTTTGAAATTTATGGGCTACAAATTAAAGGGCAAAAGAAGAGGATCCAAATAGGCCAAGTTCAGGTTACGTACAGGGTATTCTCTACAAATCAGATGGACTCCTACACACCTTCAGGATGGAGCTAAATAATAACGCCTTGGATGAGGCTGACAAGTTTCAAGGGGGGACTAGTGATACCATCATGACAATAATAATAATAAATTACGAGACTGATACAGAATTATATTTCAGGCACTGTACTAAGCACTCTATATGCATGAGCATAAGTAATCTTTTTCAACAACCTTATGAGGTAGGTACTACTAGTACCTTCATCTTACAGATGAAAAAAATGAGATAAGAGAGTTTGAATAACTTGCCTCAGGCCACATCGCTAATAAGTACTGGAGCTGAGATATGAACCCAGACAGTCTACCTTAATCTCATATTATGTCTGCAGGCATTTAGTTCTGTATCTCTCACCATCAGGAACTATAAATAAAATGCATTTCATCAATCTAAGTTCTTACCGCCAACACTGATATAAAAATAAAACAACGCGCTAGGTACTCTGTCTATACATATATGGAAGGGGAAACATTTTTTCCTATGTGAAAACATTAGCCCCTGCTCTCTAGAAATTATGTTGGCTTAACAGGCTTCAGTCCTTCTTATTAAAGTTTTACTTTCCTAATGATATGCTGGACTTTTCCTTACATAAGAATACTAACAAACAGATGCAAATGTCCCATTCTGGTATTCAAGTTAAAAGGCATACAAGAACGTCTGTGCCCTCTGACCAAAGTGGAAACCATAGCAAACTCTAAAGCCCATCACAGATTTATTGCACAGACATGTCCTATGCATTGTGGTAGTGTTATTATAAAATTCCTTTAAACATGTATATTCAAAATTCCTAACTTGGCAAGTAAAATTATGCTTCAAAGAAGCTAGTATGTAAATTAACTTTGCATTTTACTTCATTTTAAAACAAAAGATTTTGCTACAATTCAGGGAAACTAGCAATTTTGAGTTGAATTTTAAAAAGAGAAGTCAATTTTCACCTTTAATAGGAGCGCTGTATTTGTTTTTCCCCAATTTTCTATTTCAGAATCAGATGCTCCAAGAACAGAATGAGTTCTATCATTTTTTTTCTTGCAGATCAAAAATTGTTCCAGTATTATAAAAATGTATAGCCTTTATTTAAAGAAGAAAAGGAACTTAAAGTATTTTAAATGCTATCATTCCCAAACCTGCTTAGAAATCCAAACACAATCTATTTTAAAAATAGAATTTTAAACTCTATTGGGAAAAGAAAAAAAAAAAAACTCTGCACATACAGAAGCATAAATACAGATTAACTAGTGAACTTAATAAGATATTAAAATATAATATGCATGTGTTAGCAATCATGTTTGAAGAAAACTCTAAAAGCAATCAATTTGAAGAAAGCTCTAAAAATATCAATGCCAGTCAACGCTCCTTTAATATATGCTATGGTCTAAAACATTTCCGTTTCCTACTTTCTCTCCAGGAAATAATGCTGTTCAAATCTCTCTTTTTTTTCTTTTTGGTTGTTTTTAATTAAGCAAACAAGAAAAATATAATCTTAGAATGGCAGGCAAATAGACATAACCCACAGTGATATCCCCTGAAGGGCACATATAAATCTTCATTCAGTTTTGGATCTTAAAAACAAACCCACAACAAGCATTAGCAACAACAAACCAAAGGATTCTTTAAGAAAGCAATTTTTAGATTTTAATCGTTCAAGCTGTTGAAGATGAATAGAAAAGGACCACATGAATATATGCAAAGAAAGAGAAATGTTACTTGTATCTAATTTAATATTTCCTTTGGAAAAGAATGAAGTTCAAATCATATCACCAATGTCAACATAACAAAAATTTAGCTATTACAAAAGGTCTCTCAAACTGCAGTCAATGGCTCACCCATTTCAATTTTAGTGATGGCTAAAAACCAGTGTAACAAAACCAAAACAAAACAAAAAAACACTAGCCTAGAAGTCTACTGCAGTTCACTGTAACAGGATTTGAGCTATAATTAAATTTGGTTAGTTTGGTTCAAACTTCAGTTCAAAAGAATTATCACCATGAATGAATGAAAAGCCCTTTTACATGGGCATTTTGAAAATACGAAAAGGGCTGACACAGCAAACATCAAAGACTTTAAAAGCAACTGACCCTTCCCAGGGCAAAGGAGAAATGCTAACAGCTGAAACTCAGATGCTGCGTGCCAAGAAAATAAAGTTCCAGATGGTTCAAATGCCTGGTAGTTTATTAAATATTAAGTACTATTATTTTTAACTGGATTTTGCCCAAGGATATCCAAATGTGTAATCTATAAAATGTGAAAAAGAAGTCTCATACCAATCTGAAAACAAAAGCAAATAAATGTTTCTTTTTTCCAAAAATCACCAGCATGAGGAAGCTTCTCAAGTATATAAACAGTCATGATGGCAATCAAATAGTTATGATGTTTAATAAAAAAAAAAAAAAAAAATACCTGTAACCTAAAATTCCAAATCTGAAGACAAGCACACATCACAGAATTTAACACAGCATTATTTGGAGACATTTAGCTCTTACTCTGTAAATATGTACACACGACTATACACACACATTTTACACCCCTTGAATCACATTACATTTTTTCACATTAAAAAAGGAGAAAAGTGGCTTGGCGCCTGAGCTCAGTGAGTAAGGCACCGGCCACATACACCAAGGCTGGCAGGTTTGAGCCCGGCCCAGGCCTGCTAAACAACGACAACTTCAACCAAAAAACAGCCGGGCATTGTGGCAGGTGCCTGTAGTCCCAGCTACTTGGGAGGCTGAGGCAAGAGAATCACTAAGCCCAAGAGTTTGAGGTTGTTGTGAGCTCTGATGCCATAGCACTCTACCGAGGGCAACACAATGAGATGGTCTCAAAAAAAAAAAAAGGGAGAAAAGTAAAAAGAACCAGCACAATACTATGGCCTTCAAAAGTATGTTAGTTACAGAAGGTTAACACATATTTCAGAAGCATTAAAAAGTAGTAGTAGAGGATTTTATATATATATACACATATATATGTGTGTGTTTGTTATACACATTGTTTTAAATATGTATTTATATGGAAATGGATGGAAACATACACATATCAAATACAATGTACACATAGGTGTATAAGAACAGATACACTAATACGTATGTATATATGGATGTATTCATGTGTACACACATACATAAACCCAGGACCCCTTTTCAACAAAATAAAGTTAGTTAAATTCAGTTTATACACCCTGAGTTTTTAAACGGTACCTTTAAGTGAGTTTTTATGTTGAAATTTTTCCCTTGTTACTATACTATATTTATATACCTTAGGATGTGGGGAAGGGAACAGACTGTTTTTCATGAAATGGAAACATTCTGTGCCAAATGAAGCAAGTGTGAGACGTCTCAAAGATGAAAGCAATTCTCCAAATAACAAAAGTCATCCTGCAATGCTTTCTTGACATGTCCAATTTTGCTGTTCCTCTTTTTGAGATTTAATACAACACACTGAGTTTGTGATCTTTCCTGATGGAGATGAGTAGTCCGATTGGCACTCACTCCTGGTGGCTTTTAGCACTGAGGAAAAAGTCAATGTGGGGCTGTTTTAATAAATGCTCTTTTCTTAAAGCACATTCTCTACGAGCAAAATGATCCTTAATGTAATACTTTTATTCTGAAAATTGTTTATTACAAACCAGTTTCAAGATAATTCAAAGGAATTTCCCACCAAAAAAAGAAAACTGCAGAAGAAATCAATCATGTTGTTTATTTTTCTTTCAGTCCATTAAAAACATGCTGACAGTGACAGGAATTTCTTCTTATATTAAAAAAATTATTCCAAATTTACAACAAAAGGTTTTTACTAGAGAAAAAAAAGATAATTTTTTACCAGTTTCTGTAATAATATCCAACATTTCATTTTTCTCCTAATATACTGACCAAATGGTTGTGATACTTACAATTTTTTTATTCCAAAACAGAACAAGCAAATCTTTAATCTGAGCTTTACGTCATCTACTCCAGTGGCATGAGAATGGCCCACAGGGTGGAAAACACAAATTCTGTCCCCCACCCCTAGAGTTTCTGGTTTGGAGGTCTGGGATAGGGCCTCAGGTTTTGCATTTCTGATAAGTCCCTAAGTAACGCTGCTGCTGTTGCTCTGGGGACCATACTTTCAGAGCCAACCATCTATTCAATACTTTCTTTCTCTTGATAATTAGCAGAGTAGATAATGAGAAAATGGTATACTATATCCTTAACAGAAATAAAGACTTTTGGAGCTTTAAAGAGAAGTTGACAGGCAGAGCACAGGCCTCAGAGAAGACAGGGTCTACAATTCAACAAACTTTTTCATAAAGAGCCACATAATAAATAGTTGAGGCTTTGTGGGCCATACAGTCTCTGTCACAACTACTCAGCTCTGCCATTGTAGTGTGAAAGCAGGCAGACAATACATAAATGAAAGAAAGTGGCTGTGTGCCAACAGAGCTTTATTGCAAAAACAGGCTGTGGTCTGTCTGAATTAGACCCACAAGTTGTAGTTCACCAACCATTTTAAAAATGAGGAAATCAAAAGGCAGAAGATACTAAGTGGTATAATTACAACTAGAATTTTGGTATCCTGATGTCTGATGGACTACAGAAGCTACAGTTAACAGTAATATTTTGGTAAGAAAAGTCACAAATGGAATGAATGCACTCCAAAACCTCATGGGGTTTAATAACCAAAAGGAAAAAAATGACTACACACAACAGTATCTCAGTTCTAGAATTAATGCAAAATGTTATTTCTAAGATTCCTTCTAAATAGGAGGCTGACACAGAGGACAGTCAACTGCTGCTGCATGTCCCCTGCAGCCCACACCAGCTTGGAGCAGGGAGTGTGGGAAAGAGGGATTCCAGCACTTCTCAGTTCTCACCGTCTTGGTCCGTCAACCTCCTCATCCCATCTGCCACCCATTTGATGCCATTCCTTACAGAAATTCTTCCCAATACTAAAGTTTTCCCATATAAGAGCCAAATTAAAGTTGTGAAACTTAAATAACAATTTTTTATGCAGTAATACTTAATATGCACAACTGTAACACTCAATATGTCTGATAGCATTTGTTACCTTGTATAATGTACAAGCTGGCATTTGTTATCTTGTATCTCTTATAACTGCAGAAGTAAATGTGGCTTGAGTATTATAATTTTAACACAGTTTTTACCTTTCTTAAAATGTGTACACATTTTTTGGTACCTTCTGTATATATATAAGTATTATATAATGTGTCCAGGCATACACAGACACATAAATACACATTCTTCATGCTTTCATAGTTGTATGACCTTTTACTCTTAAAACTGATATTTAAAATAAATCAATATATTTTATCAATTATATTTTAAACATATAAGTATTTTAATAAAATTAAGTTTTACCCATTGCCTTATAATTACTTTATGCCAGTATTTTTTAAAGCTAATGTATGCATATTAGGAAAATAAATACCTTTAAGCATCAAACATAAAGTCAAAAATTTTTTCTAAACTAGCTATAGTTTAAAATGTGCATATCTAATGCAGAATAAGAATGATGAGTCCTAAACCTAAGACAAAATTCTGAACATGTTTGATGTATCCTAAACCATGCATGAAAAAGCATCTGTTATTTACAGATCAAAGCAAACCTGAGTATTCTAAAACAACTAGAGTGAAAAATGCCCAAATTTAATTTCATCCCTGTCCACAAGCTTCTTTGAACTAATCGTTCAGAGAATTGGTCAGTATGTTGAACTAATTAGCATGCTTAATGCCTGCCAACTTTGATGACTCCAATTCTTTAAGAAATGGAATATTTTAAAAAAATAGTTTTAAAAACAAGCACAGAAGCAAATTTGAAAAAATGCAGAGGCTAGTTAAAGTGGACAAAGTTATATATATTGACTAATGCCTTAAAATGCCCTAAAGCAAGAGTTACACCTATTTAATACTCTTTAAACTGTGAAATGGACTGTAAATTATTTGGAGGGAGGTTGATACGAATGAGATTAATTTGACATTTTTTCTGTGTCCAATAATTATTTATGAGATTCGGCATCTATCTTACTTTACTTCAACATAAGGAACTGCAGTAAAGTGTTCCTGCTAAGAGGTTAACTCTTTTATTTTTTTTATTGCAATGAGAGTAAACTCATTCAAGACCTTTTAAATGAAATCCCACCCTAACAGCCATGAGCAAAACGTAAGTGCGCCTCATGGCCACTTTTGCTATAAAGATTTTATTTTATTTTTTTTTTTAAGAGACAGAGTCTCGCTTTGTTGCCATCAGTATGGCCAAGGCCTCACAGCTCACAGCAACCTCCAGTTCTTGGGCTTAGGGGATTCTCTTGCCTGAGCCTTCCAAATAGCTGGGACTACAGGCGCCTGCCACAATGCCCAGCTATTTTTTTGTTGCAGTTTGGCAGGGGCCAGGTTCAAATCCACCACCCTTGGTATATGGGGCTGACACGCTATTCACTGAGCCACAGGAGCTGCCCTATAAAGATTTTCTTAATGGTTACTTGTGATAATCAATTTTAAAAACCCACAGTAAATAGGTTACTAAGTATTAAACAGAACTAATTAGCTATATCTCCATGATTTTTTCTGGTGTGGTACTAGATAGATTTTCAAAAGTTTCTTCTATTTAATGCTGATTTTCTAAGACAACCCCATTTCTGTAATTTACATAAGAATATTACCCAGAGCTTTTTAAGGTGAAACAAATTTCACCTTAGCTTGCAATTTCATTTTTTTCCCCTCTAACATGAACCAATAGTTAGGCACTGAAAATGAAAGGAACAGGCTTGGCACCTGTGGCTCAAGCAGCTAAGGTACCAGCCACACACACCTGAGCTGGCGGGTTCGAATCCAGCCCAGGCCTACCAAACAACAATGATGGCTGCAACCAAAAAATAGCTGGGTGTTGTGGCAGGCGCCTGTGGTCCCAGCTACTTGGGAGGCGGAGGTAGAAGAATGGCTTCAGCCCAGGAGCCGAAAATTGCTATGAGCTGTGATGCCACCAAACTCTACCCAGGGCAATAGCTTGAGGCTCTATCTCAAAAAAAAAAAAAATGAAAAGAACAAGAATTAACAAAAGTCCCAACCCCAAAGGGGTTTCCATGCATGTGATTCCTGGTAGCAAGTCCAAGCTCAGTGTTTTGGTACCATTTGAAGTACAGGTAAAAAAATAGTCTGTAAAGGTAGTTAAGCACCCCTTCTTTAAAATAATGCTTCTCAATATGAACATATCAATTCCATTCCCTTCCCCTTCCTTCTCCTGAGTTTTGTAAAAGGCTTATCAAAAATTCAACTCACTCAGGAGACCAAGATTCACTCCCAGATTAACTACTCATTCCTATAAAAAGCACTCTGGCATTTCTAATAATCACTGAATGTTCAACTACATGATATGCTTTACAAATGCGAATCTATGCACTTCTACACACAAGTACGAAAAGGTGTCTTTGATCCTTCTGTCCTACTGCTAACTCTACAGCTTTATACCCCACACTCACTGCATAAATGTTTCCAGGTAAGCTAAAAAAGGACCAGTCACCACCTGAGTAAAAATATTGTTTTGCAATCACAGCAAACTTCTTTTGAGCTACAGAGCACAAAGAAAATTTCTACCACCTGTCTTCTGCATGAAAAGCTTCACTTGACCTTCATGGTCTGTAAAGTTTCCACTCTAGGGAGGAAATGCTAGAGTTAGATCTAGTCCAGTAATCTGGGTTCTAGCTTTGTCTTCAGCACAAAGTAAACAAGTCATCTGGGTAAATCATTTCAGGTCTTGTTATTTATAAGAAGTTGTAAAGAGGTAACTCAAAGCAAAGATGCTTTAAGCTTGGATAAAATACATGTATCTTTTCCTCCTGCAAGTAGGTGAATGTCAGGCTATTTATATTATATGCCAATGTAACAGCAATAATAATAATACACTAGTGATCCAATCTACATAAAGAAATAATATTAACTATATTCTGGATCAAAACAGATGCAGAATTGAGCTTTTAAACACCTAATGCATGCACATTAACAGGACAGCAATGCAAGACAAAGTAGGCATACTTAGGAAAGCAGAATCAGAAAGGCTGAAAGACACAGAAGTTTTGGATTTTTTTTTAAGTAGGTCCTTTCTATCAGCTAAAATAGAAGTACAACAACAAAGAAATGTTTTAGGGTAAAAAACATAAAAAATACATAAGATTTAAGGTGTTTTTTTTTAACAGCCAGCATATCAGTTTTTTAAAAAAAGAAACAAAGAAAAATGTCTTAGAAAAATCAATATATCAGCTTGGTGCCCATAGCACAGAGGTTACGGCACTGGCCACATACACCGAGGCTGGCGGGTTGGAACCCAGCCTGGGCCAGCTAAACAACAATGGCAACTGCAACAAAAAAAATAGCCGGGCATTATGACAGGCGCCTGTAGTCCCAGCTACTTGGAAGGCTGAAGCAAGAGAATCACTTCAGCCCAAGAGTTTAAGGTTGCTGTGAGCTGTGATGCCACAGCACTCTACCGAGGGCACATAGTGAGACTCTGTCTCAAAAAAGAAAAAAGAAAAGAAAAATCAAAATATCACCTTTCAAGACTAGAATGTTCAAAAATATGAAAATAATACCTAAGTACTTAAAGAAAAACAAAGACATTGCTTGTCACATAGTAAGGAGCCAATATTTTTTGAGATACAGATCAGAAAATACTGTCTACATGATCCAGACCCACACAAATACAGCTAATCGAATTTTTTACAAAGGTTCAAATACACTTCCATGGAGAAAAAGTAGCCTTTTCAACAAATGCTACTAGAACAATTGTACACCTATTTTATATGCAAAAAACAAAAACCCTCAAACTAAACCACAGCACCCCTTAAATAAGAATTAACTAAAATGGATCGTAACTGTTAAACATAAAACTATAAAACTTTTACAAGAAAACACAGAAAACCTTAATAACTTGGACTTAGGCAAAGAGTTCTCAGATATGATATCTAGAGTAGAATTCATAAAAGAAAAAATGATGAAAGAAAAAATTGGACTTTGCCAAATTTAAAACTTTTACATTGCAACCAATTCTGTTCAGAGAACGAAATTTTCTGAGATACAGATCAGAAAATACCTTAATCACATAAGTGACAAGAATTAGTATCCCAAATATATAAATGACTTTTAAAACTATGAAAGAAACTCAACTAAAAATGGGCAAAACGCTTGAACAAATACTTCACCAAAGAAAGATAGAAGGATGGCAAAGAGGCGTATGAAAAAATGTTCAACATCATTAGCCATTAGGGAAATAAAAATTAAATCCACGATGGGATATCATAACATACCTACTAGAAAGGCCAAGATAAAAATTATCCTGATGATCCCAAGTGCTGAGCACATACTGCTGGTGAGAATGTGAAATTATACAGCCTTTATAAACAACAGCTTGGCAGTTTCTTATGAAGTTAAACGTACACTTACCAAACAGGCCAGCAATCCCTTTCCCAAGAATCAACCTTAGAGAAATGAAAACCTGTGTTTACAGAGAAACTTGTGCAAGACTATTGTAACAATGCTCCTCATGATGACCCCCAACAGGAAAGAGCTCAGTATCCTTCAATGGGTGAATGGATAAACAAACATCCATTTTAGTAAGTATTCCTCTGTACATTCAAACAAAGGGACACCACCATGCAATAAAAACTACTGATACATGCAGTGACCGAGACGAGTCTCCAAGGCTTTGTGCTGTGTGACAAAAAGCAATCTCCAAGATTGTCTATCATGTGATGCCATTTAAATGACATTCTCAAAAAGAAAAAACTACAGGGATCTAGACCAGATGACAGCCTGCCAGTCCTGAGGGGTAGGAGAAGGGTTTGGCTACAGAGGGACAACACAAGGAAACGTGATGGAACTGTGCCATATCCTGGTTGGGATGCTGGCTCCATGAAGCTACATATGTGCTACAATTCACAGAACTATACAGCAGAAAAGAAGTTTACAGTATGATAGTTTTTTAAAGAAATCATGATTATGTGTTCTTGTTTGAGATAAATATGTGGAAGAAAGATGAAATAATGTATTCAAAACTTTTTTTTCTACCCAATAAGGAGCAGTAATACACCTAGAGCCAGATCTTGGTTTCTAAATACTACTCCCCACCAAAAGGAATCAAGGGCTCTTTGGGAAAGTGTTGACTGCTGGACTAGGGCAGGGAAAGTACAAGGATAAGACAACTTGTTATGCAGCAAGGAGGGTCTCAGACTAAAGGGGAACATCACAAGAACACAGAAGCTGAAGAGGCCCCCACTGCCTAAATTTAGAGCAGTTTAAGTATCAAAATAATAATAATGAGGGGGTGGTTTCAGTAAGCTCTCACCCAACAAGCATAATGCATAAGCAGATGGCACACTTCCTGGGTAGAAGACACTGCTCTAACTTGGACTTCACCTTACAAACGCAAACGACGTAACCCAATCACATGTACGCTCATAGTAATCTGAAATTTAAAAAAAAGAATAGCAATAGACTGTAATTAATGAATAAAAAAAAGAATCCATGACTGTGCTGATGGCTGTACCTTATAGGTGAATATACTAAAACCCAATGATCTGTTGCTTTAAATGATTAAATTGTCTGGTATGTGAATTATATATCTCAATAAAGCAGTTGAAAAAAATCCATGATTCCACAGGGATACTAAAAAAAGCATAGAGAGGAAACTCTACTGAAGAATGCCAACTAATAAATTCATAGAAAAATGACAGTATTAGGAAAATCATCATTTTGCAATCACTAACGTAATATTATGTTTCAGACAAGAAGCATCCACAGATGTTAAAACCATTAGGTGAAAGATTATTAGGGAACAGGATAATCACATGGTCTCAAAATATTACTCCATAGCTTGATAACAACAGAGAATTTCAAGTGTAGAGAAAACTGGAGAACACCAACTTAATCAAATAATTAAACTTAGCCTCACCAACTATAGGATATCACGTGCCTGTTGGTATTAATATAATGCAGTATGAAAATACTCAACAATATTTAGATGATATTCATACAAAACAGAAATAACCTGAATCTACAGTTTATAGGACAAGTGCCCTAGGCGCTACAAGACTGTTAATCATGGGATGGGGGTGGGGGGGAGAGCGCTGAACAGAACCCAACAACCAATTCAATGTGTGATCCTTTGCTGAATCCCGAGGAGAAAGGAAAGTTATAAGGTTTTTATTGTTGGGACTATAGGGAAAACTGACTATATATTAGATAATACTAATATATTGATAGTAAATTTCTTGGGTATGATAACGGTATTGTAGTTCTGAGAAGTACGATTTCCGTTCTTAGGAGACATGCTGAAATCTTGACCAGTTAAGTACAACATGTCTGGATACTTAAAATGTTTCAGGGAAGCAGAGAGAGAAAGATAAAGCAGATGAAGCAAAATGTTTATCAGTGAATTCTGGGGGAAGATTTCTGTTTTAATTTTTTTGTAAGTTGTGATTCTTGAAAAGAAAAAGTTGGAGAAGAAGAAAAAAAAGAACAAGTAGGTGCTACTATCTATTCACTTTAAACCTCCTCCCTCATTCCCCCAACAGAGAAAAGGAAATATATACATTGCTACAAAACGAGCATACATATGAGTTCAAAGACTTAAGTTCATTTTTCTCACTGGTATTAATACCCACTAGCATATAAAATGGTTTACAAAGTAGATGAACATTATTCAGTGGCCGGGAATTGTGACTAGATATGTATGTGGGGGCATACTTTCCAATTACTTGGTTGGCAATAATAATTCTTTGAGAATACCATGAAGACAAAATGAAAAAAATATATGAAAAGTACCTAGAACAGTATATGGCAGATGCTGGATAATTCAATCTACTTCCTCTGTCAAATACAGAAAAATATGTGATGCAAACTTACAGCTTACCAAGAGGCGACTATGCACCAGACTCTTTGGTGCACTCTGTTAAAGCTTAGATGTGTTGTTTGCACTACCAATACTTTTTCAGACTCATACTAAATGTCTGTAAGGACAGAGAAATAAGCTCGGTGTCCGCAGCACAGTGGTTACAACATCGGCCACATACACCAAGGCTGGCAGGTTTGAACCTGGCCCGGGCCAGCTCAACAACAATGGCAACTGCAACAACAAAAAGAAAAATAGCTGGGTGCTGTGGTGGGTGCCTGTAGTCCCAGCTACTTGGGAGGCTGAGGCAAGAGAATCACCTAAGCCCAAGAGTTTGAGGTTGCTGTGAGCTGTGATGCACTCTACCAAGAGCAACATAAGTGAGACTCTGTCTCAAAAAAAAAAAAAAAAGATGGAGAAATAACCTTGGTAAATAACCACATGAACCAAAATATAAATCAGCAGAGTTTATAACTTTCAGAAGATCTGTTAGTCAATATGAGACACAGCACAGCCTCCTGCAAACACAGACATAACTAGTAACTTCTACCAGGCAAACAACACACTCGATTTAGCCTATGAAGGATAATAAACTTCATCCCAAAGGAATTTTTATCACTCCTTTATCCAATACTAGAGTATGGAGGAATTCTTAGGTAAACGTGAAAGACTTATAATATGTGCATCAGGATATAGATGAGCTTTGATCAGAACTTGACAATCAGTTTATAAGACTCCTACTGATCAGATCAATTTAATCACTTATCTCCCAAACATAATTAGAACGCATACGAAATGATAAGGTCAAAATACTTTGCTAAGAATCACAACATTAATATAATCCTTTCCTTTCCATAACATAAAAAATGACACATTTGAGGCCAAAGAATCATTACAAATGGTTATTATCAGTTGTCTTTAAATATCTGACAAAAATAAGGATAAAACAGAGGACTTCAAACAAATGAGCTATATCCTTTTTTTGTCTTAAAACATTTTCATCCAATGAGGACAGGAAAGCATCAGAGGTATAAGCCTGGCAGAGGTAAAGCTATCGTTGGAGTCCAGGTGTGTGGGGGGTGGGGGGGTGGGGGGGGAGGGCTGCAAAGCCCCATGCTGGGAAAGCAGGGAAGAGAAGGTGATAACATGAATGATCACACCAGATTAGAACAGGAGGATGGAAGATTCCAAGATTCCCAAGGGGAAAGAGACTCAGTACAAAAGATAATATGCTTTCAATACCCAAGAAAGGCAAATAACGTGCCCAATAAAACAAAATTAGAAACCCCAAGTTAAAAATGTAAGTTCATAGCCCAAATGTTCATGGGATTAAATTTTAGCAACTGATGTAGTGCAAGGGAAGAGAGTCTATTGACTCTGATGCTACAAACATCTTTCAGAATGATGCAGGACCCATACAAAAGGAAATATAACACTGGTACGCTCCTTGGTCTGGTGACCATCTGTGAAATCTCAGTACACAAACACTAGTTTGCCAGTACTCAACTTTTAGAATCAATACAGAAAGATCATGGAAGCAGTGACTGTGGGAAAAGGACAGGATGAATCTGTCAACCATGTTGAAAATGTAGGATGAAAAGAAAGCTGACAGAAAGTCATTCCAGAAAGTGGAATTTGCAGGTTAAGGAAGATAAGGCAGCATAAAAAAGTAATATCACTATATGAAGAGAAAGCTAAAAGATGCTGAAAGTTTACTGGATGGGAAATAAAGACACAAATATATAATTTAAACTTCCTAAAATGCCTAGAGGAATCAAGTTTATGTAACTGGAATGCTAGGATGAGACACGGCCACGGAGGAGTTTCACATGAGCTGAATCACATCTTCCACCCCAAAGACTCAAAGACTGGATTCAGTATTGACAAATTATTAAGAGAAGCTTAAATATACTATCCAGAAATATGAATGTAATCAGAAGAACTAAAAATAGGAACAGTTTGAAAAAGGTTGCAGCTAGAGAGTGGCCCAGAATGGAAAGAGGTGGGCATCTCATATAGTCTGAGATGGTTGCTTTCATTATGTTCTTTTGTATTATTTGAGTTGTTAACCAACTGCACATATCACTTCCATAAAAGTTATAAATAAAAATTAAGTTTTAAATTTAACTTGTCATATTTTAGACTGTTTCAAAAATAATTTTCATATGATGTCCAAATCTAGCATATTCTTAGCTTTTTGTTTTTAAAAATCATTTATGTACTGTCATAAAAGTGTTCAAAATAGCATACAGAGTTCACATACACTCTACTGTTCCCTAATGTTACCAACCAGAGTACAATTATCAAAACCAGCTTACCAGTATTGCTACAATGCTGATAGCTGCCATCACAGACCTTGTTTGAATTTTATCAGTTTTCACCCAAATATCCTTCTTCTGTTCAGAGCCCCATCTAGGATGCCACCTGAATTTCCTTGTTTTGCTTCGTTAAGTCTCCTCCTATCTGTGACAGTTCTTTCATCTGTCCTTATTTTTCATGACTTTTAACAATTCTGTATCTCCGATCTGTCAGATATTTTCTCATGATCACACTGAGATTATACATCTTTTGGCAAGAAGATCACAGACATGATATTGTGTCCATCTTGGTTCATCATACTGGGGGTGTATGATGTCAATGTGTCTTGTAACTGGTGATGGTAACCTTGATCACTTGGACAGTGTCTGCCGGTTTTTCCAACCATAAAATTACTTTTTTTCCTTTTAATTGATAAATAGCTGGAAGAATTACTTTGAGACTATGATATTCATTTTCAAAAACAATTGACAAAGACTATACAGTGAAGATGTACATAATGTGATGATTTGATATTATGTATATATTGTGGAATGATTACCACAATCAATCAATTTACATATCACTACCACCCATGATGTACCTTAGATGCCCAGAACTTATTCACCTTCAAACACAAAGTTTGTACCCTTTGACCAACATCTCTTTATGCCCCCCACGTGCCCCAGGAACTGCCCCATTCTACTCTGTACTTCTATGAGTTCAGCATTTTTAAATTTCACACGTAAGAGAAATCATACAGTATTTGTCTTTCCACAACGACATTCACTTTTGGTAAGTATACTTTCATTCTTATCTGTTAGAGATGCACAGTGAATTATTTCTGGATGAAATAAGATAATGTCTGTACTTGCTTTATACAGGATACAGTAAGCAGTTCTGGGTACAGATGGAAAAATATTGCTCAAGAACTGGTAACTGCTGAACCTGGGTGATGATGTCACTACAGGGATTCATTTTACAAATCTACTTTTATATAGCTTTAAATTCTTCCATAACGTAAGTTTTTAAAAATTAGAGCCCAAATAAATAAAATTCTGCGCACATCTGCACCAAGAGATACACGAATGAACACAAATTCATTCACTCAGACACCTTGGACCAGAAAAAACTATTATATTTGGATTTTCATTTTTTAATTTGAACCATTTTTAACAGTACCAAGCAAGGAACTTAAGAGCTTCCATGTTCACGCATGTTGAGGTTTCTGCCACCAACATTTAAAACACGGGCACGGTGCGCCCTCTAGTGTGTTACTCTGTAACAAGAGTTGTACACTGACAAGTTCAATAACAAAAAGCAGAGTACTCAAAAGGAAAAGAAATATCCTTCTCTCTCCTCAATTTCTGCTTCTCCACTGATCAATGAATTCTCTGCTAATTACCTATGTACCAAAACCACTTCAACACCACAGATTATCCACTTTTTCCCACCTATTGTGCTGTTTCTCAGAACATCAGGTAAAGCTCAGGGAGGAAAAGAGGGCACAAGACTAAAATCAGTCAAAACGTTTTAAACAACTTTAATAAAGGTTGGGTGAAGGAGGATGCCAAAATCAACATCAATGGCGAACTCAGAAGCACCTCTTGGTGTCCTACCCATGTAAACAGTTCCATTTTTATCATTTAGAATCCTCCATAACTCAGAAATGGTGTTTCACTTTCAGGTCAATGCATTCGGTTCAAGTTTCACAGATCTTTATCTTCCCAGAATTTACTGAAAGTTTTCCAGAATTATCAATGAATTTATTTGTACGATGTGAGCTGAAAGCAAAAGTGTAACAACACAAGCTTTGGAATTACAGAAGCTTGACTTAAAATATTCTAATCCTGCCTTTTCCTAGCTATACTTCTTAATTGTTTTTCTAAGCCTCAGCTTATTGATCTGAAAAAATTCTAAATATCTTAGAGTTTAAGGATTAGAAAAATATATTTAAATTTAGTGATCATAATTAGTATTCAAATTTTAACTATTTTTATATGATCCAAAGGTAATCTGCAGCCAGGTACTCAAACTTAGAGGTAAACATATAAACTTCCTTTAAATGACTGCCTTCAAGCACTATCCTTGAATTATATATTAAAAATTCTAGATTTGGGCAGGGTATGGTAGCTCATGACAGTCTGGGCAACACAGCTACACCCTGTCTCTACAAAAATAAAAATAAAAGTAAAATTTACCCAGGTGAGTGGCACGGGTCACTCAGCCTGGGAGTTTAAGGCTGTAAAGAGCTATGACTTTGCCACAGCATTCCAGCCTGGGTTACAGATCAAGATCCTATTTCTAAAAAGAGAAAATTTTTTTAAATTCTAGGTCTGACCTTCAAATTTTTTTTTTAAATATATAGTTTCCTCCTCACTCCTTACTCACAGTAAAAAGAGTTCAGCCATAAAAAAAGATGGAGACTTTACATCTTTTGTGTTAACCTGGATAGAGCTGGAGAACCTTCTTTTTAGTAAAGTATCGTAAGAATAGAAAAGTATCCACTATATTCAGTACTAAAATGAAACCTGTAGACAAACTAACACACATCCACACAGAAAAAACTCAATTTAACTCAATTTGGGGGAAAGGGAGAAGGGAGCAGGGAGCGGTGTGCTGTCAGCTAAGGGCACAATGTAATGGTATATGGCACACCTCCTGGGTTTGGGACACGACTACAATGGGGACCTTACCAAACAAACACAAACACTGTAACTAGTTGTTTATACCCTCATATTAATAAAAAATAAAATAAAGAGTAACATTTGACCCAGTCTTCACTGAACACAATCTACATATACCTGATAAAGAATTTTCTCTTCATAAATTGTTTACAATTTTCAGATGTTATTGCAAAAATGTTTTTCACATATAAAATATTTATGGGAGTAACTTTAATTAGAAATGATAAAATTAAAATAAGGGCTATTTATAGAAGGTAGGAAATACAATAAGAAAAGACAAAAAGAAAATTAACCTTACTGGAAATGTAAGAAATTTGGCAAAAACCATTAATTTGCCTGAGAAATAAGTGAAGACTTTAATTCTTGCCCAATACATCCAGAAATCTTAAATATCTAAGTCCTTAAAACTGATCAACTTGTAAGAAGACAGATGATTAGGTTACTGGTTTGTGCAGCTAATATTTTCTGAGTGTGATGTGTCACACACTTTTCTAGGTGTTACAGAAATACTGGGGAACAAAATCCACAGGAGGAGGCCATCTGCCCTCCTGATGCATATATTTTAAGGGACAGAGGAGAGGCAGGTAATAAATCTATAAACAAGAAATGAAGATGGTCAGGCATGGTGGCTCACACCTGTAATCCTAGCACGACAGGAGGCCAAGGCAGGTGGATCGCTTTAGCTCAGGAATTTGAGACCGGCTTGAGCAAGACCAGTCTCTACTAAAAACAGAAAAACTAGCCAGGCATGGTGGTGCACACCTGACCTGTAGTCCCTGACCTGTACTGGGGAGGCTGAGGCAAAAGGATTACTTGAGCCTCTGTGAGCTATGACACCATGGCACTACAGCCAGGGCACAGAGTGAGATTCCTGCTTAAATAAAATTAAAGTAAAGTAAATTAATCAAATAAGATGATTTCAGATGGTGGTGCAAGCTACAATAACAGGTGACTAATTGAGGATGGGGTGGGCCTATTTTAGCCACAGTGGTCACGAGAGGCCCCTCAGAAACAGGGGCACATAGACCTAGTTGAAAGAGCAGCTCACGCAAACACAGGATAAGGTGCACTTACAAGCCGTGCTCTTCATGAGCATTTCTATCAAAGCAGTGAATTCATTTATTTCTTCTAACTTCAGGGTCGTAGAACACTCAAAATTTTCCCCAAACTCTAAACACTAATGCCCATCTATACATATTTTGCTCCCCAGAAAAATTCACTTGCATATAAAGTGCAAACTATACAGTTTACCACAGAGCATAAGATCAAGGGCTTTGGAGTCTCTAATTGTCTCCTGCGCTGCATGTAAGACCCTGGGCCGGCCGCAACCTTGCCAGAGCTTCAGTTTTATAAAGTAGGAATCGTGTTTGGGGTTAGTGTGAGGATTATGTAAAAAACTTAGTATGTGACTGGACTACTGTAGATACACAATAAACACAAGCTATTATTTCCTTTTAAATGTGGTATATATATTTTTAAGGAAAGCATATATAATATATCAGTATGTGTATTCTGAGAAAACTGTAAGAAAATTAATAACTTTGAAGAAAATGCATGCCTTTAAAATAATGATGTCAGAAAGACCACTAAGGAATTTTTAAAGAAGAACTTCCACACTGGTGCTCAGAGAACAAAGGTAACAGAAAAATAGTACGAACAGACATTACTGTCCACAAAGTAGAATTAAATGGCATAAAACACTGGTACAGGTATTAATAAGAGACCCAAGTTCAAGCTAGGGCTTCGTGAAACAGTGTCCTTTCTGAAGCGATGGAACTTCAGCTGGAAGGGTGTGAATGGATGACCATAGCAGAGACGATGGGTAACTCAGTGAAACAGTCCAACCCCGCCTTGTGTACCTTCACTTATTATACTACTTTGAAAAGCTACATATTCAATTTCCCAGTCCTCATGCAACTTGAGAAGACCTTAAGACATTATCTGCCCCAGGAAAGCTTTTGTTTGTCAGATAAACAAAAGGACAGATAATGCAAGGACTGCCTCTGCCCTTCCCCTTCTTCATGCTTGGAATGGAGCCAGGATACCAGAAGTGCAGCAGCCGTTTTGTGACTAGGAGGCAACAAGCCGGGCATTAAGGTCAGCCACGAAGAATCAAAGAACCTGAATCCTCCTTGCCCGCACATAACCTGTACACCAGCCTTACACTGCCCATTTCAGATTTCTTCTAAGAAAAGGGGAAAAAAAGAAAAGAAAACCTTTATTTGGCAAAACCAATGTAATTAGATTTCTGTTGTTTGCAGCCTTAATGTAAAACTGACTCACAAAGACAAAGGACAAGGATATTTCACATGGGATAAAAAAGCACAAAGGAACAACAAAGACAGAGCTACTACAACACTGTGGTTTACGGCTGTCATATTTAAAATAAAGAATTAAGAGATCATTTCCACCTTCATTCAACAGCCTTCCTCCAAGTTCACAATGAAGAGTCATGTGATTGCATTTACACGCCAGTAGACCACCTGCGCGGGACCTGGGGCCCCCTCAAAGCAACACGGTGGACGTGCAACAATGAAAATGCACAGCATCTTCACAACTGCAGTGCAAACAAAGTCTGTCCCAAGAGTGAAAAAAACCAATAGCAGCTGGTTTCATGTAAACACAACATGAGAAAACAAGCACTATAGAGCTAATTTTTCTACATTAAGATAATTTTATTGAAGTGTTCTTCCTAAAAATGTTTAAGAGATGATGAAAAACTGTAGACTAAAATTAGTATTTGAGGAGTAATTTTAGGTTCCTGAATTAAAGAATTAACTGAATAGACTATCACTCATTTTTCCTAGAACTTCTCTACAGTAACATTATAATAATGCATATGCAATTAAGTGACTCATTTTATAAACCTCTATAATTAAAGAGGAAATTTCATTTTCCTTTGTTTAATATTCCCATTAATAAGAAGGTCTCATTACACATTTACTGAAAGCCCGAACAAGAAAACGATGGACAGATTCCAAAAGCAAACAGGGACTTTTTTCTTTTCCCATGAAGCTAACATTATGGAATTTTAACAGATGTTCTATTTGGTCATAGTTAATAAAAGGAATTATGTAGGATTAAAATAGGGTTCAATATGTTTGCATTGGATTTTTAACTGAAAAACAATTTCACATTAAAAGTTTGGAAAGATTCATCATTTCCCCATTTTCAGCAGAATTTCTAAGATGTGGGAAATAAATGAATAAATGCACTTACTACTTTCCCAATAAAACCAGACTTATAAAAACTACTACCTACTAGCCTAAAAAAACTGAAACCTTAAAAAGTACACACTTGTTGGTATTCATCACCTATCCTGTGCAACGATCACAGTTAACTGTAGTATCTCAAAAGGCTGACTCACGACCCAGCATAATCCCAAATCCCCTTACAGCTCCCTCACTATTCTGAAATGATCATGGTGTTGGAAAATATCTCAACAAAAATGAACAAAATAGAAAGGAATGAAGAAAATCACCAAACTTTTACTGAGAGCCCGCTGTGTGGGAAGCATGATGCTAGAGGCCATGGCAAGCTACACAGAGGTAAAAATCCAATAGCTGTTTTCAAGAGGAACTTCCATGCTGTCAGGGAAGGTAAGACAGAACGAATGATAAGGACAAACCGAGAAAGGATACAGAGGTAAATGAATTCTGCAAGCACAAAGAGAGACAGGGACGCAGCACTGATTTTACACATTTTTTTTAAAAAAAACTTTCATCAGCTAAGACTTTTTTCTCTCTTTTTCTTATCATGAAAGCAGGAAGTAGTATACAGACTTAAAGACAAGAGTTCTAGCTATAGCTGCTTCCCAGTATTTTTCAATGGAAAACCTTCAGTGTTGAAATCTCTCTACCTAAAAAATGCAAACATTGTAACCTAATTCTTTGTACCCTCAAATTAATCTGAAACAATGAAAATATTTTTTAAAAATTTTTTAATAATTTGAAAAAATTCTCCTATAAAAATTGTTAACTATTTAAATTGCACATGAACTTTATGGCCACCCTATATTTACACACACACACACACACACAAAGTTCTGAAATCTCTTATTTGAAAAATAAATTCTATTTGACCTGGTTGCTTGTACTCCCACATTAACCTGAAATAAATTTACTTAAAAACTAAAAAAAAGAAATTCTAGTAAATTATCAATTTGACCACAAAAGGACTAATCCTAAAATTTTCCCAGCCCACTTAACATTAGTAATTCTCATCAGCTCAATCATCAATTAGGGTAACTTTGTATTATTCTACCAATCTTCTGTAGCCAGTGAATATCAGCTGCAGGTTGCCAATTTGTAACAATTATAGAAATCCCTCTCTACAAGACTTCTGGATAAAACATTTTCAAATTGCAGCCGAAAAGCTTTACAAGCAGTAGCAGTCATCTGGCCTCTCATTCAAACTAGCAATTGTTACTCATCATCTCAAAATGACATTCTCTGTCAAACTACAGCCAGCTCAAGGTTGCACCCTGTTCAAGAGCCTGACAACCTAGAGGCAGAGTTAGTTTCTGAGGCTCCTAGCAGGCTGTGCTGCTGCAGTATCTGCCTCACAGAACCACTGTTCATTGAGATATGAATGAGAACAGTCTGTGCAAAGTTCCTAACATGAATGGGCAAAACTTTGGCTCAGAAAGGTTAACGTAATTGCCAAAGGCAGACAGCTGGTCAGGGCAAGAGCTGTATTTCCACACTTAGGTGTCCTTTACTGTCAAAGGTTCAGTTATCAAGAGCACTAATCATCAGTTCACATTTCTTTAGCACATACCAGTGAAAGACACTGTATAAAGACTTCCCAGGGATTGTCTCATTTAATTCTCACAAGAATTTTATGACCATTAGAATAATCATTTCATAGGAAAGGAAAGGAAACAGTTTTCATATATATAGTATGCCCAGGCTTGCTTGAAATTAAAACTACAGTAATATCATTTTTCATCTTTTAGGCAGCTAGTACCATTAGTGAGGCAGGGGAAAGCACAGCCCCGGCATTCTTGGCAACTGCCAATGAGAACTTCCATGAAGAGTAATCCGGCGTTATCATCTATCAAAATTACAAACCTTTAACCAAGTAAAGCTACCTCTTGGCATAAAACCTACAAATACTCTCGACCATTATGGCAGCACCTTCATAATGTCCACCAATGGGGAACTGTTAAATAAACAACAGTTCATTTATGCAATAAAGTGCTAGACAATCATAAAAAACGAGGATGCTCTTTATGAAGTGATATAATGATCTTCAAAATATATTAGGTTAACAGCAATAAGACACAAGACACCTAGGATGGAGCGTTTCTAGAAAGACACACAGAGACTTCTGTACATTCACACCCACTGAGTGGGCAGACTCAGATGGAAAGGAGAGTTCCTGGGTCCAGTGACTGAATTTGGGGGGATCCTCACTCCCTAAAGTGGACGATAAAGGTAACCACGTATGAAAAGCTGGTATATACACTTTCAAGTGAACTTGTTCACAGCGGTGATATCTGCACCTAAAGATTGGGTGCTTCGGTGAACTTACTGAACAGGCTAAATGATTTATTTGGCTGTGTGATGGCTTGTAGGGTGAGGGTGAGGAGTAATAGCTTTCAACTATCTCAATTCTTTTTTTTTTTTTTTGAGACAGAGCCTCAAGCTGTCCCCCTGGGTAGAGTGCCGTGGCATTACAGCTCACAGCAACCTCCAACTCCTGGGCTCAAGCGAGTCTCCTGCCTCAGCCTCCCAAGTAGCTGGGACCACAGGCGCCCGCCACAACGCCCGGCTATTTTTTGGTTGCAGCCGTCATTGTTGTTTGGCGGGTCCGGGCTGGGGGTTCGAACCCGCCACCTTAGGTGTACGTGGCGGGCGCCTTAGCCGGTTGAGCTATAGGCGCCGAGCCACTATCTCAATTCTTTAGCAGGTACTCTGATCTACCAAAAAGAAGCCAGGAGTTTCTCATAACCACAATTCAGGCAACACCCTACCACAAGGTCAGCTCTAATCAGCTGCTCACCTGAGAGTCAGACAGAGCCATCCTCCCAACTCAAGAGACACACGTCAGGCTTTGTCAAGGGCTTTTCCCAGGGTCTCTACCCCAGCCCCTGGCACACACTCAGCTGGAGTGAGAGGGTCAACCTATCCTCCTGACAAACACCCCACTGTGTGCTGTCTTGAAGCATCCTCAGTCAGTTTGAGGTAGGGGAACTCATGCTTTAATGGATGTGAAAATCCCAATTCTGCCTAGATAAGGAGATACACCCGTGATCTTTCACACCCTGTGCCTTTGCTTATGCTGTTTCAAGGACTCATCTCCTTCACCATATTTCTAATTGCCACTCCTTCAAGAATTAAGTCAAGACTCACACTTATTAATAACAACAGCTAACTGGGTACCACTAGAGCACTGCTTCTTCCATAATCCCAGTTGTATATACACATCACCACGTAGCTCCTTATCCTATCCTGTACAGTGTCTACTTCCCCATGTGTTTCCCCACTACCTTTAGGGCAGAATGTTCTGCATAATGCCCAACACACTGTAGGCACTTTAAAATTAATGACTGTTGAGGCTCGGTGCCCATAGTACAGCGGTTATGGCTCCAGCCACATACACTGAAGTTGGCGGGTTCAAACCCAGCCCAGGCCAGCTAACCAACAACTGCAACAAAAAATAGCCAGGTGTTGTGGCAGGCACCTGTAAGTCCCAGCTACTCGGGAGGCTGAGGCAAGACAATTGCTTGAGCCCAAGAGTTTGAGGTCACTGTAAGCTGTGACACCACAGCACTCTACTAAGGGTGATACGGTGAGACTCTGTCTCAAAAAAAATAAATACAATAAAATTAAATTAAATTGACTGTTGAGTAAAATGAGTGGATAAAAGACATCTGCTGAAATTAACTTATTTCTACTGCTTTTGAAACAACTTGCCTTTCTCTATTTTCCTTCTCTACAGACGTCCTTCTAATTCATATCTAAGAGAATGAAGCTGCTCTCTAGAATTTTCAGGCCAATGGATCATTGGAAACCATCCTAGCTATGAAAGCAGCAGCGATTTTGCTTCCCACGACATCTCATTGTAGTAACACTGCTGTATCACAATGCTCCACCACATCTAATTTGATCAAGATCATGGGAAAAATGAATATGGAAAGGGTGAGGTAAACAGTATAATATGTTGACCTTGCTTAGACTCAATCTAAAATTCACAGCAACTAAAATAATTTAAGAGAACATAAGGAATAAGCATGCAATCTCCACAAATATCAAATGCAGTAAAAGAAGAGTAACAGCGTTCACAAAAACTAAAGAACACACATAATCTATCTTACAATGCATGGATTCAAACTTCATTCTCATTCTAATGGTTGCTACCAGGGATATAAAACTACTTCAAACAAAAAACAGCACACAGAATAAATGTATAAGTTTACCAGTGATTCTCACAAAGGCTTCAATGTATTTTCTTATTGAAACAATCAAACAAGCTCTTGGCAAAAAGATTTTATATTGGTGCCAGAATAATGTAAGAATTCAAACTATGATGCAAAAAATTTTGTTTAAAGTAGATAGATCACTTCTTATTTTTCTCATTTTTAAAAAGAAGCTATGTTTCATTCAGCAGTAATTCTTTTCCCATTCTATCAGAGAATCTGTACAAAAGCAATACTTCAACTAAAATCAGTTCTGAAGGATCTTTTATGAGCACACATAATGCAGAAGGCCCCAATTAAATTTCCAACAAAGCACTGCCATTTTGAGTAAACAAAGTCATCTCAGTAAGGTCACGATATTTGCGAGGATTGCAGCCTAGAAATTAATTACTGGTATGACATATGTCAAAACAGATTTAAAAAAAAAATAGAGTGCAGTTGTAACCATGTGTTTTATCTGTTTGCATGCAAAACCAGTATTCTCTAGCATGTAAATATATTCATTTATTCAGCATCTCTCAGAAAAATAAAAAAGGTTTATTGTCTCTCTTTTTCCTGCACCCAGGTAAAATCTGAGTAAGTAACATGTGGTTAGTGGAACAGAAAATAAGAGTGAAGAAATAGCACAGGTGATATTTTTGAAAGGCAGAAGCCATCTTCGCACAAGCAACTAATTTTGAAACATTTAGTATGCCTTCAAAAGAAGTTGTTCAGGCTTGGCACCTGTGGCTCAAGTGGCTAAGGCGCCAGCCACATACACCCAAGGTGGTGGGTTCGAATCCAGCCTGGGCCCGCCAAACAATGACGGCTGCAACCAAAAATTAGCCGGGCGTTGTGGCAGGCGCCTATGGTCCCAGCTACTTGGGAGGCTGAGGCAGGAGACTCACATGAGCCCAGGAGTTGGAGGTTGCTGTGAGCTGTGATGCCATGGCACTCTACCCAGGGGGACAGCTTGAGGCTCCTGTCTCAAAAAAAAAAGCAAAAAGAAAAGAAGTTGTTCAAAGAGCTTCACTAAATAGGTTACACAATAGATTGGTACCTCGTGGAAACCAAAACTTTAAATCATACTTAAGAGTGTTGGTGTGTCATAAAGAAGATTGTAAGCCACAGTTGAAAACAAAATACCAAAATGAGGGATTTCAAAGAATTTTGATATTCTGCCAGTTAAGACATCTATGTTTTAGTATCCCAGGACCTCCAAAGAGAAAACGCAGATGCAGAGCAGATACATGCAGGTCCTTGCTTGTTTTCTTTGATACAAAACAACGTACCAAATGAAACAATTTTTTTATTATCTCACCTATCTAAAACCAATATTCCAATTTCGAGATAGTCTCTCCTGTGGGAGGCAAAGATTTAAACATGCTTTCTGCAGTAATTTACTAAAAGCATTTACTGATGTAAAAGTTTTGCTTTTTCAAGCAAAAAAGTTGAAGAAATATTCCCCACATGCCGAATCACAGGAATTCCGAGTTAGACGGCACAGACAGAAGTGCCTCGCCCTGGAGCTCACCACACTGCAGCCCCCTGCAGAGCCAGGACTCCAGCCTAGACTGATCTTTCCAACCCAGCATATTTTTGTTATGAGGAAGCCAAGAACTAAGTGCCAGATACGGACCTTTGAGATACTTGTCTCTTACAGTGCTCCTTTCATTATCAGTTTTCACTAATTCTTCACATTATGGTAATTAACTCGGTATCTTACCCTTAGCAGTGATTTCTCAATCTTTCAGCTATAAGAGACATTTGTCCTCCCCCTACAATAACAAGGAAGCTATACGATAGGCCACTCTGACCACTGGGAATGCTCTTCCAGCAAACCCATTCTCTTAGACATAAACACTATTTAATCTCGGTTCTTAAAAGAGTGAACCTAATTTCCCTGTTTGATTTTTTAATCCAAGATCCTCCAAACATACTTCTGATTATCAAGAAGTATAAATTTACTGAGCAAAAACATGTCATCCTTTGGTACATCAACACTGGAAATTAAGTGATTTACCTCTCTTAAAACTGTGCTTTTATAGCCTCGATACAACCCTTGGATGCCCTGAAACAAACAAAAGCCAAGAGGTCAGAGACAACTGCAAAGAAGATTACTAAATGACATACTGAGTACAGCAGATTTACCCACTCTATACTTTAAGTTCTAGAACATTTACAAGTACCACAGTTCTGTAAGAGGTCAAATGTTCTAACCTGACCTAATGTGCATTAAAAGCTCAGGTTAGTTCCCTTCAAAATGGGAACATCTTTAATAATAAAACTGACTACATACTAATTTAGTTTCAGTTGCTATTAGTCTACTAAATAGTGTTATTTGCATCTAACTGCTCTTATATTTCTTCTTTTGAAAAGAATATTTGAGATGCTTTAAATATATTTCCAAAAGCAAATGTATATAAATGCCAATTATCCCTTCAAATAAAAACAGAACATTTCATAACTTCAAACAGAAATTCATTAATAATCTCTCAATTTCATAACTTCAAATAGAAAGTCATTAATAATCTCTCAATAAAGTAGTGATAAATATTCCAAGACAAACTCTGATTTATTTATTTCACCATCCACACTTAAATGGGTCTCTGATAAGACTGATCACATCTATACAATTTGATGTCTGCTCACCTAGGCGACAGATCATTAAGAATAACTTTTCTAAAAGTAAGACTCATTAAAATTTCCATGTATTGATTTCCATTTTTTAATAAAATGCTTCCACAAAAACTATAAAGGAAAAGAGTTAAATGCTCCCAAGTCGCGTGGCCGGAAGAACAACTTCTGAGCCACAGCTCAACAATAATCAGTGACAGAGGAATGACATTTTGATGAAAACACTATGAGTTTAGTCACTGTTACTGGTCCATTATATCTCTCTTCCACAGGTCCTCAAATTCTGTAGTGATGCTTTAAGAGAATATCTTTTTTTTAATTTCTGGTTAATGTGAGGGTATAAACAACCAAGTCATACTATCTGTAAGATACAGTCCCTCTTGTAGTTATGTCTGCACCCAAAAGGTGTGCCATACACCCTACACTGTGCCCATTCAGTGTTAAGATAATATCTTCATTCACTTCACAGATGCACCATTTGTTTCACGTCTGACCCCAGAAGAACAGCAGCAAGATTACAATGCAGGACACATATGCAGTAATGGCACTCAACATTTGTTTAGAAGTTTGAAAAACAAATAAAAATGAAAATAAACATTCAAAAACAAATCAAAGAAAGGCAAAGATGATCCTAGCAAAAGAGTTACTATAATTGGACATTAAATTTAGCTCTAAGGTTCTCTCTAAGGCTCCAGGGATGAGCACTAAGGCCATAGTGCTAACATTAGCTACTATAAAATCTTTCTCAATAAGGAAAAAAGAGATAGAGTACTTAAAAATATGTCTCACCTCTTCATATAAGATGTTAGAGAAAATCTGAAATGTTTTTGAAGAAGCAGATACCTGTGCTCTCTGCTTAACCACTTCAGATGGAACTCGAATCAGACAGGCAACCTAAAATACATTAAAATTGGTCAAACATCCTAAAAAAGGAAGTAACATATAAAAATCAAAATTTTTTTCATAAGCAAAAATTATAGTAAAGACATATAGTGTATAGACTTAGTACAAGATGTCAAAATGTTTAAGATTTTTTTGGGGGGAGGGGATGAAGTCTCACTCTTGTCACCTGGGCTACAGGGCAGGCTCAGCTCACTACAACCTCAAACTCCCAGGTTCAGAAATCCTCCTGCCTCAGCCTCCAGAGTAGCTGGGACCACAGGCAACTGTCACCAACACCTGCCTAATTTCTTGAACTCCTGACTTCAAGCAATCCTCCTCCGCCTCCCAAAGTGCTAGGATTACAGGCATTAGCCACCACACCTGGCCATGTAGCCTGTTTTAGCACAAAAGTAGCTGTAGATGATAATATGTAAATGAATGCTTTGGCTATGTTCCAACAGAAAAAATTTTTTATTTATGAAAACAGATGATAAGCTTGCCAGCTCCAGCTCTAGGTATAAACACTGGCAACTTCTTCTCTGGGGTCAGTCTTGGCAAGAGCAGATTAGGCACAGAACAGATGTAAGACTCAGCACCCAAGAAACAGGCACAAAGATGACACATGATGTGATCCTAGATGTCATGAAGTAGCTGGCATGGGCACGTTGCCTCTAAAAGCTAACAAGGTATTATGTTTCATGTTGGTGCACTGTAACCACAGACATGGCTATGATAATGAAGGATTCATTACCTTGGGTTATTTTCTACCAAAACTAACAAGATTTATGAAACAATCTGATTTCTACTTCTTCATTCATCAAATATTTGAATGCTTATTATTCACAAAGATGTCTGCAGTTAGGGCCAACATACCTTTCCAAGCAGTCTCCCTTCAGACTTACCTAATTCAGTTCAAGAAAAACATACTTAGCCAGATACTACTGCCCAAGACACTCCACAGTAAAGGATAATAAGGTTCTGGCCTCAAAGAACCCACAGACACATACAGATAATTTCAATAATATTTGGCTTTTAAAAAAAAGAGTTATAAATAAAGATCATGGAAAATACAAGGTATTTAGTCCAACCTCTGGACTCAAGAAAAACTGCCAAAGATTATGCCTTCACAGGACCTTCCAAAGAAGCCAGACTGAGCTGGCAAGAAAGGTGCAAAGGGCAGACTGGGGAGAAGAAAGTGTCTATGTACAAAGGCTAAGGCAGAGTGTTCAGGGGAAACAGTGCCAGTCCGTGTCAATACAGAAACTCACAGCTGGCAGCCGCCGGCACCATTCTGTAACTCACTAAGCACCAAGTGCAAGGTGAGGAGTACTCAGAAGTAAGACTGACACACAGACAAGGCCCTGTGTTCCATGCCAGGGAGCTGGAACTTCATTCCACAGACGTGTGAGAAAGTTAAAGCAGAGGAATGACAACCGGTGCTCAGGGCAACACTCCAGCTGCAGCCCATAAAATACTCAGAGGATGCAGAGAAGAAAACGGTAAGAAGCAAATGAGGAAAGATAAGCCAGAAAGCAGGAGGCAAGTCATGAAACAGCTACAACAGGTGGGTAGAAAACACAAGGCAAGGAGTGCAGCTCAGAAAAGGAGGAGGGTCAGATGTGCGGGAAAAGTGAAAAATGAAACGCACTGAACATGGTAAACGATAGGTGAGGAGCTGAGGAAGAGAGTAGGATGCTCTAAGCTTGCGATTTGGAAGAAGGCTACAAGATAGTCCCATCCCACGAGATTAGGGGTCCGAGGAGAAGCAGCAGTGGTTTTAGAGGGAAGATGCTAAGTCCAGACTGGGAACAGCTGAGTTGGAGAAGTCTGTGGACCATGTAAGGGGCTGTGTACAGCCAAGACATACGGCACACGGCTGTAGAACTAGAAAGTAACAGGGCTGGAGACAGATATGAAAGTAAACAGGTAATGCCTAAAACCAGAAGAACAGATGAAAGCACCCAAAGAAAGAGTCAAAAAAGACCAAAGGCCAAGAATGGCCTCTTAAGGAACATCAACTTCTAAGGGGCAGGAAACAGAGAAGGCCTGACTGGAGACCCACGGGGAAGCGGAGGGACAAGTTCCTGGAGGGAACCCCTGCCTTGGCTGCCCAGGTTCTCACTCTCAGAATGACAGGCTTCTCAGGGACAGCAAACGGAGTCAGTCTCTCCCCTCCCTGGCCCTGCATGAGAACCTCAATCATGTGACTTAGGTTTGGCTAACCCAACACTCCTGCCCAAGGGCCAGATCCTAGAGCTAATCTGGCCAATACACAGGTCACTGGTCATCTGAGGCTAAGAGCACCTGAAAAGGGACAAGTACAAGTGAGATATGTCATGAATGTAAACAAACATCAGATTTTAAAACCTAGTGTGAAAATATAATGTAAAACATCTTGTTAATAATTTTTTTAAGAGATAGGGTCTCTATGTGGCCCAGGCTGGCCTCAAACTCCTGGCCAAGCAATCCCCAGCCTCTGGAGTAGCTGTGCCCAGACAGTAATTCGTTTATACTGATGACACATAGAAACGTTAATATTATAGATAAACGCAGTTTAATAAAAAATGTTATTAAAATTCTTCCAAGCAGTTGTCGTCACCCTTATGAATGTGGCTACTGGAGATGTAAGCTGACACCTGAGCTGTGCATTATGTTCCCACTGGGCATTGCTGCTCTGGAGCTATGGGGCCAGTTTAACATCTCTGTGTAGCAGCCGACCCAGCAGGGGAAGCATCAGCTGCAGTACCCAGAAGCCCTCCAGTGGGTGGTGCCCAGGCAGCACCCAACCACAGCGTTCATGGGGCACAGGCCCAGATATGGCGCTTGCCATAGCCCCTCTTCCCATTCAATCTCCTGAGTCACATTCCACCCCCTCTTCTGGCATGTAGTGTTCTGAGCCAGGCACAGAGGTAACAGCTCTTTTGGTTACAAGTTCTAGGACACTGACTATAAATGACATTTAATTATGACACTTAACAAGTTGCTTGGTGACAGGCAGTTCAACACTTGATCCAGAACCTCAGCAGAGTGGACAGGAACCCCAGGCTCTCCCTCTCCCCTTGCCCTGCCCTCTTACTCACTGCCCCTTCATCCTCAGACTTGCTGCCCTACTGATAAAAGATGGTTCTTCATCCTCCAGCATCACCTTGGCACACAACTGAGTTCCACACAACAGCAGACCTCCTTTTTCTCTGAGATGCCTCCCCCATACACACACACACAGATGTCCCCTTGAATGTATGGACCAGAACTGTGTGACACAGCCAGGCAGCCCTGTTAGGGAGGCTGAGAACATAGAGATCTAGCAAAGGACAGGGTACTGCCACCCAGACCAGTATCAGTATTCTGTTCAGCAAGGGAGAAGTGGAAGGCAACAGTGCCTATCACAACCTTCCAAAAAAGAATCTTTCTTCCATGGGTTAGAATCAATTTCAGCTGTAAGCAAGAGATTTCCAGGGGGCCAGAAGTCTCAAATGGAGACTTGCAGAGCCATGCACCCAGAGTCTTGAGCAATACATGTCAGATGGGAAAAAATGGCAAGAGGAAGGAAGAGAAGTTGACAACAATATATGAAGACCCAGAGGTAATGAGTAAGGTCGAGTCCGGAGCCCTCACCAGGCCTCCCCATCTGTGACTCCTCCCTGGCCAAGCACCCCTCAGCATCCGGGGCCATTCCTGCCTCTACACTGTACCTTTCCAACTCCCAGGAAGGACTGAGAGAATCTTCAGACCCTGACGGCAGCCCCGGCTCAGGGAGTGAATTCTCAAGCATTCTCCCTGACTTCCAGAATTTTTGAAACTGTAATTTCTTTCTTAATTAATAAATCAAAATGTACATATATATATAATTATATAGGTACAAGTATTTTTACTTGACTCGGACCAGAAACCTTTATGGCATTTTTTTAGATTCTTATAATTCTTAATTTTCTGAAATAATATCTTTTCTTCTACCAAAAGATAGTAATAATACCTCTATCTTCTATCAAAAGATCCCCTCCTTATTCTTAATTCCCAAATAAACTATCTTACCTGATATTTTTTACTTATTAACTTATACCACATAGTTTTTAAAACATATTATTTTCTCTTCTACTGAACCACAGCACCTTGAGGACAGAAGATACTAATCAACTGATGTGTTACTTTGTGTAGAAAGCAAAAATTACCCAGAAGGGAAAAGATACCAAATACAAACAAAAATCAATAATTTCCAAAGAAATTACTTTACTAATACTTTAGAATTTTTTTTTTTTTTTTTTTTTTTTTTTGCAGTTTTTGGCCGGGGCTGGGTTTGAACCCACCACCTCCACCATATGGGGCCAGCACCCTACTCCTTTGAACCACAGGCGCCACCCTACTTTAGAACTTTTTAGATATAGTTTTCCTTTATGCTAAATAGATTGCCTATCTGTATATAAAGACTAGGAACAAAAGGAACAAGGATTATAGGTGATATTTCTTCTTTCCTGCCTATCTCTATTTTTTAATTCTCCACTACTGACATTTATTATTACTTCATAAGATTTTTTAAATTATTGTTTATTAAACTATAACTTTATACATTGATGCATTTATGGGGTTCAGGGTACTGCTTACTTCATAAGATTTTTAAAACATAATTTCAAAGGATAAAAATATTTGTTATGGACCAAAGATTTTAAGTGAAGGAGAAAATAAAATGAAAAGGCTAATTTAAAATATACTTTTAGACACAAACCTACTTATTAGCCTTGACAAAAACATTTGTATTTCATTTAGTAACATAAACTAAAAAAACAGATTAAAGAGCTTACAAGTTAAGCCTAAAATTGGGTAGAAACTATGTTTCTTTTGATGAGAGTACAAACTTTTAGAAACAAAAACTAGGATAGAAAATAAAGTTCACTGAAACCTACATGAACCCAACAAGACAGCTCCCAGCATCTAAAACTCATTAAAGAAATGAAAATAAATAAGAAAAGAAAAGGATAGACTAACTCCTTGTATTTTTCAATTCAAGAGGTCAAGTGTGCAATATGACCCCAATATGTCAAGAAAATAGGAATTGTCTACTTCTGTGATTAGGTATAAATATTTATGGAACTTCATGCTTCATAACCTTTCATGTTCTTACATTATGTTTTTATTTCTTAAAAAATACAGAAGCAGAAGAAAAACTTTGAAAAGGTTCTCAGATAAAAAACAATCTAACTGAAGGGGTACAAAGTCCGCAGCACAGCTTCCTGACATCTGTGCCACGGCACTTTGGGGGTAAGAGAGAGGCTACAAAGTAATGCTTCGATTTCCTCCTGTGCCTTCCATTTGGTTTTCTATTAACTCTGATCTTTCTTAGATTTGAATCTGAGCTACAATAGAATATTTCACTGCACAAGAACAAAAACATGTTATAGCACTGTGGTTCTATGAAAAGAAATAAAGGTAATGTCATCCACAGGTCTCTTGGTAAATCCATTCTACAGAGCATTCTTCCCTCATCAATCTGAGGTTCAGTATGAATCCACAACACAGGAATGGTGGCATTGTCATTAAACCCAAGAATGTTTTATTTAAACTTCTATCAAAGAAAAAGACAACTAAGGTTTTCCATAAACACAAGACACGCCCTCCCCCATCTTTATCAATATTAAAATGCAATGCTGGTTTCATTAAACATAACAAATACATGATAAATCTTCAGATTAAATTTTTGATTAAATGATGCTGCTGTTACCAAGATTTTTCTTTGATGTAAGTTTTAGACTGATTGCTCCAATGGCAAGCTGAATGTTTCCTTTTAGTATAATTAAATAAAACATTAAGAGCTGGGTACACACACCTATAGTTCTAGCTGCTCAGGAGGCTGAGGTGAGAGGATCGGCTTCAACCCATGAGTTCAAGGCCAGCTGGGACAACCCAGAAAAATGCCCATCTTTAAAAAAAAAAAAAAAAGAAAATGGAAGGAAGGGAAGAAGGGAGGGAGGGAGAGAAAGAAAGAAAAAGAAAAACACCATGATATCAACTACAAATCATAAGACTACTGAACATGAAAAAAATTACAGCATACAGCCTTGCATTAGGTAAAATGAGTGGTGGGAGAGAGAGATGGATATGGCCACAATCTCCGGTTCCCGCATGGCTACAGCCTAGCTTCACACCTGCAACACACCACCTGCCCGGTTTCACAACCCCCTCTGTTTTCCCCCTCTGGAAATGCCCTTCAAAGTCACTAAGTATCACCAATAGTACCCTATATTCACATTACATCTATTTTACAACTATTTCAATGGAGTTCACAAAAACTTACCTGATTTAAGACTTTTCTCTAAGAAAATCAACAACCTATCAACAGTCCTCTGATATTAGAAGCTAATGTCATCATTTTATATGTAAATCAATATGATATAATAGAATTTACTGGAAGTCAGAGAGCTACTTGGCTTAAGAAGCACAAATGAAACCCAAATCTTTTGATTATCATTTCCAGAGATATATCATACATACACACACGTAATGAACTTTACCATTCAAGGTTTAATTTCAGTTAATTATTCATGTTTCAATAGGTAACACTATCATAAATTAGAAATTTAACAATACGCTGAATAGAACCAATCAAAGACTATTCTGAGCACAAGCTACTTTGGACTTTGCAAAGCAAACTCAATGTGGGAAATTATTACGAGCAGGAATAGGGAGACAACTCATGACCGTTTGAAGATTTTTGAAATGAAGATTACTAACTTGTATCTTATTCCACATTCTCTTTATAATTCCCAAAATTCTCTTTAGAAAGCAGGTTTCCAAGTAAGAATACCTAACATTATCTTTCTATACCACCACTTTAAAAATAAAAATAAAAAATAAAAAAACCTTTACAGTAATTCATCTGTATGTCAAGGCTGCCATCTTCTGGTCACACAAGGAATTACAGCTGCTAACAAGCGAAACCAAACAGCAATTTATAAATCCTAATTTACATTTTTACCCACATATAGTGGGACATGAGCACATCAAAATTTCATTCCTTTTCAAGACTCTTTCCAATTACACAAAATAGCTGATAGGAATTATAAGAAAAATGTTGGACGGCAGCCATAGCTCAGTGGGTAGGGCACCAGCCACATACACTGAGGCTGGCAGGTTCAAACCTGGCCCAGGCCAGCTACAAACAATGACAACTGCAACAACAACAAAAAATAGCCAGGCATTGTGGGTGGTGCCTGTAGTCCCAGCTACTTGGGAGGCTGAAGCAAGACAATCACTTAAGCCCAAGAGTTTGAGGTTGCTGTGAGCTGTAACACCATGGCACTCTACCAAGAGCGACAAAGTGAAATTCTGCCCACCCTCAAAAAAAAGGAAAAAGAAAAATGTTAAATCTTTGTAGGTATTTGTCTTTGCTTGCCTGACCCCTTGATAATCCAGATACCACAAACAAGTCTTCTCGACAAAAGCAATTGTATCAGCTTTTAGGCCCTGTGTCTAAAAATTGTTCACATAACTTTACACAGTCCAAGAGATAAACCTCAAATGGCTTTTTTACTTTTGTACTTTTCCTCAACAAAAATGAGCCAAGATATCAGAGGAGGTAACAAAAGCCCCATAAACTTTACAGATTTCTACCAACATAAACACCTGAAAATGGAGAAGGGCGCAACAGTAACTATTAATTTCCTACTGCTGCTATAACAACTACTGTATATTTTGAGGCTTAAAACACATTCTAGAGGTATAAATTATAAAATGTGCCTTACCAAGCTGAAATCAAGGAGTCAATGAGGCAGCATGCCTACTGGAGGCTGTATGGGAGCCTCCATTTCTTTTTCTCTAGAAGCTATTTACATTATTTCTTTGGTGGTCCCTTTCTCCTTCTTCAAGCCAGCAGCACTGCAGCTTCAAATCTCTCCCTGCTGTGCCTGCTTCCCTCTTATAAGGACCCTGGTGATTATATTGGGCCCACCTAAATAGAACATTTTTCCCACTTGAAGATCTTTAACTTAATCACATCTGCCAAGTCCCTCTAACTATGCAAGGTAATAAACACATTCATGGGTTTCTGGTACGAGGCCATCTTCAGCGGGCCATTATATTGCCCAATAATCCTTAGAAACTTACCTCTTCTTATTTGAAAAACCCAGAATGTTTTGAATTCTTAGTATTACACAAGGAATATACTTCTCATCTCCACTTCTGCCACTTAAAAATACTACATGAAAAAGTAAAAGAGGTGATCTTGTAAGTATACAGAGAAATATCTGTCTATTCATTCTGCAGTGTTGTTTTACTATCTACAGTAGCTGAGAAAACTTGGGCAAGTGACTAAACTAATTTGAATTTCAATTTCTTCAACTTCTGAATGGCTATCCCTCCCCAACTATCAAATTCTAAAAAATGCACCACACACGGCAATTTGTGTGCTGAATGCCAGGCTTAGCACCTCAGGAGTTATACTACTTCATCCCTGCAAGAAATGTGAGGACAGTATTAGCCCTGTTTTTGAAGATGTGGGGAAAAAAGCAGCTCAGTGAGGTCACATACACGACATACGGACATACAGCAAATATGTGACAAGTCACAATTCTGACCCTGATCTGTGTCACTCAACAGTCCCTAATCCTTACCATGCTGCCTCCCTACAGAGGCCCTCAAAATAGTCTCTATTTTATTTACTTATTTATTTATTATTTTATTTTTTTAGACAGAGTCTCATTTTGTTGCCCTTGGTAGACTGCCATGGCCTCATAGCTCATAGCAACCTCAGACTCTTGGGCTCAAGTGATCCTCTTGCTTCAGCCTCCTGAATAGCTGGGACTACAGATGTCCACCATAACACCCACCTTGTTCTTCTTTTAGTAGAGATGGTATCTCCTTCTTGCTCAGGCTGATCTCAAACTCCTGAGCTCAAGCAATCCATCTGTCCCAGCCTCCCACTATGCTGGGATTACAGGCGTGAGCCCCACACCCGGCCCCATAGTCTCTATTTTAGTAAACATATCCAACTCCTCACAAACTGAGATCAAAATTTCTTATTCTGGGTCTCTTAGTATCTATCATAGTATTAGATATACAATAAGCAATCAAATATGGAAGAGCACACAATCACAAATCAATATAAATTTTTGATGGTGGCATTTAGTCCTTTATAGGAATCCTAAGGCAGTATGTTTTTTTCAGGGCAACAAAGAGAGATTTTATTGAGGAAGAAAAAGAGCAAGTTTAGAGCATTTCCAAATAGAGTTGGAAGTGGGTCCCTCTGATAGAGAAGAAAAAGTGAGAGAGATCTTAGGCATTTTTAAAAATAAAGGTTTGTGGCTCAGCGCCTATGGCTCAAGCGGCTAAGGCACCAGCCACATACACCTAAGGTGGCAGGTTCAAATCCAGCCCGGACCCGCCAAACAACAATGATGGCTGCAACCAAAAAATGGCCGGGCATTGTGGCGGGTGCCTATGGTCCCAGCTACTTGGGAGGCTGAGGCAGGAGACTCGCTTGAGCCCAGGAGTTGGAGGTTGCTGTGAGCTGTGAAGCCACGGCACTCTACCCAGAGCTTGAGGCTCTGTCTCAAAAATAAAATAAAATAAAATAAAATAAAATAAAAATAAAGGTTTGTCACTAACCAAGCTCAGGCTCACAAAGATGTGGCTAATCCTAATTTCCTTCAGTACTTTGGTCCTTTGAGGGACATATTTGGTTTTCCCATTTACAATGTAGTGGCCATAAGTGACCAAATTATACTGTTGTGGCTTAAAACAGTTTCTTCAATTTCATCGTCCTGTATGAAAATTGTACTGAGTCCATAAAGCTGAACTCCACTGTATCCCCTAAAATGATACCTCTCTTAAAGAAAAAGCCAACACAGGGCTTCCCCTTCCCTCTTGTTCCACTAAATAATATAATCAATGAAATACACTCTCCTAGATCATGAATCAATACCATCTGAACTAACACAGCATACTACTATATTAGGAGAAGAAAACAAAGTCCAAACAGCAGAGAACGATCTGAAATGAGTCAGAAAAGGAAATCATCAAGAGACTGGGGCAGGTGGGGTAAGCTGTTCCTCTGTCAGGGTCTCCCTGAGGCACCTCTTCAGCACAGTCGCCCGTGCACCGTAAATGCACACCAACAAGCAGGGTCATCACCACCCACAGACAGTGCTGAGCCCTCCTGTCCTACCCCTCTCCTGCCTTCCTCTTCTTCCCTTCTCTGCCTGTGAGCCCAGGCTCAGACAGCGGGGACCACTGGAAAGATGGGGTGTGCTTACTGAACTTAGCTCAGGAGACTTTGCTGGAGAATTCGAGCAGGTGTACCACACACATAAACAACTAACAAAGGCATTCAGAATGAAAAAATGCACTGACCAATGTCACTGGCAGGGCTTCCAAAAGAACCGCCGTTCTCCCGCCGGCTCTACCTCTTTAACACCTCAGGAACTCGCTTTATCCCTCTGCGTCCATCTGCCCTGGCCTGGTGATCTCTCCTCCGGACCCTGATAATCATCTCCTCACCTCCAGACAGCTGCCAGACGACCTTCTTAAAATTACACATCTGATCAAAGTTGTTCCTCTGCTCAGCTCTTCAAAAGACAAAGGACAAACTCCTTACCACAGCAGGCACGCCCTGCGATGACTCCTCACACCATGCTCCGCCATCTGGAACTCGAAAGTGTATCAAAGGGCCCTTCAGAACTCCAGTACCCTTTACCCTTCCCAGCACCCACCACCTAACCATCAAATTCTAAAATGGGATGTAATAAAACTGCACTGAAATTGAGATTCCTGCCAAAGGAATAGATTTTAGCTACTCTTGCCACAAAAATTAAAAAATGAGCAGTTATGTGAGATGATGGATATGCTGACTTGCTTCACCGTAATAACCATTTTACTAAGAGTCAGTATCACATAACATCATGGTATACACCTTAAATAGACAGATATTTTCAAAGAAAATAGTTAAGTTAAATGCAGCTGAAAAATACATACTCTTTAAAGCCTTTCCTTGAGTCAATACCCATGGCTCAGACTAATCCAAAGAAAATCTACCATTCCTTCCTTGCAGGCTCTCCCTCTGCCTTACAGATGCTCCTCACACAATGGGGCTACATCCCTAAAAGCTCATCCTAAGTTGAAAATACTATGAGTTGAAAATACATTTGATACATCTAACCTACCAAACCTCACAGCTTCTCCTAGCCTACCCTACCTGCACTCCACACTAGTGTGGCTGACGGGGAGCTGCACTGCCCGGCATCGTGAGAGAGGATCTTACTGCACATATCACCAGCCTGGAAGAAGATGGAAATTCAAACTCCAAGGTATGGCTTCCACTGAATTCGTATCACTCTCACATGGTCATAAAGTTGTAAGTCAAGACATCATAAGTCCGGGACAGCCTATGGTTCCCTTGCTTTAAATGCCTGTAAAACTTTAGTGCACTTACATGTCTGTCTCCATTTCTAGACAGCAAGCCTCTAAAAGGTAGTTACTTATCTTGTCACTTTATCCTCAATGCCTCCATGACATGAAGAACTTCAAATCTAAATCCACACTGCCAAGGAAGGACAAAAAAGCAGAAGAAACTAGAATAACTGAACAAAAGTAGCCTATAAAAAAAGGAACCAAAAAGGACCAAGAGAGAAAAGATATAAAAGGAAAAGCAGCAGAAAACAGGTATTTTGTAGTAACTGAGGTTTCTTCATACAACTCTTATGGTTTAGGGTTCCTAAGAAGCGATTAAAAAGTCTGCCTGCTTTATGTATTTAATGTCTGAAAATGGAAAAAAGGCTAACAGGCACACTGAAAGTAAACAGAGAGGAAAACAGGTAAAAGGTCCTCTTAGCACATGCCTGTGCTTAGACGCACGGAAAGAGAATAACTTGTTTGAGCGTGGTCAAGTGCCTAACCATTCTATTCCCACCAACTGTACAACAAATTCCCTGGTAATCTGGAAATACCCACACTTCCAGCTCCACTCATCTTTATATACATACAAGCAATTTCCATCTGCAGCATTTACTCAGAGCTCCTTCCAACATACCACCTACACTTCACCGTCGCCCTGGGGTAGCCATCCTATTTTCTACTCAACCTATCCCCTACGATCCAGTTATACAACTGTGCATGTGTTTAGCAAAATATTACAACTGCAAATGAGTTAACCTTTATTAACTTATGAATATTTCAAAATCTATCATGATTAATTTAAAAGGTAAGACACATTCCAAAAGTTGCCAACCTTTCTTCTACTATATTGCTCAGTGATTCTCCTTAGAAAAGGCCAACGAAGATCATGAAGGATGCTACATATTCGTTTTAAAACATGGTATTGAAAGTATAAACAAAATAGGATAAACCCTCGCTAGGAAAACCCCATGATCAGGAACATGTGTACCGTGCTCTGTAGCTGACGAACACCTCACAGCATCAATGCGTCTGATCCTAACAAGACCCCTAAATGGATTAGGACAAGGTGGTCCCATTGGCCCTGTTACTTATAGGGGAGCTAAAACCACAACCCAAGTTGTCTTCACCTACAAGGCTCTACAAGAACATGGGCCTGGAGAAAACTTCAGTGAGTTTATAACACTCACTGTTAATTTCAATAAAATCTACATGTCTGAGCTGATGGTCACTTTTAAAATAACAATTTTATTAACCTAGGCTTTTTAGTAGGTCTAAAATATGTCATTCTGAGAACAAAAGTAGTAACCTGTTTGATCTACATCTGGTACTCACACTGTTCTGCACCTATCAAAATATTCTTAGGTAGGGGACTGCTGAGCCCATTACTACTAGGGTATAAAGCAGTGGTTCTCAACCTTCCTAATGCCGCAGTGCTTTAATACAATTCCTGTGGGTCATGACCTACAGGTTGAGAACCACTGGTGTAAAGTAAGATTTTTTTTTATAAGCCTAAATTAGTGGTATTTAAATACCAATGAGTTGTAGAATCATCCACAATAGAGATCATATTTAAATTACAGGGTCCTTGTATTTTCAAAAATCTTCATTTATAACCAGATGCCCAAGCAACTGATTCTAAAGATGGTAGGCACTTCTTCAGGCCCCACTTGGAGATGTACTGTTAGGGGCCATCAGAGAAACATTTGCAAAACATGATATAATTTATTTCCTAGCTTTGTCAATCTCAAGTAACAAGATTGAAAAGGACAACCTACTAGTGCCTATGTGTGTGAAGACATCTACATGTCACCCATGCACAAACATTAAGAGAGGCTGCTTTTAGCAGCAGAGAAATGTCAATATTCTTTCATTTCTAAACTAGACCAAAAGTAGAGTAAGACACCACAAATCTTAAAACCTTAAAAAAAAATCACCACCACTATGCTATAGCATCTGCAGTATTAAAGTAAACCTGCCCCCACCTTTGATCTAATTATAGATTCTACTTCTCACAGAGCTTTTTCCATGTGATGAAAACTGAGCTATAAAATAATTGAGGTAGGGATTTAGAGATTTGGCACAGCAAACCTCCTAATAAAAATGGCACAAATGAGACTCTTCTTGCTATTGTTACATATTAAATCTTATTTGATTGATTTTATTGTATTCCAAATTGCAAACACACGGTAGAAGGCTTTAATTACAGTTTTATTGATTTATCATTAAGTTTTAATCAAGTTGCTGCAACAGGAAATGGTTATTATTTTGGCAGTATTCTTTTGCTTCTAAAACTACAATAAAGAGTGGATATATTCAGTACCAACAAAAGCGTTACTGTATCTAAGGAATTTAGTTTGCCATATAACAATCTTACATCAAACCAAACATGGCACAAAATAATGCCTGACCTAAACTATTTCTTACTATCTCTATGTTACTATACTCTTCTGACTATTGACAGCTATAAATGTTTTTGTTTTCTAATTCTTTTTATAAATGTTATTTCCTATTCCTTTTTATTTTATGTATAAAAGTTTATTTCCTCTACATTCACCTGTTTCTTGCTCTTCTTTTTAGCAAGTACACACACATACACGAATTGGAAATCCAAAGTTTACCCTCTAAGAAACTAAAACAAGTTATTAAAACAAATATTTTTGAGAAAACACACTAAACAGCTTCAGGAAGCTTTTTTAAAAAAGTTCAAGGATTATTAGAACATCAGAACCATATATCTGGCAAACTGTTTACCATGCTAAACCATAACTGAATTCAAAATCAACTAAAATTCACCATCAATGGCTTAGTGCCTGTATCTCAGTGGTTAGGATGTCAGCCACATACATGGGGGCCTACTAAACAATGACGCCTACTAAACAACAACTACAACAAAAAATCAGGCATTGTGGTGGGCACCTGTGGTCCCAGCTCCTCGGGAGCCAAGGCAAGAAAATCACTTAAGCCCAAGAGTTGGAGGTTGCTGTGAGCTGTGACGACACAGCACTCTACTAAGGGCAACAAAGTGAGACTCTGTCTTAAAAAAAACAAAAAAATGTTCCATATATAAAGTCCTCAATGTATGTACCTGCTGCTAATCAATTCTCCTCTTAAGGCTCTCCATGAATCACAGAAACTGTAAACAGGTGTTTGACATTAGGTCTCAGCCATCTCCAGACCACAGAAGCCCTAAAAGATATGACAAAGAGAGGAATGTCCTAGAACTGTGTCTCTCCAGTCTAGGGACACTTGTTTCCCAATTCCAAAGTTTACCTACCCCACCTCCTGTGCCCAACAGTACACACACAGCATATTATAACATTTAAAAGGCTCCAATTTTTTAAAAATATTAGATATTAGCAGCACTCAGGGATGTATGCTAATTATTGAGGACTGTTCACTTATCTATAGTGTCAGATACCATGAAAAGTATGCATGGGCCTTTTTTTATTTTTTGCTCAACAGCTTTTGGTAGAGACAATTCTCCCACTGTGTGACAGAAAAGAAGAAAGGACACCCCTGGAGGGTATTTTCTACAAATGAAAACATGGATCTTTAACATGACTAATCTAACAAGTACTATTTCCCCTACCTGATATCACTTTATATTCTCTTGACAAGTCTAAGAGGCAGAAAGTTTATAAACAGACTGGGTGTGGTGGCCCATGCCTGCAATCCTAGCACTCTAGGAAGCCGAGGCAGGGGATCCCTTGAGCTCACAACTTCAAGACCAGCCTGAACAAGAGTGAGACTCCATCTCTATGAACAATGAAAAACTGAGGCAAGAGGATCACATGGGCCCAAGAGTTTGAAGTTGCTGTGAGCTATGACACCATAGCACTCTAACAAGGGCAACAAAGTGAGACTCTGCCTCAAAAAAAAAAAGTTTATAAATTGAAAAAAGGATGCCCTACAACATGGTAAACTAGCTTTCAGACAAGATAGCCCCATGGGAAATGAAACAGGGGGCCAAGGTCTTTATTTGCTGCTTGCTCTCAGCAACATATTAAAAATGTAAACTTGTTCGTCTATCAAAGGATGTAAAAGAGAAACAGAGAACTATAAACCAAATATTGAATTTATAAAAATATATTCAACTCTCATCAATGCAATACACAATTATAATATAAGAGGCCAGGACAGTCTGTCACAAGGAAAGAATTTTCACAACCCAAGATTGGTAATGCATGCAATGAGGCTTTAATGTCACAATATAATCACCAACAATGATTTAAACCCAAGATCAGATGTTAGAAAATTCTTTTGTAATTAAGCATAAGTTGCTTTTTTCTTTTTGCAGTTTTTTTTTTTTTTTTTTGGCCGAGGGCTGGGTTTGAACCACCACCTCCAGCATATGGGGCCAGCACCCTACTCCTTAGAGCCACAGGCACCACCCATAAGTTGCTTTTATAGTACAGTTTAGCCAGGCTTGGTGGCTCCTGCATATAATCCCAACATTTGGGAAGGCCAAGTCAGGAGGATTGCTTGAGGCTGAAAGTTTAAGATCAGCCTGGGAAACACAGCGAGATGACATCTCTCCAAAAAGTGGTTAGCATGCCAGTAGTACTAGCTACTCAAGAGGATGAGACAGGAGGACTGCTTGAGCCCAGGAGTTCAAGGTTACAGAGAGCTATGATCATGCCACTGCACTCTAGCCTCGGTGAGAGAAAAAGACTCTGTCTCTAATTTTTTTTTAAATTTTTTTCAAATAAAAGCAAAATAAAAATTAATTAATCAAAAACTTCCAATCAAGGCCGGGCGAGGTAGTTCACACCTATAATCCCAGCACTCTGGGAGGCCACGCTGGGTGGACTGCCTGAGCTCATGAGTTCCACACAGTCTGAGCAAGAGAGAGACCCACAACTCTAAAAATAGCCAGGCATCGTGATGGGCACCTATATTCCCAGCTACTGGGGAGGCTGAGGCAAGAGCATCACTTGAGCCCAAGAGTTTGAGGTTACGATGAGCTAAAGATGCCACAGCACTCTACCAAGGGTGACCAAGTAAGAGTCTGTCTCAACAACAAAACCTTCCAATCAGTAAATAAGAAGTAAAGTGAAGTTTAAACAAATTTCCAGATAGAATTCTAGCAATTTCCATATGTTCACCTTACTGAAGAGACAGCCAATTCTAGAATGTCCATACATTCACCTACCCGAGAGATAGACATAGATTTCACTAGATTCCTAAACGGGCCTACAGCTTATCAAAGGATCTACTACTTTGTTATTTGCTACAAAAAAAATTTACTATACTGCTAATCTCATCACTTTTGTAACTTCAGTACATTATGAAAGCAATTTTTTTTTAGAATCCAGAGTTAACTTGCGCACTGCAAAACCATTTTTAAACCAATATCAAAAAGTTTTACAAAACACGTCCTTTGATAAAAGGCTTACAAACTAAGACCTTAGTCTTCACTGTGTCATCTGTTCCTCCTATGCCCACAAGACTGGTGGTTTTCTGATTTGAAAATAATACTTGCAAGGAATAGACAACTTCTGGATATACAAAAAAAATTTAATAGACATTGTCCCTTAATTTTGGGAAGGAAGAGGAGAACAGAGAAACTTTTACTTCTATTACACACTTCTCTGCATTAGTTTGAAGGGTTTTTTAAAATCGTAACTATGCATCCATTTTTGGTTTAAAATACTTTATCGCTTGCATTATTATTTTTTCTTTAATAAATAATTTATATGGCTCAGCGCCTGTAGCTCAAGCAACTAGGGTGCCAGTCACATACACCGAAGGTGGAGGGTTCAAGCCCAGGCCGGGCCTGCCAAACAACAATGACAGCTACAACCAAAAAATAGCCGGGCATCATGGCAGGCGCCTGTAGTCCCAGCTACTCAGGACACTGAGGCAAGAGAATCGCTTAAGCCCAAGAGTTGGAGGTTGCTGTGAACTGTGATGCCACAGCACTAAGAGTGACATAGTAAGACTCTATCTAAAAAAAATAAATAAATAAATTATAAAAGAGTTTGTTTTTTAAATGCATGGTAGGGACAGACTGGCTCTCTTTTTGTCATTGTTTCAATTGTACTTTATCACAATTAGACACTGAATAATCTATACAATATCATCTCTGTAGTATTCATTGAAACTTGCTTTATGGACTACCAAGTTATCCATTTTTATTAAATTTCCAATTATGCTTGGAAAAAATATACCCTCTTTAACCATTGGGAACAGAGTTACATACATGTCCATTAAACCAATCTTACTACTGTGTTGTTCAAATCTTCTACAGTTTATACCTGCCTGATCTTAATGCTTTGAGAGATGGGAACATCTCCAACTAAAACTACGGCTTTGTTCATTCCTCCTTATAATACTTTGAGTTTTTGTTTTATGTTCTGAGACTATGTTATTTAGATTCAGGCTTCTTACATCTCCCAAAAGAACTATTCCTTTATCTTTATGTACTGATTTCTTCATTTATTCCCTTAAGTCTTTTTTCCCCAGTATTTACATTATTTTACCAGCTCTATTTCAGTTAGTACTTTTCTACCAGAGTTTCATCAGATAAGCAAAACTACTGTTAAGGCTCATGCCTGTAATCCTAGCACTCTGGGAGGCTGAGGGTGAAGGACTGCGTAAGTTCAGGAGTTCAAAACCAGCCTGAGCAAGAGCCAGAGCAAGACCCTGTCTCCACTAAAAATAGAAAAACCAGCAAGGTGTTGTGGTGGGTACCTGCAGCTACTCAGAAGGCTGAGGCAAGAGGATGGCTTAAGCCCAACAATTTGAGGTTGCCATGAGCAATGCCACAGCGCTCTACCCAGGGCAGCAGAGTGAGACCCTTTCTCAAGAGAGGAAAAAAAACCTACTATTAATATGAGTGATAAGAATAAGGATATGGAGATTCAACAGGCAATTACGGGAGCTAAGCAGTTTATGTAGAATTGTTGCTTCTGTATCTAGTTATGGGACAGAAATCAAAGGGCAGACAATAGGGAAGGGAAGACAAATGTAAAGTGGAGAAGAGCAAAACAAACTGGAACTCACAATTATTTTTCAACAACCTGTGAGAGGGAAACTATAGTATAAGCTGGCACTCACATGTCTGATGTAGAATTTGAAGAGACTCGGCTCCGCGCCTGTAGCTCAAGCGGCTAAGGCGCCAGCCACATACACCTAAGGTGGCAGGTTCGAATCCAGCCTGGACCCGCCAAACAACAATAATGGCTGCAACCAAAAAATAGCCTGGCATTGTAGCGGGCGCCTGTGGTCCCAGCCACTTGGGAGGCTGAGGCAGGAGACTCGCTTGAGCCCAGGAGTTGGAGGTTGCTATGAGCAGTGAAGCTATAGCACTCTACCCAGGGGAACAGCTTGAGGCTCTGTCTCAAAAAAAAAAAAAAAAAGAATTTGAAGAGACTAAAGAGAAACATCCAGCAGGAGCTGGAGCAGTGTAAGCCAAAGGCCAACACAGCCCACCAGCGGAAATCAGTGACAGGCTATGTAAGTTACAACAGGCTAGACCCTACACCAACCTGCTGAGCACAAACACAACTGCTGCTTCACTTGCACCTTTCAAATTATGTGCAAATTTCTCTTACGGCAGACAAAATCTGAAACTACCTTAGGAAAGGAATTCTGAGAAAAGTCATTTCAGCTCAGTTATGCTGACACAATATACAAAGCACCATCACAATTTACATGGACAGTCTCTTCCACCTCTTTAATTGTATTCTTTCTATACAATTATGTTTTATATATGTCTTTTATAAATAAGCAGACGGTTTGATTTTTTTCTATGCTATCTAAGGCTCTATCTTTTAACTATCATGTTTAATCCATTTACATTTATTGGGATTTATAGCATACATAATTTTAAAAATTATTTTTTAAATGACATGAATAGCTGACCTGAAAACAGATGCAGGATTTGCATATCTGAAGTATTTTATACGTATAACTGAAGTGTATAAAAGTGGTAAGCGTTACTTACCACTTCTCCAGCAGAGGCAGCCAACATATGCTTCACAGGCATCAAATATGAAGAAGAATCCGTATGCAAAAACCATTTCACATATTCGTAGGTGATAAAAAATGCAGCAGCTGAAATTTAAAACAAGCCAGTCTTTCACAAAGTTAAAATATATATTTAAACTTAATTAAGGAATACATCTCATAAAAGTATGACAATAATTACTAAATTATGATACAATAAAGATGACAGTCAAACACATACCTTTTCTTTCACCCTCACTCTTTCAGAATTTACTGAGGCCATGTCTGATCCTGGACTTACAAAAATGCAGAAAATATTATTCCTACCCTGAGGGAGTCTAACAGCTAACTTAGAATTTACCATATTGTATTGACAAATTACTTAGCATTTTTTAAGACAACTTCAGAAAAAGATACGGGTTTCTGTGATTCAAAATATCATCACATACAGTCATAAAACAATCAGCTACACTGATTTACTGACAGGATAAAATTATAAACATACACCTTAATTTAAATAAAATGTCTATTCTAATATGTAATGTTTTATTGCTGGTTACTCAAAATAAGCATGGCTACATTTTACTACATCAATTCACCTGTACATCAAGGAAACAATAAACCATTTAATTGAAACTGGAAATCAAAATCTCCAAAAAGCTACTCCTATCACCATGAACTAATCACAGTGCATGAGGACTTTAAAACTTGTCAGGTACTGTTAATCAAAAGATATTTATCAGTTCCATAAAAGATAATGCGCAAAAGGAATGACAAATTCACCTCTTGAAGGACATTTGAGCATGTCACAGTAAAGTATGAAATAGGAAAACAGCTTGACAGTGGAAGTCAGTTCTCCAAAGTCAGCAAACTCGTAAAGGATCCTGAGGCTACTGCATATCAGCACCAGGCCAAATGAGCAGGCATGCTGTCCACAGATGAGCATACATACCCGTTCAGGCAGTTTTATACAGTTAACACAGGTCTACTGCCACCGTGGTTCTTCATAAGGCTTTTCCCACTTTGGCCTACTCGATAAATGTGCAGCCATACCATCTGCACACAGCATTCAGCTGTTAAGTTGTGCCGCTACACATCCCATCCCCTGCCCTCCGCCCTCCTACTCCCTCTGAAATAAATGGAGAAAGACAGTGTTCAAACTTCATTTACTTCATGGTTAACCTTCTCAAGCTTGTCCAACTTTATGCTACTTTTGTGATGTACAAAGTCCTTTAAAAATGTAAGTTCCAAACCTCCCCCTGATCCCTAAGTGGATCCAAGAAGGCCTCTACATAATTGGAAATGTGGGCAAATATGGGAACCCACGCCCCTCTCCTACACTCACAACTATGCCTAGCATGAGTGTATACCCAGTGACAACTTGTTACAACCAATTATTCAAAGTACTAAGACATACAAAAGTTTAAGGATAACCCCCAGTTTACTGTTCTAATGATTGCTTAGGGAGGAGGAAAGGAAAACAAAAGCACGGAAACACTACTCTTCTCTCTGCACTACAAATCTTTATGTTAAAGCTGTGCTCAAAGATTGGGCATTTAAATGTGAGGATGACATAGGAGAAAGAATTTATCCTGAGAAAAAAGAAAGCATACCCCCAAATTTAAGAACCTCCTCGAGCAGTGGTTTTATGGGTATGTTTTGTGTCTGGTGATTTTTTGTTTGTTGCCTTAGTTTACTTTTGAGTGCAACTAAAAGCATCCATCAGTAAACTACAATAAGTACCTGAAAAGAAGTATACCAAAAGTGGATTAAACAAAACCATTTAGGCTGGGCACCTGGGTCACACCTGTTATCTATGGGAGGCCAAGGTGAAAGAATCACTGGAGCTCAGGAGGTCAAGACCACCCTATGCAAAGAGTAAGACCCCATCTCTACTAAAAATAGAAAAATTAACTGGGTACAGTGGTGTGCACCTGCAGACCAAGCTACACAGGAGACTGAGGCTGGAGGACTGTTTGAGCCCAGGAGATTGACACCACTGCACTCTAGCCTGGACAAGAAGTGAGACCCTGCCTCAAAAAAAAAAAAAAACAACCAGATCATGTTGAGTATAGAATAAGAGAGACGTAAGTCGTATAACATGACTTCAGAACCAAAACAGAAGACCCTGGCAAGAAAGTATCCAGGAGAACATTCATAAGAAACACTTATTATCAGACCAGAGCAATCTAAGAGTTATTTAATCTAAGAGCATCTTAAGATAGAAACATTCAATGCCTCTCTGTTTTACCTGCTCCACAAGACTCTCCAAGGCAGTTATCAAACCTGGCTTCACATAGGAATCACTTTGGAAGCTATTAAAGGCCCTGATACCCTGGCAAAGCAAAGTAAATTTCTAGGGAAGACAAACAGGTATCAGTATTTTTTTTAAAGCTTCCCAAGAGATTCCAGTGTGCGGATAAGGTTGAGAACCACCGCTCTAAAGGGTCTCATAATCATAACCAATGTTAAAATAACACTTTCAGGATTCCAAGCAGGAATATTTTTAAACAACAAAAACCATTTTGCTTATTTTTTTCCATTAAAAATAGACTAAAATGGACACTATATTACCATCTGATTCCCAAACACTGTGTTAAAAAATGGAAAAATTCAAGATGAGTTATAACACATAAGGAATTTGATTGGGTAAGAGCACATACCATTCTGACAATAAACCTCATTATCTTGGCTTAGAGCAGTGAGAATATCAATATGATTTTTACCATTAGGAAAGGATCCAATAGCAGCAGAAGGAACACCAGCATATATTCCATGAAAACCACCAGCCTTATTAAATCCTTGGGGACTCTGCAGCCTGGTCTTAATGGTATCCAGAGGAAATAATATCAAGTCAACAGAAACACCTGCTATCCCACCAGCCTTTAAAAAGACAGAGAGAGAAAAAGAAAAAAAAAGTTACAATAAACTAAGCTCTCTGCCATTTGGAGGCAGGTAGTCTGAAAAGCATGTTTCTCATTACTTGCAGTCCACGGACTTCTTTGGCACAAATGAGTATCAATCTAATATTCCTAGAAGATTTTCCTGGGAAAATAACCATTACTATGCTACATTTTCAAATTGTAAATTTTATATTAAAATTTTCTTTCTTTTTTTTTTTTTTTTTATGTAGAGACAGAGTCTCACTTTATTGCCCTCGGTAGAGTGCCATTGTATCACAGCTCACAGCAACCTCCAACTCCTGAGCTTAGGTGATCCTCTTACCTCAGCCTGCCAAGTAGCTGGGACTACAGGCGCCTGCCACAACGCTAGGATATTTTCTGTTGCAGTTTTGGCCGAGTTTGAACCCACCACCCTTGGTATATGGGCCCAGTGCCCTACTCACTGAGCCACAGGCACCACCCTTAATTTTCTTTTTAAATACATTTATTTTTAAAACGAACTTCAAATTCTTTTTTGTTTTCTTTTTGAGACAGAGTCTCAAGCTTTCACCCTCAATAGAGTGCTGTGGCGTCACAACTCACAGCAACTTCCAACTCCTGAGCTTAGGTGATTCTCTTGTCTCAGTCTCCCGAGTAACTGGGACTATAGGCGCCTGCCACAACACCCAGCTATTTTTTTGTTGCAGTTTGGCCGAGGCTGGGTTTGAAACCGGCACCCTACTCACTGCACCACAGGTGCTGCCCTAAAAACCATTTTTTAAAAAGACAACCAGAAAACACCTCATAAAGGTAGAGTTCAAAGTCTCCTTCCCATCCCTGCTCCTGGTAACTTAGCAATCACTTTTGTAAGTTTCTTGTTGTAGCCTTCCAAAATTACTTTGGACATACACAATCAAATATGAATATCTATTTTATTTTCCTTTTCTTTAAAAGTGAAAGATAGTGTATACTATGCACCATTCTGCGCTTTTTCTCATTTAACAATTCCTCTTGGTGATAGGAATCACTTTGGAAGCTATTAAAGGCCCTGATACCCTGGCAAAGCAAAGTAAATTTCTAGGGAAGACAAACAGGTATTAGTATTTTTTTTAAAGCTTCCCAAGAGATTCCAGTGTGCCGATAAGGTTGAGAACCACCGCTCCAAAGGTTCTCATAATCATAATCAATGTTAGACCAAATGTCAGACCAAATGTTCTAGTTTTGTCTTTTTAAATCACTAATCAGTAAATCCTCTTTGACTTTGAGACTTGAATTATGAAACACCAAGCCTTGTGAATCTAAATTTGTATTTTAAGAATTGCAGCTCTAAGGGTTCATATAGTATTCTCTCTACCTTGTATATATTTGAAAATTCCTTGGTAATTTTTAAATTGAGTAATTAAATGGTTTTTGTTTTTTTTTTTTTTTTTTTGAGACAGGGTCTCAAGCTGTCACCCTAGGTAGAGTGCCATAGCGTCATAGCTCACAGCAATCTCAAACTCTTGGGCTCAAGTGAGTCTCTTGCCTCAGCCTCCCTAGTAGCTGGGACTACAGGCGCCTGCCACAATGCCCAGCTATTTGTTTGTTTAGCAGGGCCAGGCTGGGTTCAAACCCACCAGCTCCGGAGCATGTGGCCGGCACTCTAACTACTGAGCTATGGGCACCCCCCATATAAATGGATTATTTTTTAAAGATCTAAGTTGCTAAAGGAAATTAAAACCTAGCCCAAACTGCTCATCTCTCAAGAGACACCACATTGCTTTGGAGAAGCCATACTGTAAAAACTGATTAAGACTACTTCGTGCCATATGATTATAGTGAAGCATATGCAGAATGTTTTAAAACTGGATACACCTTAGTGAAGAAACAATTCAGGCATAAAAACAAAATATGTAAGCAAAATGTGTACCCCCTAATATTCTAATATAAACTTTTTTTAAATCAGAGAAAGAGAAAAAATTTCAGAAAAATATGAACATAAAGATAACATCAAAGGTTAACATACAAGATCTAAAGGCATCATTTATAAAAAGAAATCAACCAAACTCAGTAAACAGATGGAAGGACCTCTATAAAGAGAAAACTCTCGGCTCGACACCTATAGCTCAACCGGCTAAGGCGCCAGCCATGTACACCTAAGGCGGCGGGTTCGAATCCCCAGCCCGGACCCGCCAAACAACAATGATGGCTGCAACCAAAAAATAGCCGGGCGTTGTGGCGGGCGCCTGTGGTCCCAGCTACTTGGGAGGCAGAGGCAGGAGACTCGCTTGAGCCCAGGAGTTGGAGGTTGCTGTGAGCTGTAATGCCACGACACTCTACCCAGGGGGACAGCTTGAGGCTCTGTCTCAAAAAAAAAAAAAAAAAAAGAGAAAACTCTCAATGTGTTTCCTAAGTAACTTTTTAACCAAATTGCTAATTTTTCCTCTATTTTGAATTCTGAACCATGTGAACATATTACCTATTTAAAAAGTAAATATATACTTTTTTTACTTGTATTTACTTATTTTAGTAAACATATAGTTTTAAAACCTATACATTTCATGACACAGAAAAATAAGAATCAGTATTATTCAAATACACAGGTAAAGTTCAAACTGATCAATTGTTTCTATCCTTTAAGTTTACAAAATGTTCAGGCACTACAAAGCTTGGCACTTAGCACATACTATCTACTTTTCTTGCAATTTACAAAAAAAAAAAACACTGAGAAAATGAAATATTGTGATGAGAAATCCAATAATGCCTCTTTTTAAATTAACTAGTATAAGTAAATTATTAAAAATTAGTTTATACTAGAAAAGTACATTACTATAAATATTAATACATACTATATGAAAGAAGTCCAAAGACCATGAAGGTGCACTCTGAAAACAACCCAAAAGATGTCACCAAAAGAGCATAGAGGTGTGCTGGCAGAGAGTACAAGGGGTACTGAAAGAATAACCTATAATGTGGGATTTCTTTCTGGATATAAAGGTGGCCTAAGTCATGGGAAAAAGTTCACAAGTAATGTGATGAAAAGCCAAATTTTTTGGCATTCTTCTCTATTGCATGAGTATTTTTATAAATGCAGCAAGTAGAGCCAGGCACAGTGGCAGACACCTGAATACCCACTGTGCTCCTAACTGGGTAGTACAGTGACATTCCATCTCTAAAAATAACAATAATTTAGTAAGCAAAATATTTTTCCTAACTCTTCATGTTCTCACAACACAGAGAGAATAAAAATCCTGATGAGAAAGTCTGACGTGACTCAATTCTTTAAAAACACGCTGCACTTCACTCTAATTTTCTCTTTAATCTTAGGAGAAGGTTCAGAGAAGTGCTTGCTATCTCCTGCTAAATTTCAATCAATAAGTTAAGTACTCTTTTAATCTAGTTGCTACCTTACATGCATTGATTCTCTAACCCTTTTCATCACAGTTCTTATCTTCCGAGAATAAAATGACCAGACTCTACTTATCCAGTAAAACACGAATGAAAAGTTACTAATTGCTTCTGTGGATTTCAAACTTCTATCACTCAAAATGTCGTTTAAATTCATGAGACTAAAAAAAAAATCAGCTAACAGAGAACATGAAGAATAAGAATAGCTACATATTTAGTCACATTTAAGATTTAAACTAAAACTTTAAAGAATGTTTATAATTTTACATCAATATTGTTTTGTATATAATTATGTATAAAACAGACAAACCAACATCAATGAAATTATAAAAATATCTATCAAATTATTTTGTCATTTAGCCTGACATTTTTATTTTGTTACAATCATTTTATCAAAAAGATTATCAGGCAAAAGATTAGTTTCAAGATTCATGGTAGCTTACATTGAAAAATTCTAAGAACTCAACAAAATCCAAAAAAATTGGACATAACCCAGATAACCAACAAGCCTTGCTACAGTGTCACGATTTGAGACCTCTGTATCTTATAGATAAAGCACACGTCTCTACCTTAAGTTAATAAATATACAAAGTGCTAGCAGGCTGTAGAGAGGAAGTGCCTAATTAGTGCTCTGAGAATTGAAAAGATCAGAATTACATGCTATAAAAACTTTATTCTCAAAAGGAGCCAGGCATGGGCAGTACCTTTGGCTCAAGGAGTGGGCACCAGCCCCATATACCAGAAGTGGAGGGTTCAAACCCGGCGCTGGCCAAAAACTGCAAAAAACAAAATGAAAAAAAAGAGGAGCCAGGCACAATAGCAGCAGCAGAAAAAGGCATTGCTACTCAACTCCAAGACCAAATAAATAAATTAATTAAATAACCTGTGCGATTTACCTAACCAAAATCAACACAGACCACTGGTCTAAACGACAGCTAGGAACCAGCCATAATAGCCAAGTGTTGTGGTGGGCACCTGTAGTCCCAGATACTCAGAAGGCTGAGGCAAGAGAATCACTTGAGCCCCAGAGTTTGAGGTTGCTGTGAGCTATGATGCCACAGCATTCTATTGAAGGTGACAAAGTGAGACTCTGTCTCAACAAAAAAGAAAGAAAGAAAGAAGAACCAGCCATATCATGAACATGGCTTTACAGGGGAAACATTTCCTCCCTGACATGTTTGGTTTCCTCCACAATGAAATGGCAACTGGTGATTTGGCCCTCACTTTCTGGCATCCTTGTTTCCTTCCCCATTAGCCATTCATTCTCTCTACAGCACCTTGCCCCCCCTACACTAACAGCTGAGTTACTAATCTCTTGCCACTGGCTAGCCTATAAATCTTCCAAACTTTTAAACAGCCCTGAGGATGAAGAACAAAATCCTAGCACAGCCTTCTAGGTTCTGGAAATTCTGGAGCCCATCAACTCCTTCACCCCAAACTCCCACTATTTGCCCTCTGCTCAGGTGCCTTCTTACTACCTGGATCTCACTTTTCCCCCATTCACTTTATCTTCCTCATTTCAGGACTTTGTACAGATGCTCCCTAAACCCTAGTTCAGGTTTAGATCCACATGTTGTTTCCAAGTACTGAACAAAATCTTAAGTATATGATTAGCATGTGTCCTTTTGTTTCACGTCTGTTCAACTAGACTGTAAGATCTATGTCTGTTTTGTTCACCAATATTTTCCCAGCACAAGCGTACTGGAGGCACTCAAAAGCTATAATAAAGGGTTATTATCCATATTTTAGAAGGCACTACAAATCAACCTACAAAAGGTATACTTAATAAAAATTTTTTTAAAAATAGCAAAAGCAGGACCAAGCAATTCCCAAAAGAAAATCATAAATGGACAAGAAAAATATGAAAATATACTTCTCTACCATTAATGATCAGGTACACACAAATTAAAATATTACCCTAATTAAATTAAACTTTAAATATGAGAAAAAGTTAAGGGTACTATTAATGGAAACATTACCATAAACCACCAGAGGACAATCTGACAAAAAGAACATTCTACATTATCAGGCCCTTTGATCCAGTTGTTTCATTTCTAAACATTTCTCCCACAGACGTAAGTACACAAATATACAGGAATGTTCACTACTGCAAATATGCAATAGTGAAAAACTGAAACAACCTAAAAGCCCATCCATGGGGGTCTTGTTAAATAAATTAAGCTATGCCCAAATAATGGATCACTATAAACCCTTTAAAAGGATGAGGTTGATCTGTACTTACTGGTATAGAAACCTAAGAATATATTCCTTTTTTTTTTTTTTTTTGAAAGGCAGACTGCCACATGCAGCGCCTCATTTGGATGTGTCTGGAGTCTTGGAAGCTTGACTACCTGATGTTCTCCTACAAATGGACCTTGAGAGTTTGTCTGGAGGTTCTAGCAGGGGAGCGCAGCTACTTGTATACCCTTGACTGAAGAATGGTCCTCCTCTATCGGGGAAGGTCGTCCTCTTCAACCGAGCACGCAGCTTCGGGAGGGACGCACATGGAGCAGTGAGGGAGGAAGGGGACACCTGCCCAGCCAGCCAGATCAGCCGAATCAACCCTGGCGATCCATGGGGTGACAGATGTCGCAGCCAGATCGCCCTCACATCCAGAATATATTCCTTTTTTTCTTTTCTTTTTTGAGACAGTCTCAGGTGGTCATCCTCAGTAGAATGCCATGGCATTGTAGGATCACAGCAACCTCCAACTCTTGGGCTCAAGCAATCCTCCTGCCTCAGCCTCTGGAGTAGCTGGGACTATAGGCTATCTTTTAGACAAGATTTTGCTGTTGCTCAGGCTGATCTTGAACTCGTGAGCTCAGGCAATCCACCCGCCTTGGCCTCCCAGAAAGCTAGCATTACAGTCGTGAACCACCAAGCCGGGCTTAACATTATATTCTTAAATTAATCATGTATAAAATATATGCTATATAATCCTACATTTTTAAAAAATGTGTAACTACCTGTATACACATAATTGAAAGTCTGGAATTACACACTAAATTGCTAGAAGTTACTACTTCTATGGAGATTCAGGATAAGAAACATTATTAGTACCTTGTTAATTTCTGTATTTCTCAAGTTTTGTGATGAGAAGTACAAATGTATAAAAGTCTCTCAAAATTAACACTCTCTCCTCTCCAAAAAAAAAACCCTAATTCCTGATGGCACTTGATACCTATTAGCCACTCAACACATCAACCCTAAGCTCTCAACTAGGCTGCTTCATGTCTCATACACCTAGAGACCTTAGAGCTTCACAGTGTGACTATTCTGTTCCCAACACATCCTGAAGCTTGTCATTTCTGTGCTTCTGTTTAGGTTTTCCTTTGAATTGGGAATGCTCCTTAGTGCCTGTGTCTCCTTCCTCCTGCAGTCAGCAGACCATTTGCCATCCTGCCACCATACACAGGCACACACACACAGAGCCCTGCCACAATGCTCTCCATTCTTAAGGCTACAACCAAATACCCTTCTTTATAAGGCCTTTCCCAATCTCCTAGTCAAAACTAAATGCTTCTTGACTACAAGCACATAATGTTTATATTTCACTTATGGTACTAACCATCATGTCTGACATTAAGATTCTTTTGAGCAGAAGCCAGGACAGTCACCTCTGTCTTCCTAAATACCTAACCCAGGGCCTCTGAGGTGGCAGGGCTTCTCAAATAGAAACACAAGATGATTACACTTTGTAAAAAAATTAAATGATCAGAAGAAAAACCACAGTAAATCACTGTTTGGCTGTCCCTGTTCCGGGTTGCCACAGCAATTCTGACAACCCAAAGCCAGCATTATCTGTCTGCTGTTGATCACTGCCTCCTCATGGAAAGTACTGTGTAGGTTCACTTTTGTTTAATAAAGCTGTTCTCAAGAATACAATAATGGTTCTAGAATTTGACTCAACTATTACTTCATTTCTCCAGAAATTCCTTCAGATTAAACACTGCCTGAGAACACAGCTTTGGTATCAGACAGACCTGGCTTAGTCTCAACTCAGTTTCCTTAGGAAAGCTATTTAACCTCTAAGCCTGTATTTCCCGGTGTTATTTTAGAGTATTTCAATCCCACTTTTTAGTTTCTGGCCGGGGCTGGGTTTGAACCCACCACCTCTGGCATATGGGGCCAGCACCCTACTCCTTTGAGCCACAGGCACCACCCTTCAATCCCACTTTTTAAAAATGGAATTTTTTTTACATAGCTTTAATGAGGCACAAACATACATACATATAATGTTGTGTTTCTTCCCTTAAGTTTATCTCATAAGCATTTTCCACGTAATCACAGTATATTCTCTTCACAAGCTCTGGGTTTTTTACAGAGATGGGTTCTTACTATGTTGCCCAGGCTGGACTCAATTCCTGGGCCCAAGTAATCCTCCCACCTCAGCCTCCAGAGTAGCTAAGATTACAAGTGTGCACCAAGAAGCACTATTTTTAATGGCCCCAGACTAGTCTAAGAAATATATTTCCCATTGTTTACCTAAATCCTCCCCCTTTTCTTCCACGCTGAAATGGTTTACTGTTGTTACCAGAGTTAAAAGTAATGAAGACCTGAGATTGCTAACTGAGTTAGTTCCAAACTGCTTTCCTGTAAGTGATTACTGTACTCTTTGAGAGGTTTTTTTCCTAAAGAGCCTGCTCTATGCTCCAAATGAAAACAAACATCCCAGAAGCTCTCCCTTCATCAACTCTACACCCTTTTATCCTCAAGAAGCTTTAGGAAGAGACCGTTTCAAAGTGTGCTACTTGTAAGCTCTGTACTGAATGTTTAATTGTATCTCATCTAATCCTTAGAACTCAAGTTTTAAGATTTCAGAAACCATCTAGGCCTACTTTCATTCATTCATTCAAGGAGTAGCGGTGAGTGCTTACAAAGTACGAAGCACTAGTAACACAACACTAAGCCAAATAGAGCTCCCTCAAGAGCAGTCACTCTACCTCCAAGCTTACTCCAAACCTTAAAAAGTAGCCACTCCATTTCTGGACTAGTATGATAATAAAACCTCCCAATGGCTTCCATTGCACTTCAAATAAAATCCAAATTCTTTTCCCTGGCCCACAAAGCCTCACATTGGCTGGCTTTGCCTACCTCTCCAATACTATCCCCTACCACACAGCCCTTATCTACTAAGCCTGAGGCACCTCTCAAACATTCTAGCTTTCTCTACCTGAGGATTCTCACATGCTTCACTCCTGGACTGAACTTTCCCTCTACTCATCAAAAATGTCTAGCCCCTTCCTATCTTTTAGGTCTTACCTTAAATGTCACTTCTTCCTGGTCTTCCTCAGTCACTCCATCTAAAACAGGTTCTCCAATATTTCCCTACACTTTTAGTTCACTTCTTTCATAGTACTTACCATGCACTATCTGTTTTATTTGTTGCTTTTCTCTCCCTACTTGAGATAAGGTTTGGTTTGCCCCTGGATCTTCAAGAGCTGCTACAGTGTCACTGGGCAGAATACACAGCAAATAAACTGTGGGCTGGATGAATAAAATGTTTTTCCTTGAGCTGGAATGAAATCTAATTTCTTAAAATTTCCATCTATTGATCCTAATTTTACCATCTATAAATACATTAGGTAAAAGAATACTCTGTGTACCATACTTTAATAAAGTACATTTTTAAACCATTCTTTTAGTAGCTCTAGCATTCACCTGTTTTTAGAAACTGCTACCCTTGCTGACTTCAGATAGCTGGGGTTTGAGGTGGTGGGGGTGTTTTTGTTTTCTGAGTCAGAGTCTCATTCTATTGCCCTGGGTAAAGTGCCATGGCATCAGGCCTCACAGCAACCTCAAACTTTTGGACTCAAGAGATCCTCTTGCCTCAGCCTCCCGAGTAGCTGGGACTACAGGTGCCCGCCACAATGCTGGCAAGTTTTTCTATTTTTAAAGGAGATAGGTCTCACTCTTAGCTCAGGCTGGTCTCAAACTCCTCAGCTCAAGGGATCCTCCTGCCTCAGCCTCCCACAGCGCCAGGATAGATAGTGTTAAGAGATCAGAGATAGTTTTAAGGAGGAGTTAAGGGTATGGACTCTAAGGTTACACCACCTGGGTTAGATTATGAGCCACTCACCAAATGGATCTCACTTGTGTGAATTTGGACAGATTAACTAACCTCTCCGTATACCAGATCTCTCCTTTGGAAAAGTAGAACAAAAGTTCAATTTGTGAGAATTAAGTGGAATGTATGTAAAGAGCTTACCCCAGTTCCTGGCACAGGGATTTCAGTTGACAAAACTACTGCTATCTCACCAGTTAGACAAGAAAGCTCCTTCAAAGTGGTATCGTATTTGTTTATATCTCTAAGACCTGGCTTATATTAGTCTCAACAAACCTAGATTTAAAGCCATCATCCCACAAGTCTGGCTAAGGTACCCAGCCCTGCCATTCAGATATTCCCTTAACAACTTGCACTCAGGCTACCTGTCATTTATCCCAACAGACATTTTACCATTCTGTCATCAACACCTGCCCAGTCTGTCTTGTTCACCATGTTATCGCCAATATCTGCAATACCAAACATTGGATAATTAAGTGGATAAATGCCTCTGGACATTTATCACTTAAGGTAACTTACCAGTTACCCTCTAAGAGATATTTACAAACATATTTGTTTACTGTCTACTTTTGCCAATGGAAAGGTAAGCTGCCCATCTCTATCTTGTTCCTGTGCAATGAAAATGCGATCAGCCGGGATGGCACCTTTGGTTCAGTGAGTAGGGAGCCAGCCCTATACACTGAGGGTGCAGGTTCAAACGTGGCCTGGCCAAACTGCAACAAAAAATAGCTGGGCGTTGTGGCAGGTGCCTGTGGCCCCAGCTACTCAGGAGACTGAGGCAGAGAACCACCTAAACCCATGAGCTGGAGGTTGCTGTGAGCTGTGACAGGACAGCACTCTACCAAGGGCGACAAAGTGAGACTCTGTCTCAAAAGAAAAAGAAAAGAAAATGTAATCAGCCAATCTCTGTCTTGTCCACTGCTATATCTAGCATCCCCTACTTGGCCTCCTACAATTATTTGTTAAAGAACTTTTTTATTCTTGCTTTTTTTAAAATGTTAAAATATGTTGATTATCGTAGTTTTCTACAGAATTAAATACTAAGCCAGTCTACTGATTCCATATCGCTATTGATCCCCTACTTGGCCTCCTACAATTATTTGTTAAAGAACTTTTTTATTCTTGCTTTTTTTAAAATGTTGAAATATGTTGATTATCGTAGTTTTCTACAGAATTAAATACTAAGCCAGTCTACTGATTCCATATCGCTATTGATGAGCTATTTCGGCTCATCAGTATTTCCCCAAAGCTCACGCTTAACAGAGAAAAAGAAAATTATATATTGAATGAACAGATATATAATTTTCTAAAACTGAAAAAAGATAAGCAAAAAGACAACCAAAGTCTTGGACAGAGGGGCTGTGAGTGATCTGAGCAAGGATTATTTTGTCACACGTATATCCTTAATTCCAAAATTCTGGAGTGGTTATAGTTTATAATGCAAGAGTGACTACAGGGTATAGCAGAAGCTCTTTCGTGAGTAAATGTGCGTGCCTAAAACAATGAGTCAAAGACCCCTCGCTCCCCAGCTCTCTCTTACACCTATTTGGGGCAGAAAAGGCCTTGAGACCAGGCCCGGCAGCGTCCTTGGGATTCCAGCGCTCCAGACCTGGCTGCGGGTTATCCGAAGATTGTCTAGTGCGTAAAACCGGAAAAAAGCACCAGCGCAGAGAAGCCCCCACGGCCTCCAGTGCCGGAATTCGGAACTCCGAGAAGCCCACCCCACTGCCCCGCACTCACCACCAGCGAGGCCATGAACCCCGGCCGGTCCATGGCCTAGCAGACCTACTCAAAGCTATAATTCAAGATTAAGCAGGAGTGAGTCATAGCACTGCGCGATGGACGCCGCCATCTTGGAGGAGGAGCCTGCGGCGCCTTGCTCTCGGGATCACGTGACTTTGAACCACAACAACGGCACGTGGAGCTCGCAGAGGCAGGCCGGAACAACGGCCGGCGAGGGGGGGCGGGGCTTGCGGTGTGTGAACGAGCGAAATCTCGCGTCTCTTCGCTGACACTGTTTTCTGTAGCAGCCAGAAGGAGGAACTCTCGCGAGCATGAGCCTCGTTTGGTATCCAGGAGCGGAACGCTCTGCCCGGAGCGTTGGATTTCTAAGTTGTAAAACCGGAAGGGAAGAGCGTGAAGGAGCTGGACTGACTTCAGGAGCCCAAGTTGTGGTTTTTTATTATTCGGAGTCCAAATCAGTTATTTTTTTTTAACTTTCTTAGTTATTATGTCAAAACATTCATATTCTACTCATAGAAAGATTCACTTGTACCCTTGCAAGATGAACCACAGAAGTGAACCCTCGAATCCCTCTCCCTCCCCCCTCTCCCCCCTCCCAGTTATTTTATTTTTGCTTATCTCTTTAACAGTGCAAATTTTGTCTGATTTTCTATTTTAATTAACTCATCAGAAGGGTATTAAATATATAGAAAAATACTTAAGTTTCCTTATTTGAGCTAAAAATTAGGATCCCCCACTTCTTACAAGCACTTATGACAGTTAAAATGATTACTTGTTCAATTATTTGTCTTCGCTGCTGCACCCGTGTGTACACCTTACAGCTCACGTTAAGTACTTAAAAATCTCTTGGAGGGGAGATTTATATTTGTTACTTATCTTCCAGTCTTCCATATAACTGTATATTAAGGGCAAACTACATCTCAAATGTCGTGCTAGATGGTTGACATTTTCTCATTTAATTCTCACAACAACCCTGTGATATCAGCACTACCATCATCTTCACTTTTAGAGTATCCTCATGCTCCAACAAGTAACCAAAACCCAAAGCAACAGTGAAGATAGCAGAGCCAAGCATTGAAAGTTTAATCCCTTCATCATCTTTCCTCAGAAGCCCAGCAGTAGTCTTAGAAAACTTCACTGCAATCTATCTTCTGTAACACTGCTAGAATTATTCTTAGAATTCTTCTTACTCTCATCTATTAATAGATAATATGATCTAGTAGGCTCGGTGCACATAGCACAGTGGTTACAGCGCCAGCCACATACACTGAAGTTGGCGAGTTGGAACCCGGCCCTGGCCAGCTAAATAACAATGACAGCTGCAACAACAACAAAAAATAGCCCGCATTGTGCAGGAGGGCCTGCAGTCCCAGGTACTTGGGAGGCTAAGGCAAGAGAATCGCCTAAGCCCAAGAGTTTGAGTTTGCTGTGAGCTGTGATGCCATGGCACTCTACTAAGGGTGACATAGTGAAACTTTGTCTCAAAAAAAAATATATAGATAGATAATATGATCTAGAAATGATTAGCCAAATAGTCTTCGGTGTTAGATGGGATTCAAATTCTGAGCTATCATCCATCTACTCTGGTTTGGACATAGCTTCTCTAAGATTGAGTTTTCTCCACTATAAAATGTGAAGTTGATAGTAACTTTTCCATGTGAAACTATTACAGATTAAATAAGACAATAAATTCTAGTTCTTAGCCTAGTTCTTGGCTCCTAGGAAATACTCTCTAAAAATTACAGTAATGTCACTTACCTACCTACTTTAAATAATTCTCTTTCGCTGCCCAAGGGAGAAAGTTAAGCTCTTAGCATGGTACACAACTCTAGCTGAGTCAGCTAGCGTCTGCTGTCACTCTTCCCACTGAATAGACTACTCACAGACGGATTACACTTTCAAGCCGCCCCATTTTGTTCCCTCTACTCAGAATACTTCTCCCTATGTTAACATCAGTTACATCAGAACATCAGTTTTCTCTTGTCAGCCATGTGGGCCGCTCCATAGACCCTTTCAAAACATGCTAGTTCACTCTCTCCAGGTTAGCAGGAGAATCTCTGCTGCTGCTGTTTGACTCTTTTAAGGGCTCATATGATTTGATCAGGTCCACCCAGGATAATCTCCCTAGTAATTAACTCAAAGTAAATTGATATGAGTGCTCCAAAGGCTCTCGTGCCATATACTATGACACAATCATGGTAGTAATGTTCCATCATACTGGTTCTGCTTATGCTCAAGGGAGTGATTACGTAAAATATGTACATTAGGGGATAGGAATCTTGAAGGCCATATTAGAATTCTGCCTACCACATTTTCCTGTAAGCCTTCATTGTCTGCCTCCTCAAAGAAGGATTATTTATTTTATCAATAATCTTTCACTAACATTCCACTTTCATCTATTGCTGGATACCAAAGACACTCCTACAGTTTACAGAATCACTTCATTTCCAAGTACCAAAATTGATATTGTTTACTCCTGCATAACAAATTACCTGAAAATTTAGTAGTATAACACAACAATACATTTTTATTATGTTGCATAGTTATGTGGTTAAAAATTTAGGAGTATTTTAGCTGGGTATTTCAGATTCAGGGTTTCTCATGAGGTTATAATCAAGATGTTGGCCAGGGCTATATCACAAGACTGATCTGGGACTGGAGTATCCATTGCCTTCTATGACTGGCAAATTAGTGCTAACTACTGGTAGGTGACCTAAGTTCCTCACCACGTGGACCCTTCCATACTGCTTGAATGTTCTCATGATGTGGCGGTTGGTTTTTCCCAAAATAAGTGATCTAAGGGAGAACAAATAGAAACTACAGTCTTTTTTTTTTTTTTGAAATAGAGTCCCTGTTGGCCTGGGCAGAATGCCGTGGCATCATAGCTCACGGCAACCTCAAACTCCTGAGCTCAAGCAGTCGTCTTGCCTCAGCCTCCCATGTAGCTGGGACTATAGGAGTGTACAACCACACCTGACTATTTTTTCCTGTTTTGGGTAGAAATGGTGATCAGGCTCTTCTCAGGCTGATCTCGAATTCCTGAGCCTGAGCAATTCACCCACCTCAGCCTCCGAGAGTGCTAGGATTATAGGTGTGAGCCACCTCAACCAGCCCAGAAACTAGTCTTTTATGACCTGGCCTCAAAAGTCACTCAGTTGCTATACTACCCACAGTAGCCTTTTGGTTACATGGGTTACCCATATTTATTATGGGTTTGAACTACACAAAGGCATGAATACAAGGAGGTGAGGATTACTGGGTGCCATCTTTAAAACAGACTACTACACTGGGGAAGTGCAAGTGAAAACCTCAATGAGATACAATTACACAGTCACTAGAGAGAACAAAAAGACCAAGTGTTGTCAAGAATGAAGAACAACTGGAACCCTCATTTGTTGCTGTTGAGAATTTAATATGGTACGATCACTGTAAAATCCAATGCCTCTCTTAGGTATTTACCCAAGAGAAATAAACATATGTTCATGCAGAAACTTCTATGGTATTGTTCAAAGCAGCTATAGGCAAGCAATAGAAACAACTCAATGTCCATCAACTGGTAAATAGACAAACATATTGTGATGCATACTTGGAATGGAATACACGAGTATTACCCAGCGATAAAAATAAATGACTTCCTGATACATTCAACAACAAGGATTGATCCCAAAGCATTATGCTAAGTGATCCCCCTTATATGAAATTCTAGAAAAGAAAATTTTTGCAACAGAAAGTATATCAGTAGTTTCCAGGGGCCAGAATGGAGACAAAAGATGGACTACAAAGATGGACTACAAAAGATGGACTAATGAAGATATTCTCTGTCATTATTATGCTGGTAGTTGCATGCGTGTATACATTTACCAATATACATTGATTGTACATAACTTGTATTTCAATAAAGTTGATTGAAATATGCGTAACTCACAAAATGACAAGGATTAAATAATATATGCATGGAAATTATTTAGCCCAATTTTTGGCATATAGAAAATATTAAGTTTATTCTGTATTTTCCTTTTTAAGTTATAGATTCTGAATTTTATGAATGAGAGACTGAGAAGTTATCAAGATGGTAAGTACTTGTATACTTATTAATGTTTCTAGAGGCATTAAATACAATTCCTCTGCTAAGAGAAAATTCAACCTAGACTTACAGTTTTGATTAATACATCTCTTGATGTAAAATTTAATTTAAAAAATTATGTTCTTCTTCCATGTAATGATTGTCTTTAAGTTTTTAAAAAGAAATTATGTTGATGTCATTTTCTGGTAACCTGGAAAAAAATATAATTGATCACATGCCTTTCAGAATCTCTGCTTTCATGCACAGGTAAAAAGCTTTACCAGGCATTTCATGATGCCACTGGAAGTCTTTTAGGCAATACAGATATTAGACATACAACGTGAGGCCTTCTTTTCATGAAATCCTAGCAGGAAGATTAGTAACTATTTGTGCATGCTTTTTAAATGTAGAATTTCAATGCATCATCATTATCACCACATTGCAGGCAGCATATGTTCTCAAATCTTTCATTTTAAAAGATACAGGCAATGTGGTAAGTGCTGATTTACATTATACTTGTGACACCATAATAGTAATATTGTCTTTCTCCCTTAGATCTACCACTGCAAGTCACGTTTACTTTTAAACAAGCTTTAAAATCTTAATAGTATTAGAGGTCTAAGACCTAAATCAAAAACTATTAGGCCTGACTAACAGAAAAACAAGGACACAGGACTTCTTCAACCTGGACTAGGCTCAAGCTCCAAGCTCCTGTTAACTTATTATTATTGGAAAATAAGATAATAGTCAGTAATCTGAATGTGTCCCCCAAAATTCATATGTTGAAATTGAAACTACCAATGTAATAAACAGTATTGAGAGGTAGCAGGTGGGTGTGTAATGGCTGGTGGCTCGTGACCGTAATCCTAGCATCTGAGAGGCCAAGGCAGATGGATCCCTTGAGCTCAGGATTTCCAGAACAGACTGAGCAAGAGGGAGACCCCCTATCTACTAAAAACAGAAAAACCAGGTAGGTGTGGTGGCACATGCCTGTAGTTCTAGCTACTCGGTGGGTTAGGCAAGAGGATAGCTTGAGCCCAAGAGTTTGAGGTTGCTATGAGTTATGACAACAGGGCATTGTACCCAGGGAAACAGAGCAAGACTCTGTCTCAAAAAAAAAAAGAAAGAAAGAAAGAAAAGGAGGTGGGGCCTTTAGAAAGTGATGGTGATTAAATCATGAAGGTGCCTCCCTTGTGAGTAGGATTAAGGTTTTCATAAAAAAAAACCTTTTTGCCCTTATGCCCTTAGCCATGTGAGGACACAGCCTTCTAAGTGCCATCCTGGAAGCAGGAATTGAGCCCTCACCAAACTGTCTGCCAGTCCCTTGATCTTGTACCTCCAGAATGGTGAGAAATGTTCTTCATAAATTATCCAGTCTGTATAGCATTTAGTTATAGCAGCACAAGTGGACTAAGACAATAGATAAAAATACGCATGGAAGTATTTCAACCTATCTGCAAAGAGTAGTTAATGTATATGATGAAAAGAACATCAAATGAAGATTTTAAAAAGTCTGTTTGAAAGTCCAGTTTTCCTTTAAGTGATAGCATCAAGGGAATACTTGTCATGTGGCTTTTAAACATATCAAATAGGCAAAGTTTTTCTTTTTTTCCTTCTCCATTTTTCAAGATAGAGTCTCACTCTGTTGCTCAGGCTAAAGTGTCATGGCCTCAGCCTAGCTCATAGCAACCTCAAACTCCTAGGTTCAAGCAATCCTCCTGCCTTAGCCTCCCAAGCAGCTGGTGCCCACAACAATGCCCACCTGATTTTCCCATTTTTAGTAGAGACAGGGTCTTGCTCTTGCTCAGACTGGAACTTTTGAGCTCAGGGGATCCTTCCACCTCAGCCTCCCAGAGTGCTTAGGATTACAGTTGTTACTGATCACCTGGCCAATAAAGACTTTCTTGAGTGGGAGAGCTAAAGCAACTTTTCTGGTGAGCAATATGGCAAGATATAACAAATCCTTAAAAATGTGATTTGTCCTCAACTGTTCTACTTCATGCATTGTACTCTAGGGTGCTGTTTAAGAAAATCTATAGAAATATGACTTTAGGGCGGCACCTGTGGCTCAAAGGAGTAGGGCAGCAGCCCCAAATACCAGAGGTGGTGGGTTCAAATCCAGACCCGGCCAAAAACCGCAAAAAAAAAGAAATATGACTCCAGGCATTTTTATTTCACTGTTTATCATTCGAAAATAAGAATTTATAGAATCAAATATGTTCCTTGGTGTGTGATAATTTGATTACAATATTCATCTGTAGCTATTTAAAAACTATGATGTAGAAGAATCTTTAATGATACAGAAAGATGTTAAGCATAAAAACAGTTACACAGGAGCATATGCTTTTGCTGAATTTTCTCATCGTGCCCTGTGAAATCCATTCTCTACTTTCTCTGCCTTGTTCTCTGCCTTAGGAGCCTGACTTCCTAGGAAACCATCTCTGATGTTTACAGTTGGATTTGGCCAGTGAAAATCATGGGCAGATTTGAGGATTGGGGGAGAAAGAGACATTCTTCTCTGCTCCCTCCCTGCCTGCAGCCGATTCTGGCAGTGTTGATTCTGACAGAGTCTGTCCCTCTGCAATAGGGGGCAAAAGTGAGCCTCTGTGGCTCACTTCCTTTGGCCTCTAGTAACACTTTTTCCTTTCTTTGATTAAGGTCTAGAGATGATAATGGTTTTTCACTGTTGGGAACTCTGGCTTCCTCTTCATACCTTGTTGATTTTCTTCCCACTGCCCATAATTCTCTCCAGAATCCTAGTTGAGCGCCTCCTGTTTACTGCTAAAACTCTGATTGACAAAAGATAATATAATCCAATTTTTGTAAACATATACATATTAGTTATCTGTTGCAACATAAAAATCTATCTCAACACTTAGCAGGTTAAAGTGGCACACTTCACAACACCAGGGTTTCTGTGGGTCTGAAATCTGAAAGAGGCTTAGCTGGGCCCTGTTGGCTCAAAGTGTCTCAAGAGACTGCAGTTATGCAAGCAGCAGGAGCCACAGTTTCATCTGAAGGTCAGATGGGGAAGGGTCTACTTCCAAGTTCTTCACAAGATATTAGACTGAGGGGCTCAGTTCCTCACTGCCAACTAAAGCCCTTCCTCAGTTCCTTGGCACATGTGCCTCTCCATCTTGAAATTTGCATTGTGGGACCAAAGTTTCTGTTACAGTGAGGGAAAAAGAAAGAGTGAGAGGGCACCCAAGATAAAAAAACCACAGTCTTTTGTAACCTCATCTCTGAGGTTACACGCCATCACTTTTGCCAGCCCACACTCGGAGAGAGTAGATTACACAAGGGCATGAATACAAGGAACCAATGAGGGTAATCTTAGGGGCAATATATGCAAATGGGACCAGGCACCACCATGGCTCATACCTGTTATCCTAGCCCTTTGGGAGGCCAAGGCAAGTGGATCACCTTAGCTCAGGAGTTCAACAGCATGAGCAAGAGCCAGGCCCAATCTCTACTAAAAATAGAAAAACTACGGTGGACAAGGAGCAAGAGTTTGACCTCCTCTGCCCCCATTTGGATACTCTTTATTTCCTTCTCTTGCCTAATTGTATTGGCTAGAACTTCCAGCACTATGTTGAATAATAGTGGCAGTAAAGGGTAACCTTATCTGGTTCCAGTTCTAAGTGGAAAAGCTTTCAGTTTTACTCCATTCAGTATAATGTTAGTTGTGGGTTTGTGTTACTTGGCTTTGATCAGATTAAGAAATGTGCCACCTATGCCTATATTATTAAGTATTCTAATTAGAAAAGGATGCTGAATTTTATGGAATGCTTTTTCTGTATCTATTGAGATGACCACATGGTCTTTGTTTCTGCTTCTGTTGATATGGTGAATTAAGTTTATGGACTTGTGTATGTTAAGCCAGCCTTGCATCCCTTAGATGAAACCCACTTGTAGCTCTAATCTATTGGCTAGGATTTTATTGAGAATTTTTGCATCTATATTCCTTAGTGAAATTGGTCTGAAGTTCTCCTTTTTAGTTGCTTCTTTTCCTGGTTTTAGTATCAGGGTGATATTTGCTTTGTAGAACGTGTTGGGGGAAGATTCCTTCCTTCTCAGTTTTTTGGAATAACTTCTGTAGTATGGGTATAAAATCTTCACTGAAGGTTTGATAGAATTCTGGCACAATGGGTGGCACCTGTGGCTCAGTGAGTAGGGTGCCAGCCCCATATACTGAGGGTGGTGGGTTCAATCCCAGCCCTGGCCAAACTGCAACAAAAAAATAGCTGGGCACTGTGCTGGGCACCTGTAGTCCCAGCAACTCGGAAGGCTGAGGCAAGAGAATTGTCTAAGCCCAAAAGCTGGAGGTTGCTGTGAGCTGCGATGCCATAGCACTCTACCAAGGGTGACAAAGTAAAACTCTGTCTTAAAAAAAAAAAAAAAGAAAGAATTCTGGCATGAAATCATGTGGACCAGAGCATTTTTTTGTTAGGTGATTTTTTTATTGTTTCTTCCATCTTAGTTCTTAAAATCAGTCTGTTTAAGAGATTTCTTCCTGGCTAAGTCTAGGGAGAGTGTGTGATTCCGTGTTGATCCATTTCCTCCACACTGTCCAATTTCTGGGCATAGAGTTTCTTTTAGTACTCAGAGATGATCTCTTGTACCTCTGTGGCATCTGTTGTTATTTCTCCTTTATTGTTTCTGATTGAGGTTGTTGGAGATTTTACTTTTCTTTTTCTAGTTAATCTGGTCAAAGGTTTATCAATTTTATTTATTTTAAAAAAATTGTTTCATTAATTTTCTGAATACTAACAAACATATGAAAAAATGCTCATTATCCCTATTTATCAGAGAAATGCAAACCAAAACTACCCTGAGATATCACCTAACCCCAGTGATAATATCCCACATCAAAAAATCTCAAAGCTGCAGATGCTGGCATGGGTGTAGAGAGAAGGGAACACTTTTACACTGCTGATGGGACTGCAAACTAATCCAACCTTTTTGGAAGGAAGTATGGAGAATCTTCAAAGAACTCAAATTAGACCTCTCTTTTTATACTGCATTCCCATTACTAGGCATATACCCAGAAGAAAAAAAATCCTTTTATCATAAGGACATTTGCACTAGACCATTTATCATAGCTCAATTTAGAATCACCAAAAATGTGGAAACAGCCTAAATGCCCACCACCCAGGAAGTGATTAACAAGCTGTGGTATATGTATACCATGGGATACTATTCAGCCACTAAAAAAGATGGAGACTTTACAAGTTTTATATTAACCTGGATGGGGATGGAACACATTCTTCTTAATAAAACATCGCAAGTATGGAGAAGCAAGAATCCAGTGTACTCAGTTCTAATATGAAGGCAGTAGGTGAGCTAATACAAGGGGGCGGGGAAATGGAATGAGGGAGTGGGGAGACGGGAGGAAGGGGGATGGGGGAATCATACTGTATGGGGCACCTCTTGGGGGTGGGACACAATTATAAGAGGGACTTTATCTAACAAATGGAATCAGTATAACCTAATTCTTTGTACCCTCAATGAATCCCCCAAAATAAAAAAAAATACAAAATTTTTAAAAAATGAATAAGGCTGAGCATGGTGGCTCACACCTATAATCCTAGCACTCTGGGAGGCCGAGATGGGTGGATTGCCCAGAGCTCACAGGTTCAAGACCAGCCTGAGCCAGAGTGGAGACCCCCATCTCTAAAAATAGCTGGGCTTGTGGCAGGTACCTGTAGTCCCAGGTACTTGGGAGGCTGAAGCAAGAGAATCCCTTGAGCCCAAGAGTTTGAGGTTGCTGTGAGCTATGACACCACAGCACTCTATGGAGATTGACAAAATAAGACTCTGTCTCAAAAAAAAAAAAAAAGATGAATAAATAAGAAAAAGAAAGAAAGAAAAACTAGCCAGCATTGTGGTGGGTACCTGTAGTCCCAGCTACTCAGGAGGCTGAGGCAAGAGGATTGCTTGAGCCCAATCGTTTGAGGTTGCTGTGAGCTATGATGCCAGAGTACTTTACTGAAGGCAACAAAATGAGACTCTGTCTCAAAAGACTATATATTTATATACACGTACATACATATTCAAATGCATAAGAAAAATCTATATGTTGACTGGTTATCTCTGGGTATGTTAAAAAATGATCTTTCTGGTGTTTTAATTGCTATGACTGAAACTATTATCATTATAGAAACCTTTTGCTACTGACCTGTCTAGCTGACAGCCACTCCCATGATACTGCTTAATTTCTTAACTTTCTCTGTGAGCAAGTAGGAATATACCTGCCTACAATTTATAGAGTTAATTATCTTCTATAATGGGTTTTTCTTCAATATTTGACCCAAGATGAAGCTCTGGCTGGGTTTCCAAGACATATATAAAAATAATCAGGACTAAACATTGCTTAGCTAATCATATTTTAGTCATATTTTCTGACAAAGATCTCCACTCTGTTGGGTGGGGAAATTATTCTAAAACTTTATGCTGTGTGCACTGACTGCCCATCAGGTCTATATGCCTATCACATTGAAATATGACACAGAAGTGACCTTGCTATAATTGTTCCCCTCTATTGAAGTGGCAGTGGATAATTATAGGTCACCCTTGTGACACTTACCTGACACAGATGATGACAGCAAATGATTTTTCTCCAGCCTCTAACTTTTGTTATATTCAAGAGCAATTGGAGCTGTTTTTTTCTTTGCATACTGGAAATAATGAGAAAATGTAAATAGGGTTTATAAATTTCTATTAATCTTTAAACACAAAAAAGTTTTTTTTTGAGACAGAGTCTCACTATATTGTCTTTGGTAGTGTGCTGTGGTGTCACAGCTCACAGCAACCTGTAACTCTTGGGCTAAGCTATTCTCTTGCCTTAGCCTCCCGAGTAGCTGGGACTACAGGAACCTGTCATGATTCCCCGCTATTTTTTGTTGCAGTTATCATTGTTGTTTAGCAGGCCCAGGCTAGGTTCAAACCAGCCTGCCTCAGTGTATGTGGCTGGCACCCTACCCACTGAGCTACAGGGTGCCGCCCAATCATTTAAACAAATTTTTTTCTTTTTTTTGAGACAGAGTCTCAAGCTGTCACCCTCCATAGAGTGCCATGACATCACAGCTTACAGCAACCTCCAACTCTTGGGCTTAAGCAATTCTCTTGCCTCAGCTTCCCAAGTAGCTGGAACTACAGGCGCCCACCACACGCCCAGATATTTTTTTGATTGCAGTTGTTATTGTTGTTTAGCAGGCCCAGGTGGGCTCTAACCTGCCAGCCTCAGTGTATGTGGCTAGCACCCTACTCACTGAGCTATAGGCAACAAGCCCATTTAAACAAATTCATAGAAAAATAGCCATCATTCAACCATAGTCTTCCAGCTAGGCTGAAAGAAGAGCTTATACTGTTCTTGAATTAATTAATTCCAGCGACATGTGCTAAGTGATGATTGTGTGTACATAGCAGCCTTTTCTATATAAACATCTTACCCTTCCTACTTGCTTTTTCATCTTGTTCCACTGTCCTTGTAGTCTGCTAGGTTAACAAACCTGGCTCTTGTCCAACTTCCTACTTTCCCCAGATACCCAAATTGTCACCTTCTCCTATCCTTTTGCTCTTCAAAACACCTTGGTAGACTTTCAAAGATAATAACTTAATGGCTAAAATAGTCATAGAAAACTTCTCTGATTCCATATTCCCATTCTCAGTTCACCTGGACACCTCTGCATGAGTAGCAGAAATTATGATATTGATGCCAGGCCCTGTGTAGAGGATTGACCTGCAGGCCCTATGTGCTTTTTCTTTAGTCTAAGCTGCCACTCTGTGACTGCAGCATTATAAAGGAGCCTGGACTCCTAGTTTCTGACAGGAAAACAATAAAAGTCAAACAGAAGTCATTGCCACTTCAGAGGACTGTTTGGCAATTTCTTAACAAAACTAGATATAGTACAATTCAGCAGTTGTGACCCTTGGTATTCACCCAATGTCCACACTAATGTCCTGAGCTGAGCACTAATGTCCACACAAAACCTGCATATAAAGCACAGCTTTTATCATTAACTGGCAAAACTTAGAAGCAACCAGCATGTCCTTCAGTAAGTTAACCAGTAAAAAAAAACTGTGGCACATCAGGCAATGGAATAGTATTCAGTGCTGAAAAGAAATGAGCTAGCAAACCATAGGAAGACATGGAGGAAATCTAAATGCATATTATCAAGTGAAAGGCTACATACCATATGTTTCCAACTATATAACATTATTGGAAAGACAAACCTATGGCAACAGTAAAAATATCAGTGATTACCACATGTTAGGAAGAGGGAGGACTTTTAGGATAATGAGACTATTCTGTATGGTGCTATAATAGTGGACACACATTACTATACATTTGTCCAAAGCCATAGAATGTACAAAGCCAGGAGTGAAATATCTGATGTAAACTATGGACTTGGGGTGATACTGTTTCAATGTAGGTTCATTGATTACAACAAATGTTCCACTCTGGTAAGGAATATTAACAATAGGCAAGGCTGTGCGTGTGTGGGAGCACACCTCAGCACAGTGTTTCTGTGGACCTAAAACTGCTCTCAATAAATAAAGTCTATTATTTACATATATGTGTCTCTATATGTATATATGTGTACATGTACATTTGTATATGTGTGTGTGTGTGTGTGTGTGTTTGTGAAAAGGAAGTCATTTTGTTAGATCTTGAGATTTCCCGGTGGTAACATACCTCAGCAAATTTCATTCTCCTTCTAGCCAGAAAAGGAGAGAAGGAGGATAGGAAAGAAGAAGAAAAAGAAGGAAGGAAAGGACAGAGAAAGGAAAAAAGAAAAGTAAGATACGAGAAAAGGAAGAGATCATGTCTCTGCTTTATGTTTAAAAGACATTTTCTCTATAACTCAAATGTCCATTGACAAATGAGTAAGTACACAGAATGTGGCGTATACATTTACACACATGATGGGAAATTATTCAGCCTTAAAAAGGAAGAAAATTCTGGCACATGCTACAATGTGGACAGAACTCAAAGACAGCATGTTAAGTGAGATAAGACAGTCAAGAGACAGATATTACATAATTCCATTTAGGTGAGGTACCCAGAATAGCAAAATTCATAGAGACAGAAAGTAACGTGGTAGTTGCCAGGGGCTGGGGAAAGGGAAAAATGGAGAGTTGTTGTCCCCCCCCCTTATTCACAAGGAATATGGTCCAAGACACCCAGTGGATGCCTGAAACCCTGGAGAGTACTGAACCTTATATACACTATGCATTTCCTGGATATACGTGTACATGCCAATGAGAAAGTTTAATTTATAAATTAGACACAGTAAGAGATAAACAGCAACTAGTAATAAAATAGGACAATTATAACAGTATAGTATTATAAAATTTATATGAATGTGGTTTCTCTCTCTCTCTCTCTCTCTCTCTGTCTTGCTCTTACCCAATTGCTGCAGGTAATGGAAACTTCAGAAAGTGAAACCACAGATAAGGGAGGGTACTATAAAGCAGTGGTTCTCAACCTGTGTGTTAGGACCCACAGGTGGCACTAGGAAAGTCGAGAACCACTGCTATAAAGAGTTTTCATCATCTGTTGGGAAAAATTCT
>NW_003852410.1:21143643-21148431 GCF_000181295.1 Otolemur garnettii
CCAAGTAGCTGGGACCACAGGCACCCGCCACAATGCCCTGGCTATTTTTTGGTTGCAGCTGTCACTGTTGTTTTTGGCGGGCCTGGGCTGGATTTGAACCCGCCACCTTAGGTGTATGTGGCTGGCGCCTTAGCCACTTGAGCCACAGGCACCGAGCCGGAAAAATTCTTGAGATGGATGGTAATGATAGTTATCCAACAATATGAATGTACCTAATGCTGCTGAACTGTACACTTAAAAATGGTTAAAATGAGGCTGGGCACTATGATAATCCCAGGATTTATGAGGGCTTAGGTGGAGAATCATTTGAACCTGGGAGCTTAAGACCAGCCTGGGTAACATAACAAGACCCTGTATTTAAAAAAAAATTTTTTTTTGACTACTCTGGGTTAGGCACAGCAGCTCACACCTGTAATCTTAGCACTCTGGGAGAGTGAGGGAGATGGATTTATTGACCTCAAAAGTTTGGGACCAGCCTGAGCCAGAAGGAGACCCCCCATCTCTACTAAAAATAGGAAAACTAGCCAGGTGTTGTGGTGGGCTCCTGTAGTCTCAGCTACTTGAGAGGTTGAGGCAAGAGAATTCCTTGAGGTCAAGAGTTTGAGATTGCTGTGAGCCATGACACCACGGCAGTGAACCAAGTGACATAGTGAGACTCTGTCTCAAACAAAACAAATAAACCAAAAAACAAAATACATGCCAAAAAATACTATCCTGGAGGTGGAGGTGGGAGAATTGCTCAAACCCAGGAGTTCAAGGTTGCAGTGAACTATGATGACACCAATGCAGTCTAGCCTGGGTGACAGAGCAAGACCCTGTCTCCAAAACAAACAAAAATGGTTTAAATGGTCATTTCATGTTATGTTTTATTTTGTCACAATAAAAAAGATACTTCTTCAGAGGAGAGGGACTATATTAGTCTTTACGTTCAAAGATGAAATGTTTCTTACTCTCACAAAAAGCTGATGTGTGTCATGTTCATTAATCAACGAATAAGCAAAGTTCTCCCCTTCCCTTTCTATGCCAGTGTGCTTCCTAAGGCAGAGTAGCTACAGCAGCAGTTCTCCACTTGTAGGTTGGGACCCCTTTGTAACAGTGAACGGCATTAGGAAGGTTGAGAACCACTGAGCTAGAGGGAAGGAGAAGGGGAGACAGCTCTAAGTGCAAAGCTCTCTTAAGAGCTGCAGGACCCCAGATGATACACTGGTGTGCAGAGGTTTAGAAGCATAAGAGGTATTGCTTTGAATCTCCACTTACCAGCTCCCGTGTCATTAGTTGCCTCTCTCAGGCTCAGTTTGCCATTTTTTACCTTTCTCATTGCAATCCTTCCAAAAGAGCTCTAGGGCACTGTGGTCTTTTTATTTATTACCTTCTGCCAAACAAACAGCAGGCCTCCATTCAAAAGGACACAACCTTTTATTCTTCTGAGCTACCCGTCCTAAATGAGCACATGAGGCTTAATACTACAGGCCCCACTTAAATCTTCTTGATCAGGCCTGGTGAACCTCTTAGAGTTCAAAGAATCACTTGAAAAGGGTACGAAACTACCTTTGTTTTGTCATTTCTCAGGTTTGATGCTACTGACATAGCAAAATGGCCACAATTCTCCCAAATAATTACAAGGGAACATGTTGCTACCTATAAAGTAATTTTAAGTTTTGTTCCTAAAAATTTTCTTTCTTTCTTTTTTTTTTTTTTTTTTGAGATAGTCTTACTTTGTGGCTCTGGGTAGAGTGCTGTGGCATCATAGCTCACAGCAACCTCAAACTCGTAGGCTCAAGTGATCCTCTTGCCTCAACCTCCCAAGTAGCTGGAACTACAGGCACCCACCACAAAGCCCAACGTTTTGTTGTTGTTATTTTTGAGGCAGGGTCTCACTCTTAGTCAGGCTGGTCTCGAACTCCTGAGCTCAAGCTAACTACCCACCTCCACCTTCAGAGTGCTAGGATTATAGACATTTTATATTTTTGCCTTCAGCCTGACTAATCTGCCCTAACAATTGCTTCAACTTCATGTCTCATGGCTACTTTCTTTGCTAGCAAAGCTTTAACAATACTGAGCTGTTTGGTGCCTCAGGGGAGTCAAGCTTGCCCATTCCTGCAGTCTCAGGACCTTTGCACATGCCCAACCCTTAAGCCCCCAATTCTCCTTCCTCCTTATCTTTTACTGAGGATTCAAATCCATATTGTTTCCTTGGGGAGGTTGTCTTTTCCTTCATATCACCACATTCCCACTAGTTTTTCCCTGTAGCATCATATTTTTTCCCCAGCACTTATTGCAAATTGTAATTCTATATTTGTGTGCCCATTTGTTTAATATTTGTCTTCACCACTAAACTATAAAAATGCATGAATACAGAGGCGATGTCTATCAAGTTCATCTCTGAATACTCGGTGCCAGATACATAGTATGGACTCAGTTGTTGGGAGGAAGAAAAGACAGGAGCCGAAGGAGGCAGAGAGGAAAGGAACGAAGGAGACCACTCACAGTTGCATCTGTACTCTGTAACAAAGCTGATGTGGTCCATCACAGAAGGTCCATCTATCTAAGAGGATAGATGGATCTCCCCTATGCTAGAGGGTTTGTATCGCTATTGGCATGTTCAGAAAACTATTGCTAATATATTTTTGACATTTGGAAAACAAAAGATGTCAATTTGTCATATGTTTTTCTGGCAAGGGAGAAATTGGAATTCATGTAGCAATCTCTTTCTTAATTTCCGTGATCCCTGCCCACTCCCAGAGTTCACTGACATTGGCCTACTAAGATTTCTTTCCTTTCAAAACAATTGTGCTCTCTCAGAGATATAACTAATTCCAACCAGGACAATGAGAAGTCATTTCTGTTGTGACCCAGTTGGAAATAGATAGGCCATTTTGCAAGAGCAGGAAATCATCTCTCTTTTTAAAAGTCATTATGATGAGCTATGAGTCGACGATAGGGTGCTTCAGAAATAAAAGAGAAGACTGAAAAAGAATCTAGATTTTTATTTTAGTAAAGCTTGAAAAAGAGTGACTAAAAATAAAAGTTTCCAAAAAGTAAAAACACAGTTAACTAATCCTCCGAAACACAGCAATTTTCCCACAGTGTTTTAACTATAAAATTCCTTTCCATGCAATATGTGAGTTAGTACTCAGAGAGTACTATGCTTGTACAAGCACTCATAGTGTACTTACTTTAGGCTAGTATATAATGGAAACACTACCTCTGTTGTCTTCTTCTTTTTTTTTTTTTGTGAGACAGAGTCTCACTACGTTGTCCTCAGCAGAGTGCTGTGGCATCACAGTTCACAGCAACCTCAACCTCTTGGGCTTAAGTGATCCTACTGTTCCGAGTAGCTGGAACAACAGGCACCTGCCACAATGCCCAGCTATTTTTGTTGTTGTTGTAGTTGCCATTGTTGTTTGGCAGACCCTGGACAGGTTGAAACCTGCCAGCCCCAGTGTAAGGGGCCAGCACTCTAGCCACTGAGCTACAGGCGCCGAGCCATACTTTTGTCTTTTTGATAAACTGTTAAACTAAACAGTTAAACTAAACTAAATTGATAGCACTAATAGATGATCAATTATACCACCTTTCTTTTTCACCTCTATTTCTCAACTTCTACAATAGTCCTCTAAAAGAAAGATTAGGTGGGCAGGAGGATTGGCACAGGGTTAGATACAGATTTAGAATTAAGTTGAGCAATATGTGTGTAAAATATATACTTGTATTATGTGCTTATCTTCTCTCCCAAATATTCTCAATTAATAATGAGACTAATTTGTAATGAGGGAAAAAACTCGGTTTTAACTATGCATTTGTGTATATGAAACTTTATAGCATTTGTCTATTGTTTTGAGCAGGAATTTAGAGATGAACTTCATTTGATCTCCATAATGATCAAATGGAGATTAAGATATATGTGGAAGGTCATATCTGCCTTGTTTGCTATGAAACTCTTAATTGTTGGGACCACACCAAGAGTGGAAGAGCCATGAACTGGACTAGAGTAGGTGAAAGGATTGGGGAACAGAAGCTGCACCTTCTCTGTGTTAACGTGTCACACACAAACCTTGAATGTGAGGCAACTAACTATACATGCCTAACTATACATGTACAGGTGGCCAGGGCCGAATGGCTGGGGTTTTAGCTGAAAGTTGAGACCTCTAATGAGGCCCAAGTTCTGCCTATGGTCCTGTATCCATCTAAAAGGCTATGTAAAGGGACTGGTGTGGTGGCTCACGCCTGTAATCTTAGCACTCTGGGAGCCGAGGCAGGTGGATTGCTTGAGCTCAGGAATTCAAGACCAGCCTGAAAAAGAGTGAGACTCCAGCAGTGCCCATAGCTCAGCAGCTAGGGTGCCAGCCACATACACTGAGGCTAGCGGGTTCGAGGCCTCGGCTAGCTAAAACAACAATGACAACTGCAACAACAACAACAAAAGAAAAATAGCTGGACATTGTGGCAAACACCTGTAGTCCCAGCTACTTGGGAGGCTGAGGCAAGAGAATCGCTTCAGCCCAAAAGTTTAACTGGCCCACAGTTGCTGTGAGCCATGACACCACAGCACTCTACCCAGGATGACAGCTTAAGACTCTGTCTCAATGGCTCAGCACCTGTGGCTCAAGTGGCTAAGGTGCCAGCCACATACACCTAAGGTAGCGGATTCAAATTCAGCCTGGGCCCACCAAACAACAATGATGGCTGCAACTAAAAAATAGCCAGGCATTGTGGCGGGCGCCTGTGGTCCCAGCTACTTGGGAGGCTGAGGCAGGAGACTCGCTTGAGCCCAGGAGTTGGAGGTTG
>NW_003852410.1:21148480-21181386 GCF_000181295.1 Otolemur garnettii
AAAAAAAAAAAAAAGACTCTGTCTCAAAAAAATAAAAAAAATAAGAGTGAGACTCCATCTCTACTAAAAGTAGAATAACTAGCCAGGCATCGTGGGAGGCTGAGGCAAGAGGATCCCTTGAGCCAAACAAACCAAGGTTGCTGTGAGCTATAATGCCACCATGGCACTCTATCCAGAGCAACAGAGCGAGACTATCTCAAAAATAAATAAATAAACAAAACAACAAAGGCTATGAAAAGATGATGTCAGGTTTTTAAGCAAGAGTGTCTAAAACCTTTTTTTTTCTCTGCCACACACTGGAAGAATAAGAGTTGTCTTGGGCCACACATTAAATTCACAAATTCTGACAAAAACTGATAAGCAAGCCAGGCACAGTGGCTCACACCTGTAATCCCAGCACTGTGGGAGGCTGAGGCGGGAGGATTGCTTGAGCTCAGGAGTTTAAATTTGTCTGAGTGAGAGTGAGACCCCGACTGATGGAAAAAAATGGAAAAACCCAGCTGGCCGCTGCAGCAAGCACCTGTAATCTTAGCGCCTTCCGAGGCTGAGGCAGCAGGATGCCCGCAGCCCAAGTCTGAGGTTGCAGTGAGAGCTATGACGCCATTGCATTCTATTCAGGGCTTAAGGTAGAACTCTGTCTGAACAACAACAACAAAAAAAAAAAAAGGAAGAAGAAGAAAAAGCTGATATGAAAAAAAAAAAAAAAAAAAGGAAAGAAAAAAGGGAGAGGTCTGTGCTTACTTTTCATGATAACTGACGTCGACACCACAGGTAAGCAAAAACAGTCCTCACAAAATCAGAATGCAGTCCACAGTCCCCAGGTTGGACACCCCACTGATTGTGATTGTGGTGTAGCACCTAATACAAGCATATTAACTGATGTCTTCTTTATTCTGAAATGTCCTCTGTCTAAGGCCTGCCAGCCCCATATACTGGAGGTGGCGGGTTCAAGCCGAGCCCCGGCCAAAACTGCAAAAATATATATAATAATAATAATAATAATAATAATTTATTCACTCTTCCAAAAATAATACCTCCCCTTCATAAGATTTTCTTGTAAGAGAAACAGTATATAGCTTTGCAGACTGTTTCTGATGTGGCTCCAAGGGATGCCCAGTTATACTGATGTCCCTGAGAATGTTTTACAGGCTGTTCATTGCACAACTCTAGGCCACATAATTACATTGCAGTCTATGTAAGGAGCAATCTCTGGAGTTAAACGGTGCATAACCTACATAGCCATAGATGGCAACCTTGAGCTTTCTTCAGTCTAAAGTTTGATACTCCAGAATGAACCCTGCCTTGGAGGATTTTGTAGTAGATGCTGTTGATGTACTGCCCCCCTTCTCCTTGGAACACCTGAGTGCACCTGTAGCTATGGCAGACTGTCCTTGGTACACTGACAACATCCCAACTCAAGAATCAGTGTCTCCTGTCTTCCCTACCTGCGTCCTCTCTCCTGCACCATGGGAAATTAGCAGTACAATTAAGATATGTGGGTGTTTGAATGCCCCAGCCACTCCTCTGAAGGGGAGAGTTTAATTTCTCAGAGGTTTCCAGGAGGATTTAGACCAAGTTGCCTGCAGCACCAACCTGCCCTGTTAAGCTTACCTTGGCATCTTTTCTTCCTTTCCTGTCTCACTTTCTCTACTTTCTTATTTGTGCTTCCAGAAATTGTCTCCCCTCCAAAAAGCCACCTATATCCAAGTCAGACTCATGGTCTATTGTAGATGAAACTCAAAACAGATACCCTTATGAACAAGTGGTCTAGTCAAGTGTAGTTTGAGTGTTGGTTCCATGGCTAAATGTTAGTTGAATGAAGGCTTCCACAAGGTTAAAGTGATGACTCCACAGATCAGGAAGATAGGGACAAAAAGAAAGAGTAAAGCAACAAATTCTTATACCTCAAACTGCATGTGTGACAGCATGACAGAAAACTTAACTGTGCCCCACCTGGGCAATAAAGTATGCTCCATTCCAAATGTAAATGAACACTGCTTCATACAGCATTGACAAAGTTTGTATTGTAATTTTGAGTGGGGGTAGGTATAAGACCCTTGTATTTATGCTGTCAGATGTCTCCCTCCACCTCTCAAGGGGATACCTGAAAGCATTCCCATTCCAATCCTAGACTCAAAGCCTTGAGATGATCTAGCTTGATGACAATAGCTAGACTTAGGAGTGCACCTGCTTCCTTAAAAGAGAAAGGTATGAGAGACTCTAGGGACAGTGAGTTTTAAATCCATTTCTTTGTTCTTTGAAATCATTCTTTTATCTCTGGCCTCAACAGGCTTTTTTTAATTTCTAATTCAAGGAAGAACACATGCTCAAAGAGTGTGAAATTAACACAGTACATGCACAATCTCAATAAATAAACATGGAAATCTTTCTGTTGCACATTTCAGGCTTCATTCAATTAGTGAAATATTAAAACACCTTTGCATTGCAGAACCTAGCCTTTTAATTTATGGAAATCCCTAATAAAACAAACAGCTAACAAATAAGAGAGCTTGAAATTCTTTCTTTTCCCCTAAAGTCAGTGTTCTTAGCCAAACATGGAAACAGCAGAATCTGGTTTCCAAGATTCCCATTTCCATCTCAAGATCCCTTTAGTCTTCCTGGTCAGTACTCTCCCCTACCCCTAGTCTTCCCCATTACAATCAACTACCTACTTAAAATTTCAGCTGATAGCTAAGGCAAGAAGAGTGGTTTCACACTTGCAAGGTAAACATGCTGCACACACCCTAACTTTGCCCTATTGTGAACGTGGCAGATGTTGCTGATCTATCACTGAAATAGCATCACACTCAGCAGAGTGCTGCCAGCACCCAGCAGCAATCAAAACTGGTCCAAGAAAGTCATTTTTTGATTATTCTTTACTGAACTACTGATCCAGTCACTGACCCCTAATATCGCTATGAATATAGTGATGAACAAGCCAATGTTCTTGCTTTTACTGGGGTACTGGCATTCTCATAGATGCTTTAAAAAACAGAATACTCGGCTCAGCACCTGTGGCTCAAGCGGCTAAGGCGCCAGCCACATACACCTGAGCTAGCAGGTTCAAATCCAGCCTGGGCCCGCCAAACAACAATGATGGCTGCAACCAAATAAAGAGCCAGGTGTTGTGGCCGGTGCCTGTGGTCCCAGCTACTTGGGAGGCCAAGGCAAGAGAATCTCTTGAGCCCAGGAGTTGAAGGTTGCTGTGAGCTGTGATGCCACAGCACTCTACCGAGGGCAACAGCTTGAGGCTCTATCTCAAAAAAAAAAACAAAAAACAAAAAACCACAATACTCCCAAAATCCAAAAAAATGAATATCCAAAATAGATAGTATTGCAATTTTTGGCGACATACTCAGTCAAATAGCCATTTTTGTCCTTTTTCTATAAGGACAGCACTTCTAGGGCTTCATCATTAAATCAATTATCACATTATTAACAAAAATTCAGATAGAGGAGAAGCTAAACAAACTGGGTATAATATTCCACTGTCATCTTTATCTCTTTCTGATATAGAATACCGACTGCCTACTCGGTGCTAAATTAGGTTCTCTGTCAGTGTAAAACTCACAGTGTAAGGAGGAAGGTGGAAACATAAGCAGGTGAAGTGAAATAATCCTGCAGAGTCCTGGGCCCTGAACTCACTGAGTCAGTGATCCTCCTGAACAGGGAGACACTCAAGTATAATAGATCTGCTGCAGAACTCTTGCAGTAAATATTCCAGATGCGATGAATTACTTTTATGAACTACACCACAATACTTACCAGCTTAAAAGTAATCATTCTTTTCTTTTTCTTTTACTCTAGGCATAAGAGATACATACCTCAGGACAAAAAGTTAAAGCATTTACCTACCATTTTAACAATTGAAAAATGCCAAACCAAACATCTATGTATTATCTCCCTAAGGCGATGTCATATTTTATTAATCTACTGATTTAAAGAAACAAGGATAAATTAAAAGTTTACTTAGCAGTTTTTGTGGGTTTTTTTCTTTTAGAAATTACAATTCTTGGGGAGGTGCCTGTGGCTCAAGGAGTAGGGCACCAGCCCCATATGCTGGAGGTGGCGGGTTCAAACCCAGCCTCAGCCAAAAACTGACATAAATAAATAAATAAATAAATAAATAAAATTCAGTATGAAAATTCAAAAAAAAAAAAAGAAATTACAATTCTTTAAGGATAATTTATTAGTTATTTTGAATTTAATTTAAATTGCTTTTTTTGAGACAGGGTCTTGCTTTGTCACCAAGTCTGGAGTGAAGTGGCCTGATCATAGCTCACTGTAACCTCAAACTCTGGGGCTTAAGTAGTCCACCTCCCTCAGACTGCCAAGTAGCTGAGACTACAGACATGCACCACCACAATCAGCTAGTTTTTTCTCTTTCTTATAGATACAAAGAGTGAGTTAACTATGTTGCCAAGCAAGTTAACAATTTTTAATCTTTATTATGTTGTCCATGTTGGCCTCAGACTCCTGAGCTGGAGTGATCCTCCTGCTTTTGCCTCCCTAAGTGCTGGGCAATTTTTATTGATTAAATTAGGCTTAAGTTTTAAACATTAATTAAGAATCTGGGGCTAGGCTCAGTGGCTCATGCCTATAATCCTAGTACTGTGGAAGGCCAAGGTGGGTGGATTGCCTGAGCTCATGGGTTCGAGACCAGCCTGAGCAAGAGTGAGACCTCCTCTCTAAAAAAAATAGCTGGGCATTGTGGTGGGCTCCTGTACTACCAACTACTCAGGAGGCTGAGGCAAGAGAGTCACTTGAGCCCAAGAGTTTGAGGTTGCTATAAGCTGTGATGCCATGGCACTCTATTTAGGGTGACAAAGTGAAACTGTGTCTCAAAAAACAATCTGAAGATTATGATTTAGTTAATGTATTAAATGTTTATGAATTATATCAGTGTAAGAATTTTATAAAACTAAACACTTAAGAAGACAAACACTATTAGGTTATTTAGTTGAACACAATTTTTCATATGTGTGTATATATATATATATAATTTTTTATTTTAAATTTAACCATGATCTTGAACCAAGAAAAAATAGTGTGTTGACTTTTGTTTGTTTGTTTTTTGAGACAGAGTCTCAAGCTGTCATCCGGTGTAGAGTGCTGTGGCATCACAGCTCACAGCAAATTCTTGGGCTTAAATGATTGCCCTGCCTCAGCCTCCCAAGTAGCTGGGACTACAGACGCCTACCACAACGCCTGGCTATTCTTTGTTATTGTTGTTGCAGTTGTCATTGTTGCTTTGTAGCTGGCCGAGGCTGGGTTCCAACCTGCGAGCTTCGATATCTGTGGCCAGTGCCCTACCCACTGAGGTACGGGTGCCACTAATTTTTTTTATGATAAACTAAGATTCAATGATGTTGAAGCTTCAGGATTGCCACTCAAACACTTACCATTAGTTACATAAGTGGCAAACCCAGTGTAACTTAGCAGAATTCCTTCTTTTGTTTGTATCTCTTCTGTTTTTACACGGGATTTCTTAATGATAGTTCTTTTTTTTTTCTTTTCTTAATGGTAGTTCTTAAGGCTGCTGATGTGTCAGATCACACAGATCATAGGGCAAAATTAAAACAACTCAAGGAAGGTGTGTGGGAGTTCTCAGGTAATTCTTAGGATGCCTAAGCAAATTTGGAACACCCAAATACCCTTGTTAAGGTAAACTTCATCGGTGACATTTTTTTTCTTAAATGAGCTTCTATAGAAAGCTCACCTGCTTTCATAGCTTTATAGCGGCTTCATTTGCTTTTGCTTTTATTCTTGTCCTGTGTGGTACAACACACTTTCTATTGAGTCTGTGTTCTTCGGGTTTTCTTTTTTTTTTTTTTGAGACAGAGCCTCAAGCTATCCCCCTGGGCAGAGTGCCATGGCATCACAGCTCACAGCAAACTCCAGCTCCTGGGCTCAAGTGAGTCTCCTGCCTCTGCCTCCCAAGTAGCTGGGACTACAGGCGCCCGCCACAACGCCCGGCTAATTTTTGGTTGCAGCCGTCATTGTTGTTTGGCAGGCCCAAGCTGGATTCGAACCCGCCACCTTGGGTGTATGTGGCTGGCGTCCTAACCACTTGAGCCACAGGCGCCGAGCCGTTCTTTGGGGTTTTGTAGTTAAATAGTGCAACTTTCTGTCTTGCACATTCAAGGCTATAAGAAATAGCCACTTATTATATTGATGACAGGGCTGAAAACCAGTTCAGAAATATCCTGGCAAAAACAATTTTCTTACATGCAGTGTGCGAGTACTGTATTTGTAGTAAAGGATTAAAAATTGTTAACTCACTTGGTAAGTGGAAAGGAGAGTTTATTTGAAAAAGAAAAGGCTCATTTTAAAAGTGTCATGGTCATTTCTTTTCCTTTTTCCTCATTTATTGACATTTTTTCCTTATTTCTTATAGGTCTTATTTCCCCTGGTAAGGAGGAAAAAGGTATATTGGCAAGAAAATATGACTATCACAAATAACAGTCAGCCAGTTGTCTTCTTTCACCCTGACCATTGGCTGCTCTGGCAAACTGCTGGGTTATTGTCTAGGAAGCAGAAAGATAAGACTTTTTTCTATTATTGATTATAACATAACTAGACTAACTCCTTTGTAGCACAGTACCTTGGGCTGTTTCTGGCGCATGGCAAGTCCTCTGTAGTCTTAGGGATGTTTTTCCCCACTTTGTCAATTGGCCTAAATTAGTTATAAGGTATTTTCCTACAGGGAAGTTCTCAGTGAAAACTTAATCCAGTATGTATTCTGTAAAGTTTATACCACCCCTAAAAGTAATTTCTCATTTTGATTTTATAAGATGCATAGTTCTGTAGCCTATAAAATCAATTTTTCAATTTTTAAAACTAACTTTTATGAAAATAGCTTTTGAAAACATACGCACTGGCTTGCTTTCTTTCCTCTGTGGGAGGACATGAAAGTATACTCATCATTGATCTCCTTTGCTCTTATTAGGCATGCAGCCTAATATATGTATTGTCATTCTCTATGGAAGTACATTTGCAGAGTAATGACAATAAGTGATAACCAGCATATAATCTTTTGATACCTTTTTGTTTAATAAAAGGATCCATTGTGATGGCCATCATGCTTGGTCCATAGCTGTGAGCCAGGAGCCAAGAACTGTCCTTGCAATCTGTGTGCGATGCCACCCACCCTCCCTCTCTGCCTGGACAGTGCTAGTAGCCAGCACAAGGGCAGTGGGTAAGGTAGAGTATGTCAAGGATGTTAGAATCAGCTTGGAAGCCTGGGAAAGTTTAACTTTTTTAGCCCCTTATCTTGTGGGCTGCCTTACCTATAGTAACAAATAAGAATAGTAATAGCCACAATATCTTTGTTTATATCTTTTTATCTCATAGTGTTAGAGGTAACATTAATATAGTATTTTAATTAATGTTACATGGTACAAGAGTAGGCAAGCTGGTAAATATAGTTCTGGAAAGTATGCACTTATTGCAAGCTATGAGACATCTAGATGAAAGTAGAATGCATGAGCACACAAGACATCATGCTCCACCTAAGTGCGGTGACACCATCCGTGTTGGGGTCAGGATGTGATTGAAAGTCAGGATCAGGTCAGTGTGGCTTGGTCATTATAACTCTGGCCAGGGTTAGGATCAACCCTGAGTGAGAATCAGGTAAGAGTCACAGTGAGGGTCAGGGAGAGGGTCACGATAGGGTCCAAGTGGAGATCAAGGTCAATGTCATAGTGAATGTGAGTATCAAGGTCATGAAGGATTTGGTGTCAGGATGATAGTGAGCAAGTGCCAAGTCCAGATTCAGTGTCAGTATGAAAGTCAGAGTGAGGGTGAGTGTATATTTTAGAGTCAGTGATGATATAAAATCAGGGACAGGGATAAGATCAGGTTGAAAATTGAGGTCACTATCAGGGTCATGGCCAGAGTGAGGGTCAAGTAAGAGTCAAGGTTCAGATGAGACTGAAGATCAGTTTCAGGTTCAGGGTGAGGATTAGGATCACAGTCAAGGTGAGAGGTCAGGTTCAAAACAAGGATTATTGTTCAGGGGAGGGGTAAATGTCAGAATCAGAATGAAGGCCAAGTTTAGGTGGCAATGTGAGGTCAGTGCAATGTGTAACTTAGTTCACGGTCAGGGTCATGGCAAAGATCAGGGTAAAGATAGGGAGAATCAGGTTCAGGATGGAGGTGCTGTCAGGACCAGAGTCAGGATGTTAGTCAAGGGGCAAGGGCAAGTAAAATCCAGATGTGGGGAGAAAGAAGCAGTGTCAGGTAACATCAAGGTCTGAGTCAGATCTGAGGGTCAGGATCACAAGAGGAGTGAGGGTCAGGCTCAGGGTCACATTCAGGATCACATTAGGACAAAGGTCGGAGTCATGGTTAGGGTGAGGGTCAGTGTCAGGTCAGGGTCAGGTTCAGGGTTAAGGTTAGGGTCAAAGTCAGGGAGAGGGTCAGGGATAAGGGGAGTATGAAGGTCGGAGTAAGGGAAAGCCAAGGTAAGGGTTACAATGGGTCGTGTAAAAGGAAGGATAGGAGTTATTGTCAGGGTGAGGATCAGGATTAGGTGAGGATGAGGGTCAAGGACAGGTCAAGGTTCAAGTAAAGATGAGAGCCAGGTTGAGTATCAGGATGTGTTCAGAGTCTAGTCAAGTGTCAGGGGTATGGTGGGGGTGAACATCCAGATCAGAGTAAGGTTTGGTGCAGGTGTAGGTCAGCATCAGGTCATGGTGAAGAATAGGGTCTGACTGAGGGTTGGGGAGAACATGAGGCCAGAGTTCTAGGTGAGGGTTCAGGTCCTGGTAATAGTGAGGGTCACTGTGCCATCAGTGCACATGAGGATCAGGGTCAGTTTAAAGTGAAGTTCAAGGTCAGGGATAGGGTGGGGAATTGGGTAGGGTCAGGATGAGTGTGAGGATTAGTGTCATGGTTCGGTCACAGTGAAATTTAAAGTCAGGTTCAAGTTCAGGTTCATAGCAAGGGTCAACCATCAGTTGAGAGCCTATGTAGGTGTCAGAGTCATGTCAACATCAGAGTTGGGGGCAGGATCAGGGTGAGTATCAGGTGACCATCAAGGGCAGGTAAACTTTAAAGTCATAGTTTGCTTAAGCCCTGACATTGCCCTGATAATACCTCTGACCACCCCACCACTCATTCCTCCTTGATCTGACCTTTACCCTGACACTGACAGTTACCCTTCTTTTCCCTGTGACACACCCTTACCTCGGCTCTCCCTTCACTCTGTCTCTCACACTCATTGTAACTCTAAACTTCTTCCTAAACCTATTTCCCTGATCTTGACTCTGCCCCTGAGCTGACTTGACCTTACCCCAACCTAACCTTCATCCTTCTCATGATCTAATCTCATGACTGGATATGACCCTTGCATCAGACCCTGAACTGGAGCCTCACCCTGATTCTGACCTCACTTTCACCCTCTCCACAACCTCTTATCCACAACCTAGCTCTGACCCTGAAATTGCCCTGATGCTTCCTCTGACTTCCCCAACACTCATTCCTTCTTGACCTGACCATCACCCTGAACCTCAAAAATACCTAGGTCTTGACTCTGATGTCTACACTATCTGAGTTTGATCTTTACCCCACCCTGACTCTTGATCATGATCCTGACCTGCCCTAACCTTAATCATACCTTGACCCTTATCTTACACTGACACTAACCCTAACTCTTCTGCAAATAATGACCCTTACCTTTAACCTGATCCCACATTCTCACCTTGTCCTTGATCCTAATACTCAACCTGTTCCTGAAACTGACAATAGAGCCTCATCCATGTCTTGACCACACTTGGCCCTCACTGTGACCCTGACTTTCACAATGATTCTAAAAGTAATCTTGACCCTCAGTCTGACCCTGACACTGGCCATAAGAGCACACTCACCGGCTCGGCGCCTGTGGCTCAAGTGGCTAAGGCGCCAGCCACATACACCTAAGGTGGCGGGTTCGACCAGCCCGGGCCCACCAAACAACAATGATGGCTGCAACCGAAAAATAGCCAGACATTGTGGCTGGCGCCTGTGGTCCCAGCTACTTGGGAGGCTAAGGCAGGAGACTCACTTGAGCCCAGGAGTTGGAGGTTTCTGTGAGCTGTGATGCCACGGCACTCTACCCAGGGGGACAGCTTGAGGCTCTGTCTCAAAAAAAAAAAAACAGCACACTCACCCTGACTCTGACTTCCACCCTGATACTGTACCAGACCCTCCATTGACAATAAACCCTTTCATTGGCTGTTACCCTAACTTTGACGCTGACACATGTCTTGACTCCAGTTCTGGCCCAGATCCTGACCCTGACTATGACCCTGACCCTGGCCAAACCCTTGTCCTTCACCTGAACCCCACCATCACCCTGAGTCTGACACTTTCTGTCACTATGAAATTGACCCAACCCTGACCAGAGCCTGATATGACCCTACACTGACTAATACCTGCATTGACTTTGGCCCTGACACTGAGCATCAGGAAATTGAGTTTGAACATGAAATCTTGTTCATGTACACTCTGGTTTCACCTAGATTCCTTGTAATTCATAATAGGAATGTACTTTTGAGAATTGTGTATAATTTTGAAGTTGTTTACACTGGTACTACATGTTTTCAAATATACTGCTTTGGTATGGTCTACCTCAAAGTGAGAAAGTACAGTTGAGAAGGATGTATAAGTCTCATTGTTTTGCTACAGATAAAGCATGGGTTCAACTTTATTAATTCTAACAGTTGTTAAGAGTTGTTCTTGGAGAGCAATGGCTGGTTCTGAGTTTGATTTCTTCTTCACTGTTTATACACATACCTACAATTATCAACACTACTTTAATTCTCAATGAGAAGTTACTGTCAAGAACAATGTTTAAAAATACAAACTCATATTCACATATATGGCCTAGATTACCACTACCTTCTTCTAATGTGCAGGAAGAAAGGATAGTTAAAATGAATGTGAGTTTCCAAATTTTGGAGTTTTATTCCTCATGTAAATCTTACATATATCTGAGTTTAGGCAAACAGAAGTAACATTTTTAAAAGTTCATAGTGGGGCAAACCAAGTCAGCCTTACAGATTCTTTTTTTTGAGACAGAGCCTCAAGCTATCCCCCTGGGTAGAGTGCTGTGGCATCACAGCTCACAGAAACCTCCAACTCCTAGGCTCAAGTGAGTCTCCTCCTCAGCCTCCCAAGTAGCTGGGACTACAGGCGCCTGCCACAACGCCCAGCTATTTTTCGGTTGCAGCCATCATTATTGTTTGGTGGGCCCGGGTTGGATTTGAACCCACCACCTTAGGTGTATGTGGCTGGCGCCTTAGCCACTTGAGCCACAGGCGCCAAGCCAGCCTTACAAATTCTTCTCAAAAGAAAATCCTTGTTGCTTTTTAGACTAAACTGAGATAAACATAAAGACAGCAAAACACATGCATTTCAAAGGCACATTCTTACTAAAAGAAAAAACATACAAAACACTATATATAAGATGGGTGTAGTGGCATGAACCTGTAATCCTAGCTACTCAAGAGGCTGAGGCCAGAGGATTGCTTGAGTCCAGGAGTTCGAGCCCAGGCTGGGCAACATAATGAGACCCCCGTAAAATTAATAATGTTTATAAGCCTAATTTCTTCAAACATCAGTGAAATAACAAATATTGCAAATGTTTTTGGATGATTTTATATACATGTTTGTATTTGCCTCCTCAAAAGTTTAATTAATGAGATAATCTTCTAAAAAAAACAAACTCAGATAGTTTTTAACTTTTTGTCCTCTAGATGTCACTTATGTCTACAGAAAAAGAAAGAAAAGAGCTTTACTTCAAGATAATAATTATTGTAGATAGTTGATTTTCCTGGACACACGAATTAGAGTTTCTATTTGATTTTCTATTTATTTTAAAAAGTTGTTGCAGTTTGTTCACAAATAAATGTGGTATGTTGTCTTCTTTAATATACTAGCAGTTAAATGATATTTTAAAGTTATAGCTAAAAACCTTAAATTATTACCTAATTGTTTGTTATATACCTACAAATCATAAATTAGACCCACTTTCTAACAACACCTCATCTAAAGCAAAACGCTTTCATTTCCTTAGACCCTCCCTCAAATCACCCCCCCCAAAAGATTAAATTCTATAATAGGCACTTTCTGACTCCTTACTAAGATAACCTGCGGTTCCCAGTGACGTGCAATACACCGGTACTTATTCATCTCCACGTATGCTGGGAGGGTTCTTGGACGCAAAGGAATTGACAAGCCTAATCCGTAAACCGGCACGGGCTTGGAGTAAATTTGGCCAGGGGCGGATCCCTTACTTTTGCTTTCAGTAACAGGAGATAAATTCTCATAAACAAATATGTTAGATGATTTTAAGCTTGCTGTCCCCTGGGCATTCCTTACGTCTAGAGAAAAAATAAAGATTGATTACTTAATTAAAGACAGTAATTAATGTACGTGTTGATTGTACTGGGTATAAGGATTGCTGAGATACGGGTCAATGCATAGGAGAATTGTTAAAGTTATAATCAGAAAGTATTTTTATGTTTGTGCGTGTATGCATGCCTAAATTCATACAAACGAATGGATATTAACAGATCCTTTACTACGATTTGTTACATAAATTATATGCCAAAGGAATAAATTAGAATTTAGGTCTTTTATGTAAGATTACTAAATTATTTTATTTCAGATTGATAGAGGTTCTCCTTTTGTCACCAAATTATTCTGCTAATTCTCAATGCTTTTTGCGTAATCTTCAGCCACTCTTTTGAGACTCTGTTGGATAGTCCTGACCTAATTTTATCGGTTCTTATTTTAAAATGCGGGCACAGATCCACCCCTAAATATGGCCCACACTACCAGCAGATGGAGACGCTGAGCATGTGCGCTCCCCGCTGGGTCGCACGGCCTCTGCAGACGCGTGCCGGCAAGCCTGCCCGCGACGCAAGCGCACTGCCTTGAAGGAGCAGATGGTTGGAATCTGGCGCTTAGCTGAGGCTGGACCCTGCCTTCTGTGTCATTCTTCCTTTTGAGGAAAGAGGTGTATGCAGCAGACCTTGCTAATCTTCCTTAGTCTGCAGCAGCAGGTGTTCCCGGGGCTGCTATGACTCCCTAGCGCTCCCTCTCCCCAAAAGCAGTTTGGCCGCCGCGGCAGCAGGAATAGTCAGTGCACGCCTTAGGACTTTTCCCCAAAGGTTAGCACACAGCCAGGTCAAAGGGATTACAGTGGCGTTTCCCAGCGATGGTGAGTCCTGCCTGCTCCAGATTCTGGGGAGGGGTTAGCAGAGAAGGGGCTCCTCTCTGCAAACTTTATAGCACTGCACGCTCGCGAGCATGCACGTTGGGAAGCAGTAGCAGGGTGACTTACGCCAAAAGAACTAAAACGCAGAAAGATTCTGGGCGCTGTGAACTTGCAATCCATGATTGGGTCACTGGCAAAGGAGGTAGGGGCGGGGGTGGGCAGAGACATCTGTTGCAGCCCCCTCCCTTTCCCCAAAGAGGGAATGGAAGGGAACCCCAAGTGTGATCACGAGTTCAGCCACCTCTTCCTTTATTAAAGTTTCACCTTTACAGAATAAAAAGAGAACTGTGGGTCAACCCCAGAAAGAAGGGGTTGATCTTATAGACATGAAAATTAGTGATAATGCCAGAGGCCTTGGGAGTTCAAGAGCTTTTGAAAGCTTTTTTAATTTTTGTTTTTAAGTTTCATTAGTTCTCTCTACTCATCAGGCACTGTAGAAGATAAGGACAGTGAAGTTTCTGTGTAAAGGTATTGATACTTAAGAGCAGTTTAGTAAATAAGCCACAGTCACCAAAGAGATATGTGAAAATTCCCCAGGTGGGAAAACAATACTAAGCTGTCTCCTCCATCCTGCACAAGCTATGGGATAGCTCTCCAGGAAGGAAACACTTCAGTTTATGGTAAGAATAAATGCACAATAAACAAAACATTATTTATAATTCATTGCAAGTGACATTTGTATAAAACCCACTCAGAGGTGTTTAAAGGGCCCTAAGGGCCTTGAATCCTGTCCATGACCCACCTTGACCGTTTTATCAGGATGTATCATTAGCAGGTAGGACATGCTTTGGAGCAGATCCTTGGCATCTAAATCCAAAATTAGGCCACCAGTGTTGGCCTAATAGTTTAGCCAATTTATCATTGCTTTATGGGTATGTCATGAGAATTTTTGTTAAACTCCATTTTCAAGTGTTATGGCATGTCTACTTGGCTTTCTGTAGATGTAACAATCATCCTAAATTTAATTAGGGACTTGTTTCTGATGATTAGTAACAGTCTCTTTGAATTTCTCCAAGATTTCTCTTGTCTGTATGATTATAAGCGTGTTTATCTATGTTAATATTATTTATTTAGCATGTAGTCATCCATAGAATTTACTGTGAATTTCTAGGTCTTGTCTTTTCAGTGACTGTATTTTTATGATAGCTATTTTCTTAGATAAGAGCAAAGAATTCTTCACTTTGTAATCCAATTTACACAGGTTCTTTTAGAGCCTGAAAACACTTTTGTTTCTAAACAATTCTAAATTTGTAGACTACTCCCAAACACATTAACTATCAGTATGATTATTGACTCTTTAATTTTTTTTCTTGCTGTCAAGCCCAGCTGAGGACAATAATGCTAGTCTTATGAGCTGATTTAATTTTTGGAACTTGTGTGTGTTTTAATGGTGAATTTAATGCAGATAGTATCTATAACTTTGAACAAATAAAATTAGTTTGAAGCTATCGAAGGAAGTTTCTAAGAGAGTAATTGAAGAGCATGCAAAAAACATGAGCATTGGCCCAGCATCTGTAGCTCAGCTGCTAGGGCACCAGCCACATACACCATACACATGGGGCTGATGGGTTCGAACCCGGACCAGGGCCTGCCAAACAATAATGACAACTATAACAAAAAATAGCTGGACGTTGTGTTGGGTGCCTGTAGTCCCAGCTACTTGGAAGGCTGAGGCAAGAGAATTGCTTAAGCCCAAGAGTTTGAGGTTGCTGTGCGCTGTGATGCCATGGCACCAAAATAAAGAAATAAAGAAATAAAGAAATAAAGAAATAAAATGGCTCAGCGCTTGTAGCTTGGTGGCTAAGGGCACCAGCCAAATACACCAGAGCTGGTGGGTTTGAATCCAACCTGGGCCTGCAAAAAAACAATGACAGCTACAACCAAAAAAAAAAGAAAAAGCCAGGCATTATGGCTGGCACCTGTAGTCCTAGTTACTTGGGAGGCTGAGATAAGAGAATTGCTTCAGCCCAAGAGTTTGAGGTTGCTATGATACCATGACACTCTACCAAGGGTGACATAGTGAAACTCTGTCTCAAAAAAAAAAGCATTTTGTATTAGAATAATTTGGTGAAAAAAATGGAACGTTTCTTGATCTAGGCATAAAATAACAAGTCATTTTACATAAAAGTCTGAAATTCTAATTTTATTCTTTTGGTATACTATTGATATAAAGTGTAGTAAAGTATATATGTATCTTTTTTGTATGCATCAAGAAAGACAGATATATAAACATAATAATAAAAATTTAAGCAATAGCTTTAAAGTGTAATTATCAGTATGTTAAATAAAACTGAACAATATGTATCATATTAAATGTATTATATGAATAAACTATACAATGTTTAAAAATACACAAGTAGAAAATCACATCCTATACATATACCTATATTCTCTGCTATCCTGTGCCCACTATAAAATAGCTATCTTTGTTAAGTACTGTAATTAAAGTAATTCTTTTCTTGTTTCCCTTTACTCACTGGCGACACCTAGAGGACAGAAAGGTAAAAACCACTCAGGTAAATTTTTTTTATTCAGTTTTTGGCTGGGGCTGGGTTTGAACCCACCACCTCTGGCAAATGGGGCCAGCGCCCTACTTCTTTAAGCCACAGGCGCCAACCACCACTCAGTAATTTTTTATGAGCATTTATCTCAGACTAATTAAAAGCTTTAAGAACACAAATATAAATATTTATTAATGTCCAAAGATATTGACATATTTTATTAATCCACTGACATTTTAAGAACAAAGAGCCAATTAAAATTGTGTTTAGTAAGAGGTATAGTTTATCTGTTTTTTCTTTTTCAGTAAGAATGTGCCTTTGTGTTTTGCCGTCCTTACATTTATCTTGATTTATTATGTGAAGCAATAAGGAGGACTTTTGAGAGGAATGTCAGAGACTGAGTCTAAATAACCAGGACAAATTCTTCCCAGTGTTGTACCTTTGAGATGAACGACATGTATTCATCTGTGCTTATGTTCACCTGAGGTTACTCCAAAAAGCAATAGGAGTTTCTTTTGAGAGAAATGTCTGAGATTGAGCTTACTTACACTAATAGACTTTTTTCAATATTATTTCTGTTTGCCAAAACCAAGATGTGTTTAATACTCATATGATTTTAAAAAACTCAGAAACTCACATTCATCCCAATTACAGTTTCTTTCTATAAGTTGGAACAAGAGGAATCTAAACTATCTATGTGAAAATGAGTGCATATTTACACATTTTCCTCAAGTGTAACTTCTTGTAAGTTAAAGCAAATATCATTGAAAATTGAATTTATGCAAACAAAATAGCAGTAAAGAGAAAATCAGACATTGGTCTCTAAAGAAATTCTTATTAACTGTTAGAATTAACCCATGCTTTATCTGCAGCAAATCAATGAGAACCACACATTCTTCTCAACTGTACTTTCTTACCTGGAGAGACAAGTGAGAAATACAAATCAAAGCAGTATATTGGAAGACATACAGTACATGTGTAAGCAAGTTTAGAATTTTACATAATTCTCAAAAGTATGTTCTCATTGCAAATTGTAAAAATTCTTGATGAAACTAACATGTAAGTATATATAGTTTCATGTTCAAACTCAGCTAGATGATGGTAAGGTCATTGTTAGGCCCAGACTCATGATGAGGGGTAGAGTCAGAGAGAGGGTCATAGGGTGAGGCTGAAAGTTAAGGTTATGATGACAATGAGCATTATTAGGATCATAGTAAGGGTAGGATTGGTTTGGGGGTCAGGATCTGGGTCAGGGTGTATACTGGGGTCAAGTTGGGGTTTCCTGAGGGTTTAATATCAGGGCAAGGGTGCAGAGAAGGTCTGTGAGAGTACATTTCATGGTCAGTGTCAGGGTGAGAGGGTCAGGGTCAAAGTAAGGATCAGTGTGATGGTTGGGATTAGAGTGAGAATCAAATAAGGGGCGGTGTGTGGATGAAGCTCAGGGTTAGGATCAGGTCAGGGTAGAAGTAAAGATGAGGCTCAGGTCACTATTTAGAAGAGGTATGAAGTGAGTGAGTATCTGGGTCTGGGAGAGGAACACAGTCAGGATCTGTGTAATTGTGTAATAAGAATTAAGGCCTGCTCAGGATCAGGGCCAGTGTGAACGTCAGAGTTATGAACACTGTAAGGTAAATTATAGGGTCTGGGTCAAAACAAGGCTGAGTATGTAGGTCAGAGTCCAGGTGATAGATGCATATCAGGGTCTGGTTGGTCATTATCAGAGGATCACCACAGGGCCCGGGTGAGTATCAGGCTATTAGTGAGGTCAGGGTGATAACCAGGGCTAGGATCATGACAGGGTTAGGGTCAGGTAGAAGGGTGAGGATGAGGATGAGGTTAAAGTTCACAGGCAAGCCAAGAGACACAGTTGAGGTTGATGTCAGACATATCAGTCTTACTGAGGGTCATGGATAAAGTCAAGGCCAAGCCTGGGAATATGGTCAACATCAGGCTGAGTGTCAGTACAATGTGAGGGTTGGGGTAAAAATAAGAGCCATGTTGTGACTCTGGATAAGAGTGAGGGTAGGTTTAGGGACATGGTGAGGGTCACAGTTTTTATATTTATGGTCAGGGTCAAGTTGATGGTCAACTTCAAGTTAACAGGTTTGGGAGCAGGATCAGGCTAAGTGTCAGGGTGAGGGTTAGGGTCAAAGGTTCAGGATCAGTGTCAGAGTTTTTATCATGGTCAAGGTGATGACTGAGGTGAGATTCAGAGTTAGGGGGAGGTCAGAGTTAGATTTAGTTTTAGGGTCAATAAGGAAAGTGGAGATAATGGTGGGGGATAAGTTGAGGGTCAGATTCAGGGCCCAGTTTAGGATCAAGGTGAGGTAGTGTCGTGATGGTGAGGGACAGCATGAAGATCAGGATTAGGGTGAGGGCCATGGTGATCAGGAACATGATACAGGGTCAGGGTCATAGTGAGGGTCATGGTGAGGATCAAGTTTAGGTTAATGGGCTCAATCCTGTAGCTTAGTGGCTAGGGCAACAACCACATACACCGGGGGGGGTTGAACTCAACCTGGGCCTGCCAAACAACAATGACAACTACAACCAAAAAAAAAAAAATAGCTGGGCATTGTGGCAGGTGCCTGTAGTCTGAGCTACTTGGGAGGCTAAAGCAAGAGAATCACTTAAGCCGAAGAGTTAGAGGTTCCTATGAGCTGTGATGCCATGGCACTCTACCAAGGATGACATAGTGAGAATCTGTCTCAAAAAAAAAAAATTGGGGTTAAGGATCATGGTGTAAGTATGAGGATGCAGGATGGGGTCAGGTGTGCTTCAGGGTCTTAATCAGGGTTATTTGCAAGGATGAGAATCAGCCATGTCAGAGTCATGGACAAGGTCATGTTCTAAATGAGGATGAGGGTCAGCTTTAGGGTCAGAGGGTGAAGGTTAGGGTTCGAGTCAGGACAAGGATCAGGTTGGGACCAACTTCAGTGTGAAAGTCTGAATGAGGCTAAAGTAAAAGTGCAGGTCAAATTTAGGTATAAGGTGAGGGTTAATTTCAGAGTCTAAGTCATGGTCAGAGACAATTGTGTCAGGGTGAATACAAGTGTTCATGTGAGATGCAGAGTCAGTGTCAGAGTAAGGTGGACAGTGTAGGCCAAAGGCAGGCTCGAGGTACTTAGGGACACACTAAACTTCAAGACATTATCATGGTTATGGTCAGTGTGATGGTCAGGTTCAGGGTGAAGTTCAGGGTAAAGACCAAGTGGAAGGTCAGTGTCAAGGGCAAGATGAAGAACAGAGTTAGGTAAGGTTCAGCATAAATTTGTTAGGGTCACAACCAGTATGGAAAATAATATGGTTATTTCTTCAAAAATTTAAAAATTATCACTTGATTTGGCAATTCTATTTCTGGATATATACAGAAGAATTCAAAGTAAGGTCTCAAAGCACTATGTTCATAGAAGTACTATTCATGATAGCCAAAAGGTGGAAATAACCCAAATGTCCATGGACATATGAATAAACAGTGGTATATACATTTATACAGTGGAATATTATTCAGCTTTAATACGCTACAACATAGATGCTACATCATAGATTAACCTGAGCACATTATGCTTAGGGAAATAAGCCAGTCACCAAAGATGGATACATCTATGCAAGGTACCTGTATCATAGAGACAGAAACTAGAACTATGGTTGCCAGGCTATGGAGAAAGAGAGAAGAGGGACTTATTATTTAATGGGTATAGAATTTCAGTTTTGCAAGATAAAAAGAGTTTTGGAGATTTGTTGAACACCAGCGTGAATGTACTTAATGGCACCAAACTGTATACTTTAAAATGTTTAAGATAGCAAATTTTGTTATATATATTTTACCACAAGTTTTTTAAAATGCCAGGTTCAAATTGATGGTTAGATGCTATGTCTTGGTGAAAGTCAGCAGTAGGTCATCATCAAGGGTAGGGTCAGGGTCAAGGTCAAATTTGGTCATGACCAAATTCTTGGTCAGAGTCATGACAAGGATTGAGTGTGGGTCAGGCTGAAGTTCGAGTTCAGGGTAATTTTTGAGGGGTGGAGAAGTCAAAGTCAGTGTCAGGATGATTTGAAGTCAGAGATAGTTTTAGGGTCAGGGTCATGACACTATGAAGATGAATGTAAGCAAGAGGGCAAAATGGGGGCCAATTTCAGGGTGAGCATCAGAATAAAAGTCAGACTTGGGGTCAGGTTTAGAGTGAGAGTTTGGTTGAGAATGTAGCTAATTGTAAACTCAAGGTGAGCATCCAGGCAGAGCCAGGTGAATGTAAAGTTCTTGGTGAAGGTAAGTCTCTGGCTTAGTGAAAGTGTTAGGGTCAGAGGGTGTGTCATTGGTAGGGTCACAGTGAAGCCAGGATCAGTTGATAGTAACCATGAATGTCAGTGTCTTTGTGAGATCATAATCATAATCAGAATAAGGATTAGTGTCAGGATTTGGTTCAGGGTGAGGATGAGTTTCAGGTTGTTGTGATAAGGTGATGACCTGGGTCTGGGTTTGGGTCTACATTGAGTCAGTGCTTACCCTATGTTAGGGTGAGGATCAGGGTTAGGGTCTGGATCATATGTTCACTAGGGTCATGATGAAGATGGAATAGTCTTAAGTGTCAGAGTTAAGGTGAGGTTCAGTGTCAGAGTCAGCTTTGAGGTTAGGGTCAGGGTCTGGGTCAGCACTGGAGTTGTGGTGAGAGTGGAGATGAGTCAGATTTAGACAGAGCAGCAGATTCAGCATGCCAGCATGGCCAGAGTATGGACTAGGGCAGGCGTCCTCAAACTACGGCCCACAGGCCACATGCAGCCTGCCTAGGACATTTATCTGGCCTACTGGGTGTTTTTGCTGCCACTGCCTGTCCTGCTTAGCAGCCGACTCATTCCGGGGCCTGCAGTCCAGTCCTCCAACGGTCTGAGGGACAGTGAACTGGCCCCCTGTTTAAAAAGTTTGAGGACCCCTGGACTAGGGTCTTTTGAAAGGTAAAGGTCAGGCTAAGGTGTGGAGTCAGGCCAGATCCATGTCAGATTAAAGATCAGTGTGAAAGTTAGGGTGATAGAAGTGGTGAGGGTATGGGCCAAGAACAGGATGAGAGGAGTCAGTGTTGGACTGAGAATCTAGGAGGGTGGGGTCAGGGTCAAATTAAGGTTCAGGGACAGAGTAAAGGTCAGGGTCAGACAAATTTCAGGGTAAGGATCAGGTTTAGTGTCAGGAGCTTATTCAGCATCAAATTCAGGGTCAAGCTCAAGGCCATGGTTAAAGTCAGTGTGAGTTCAAACTAAGGGTCAAAGTCTATTCAGGAAGAGAGTTGTGTGAGCATCTAGGTCAAGTATCAGGTCAAAATCATGGTGAAGGTCAAGTTCAGGATCCAAGTCTTTGATAAGCACCAGGGTGAGAATTAAAGTCAAACTTAGAGCAAGTATGAGGAAAATGCCCAGGATTACCTATCAAGACAGAGGTCAGTGTCAGCATCAGGTAATGTTATATGAGGGCCAAAGTCAGGTTCAGGGACATAGTGAGGGTCAGAGTGAAGATCAAAGTCAGGTAAGTTTCAGGGTCAAGATTAGGATCGTATTCAGTGTGAGGGTAGCATCTGCCACAGGGCTGGAGTTAATATACTGGACAAGTTCATGAGCTCAGCTTAGAGTCTGGGTGAGCATCTGCTAAGAGTCACAGAAGTGTAAGAAATAGGGTGAAGGACAAGATCCAACTCTATCAGAGTAAGAGTCAGGCTAAGGATATGGTTCAGCACGAGGCTGAAAATCAGGCCTCGTGAGGTTCAGTTTCACTGTGAGGGCCAGAGAAAGGCTAAGGGTTAGGTCAAGGTCAGGGTGGGAGTCACCAACATTTTTGAGGTGGCCTGTTTAGAACAAATAATCAGCACACACCCTAGCCCTTGGCAGGGCATTATTTATATGCACAGAAAGCCAACAGCTGCATTATGATCCTCCATGTCCTTTGCTGTCCAACTCACTACTTTAGGTCCTCAGAAACACCTATCTGAAGAACCCTGGGTTGTTTTAAGAACCCATCTAGAAGAGCAGCAGGAACATCTGCTTTTATGTTGCATAGCCTTCCCCAATGCATCCTTCAGGCCTGTTAAACCAGTGCCTTGGGGTTGATTCCAACCTCTCAAAAGCATATTTTAATTCTCTTCGCTAGGAGTAGAGGATAACTTGATGGAGAAAACACTGATACCCACACTTGTAGGTTGAGGCAAGTGTTGAGCTCAGCAAGCCTGGTTGTAACACCACCAGACCTTGTGCCAGTGACTTCTCTCTGTGCCTTAATCGCCTGGTCTGTAAAATAGAGGCGTTGGGTTTGATGCCTTTTTAAACTCTACAGGAACATTTCAGGCACCTACTTCTCTTCTGAAGAATCCATGGAACAGTGTTTCTCAGTAATTTAGATTCATGTCCATAATGGCCAAAACCATATGGTAACAATCTCACCTCTCACAATTCAGAATCTACCTCCTATTCCACTGGGAATTACTGCAACTCCTACCCGACTCCAGGGGTCAAGGAGATTTTAGAAAGCTCTGATTTCTATAGTTTGTACTATGAGAATAAGAGGGTTTTGTTGATATTTTCCAAATATAAAAATTGCAGTATGAAATCTGCTTTTTCAAACACCCCCACCCCCACCCCTCATTCCCTAGGAGATCCCAACAAGTGTTCACAGGCTGTCATTTTCAGGTCTCTTCTCACTTCCCCTTTGGGAATCTCTGCTCTCAAATCATTTAAAGATATTGATTACCTGCTCCAGCACAGGCCTTGTTCTCTTTTTTTGTCCTACGGTAGTTGCCTGTGCTTTGTGTCGGTTTTCAGATAAGCAAAGAGAGTGCTATTGGGGTTCTATTTATAATGTCCTTGAAAACCCAGTGCCAACTTCTTTATGCTAAAAAAAAAAAAACTAGCTGTTAAGGAGAGGAGGCTCAAGGCAGGGGTTCACCCCCAATAAAAATGACAGCCATGCATGCACAAGTGTAGGCACGAGGCACACACCCAGGCAGATGTGCATACCCACACAAGCCCACATGCACACACACAGCACCCAGATTGAATCAAAACACAGAGGTCGGGGAAATATTAGGAAATACCTGGAACATGATAGAAACTCAATAAGTGGTGATTAAAAAAAATAATAATAAAAAGACTAGGAGAGAAGAGCTATAAAGAAGGAAAGAATTCAGAGAGATTGCAAATTTAGTGAGGGAAGCACTGAACTTGGAGTCGGGACCTTAATTGGAAGCCTGGCTCCACATTTATTAGCAATTTGAGCTGGGACAAGTTCCTCGACCTCTTTAAATTTTAGTTTCCTCCTCCCTTGGAGTGGGTATAATATTTCCTTCCCAACTCATCTCCTAAGATTACTATAAAAATCAAAGGAAACCATGACTGGAGAAATATTATTTTTTAACTGAAAATAACATAAAGAAATGACGCCCTCAGCATCATTGTCATAACTAGCCCTTTTTTAGAGGACTCTTTGCCAGCATCTATGACATGCTCTATGTACATTAAAGTGTTTAACCGGGCAACAATCTTTTAGCTATAAACTGTTACAATTTCTCTTCTGTAGATAAGGAAACATAAAGAGGGAGAGTAATTTGCTAGAGGTCACATCACTAGTAAGTGATCAACTGGGAATTGAACCAGGGCTGCAGCCAATTATTTTAACCACCCTCCTACCTCCTGGGCCTTAATATATATTGAATGCCTTTTATCACACGCAAGTTAAATTAAAATATACCTTTTAGTATTAAAAGACATTGTATTGGTTTACTAGTACTGTCATAACAGAATACTGCAGACTGACTGGGTTCAACAACAGAAATTTATTTTTTTCACAATTCTAGAAGACAGAAGTTCAAGATCAAGGGCCTGGCAAGGTTGGTTTCTGCTGAGGGCTTTCTTTCCAGCTTGCAGATGGCTGCCCTTTCCTGTGTCCCCAGATGGCCTCTTCTCTGGGTGGACATACACCTGGTTCCTCTTCTTAAAGGACACCAATCCTACTGGATTAGAGCCCTACCCTGAGGACCATATTTAACTTTAATAACCTATCTCCAAATACAGTCATCCTACAGGTTAGGACTTCAACATATGAATTCGAGGGGGACACATTTCCTTCCATAACAGATATGTAGTAGGAAAATACTCCAAAAAAAAAACAGAAAGTTTGTCTACATTCCCCACCCCCCACCCCCAAGGAGGTATATTATTTGAAAACCTATCAGGTCAAGAACAGCCATGGCATCAAAATTTTTTAGCTCCCATTTGGTGCCCATAGCTAAGCGGTTAGGGTGCTGACCACATACACCAAGGCTCAAACCTGGTCTGGGCCTGCTAAACAACAATGAGAACTATAACAACAACAGCAACAAAAATAGCCGGGCGTTGTGGCAGATGCCTATAGTCCCAGCTACTTGGGAAGATAAGGTAAGAGAATCACTTAAGCCCAAGAGTTTGAGGTTGCTGTGAGCTGTGACACTCTATCAAGGGCTACACTCTACCAAGGGCAACATAGTGAGACTCTGTCTCAAAAAAAAAAACAAACAATTTTTTTTTAGCTCTGAGTCCTGCCCAGATCCAAGCAGCTCTGCTAGAAAGGGGATGATGAGAGTTTTGTGCAAAACATTTAACATTGTCCCACTCTCTACCTCCTGCATGAGAGTATTCCGACATGAAAAGAATTGGCCCCTTAGTCCCCTCTTGCCAGGCATTTCTATTTATAGTTTCTGGTGCTGATGGGTGTGAAGGAGTTAAAAGTTTTGAAATCATTCCCATTGCTTTGCAGAATACTCCACACACTTCCCACTTCTTTTAGGCCATTAGAAACTATTATTCCTGGTTCTCATTTGGTAGAGGTTGGAGTAGAAGAGAAACAAAGAGAAAGAGAAATTTGCAGCACGCATAACTACAGCTCTTTTTAAAAAAGCCTCAGAGGAAAATAATCTGCAGTTGTTTCCCTATGGTGTTTTTTATTTAGGTCTGCCCATAACCAAGCTCTCCCTGTCTGTTCCTGAAAACCTAGATAGAAAGTTTTATGTTGACTTCATCCTTGAATCCTACTTCACAGAGATGCTGATGAGTCTGAAGGCAAAGAGAGAAAGGCCAGGGGGCTTTGTTGCCTGGATGCCAGAAACCATTAAAGGGTTTTGCAATTCATCTCCCTAGTCCTAGCGGCACATGATAAATTACCAGCATCAATCTAGCTCACAGTATCAGACTTCAGAACTTGTGAGTCATATGTTCATGACATTGCTTTGTGCAAATAGATACTCTAAACATGCATTGATTTGGCACATTTCATGAGTATTTATCAAAATGGTCTCTTGTCTCCCAGCACACATATGAATAACAATAACATTGAATAAGATCAAGCTGCAGTCATGCGTAAGATTCCAAACTGTGGGTTTAGTTGCAGATTTAATGAAGGTTATTTGTAAAATCATAAAAAGAAAAAAAAAAATCCCAGTAACCAGAAGTTCTTATAGAAGATAAGGCTGGTATGTCATAGTTTTTTTAAATGGATGGGAGAGGAAAAAAGAAACATGGTTGAATTTGATTTATTCCCAGTACAAATTCTGGATTGACAAGAAATTCTTCACTTTGAAAACCTTGTCTATGTGACCATGAAACCAAAAAATCAGTCCGCAAGATGGAGTCTGAGAAGCTAAACTGAAGTGCAGCTGACTTACTCTGCTTAGCATTTATTCTTTCCCACTGCCCCCACCCCCTCCATGATTATCTAGTTATCTAGTTGATAACTCAGGCAACTCTGAGGAGGTAGTCACACATAGATAATGGGTACTATGATATTGGTAAAGGTTACTTTGATGATGTTTTCTCTGATGATTCTCTTAGATGTTTTGTTAAAGTGAAAATCACCTTTCTATTGTTTAAACATTTTGCATTGTTAGATGGGAGACTACTTTGATGTTACTTCCCATCAGATAAAGTTAAATGTTTCTAGGTTGGTTTCCTTGTATTTCATTATAAAAGTCATTAGAATTGTAACTGAGGCAGAACAGAATTGAGAGGCTACTCTCACTATTTTCCAGAATCACTGGCCTTCTGATAAATAAAGCTCATTTGGACCTAAACCCCATCTCTGCATATGGCTGGACAGTGAAAGGCGGCTGGACCCTCTTCATTCGGTAATAACTGCAGTCTAAGTCACACCCAATATTTACTCTCACATTGCTAATCTCACATTATCTGGGAAATAAATTAGATATAATTTTTAAATTTCTCAATTATCAAGACTTCCTTTCTGAACAACATAATCAATAATAACAATTCCGGGCTTCTGAAGACATAGTAAAACATAGTTGAATTTCAAGTCAACAAACATTAAGTTAGAAAAGAAAAAAAAAAGTATGATGCCACAGCAATCTACCCAGAGTGGCACTTTACCCAGGGGACTCTGTCTCAACAAAGAAAAAAAAAAACAAACAAAAACACTCAAAGGTTGGGCTTGGTGGCTCATACCTGTAATCCTAGCACTCAGGGAGGCTAAGGCAGGTGGATTGCCTGAGCTCAGGAGTTCAAGACCAGCCTGAGCAAGAGGGAGACCCCCATCTCTGAAAAATAGCCGTGTGTTTCGGTGGATGCCTGTTGTCCCAGCTACTTGGGAGGCTCAAGCAAGAAGATTGCTTGAGCCCAAGAGTTTCAGGTTGTTGTGAGCTATGATGCTACAGAATTCTACTGGGGCAAGAAAGTAAAACTTTCTCTCAGAAAACTAAAAAAAAAAAGAAGTTACACCTCTAAGTTAGTGTTTTGAAAAACCATCTATGCATATGTACAGTGCAGAGTTCTTTAAGAAAAAAACTGAGCAAATATTCTGGTATTGTCTATTGAACTTGAGAAAAGTGTTGAGATGTTATATAAGCACATAGAATAGGAATGATGAACACTCTTACAGCCAGCCAGGGGAAACACAGGAGTGTGCGGAAGGTGGCATCCTTTATAAGTGACAGTCCTTGTTTCCTGTAAACTTGGGGCTCTAATATAAATTCAGTGGATGCTTTGGAGCCTAGTAAATCAAAAATACATCTGAACCTTATTGATTAAATAAAAAAATCAAATAAGTCTTCTCCTGAAACCTCTTTGCAGTTACAGGATATTACCTGAAACTTGAGACTATGAGGGAGGGTAAAATGCCAGCCAAGAAAACAGAGTGTTAAAGTTCTTTTTGTACTACAGATTAAACATACAAGGAAACACTGTCTTTGCAAGTTGATAGGGTACCTCTTTCAAGACAAACAGTATTAGCTGGGTATGGTTTCTGAAGATTCCATTTATCCAAACATCATGTTTAAGTAAAAGGATCAAATGAATTTATGCTTTTCTAATTATTAAAAGAAAAAGGTGTTGCTTTTTAAAAAAAAGAAAAAAAACTTAACGAGAATTTCAGTTTTGTTGAGTGCCTCCCATAAACAGGTGGTTTGCCATGATTCATTACATGTGTTAACTTGATGGGGCCATGAGGTGTCCAGCTATTTGGTCAAACCGTATTCTGGGAGTTTGTATGAGGGTGTTTTTGGATGAGAGTAACATTTAAAACAGTGTACTCAGTAAATCATGTTTTCCTCCCTAATGTGGGGGCCTTGTCCAAACAGCTGAAGGCTTGCATACAACAAAAAGCTAGCCCTCCCTTAAGTAGGAAAGAATTCCTTGTACCTTCTTGGCTTTGATATGAAACATTAGCTTTTTTTTCCTGCCTTTCAACTTGAGCTAAAACTCAATTTTGAGCCTCTGGCCTGCCAGCCTTCAGATTAGAACATATACCATTACCATTGGCTCTCCTTGGTCTCGCTAATAGACCCTGTAAGTCTTTTAACTTCTTGCCTCCATAACTATATGAGCCATTTTCTTATAATAAATCTTTATATCTATGTACCTATATCTGTATCTACATATACATCCTATTGGTTCTGTTTCTCTGGAGAACCCTGACTAATACTTGACCAAGCCAGTAGGATTCTGAAAGTCGGGTTTGCAAGTTGAGTTATGCTCAGTGTACCATCTGGGCTTCATTCAGCATGGAAGTCCATATCCACTTCTGTTCATTTTCTGGACTAAGGTGTGGTGCTAGCTGGACCAAGCACATCTTTAAAGCTTCAAGCAGCATCCTCTGCTTAGCAATAATTTTGTGACTTTTCATAATGTATTTTCATAAGTCTGACAACATCATTTCATTTTGGTCTTCAGTTAGAAATAATGATGAATATTAATAAGTGCTCAAGGCACAATGTCTCTTTTCTTAGGAGAGACTTGTCACATGAGTAAGAGCTTCTAGAAAGTTTGGATATAAATTTAAAAGTGAAGAGATGTGGGTGTTCTGAGCTCTGTAAACTTAGGTACTACTTCCCAAGCTACTGCTTAACTCTGTTGAGGAGTTGGGGGAGACTTCAGATTTTCTGGAGAGAGCCATTCATCATCCAGGGACAATCCACCATAGAAGAATTAAGTCTTATTTTGTGGAAAATTTAACATGGGCATCCTATATTTCTTTGCTACTTTATATTTTAAGCAAGCCCATTAATGTTATTTTTATCAAAATGCCATAATGCCAGGTAGCAGTGTGTCAGTGTGAGGAACACAAATCAAAGTACAGAAAAAATCACTCTTCCATTTGAACAAAGGCAATTCTGTTCTTTTATAGAATTGGTCCTTATTTGGATGAAATGTCACTCAAAGGGCAAAGGGAGTTTAAGGATTGTCAATGAGAATCATAAAATCCCACATCCACTGCAAGGTACCTCTCTGATTATGTACAAGTAAGTGAAGAAAAGGGAATCCTAAAAGGCTTTACATCAACCCCAGGCTTAGGCACCCAAATGGTGCAAAGCTAGTGGACCAGCGTCGCTTGAGGACTGTAGTGGTCAGCTCTCGCCCCCTTTACTCCCTCTACTGGTAACAGTTCTGTGCTTTTCTTCCAGAGATACCCTCCCCCCCACCCCCCACCCCACTTCCATTCTCCATCTACCTTGTTCAGCCAACCTAAACCTCAGCTCCAGGGGCAGTCCGGCCTGGCACACCTGAACCTTCCCATCCCCGGCCAGGCATTGGTTGCTGCTGGTATATAACCAAGTCAGGCCAACCATAGGCAATTCTGGGACTTTTTTTTTGCAGTTTTTGGCCAGTGCTGGCCTTAAACCTGCCACCTCCTGCATATGGGGCTGGTGCCCTACCCTTTTAAGCCACGGTGCCACCCGTCTGGGACTTCTTTTTGAAACAACTGGATGAAAGTCCTTCTTTCCAATTGTGAAGATGCTGATATCCATTTCATCACAATTTGGAGAGAACCTGAACAAGGAGGAAGTAAAGACTTTGAGGCTCCAGAACTGTGAAACAATACATTTCTGTCATTGAAGCCTCCTGGTCTATGGTACAGGACTCTGATACTAATACAGAGCCCTGAATAGTCTTGCCTGAAGGTGACTTACCCTAGAATTTTCAGTTTCCTGAACCAATAATTTTTTTTCTACTTAATCCAAGTTGACTGAGTTTCTAGTTCTTGCTATTCAAGATTCTTCACAAACACACATATTCCATCAACCCCATAGAGCATCAGGGGAAGGTGGGGTCAGGATGGTGATGGGATACAGCTCTGTCACCTAGAAAAGTCTAGAGGAGCTGGGGGTATTAGCCAGTAATAGGAAAGAAATACTATCCTCACGTAAACTCCCTGAGATTAGGGACATTTTCTATGTGGCTCCCTGCTGTATCTTCAGTGCCTGGCACACAGCTGCTCTGTGAATATTTGATGACCAAATGAAATGAAAATCTCCATGTCCTTGGTTGCAAGCAATAGAACATATTTATAAAAACAAAAAGGTGGGCCAGATATGGTGGCTCACGCCTATTATCCCAGGACTTTGGGAGGCAGAGGTGAGCAGATTGCATGAACTTATAAGTATGAGACCAACCTGAGCTAGAGTGAGACCCCATCTCTAAAAATAGCAAGTGTTGTGGCAGGCGCCTGTCATCCCAGCTACTTGGGAGGCTGAGGCAAGAGGATCACTTGAGCCCAAGAGTTTGAGGTTGTTGTGAGCTGTGATACCAGATTACTCTACTGGAGGTGACAAAGGAAGAGTCTGTCAAAAAAAAAAAAAGAAAAGAAAAGAAAAAGAAAGAAAGAAAGAAAGAAAGAAAGAAAGAAAGAAAGAAAGAAAGAAAGAAAGAAAGAAAGAAAGAAAAGAAAAGAAAGAAAAGAAAGGGAGGAAGAAAGGAAAGGGAAAGGAGGCTGGGCGCAGTGGCTCATACCTGTAATCCCAGCACTCTGGGAGGCTAAAGCAGGTGGATCGCTTGAGCTCAGGAATTCAAGACCAGCTTGAGCAAGAGCAAGACCCCATCTCCACTAAAACTAGAAAAACTAGGGTTTTTGTGGTGGATGCCTATAGTTCCAGCTACTTGGGAAACTGAGGGAAGGGGGATCACCTGAGCCTAAGAGTTTAAGGTTTCTATGAGGTATGATGCCATGGAACTCTACCCAGGGTGAAAGAGTGAGGCTGTGTCTCAAAAATTTTTTTTTAAAAAGTAGAGGAGGAGGGTTTATTCAAAAGTTGTTGAAGAAACCAAATAATTGCTAGAGATATTTGGCCAGGTATGATGGTTCACATCTAAAATTCTAGCACTCAAGGAGGCTGAGGCAGGTGGATTGCCTGAGCTCAGGAGTTCGAGATCAACCTGAGCAAGAGTGAGACCCCTGTCTCTAAAAATAGCCAGGCATTATGGTGGGCACCTGTAATCCCAGCTACTTGGGTAGCTGAGGCAAGAGGATCACTTGAGCCCAAGAGGTTGAGGTTGCTATGAGCTACAATACCACAGTACTCTACCCAGGGCAACATAGTGAGATTCTGTCTCAAAAAAAAAAAAAAATTGCTAGGGATGAAGAACAAGCAACCAGGTCCTGGATCACAACCAAAATTGTGCCACAAAACCAGAAGTGAGGATTCCATTGCTGCTGCCCTTGAGTATTGAACATCACAGTTTGGACTGCATTTGTCACTGTCACCAAGAACCAAGAGAAAATTTTTTACAAAAACTTCACAATCCGAGCTTGGTTTACCCATGCTACTTCAGAAATAGGATAGGGGATTGGACCACATTGGGAGTGGCTCTGCTGCCACCTGTTCTCACATGCAGTAATGTTTTCAGCGAGACAATGACAACATTTACTAAGGGCCTGTTGTGTGCAGGGCTGCATGTACTCTGTCAGGCACTGTGGAGTTACACGTTAACGGAGCAGCAGTTTGAATTCTGCAAGGACATTTAATAGCTTGGTGTCCTAGGTCACAATACTGAACTCCTCAGTGATTCAGTTTCTCAATTTATAAAACAACAATGATTGTGGCATCATTGTAGAATGGAAGTGATTTTCAGATGATTTACCTCATAGATTCTTACGAAGATTATGTTAAATTAAATTAATATACAGGGTGGCCATACAGTTCGTGTGTAATTTACTATGTTAAACTATTTTAAATTACAAGAAACTGTATGACCACCCGGTATATAAACAGGGCTTAGCATACAGTCTAACGTCACAGTTCTGTCATGCGGGTATGCCATCTTACCATGCCCAAACTGAGGCCCAGTGAGGACTAGTGGCCTATGTGCAGTGGTGCAAGGTTTTGGGGCCTGAATTTGAACAAAAACTCATCGACTCCAGAGTGTGAAATCTTAGACATCTACAGGTGATGTAGAAGCACTATCTGCAGAAATGCCTCAGCCATACCTGCAGTGTAACACCATGGAAAGTTTTGGACAACAGAGAAATTAGCACAGTTTTTAAAATATATTTTTGTGCCATTTTACACATTCTTACCCAAATGGCTTAGGTCCCTGAGTAGTTTCAAACATTTCCTCAATACATTATTCGTGAAACCATAAAGGCTAATCTGAGTGATGATTTGCTCTTGTGTGGAGCCTGAATGTGGGGTACCTAAGCTTGCAAGGCAAACGTGCTAGTTGCCTGAGTGAGTGCTTTTGTGCTGAAGAATGGGGTTAGACTGAGACTAGATTAGCAAGTTGGCCTCAGCCAGTGCTGTCCGTCCCCTTGAAACATGAGGAATACTATTATCCTTCTCTCCAGAAAAAATACACATTAATTGCAGGAGGTTCATTGGCATCTAGAGCCTGTCTATGAATTCCAGGTGACAGACATTTCTTGATTAGTGACTCTGAAACTTTTTTAAAACTCTGTAGTTCTTTTTTTGTTCAGCAATACATATCATAGTTCACCTATCCTGCCTGCTGGCAATGCCTGGTAAGAATCTAGTATCTGTATCTGTATTCAGTAGTGTGAAGTTGCATAAAAGCCAGATTTTTTCCATCAACAAATCTTTATCAAGTACCTACTGTGCATTTGGCATTATTTTTGAAGCTACTGATACAGATTTGAAAGAGACAAACCAGGCCCTCGTTGCCTTGGAGCTGAAATTTCTAGGGGCAAGACTGATAGTTAAAAAAAAAAGCAACATAGGAAACAAATCAGGATTAGGTAACCAAGGATGGCTGGTGGCTGTTTTAGATGGGGTGGGGTGGGGAAAGCACCCCTGGTGAGCCATTTTTCCTTAGTAAGACTGAACTCTTTCCCTCTCAGGGCCTGTGCACTCACTGTCCCTCTGCCTTGGCAGGTAGCTGTGTGCATTTCTTAGGGCTTCATACAGCTGGCTCCATCTTGCCACGCAAGTGGCTCAAATGACTCCCTGCCAGCCAACTGTATGAACCTGCTAGACAAGGCAGAGGACATAGCACCAAGGCTATGGTCAGCAAGGTGAAGTTACTGAGGAATAGAGTCAGGACCAGCATTGCTGGCACACATTAAATTAATACTGAATTTGAAGCCTCAGTAAATCTAGTAGTGCATGAAATTTAGTTTCTGACTTTCAAATTTAAGTAAGCATTAATAACTACTTAGTGACTACTTAAAAGATTTTTGAAAATAGACTTTGGCTAGGTGGAATAATAAAAACATGGGCAACCAAAAGTAAAAATTGAAGAATGGGCCAGCATTTTTCAATTATTAAATACCTTATCAGGAAGATCTATGAGGCCATAAGATCAATTTTTAGGAATTGCTGAACTAAATGGCTCCTTGAGGGAGGGCCCAAAACTACTTCTTTGTATTAGCTGGAAGCTTTTTTTTTTTTTTT
>NW_003852410.1:21181896-21186210 GCF_000181295.1 Otolemur garnettii
TAGAGTGCCTTGGCATCATAGTTTACAGCAACCGCAAATTCTTGGGCTCAGGTGATCCTCCTGCCTCAGCCTCCCTAGTAGCTGGGTCTACAGACACCCACCACAATGCTAGTTTTTCTATTTTTGGTAGAGACAGGGTCTCACTCTTGCTCAGATTGGTCTTGAACCCCTGAGATCAAGCTCCACCTGCCTCAGTCTCCCAGAGTGCTGGGATTATAGGCATGAGCCACCACCCACACCCATATCATCTGGAAGTTACTATACACCAAATTGTTAGACCCTGCCTCAGACTCTGGTTTCACTTAAAGCCTCAAATCTTCAACATCTGTAAACTGTATTCCAAACACATGGCTACTTTTAAAGAAAAAACAAAATCACATGCTTTGAACATACATATTTCAATTTGGGGGAAAGAAAATAAAAGTGTAGTCAAAGCTCCAAAAAGCTAAAATACCTTAGAAAGCTAAAAATACTTTAGAAAGGTAAGACTTTCTAAAGAACCAAAAAGAAGTGAGAAGTTAATTTGAGGAAACATCTGCAAAAGTTTTGTCCTGCCTCAGAATTTCAGGAATGTTGCTATAATGGATTCATCTTAATACAGATGAAATCAAGGGCAGCAATAGCAGAGTTTTCTATTACCCCAAACACCAGCCATTTCACTGCCATTTAAGCAAAACATCACAAGAGCAGTGGTTCTCTGCATTACTTTATAACAAGAACCTGGTGGCACTTAACTTTGAGTAGCTACACATTTTAACCCATCTTGAAAGAATGCAGAAAACTTTCAGTTTATTATTTAGTTTATAGTGAAATTGAATAGATGAAACACATTAGCTTAATATCAAAGGAAGGAAAATTGAAGGTTTTCTCCATCACTGGGGCATCAAGGCTGCAGGACAGAGCTGAATAGAATAATATATGTTAAGTACTTTAGAGACATGTGGAGAAATTAAAGGGCTGGCTCGCAGCGAATATTACTGCAGCTTTTGCATAGTGTCTGACAAAGGGCTTTCAAAAATTTTATTCTGCTAGGTTCTCTTAAAGTTACCATATTAGTCTTTTAGGTTGTAAAGGAAAGCAACATGCTTAAACATGCATACACATAAAAGGGAATTTATTGGCTTACATAAAGTGTGCTGCTTTCAGGCCTGGTTAGATCCAGAGAGCAAACCACCACTCTCCCCTTCACCTTTGTCTCATTCTCTCTTTCTTCTTCACCTTCTGTGTCTTGGCTCCCCCTCCTCCCACTTTTTAAATGTAACATGTTAATGTCATTCTCTCCTGTTGCAGATGACTTCCTACAAACAGCTAAAGTTTACATCATCTTGGTAGATTGCAATTCCAGATGAAGCGGAAATCAGATCATGTGGAAAGAGCCCAAGTGGCCGACTTTAGCCCTATGCCTTTCCCTTGAACCAGTCTCTATCAACAAGGGAACAGTTTACCATCATTGAACAGGCTCAGGTCCATGACCATTCCACTGGCCAGGCAGCGGATGGGATTGACACCCCAACATTAAGATTTAGGGGTACTTGTTGAACAATGGAAAGATGAGTGCTGAGCTGACATAAAGCTACAAATAAGTGGTGCCAACACAGTTGGCCTCATTTTGCAGATGAAGAAGCTTTAATGGGCCAGGTGCAGTGGCTCACACCTGGAATCCTAGCACTCTGGAAGGCCAAGGCAGGTGGGTTACTTGAGCTCAGGAGTTCGAGACCAACATAAGCAAGAGCAAGACCCCATCTCTAAAAATAGCCAGGTGTTGTGGCAGGCACCTGTAGTTTCAGCTGCTTGGGAGGCTGAGGCAAGAAGATGGTTTAAGCCCAAGAGGTTGCTATGAGCTATGACACCAGGGCACTTAACAAAATTTAAAATGCCTTTTGATGATAGCTTCAAGTTTCTTTAAAAGAAGATTAAGTCTTCCATTCCATAAAATAGATGAGGTTTAAAATGCACAGTAACAGAATGAATTAAATCAAAGACACTCTCCTTCCCTGAGAGTCAGTCTTATATAGGAGACACATGTAGTATATATCTAAAGGAGAAGGAGACATGCAGTGTGGAGAGTTGAGTCTGTGTCATCCTTCCTCTAGATTGTAAACTTTCTGAACAAAATTCTGTGACTTCCCCTTTTTTATCCCCTGCAGAGCTTGGCAAATGATTGCATACAGCAGTGAAGTGAGCCAAATAAAGAGAAATACATTAGCACCCTTTGCTTATCCTCTTTCCCTGGTAAATTGTTGAGAGTTCAGTATATCACCTTCAATGCTGTGTCCATCTGATAGACAAGACTGACTTTCTGCAGTCATGTCATACATTTAAAGGATATTAGAGCTGAGTTTTAAATGTCTATGATTCAATTCCTCTAATTTTATATATCAGAGAATGGGTGCCAGAAAATGCATACCAAGCCCAAAATTTTCCCTGGGGTTGTGGATGGGGAGTGATGGTGATGGTGGTGGTGGGTGGGTAGGGTTCTGTCCTTGGTTCTGAATCACTGCTCCACGATAGTTGTTTTTCCTTATGTTGAACACTTAAGTCTCCTGTCCAACCTCTCTGGGCACTGTAGGTTTTTCTGTATTTTTCTTTTCAAGATTGATAGAGATATAAACGTATATATACATACATGGTATATAGCTGTTTATAGAGATACACAAATAATACATACCCGTTATTTTAAGTCCCTTAGTTTTAGGGTGATTTGCTTTGTAGCTGGCTATAGGTAACTCATATAGCAGCTTGTAAGAGAGATGGGAATGCCTTAGTCTCTAGACTCTTGGAATGACATCTTCAGCTATCTATAGCTAGCTGCACAGTAAATCACCCCAAAACTAAGGGACTTAAAATAATAGGTATGTTTTTTGTTTGTTTGTTTGTTTGTTGCAGGTTTTGCCTGGGGCTGGGTTTGAACCTGCCACCTCTGGCTTATGGAGCCAGTGCCTTACTCCTTTGAGCCACAGGTGCCACCTGATATGTATTATTTTTGTATCTTTATAAACAGGTAAGTTACATACTACCTCAGAGAAAATAGAACAAAACCTTGTATGACAATATATGTTGTTCCATATACTTTTGATAGCTCTTTCATTTTTCTGACAATTATTCACCCTCTTATTCCCAGAACTTGCTTATGATAAACAAAGAAGGGAATTAGTTTGCTGCAAGATCACAAATGAACTGGTGGTCCCAGGTTCCTTGAATCATAGTTTGTTCCCCACCAACACCATCACCCCTACCACTCCTCACTGTCTCACTAGTATCTGAAGATGTCAATCCAAGAACCTGGAAACTAAGACATTCCCATCTCTCTTACAAGCTGCTGTGGTAGTTATCTACAGCTGGCTGCATAGCAAATCACCCCAAAACTAAGGGACTTAAATAATAGGTATGTATTATCTAACAGTTCCTGTGAGTCAGGAATTTGTTTTTGTTTTTGTGAGACAGAGTCTCACTTCGTTGTCCTGGGTAGAGTGCTATGGCATCCTAGCTCACAACAACCTTAAATTCCTGGGCTCAAGAGATCCTCCTGCCTTAGCCTCCTGAGTAGCTGGGACTATAGGCACACACCATGACACCCAGCTAATTTTTTTATTTTTAGCAGTGATAGGATCTAACTCTTGCTCAGGCTGGTCTAAACTCCTAAGCTCAAGGGATCTTCCAGCCTCAGGTTCCCAAAGTGCTAGGTTTACAGGTGTGAGCTACTGTGCATGACAGTGAGCCAGGACTTTGGTTTTGTCTTTTCTTTTTTTTTGAGACTGAGTCTCACTCAGTCACCCTGGGGTTGAGTGCCATGGTGTCATAGCTCACAGCAACCTCAAACTCTTGGGCTCAAAAGATCCTTTTGCCTCAGCCTCCCAAATAGCTGTGACTACAGTCTGGCTATTATTTTTTTTTAGAGACAGGATCTCACTTTTGCTCATGCTGGTCTTGAACCCGAGAGCTCAAGTGATCTACTGCCCCAGCCTCTAGATTGGTAGGATTACAGGCATGCGCCACCATTCCTGGCCTGAGCCAGGAATTTGGAAGCAGCTTAACTAAGAAGTTCAGACTCGGAGTTTCTCATGAGGTTGTAGTCAAGATATCAACCAACACTGCAGTCAGTGGAAGGCTTGTCTGGGGCTACAGAATATGCTTCCAGAGTGGCTCACTCACATGGCTGGCAAGTTGGAGCTGGGAGTGGGTGGAAACTTCAGTTCATCCCTCTCAGGCTAGTTGAGTTCCAGCTGCTTGGGAAGCTGAGGCAAGAGATTTGCCTAAGCCCAGGAGTTAGAGGTTGCTGTGAGCTGTGTGATTCCATGGTACTCTACTGATAAA
>NW_003852410.1:21186887-21220548 GCF_000181295.1 Otolemur garnettii
TGTGTGATTCCATGGTACTCTACTGATAAAGTGAGACTCTGTCTCTAGAAAAAAAAAAAGAAAAGAAAAATAGATAGAAGGAGAAAGTGCAATTTAGACCATATATTGCACACAAAGCCTAAAGTATTTGCTATGTGGCCCTTTATAAAAAGGGCACTGACTTCTAGCCCAAGGATAGTAATTCCATTCTGTACTTTGCCTGAAGGATTTAAGAATGGGCAGGTGTCTCAATTTGGGCCTATAGGATATAAAAGAAAGCCTACCAGGCAATGGGGAACTTCTGGGAAGGAATTTTTCTCCCTCATAAGAAAAAAAAAATGGAGAAGGTCCCAGAGAAGATCTCTGATCCCTTCCAGCCGTCCTGCCTTGGGGGTTGTTTGGTAGGAATGGAAATGTGACAGCTAGTTTGCATCCATGAGAGGAAGGACAAAAATATTCTGTGCACTAGACGTTATTAACGTCTCTTCCCCCAGGATGTAACAAAACATTCCCAGAAGTTTCCAAATGTCCCCTGAGAGATAAAATCACCGGTGGTTGAGAATCATTGGTCTAAATGAATGGTTATTTTGGTTGTTTATTATGACTTTTTGGTTGTTGGTTTTTTTTTTTTTTTGACAGGGCCATGCTCTGTTGCCTAGGTTTGAGTGCAGTGGAGTCATCAACCTCACTGCAACCTCAAACTTCTAGGCCTAAGTGATCCTCCTGCCTCAGCCTCCCAGGTAGTGCTGGCCACCACACCCAGCTAATTAAAAAAAATTCTTTTGTACAGATGGGGTCTTGAGATGTTTGTTGCCTGGGCTGGTTTCAAATGCCTGAGCTCAAGCAATCCTCCTACTTCAGCCTCCCAAAATGCTAGGATTATGGTGTGAACCACCATGCCCAGCCATGGATATCAGTGTCTGGTATAAATTACTTATGCAAAACTTGAGATTCAGCATGGGGTTCAATCAGACTTTGGTCAAGGCATAGGAGCCTTGGGGACAAGGGGTATTTTGGGAGGGTGAGATGGAAACCATAAAGACAAATGTAGAGGGGGCAGGTGCACACTGTAGAAATCTTAACTCTGGGGCAGCGCCTGTGGCTCAAAGAAATAGGGCGCCGGCCCCATATGCTGAAGGTGGCAGGTTCAAACCCTACCCTGGCCAAAAACTGCAAAAATAATAATAATAATAAATAAATAAATTATATATGTATAATTATATATAGTATATATAATTTATATTATATATTCTTTATATATATAAAGAAATCTTAACTATGACTCAGGGTGGCCAGGCCCAGAGAGAGTCACTGTGGTCCCTCTTCTGGTCCTTCTTGTGTGTAGACGTTATAAGAACATAATGAAAAAGGGTTCTTGGTCTGTGTCTGAGACAAAACAATCCTGGGGACCACAAAGGGCTGAACAATGAAGATAAAAAGAATGAAAGGTGATCTTGCTAATGGGATTCAGAAAGTCCAAAAAGCCTGTAGCCCTTTGGGGGAAGGATTATGATAAAAGATAGGAGGAAAAAAGATTAGAAGATAGCACATGAAAGCAGTTGGGAAACACAACTCAGTAACGAGCAAAATGTTTCAGAGCGGTTCCCTGCAATGAGTGCCTATCTCTTTTTGAAACAACGACAGAAAAGTTTCCATCAAACTGTTTTCTGTCAAATGCTGGCCCCTGACAGATTGTGGCATATGGAATGTGGTTTGTCTTTTAAGTCATTGGGGTTTTCTCACTCAGCTTCACCAAATGGTGGCTGTAATTATGGCAGTAAATGCCTCTCAACTAACAGCTTTTTTCTTCCTCAAAAGAGTGAACATTTTAACAAGGATGTCAGAGGACTCCACAATATGCGCTGCAGGGCTTCTTGGAAGACAAACTAGAGAATGCAATTCAACTACGCAGAAAAAAAAAGGGGGGGAGGATTTCCTAGAAAGAGCCTGGGTGAAAGGTGAGAAAGGCCAGAATTTCAGTCCAGGCTGGTCCCTTACAAGCTTTGTGGCCTTCGTGAAGCATGTGTTTTCTCAGCTATGAATTGGAATTAATGTGTAAGTATTAAACAAGAACATCTGTGTAAAAGACCTTTCATAGCTTCACCTCCATATGTAAGGAGTCTTACCCTCATCACCTCCACAATTCATGTCATTCTATGGAAGGTGAGCAGCCTGCTTCTGCAAGGCTCATGCTATGTGCTTTCACATGCAGTAGTGGTCTTTAGATACTGCATTTATGTAACTGTCATCCTCAGTCTCTTGCTTAAAATTCTTCCCTGTGCCCTGGTGTCCCAACCTTAACTCAGATGAAAAGGGCCTTCACAATCCAGTGCTTCTCATGGCTCATAGCCTGAAATAGTGTTGTTCTCCATGTTGTTAATTCATCTAGACTCTGGGCATCCCATTGTATTTGCAATTTGTTGCATACACCACTTTCTCTCATCCAGCCCTTGACACATGGGCTCCATTTGCACAGAATGTTCTCCCTCTTACCCAACTCTTGACCTGATAGATTTTTACTTTCTCATAAAGTCTCAGCTTAGAAGTCACTTCCCCTGTATTCTGGGCTGAATTTTATGCACCCTTTCCCCAAATTCAAAGTCCTACCCCCAGTGATTGTATTTGGAGATAGGACTTCTAAAGAGGTAAATTAAAATGAGGTCAGATGGGTAGACCCTCAGCCAGTCTGACTGATGTCCTGATAACAAGAGGAGATTTGGACAGACACACACAGAGGGAGGACATGTGAGGACATAGGGAGAAGACAGCCAGCTACCAGCCACGTATGGAGGGGCCTCGGAATGAAACCAATCCTGCCTACACCTTGATCTTGAGCTTCTAGGCTTCAGAACTGTGAGAAAACAGATTTCTGTTGTTTAAGGCACCCAGTCTGCAGTAATTTGTTATGGAAGCCTTAGCAAACTAGTACACTCTGGAAGCCTTCCATGAATTCCCCAAGACCAGTCATGATGTTCTCATACCATCTTTTATTTTTCTTTGAAAAACACTTGTCATGTGCAATTGTCCCCTTTTTACACTGCCTCTGCCTGAGTGTGTATGTATTGGTAGGGTGGCGTAAGGCTTGGACAATTAAAGGACCTGAAGTCAGGGACTGTGTCTCTGCATTTTCAGCACTTACTGAACACCTGGCATGGCATAGCAATGGCAGGCTGTGTTTTTCATGGTGGCAGGATGAATAGGAACGAAAAGATACTATGTCAGTTATCCAGATAATTTGGGCAAAAACTCACTTACTGAAGAAAAGACATGAATTTGAAGCAATGTTTACCTAGTTTACCTAAATTTATTAACTTCTACTAGAAATACCTACACCTTTGGAGACTTATGTAATCACAGAATCCAAACATTCCCCAAGTAGTTAAAGGAAAATTTCTTATTAGTTTCCCATGACTTTTCTTGGTTCTGTGGCCTGGCATTTTCCTATTACATTTTCCAAAGGAATCAGGGTCAATGATAGCAGGAGGGTAAGATAGAAGAAAAGAAAGAAGATTCTCCGTACAACCTAGCCATCCACAATCAGGAAAATTTCAAGTATCCCCTTGGTCCCTCCTGCCATGGCTCAAATCCTTTTGTACTAATTCCTTAAGAAAGAAGTTGGTCACCACTTTACAAGTAACTATCAATCAGAGAGCAAATTGAAAAGTTTAAAGGAGCAAGTCTAAGATTAGAAAAGTTCTTTCTTTCTTTTTTGAGACAAAGTTTCACTTTGTTGCCCTGGGTAGAGTGCCCTGTTGTCACACCTCACAGCAACCTCAGACCCCTGGGCTTAAGTGATTCTCTTACCTCAGCCTCTCAAGTAGCTGGGACTACAGGTGCCCACCACAACGCCCAGCTATTTTTTTGTTGCAGTTGTCATTGCTGTTTAGCTTCAGGCTGGGTTCAAACCCACCAGCCTGGGTGTATATGACTGGTGCCCTACCCACTGAGTCATAAGCACCGCCAGAAAAGTTCTTTCTTTAAAAGAAAAAAAAATGGAACCCCAATTTATCCTTTTAGCAATTGAAACCAACCAATAATACCCAGACTAGATTAGTTTATTTAATGTTTGGATAACAAACCATCAAAAGCTGCAACAGTCAGAGAAACATTGAGGGAGGAAAAGAAAAGGAAGAGCTCTTGAATACATTCGACTTTGTCACCCAAGAATTAATTACCTTTCATTACCATTGATTTTCATAATAGTGTATTAACCCAATGTGTCAATTCAAATTCTGTCGGAGATCTTGTGCACACAGAGTTGTACATTTTGCAGTATTTCAGGGGAAAAGAGGCCAGGCATATTTGGGATAAATGCCTCTCCTTACCTATTCATGTCAGATTCTTAAAACTGTTTTACTTGTGCAGAATTTTATTTGAACTGAATTGGTCAGTTATCCTGACAGTGTTTTGGCTCTGAGCATTAGCTTCTGAAGCAGTATCTGTGCCTACTTACTGGCTTTCTGGAGTGGTAGAGAAATAGGGGACAGAACTGATTTGATGAATTAATAAAACCACCTGACAAGTTTCATTATTTGTATTTTATAAATACAGCACAGGACTTAACTTAGTTAAGCAAATCAGGGCCAAGACTCATTTTTGTCACTTTCCTACCCTTCTCAAACCTCAGTTTCCTTCTCTGTTAAAAATGGGTCTTCTTACCAATCTGGCTAATAAAATAGAAATTAAATACCAATTACCACCATGGGAGAAAGATCTGATTAATTTGGTGGTGCTTTACCTGAATATGAATTATCAATTAGGAGATTCCATTACAAGACCATGGCAGGGCATGCTTCACTGGCTCATCAACTAGGACTCATGCTAATGGACTGACATAAAACCTCCTGCAGAATCAGGCTTTCCCGCCAGAGACCATAAACTCAAAATAATTTACATGGCACAACATCTATTTTCTTCCAGCCTGTGAAACAGTAATAACAAAACACCAGGCTTAGTAGAAAAATGGGAATTTAAAAAGTTATGGATACTTATATCTTCCCTTTCTTTGACCATTAGGGTGAAAGTTTCATGTAGTTGTCAGACTTAGAATCTTCTAGAAAGTACAAAAATCTCACAGAAAGACTGGTTTGCACAGGGCCTTTGAGGCAAGGCATATATAGATAGTTAGCCAATGGATCAAAGATTCACCTCCCCAATCCTGCTGACTAACCTCCTAAAGCAGGACTTGGGCTTCATAATGTCACAAAATGTCCTTCATTATGGCCTCCTCTTGGGAGCCACTGCCCGGCAGTGATTTGAGGAGGGCTCCCAGACTCTGCACTCTCCCCCCTCCCCCCGCTTCTGTGAGCATATGGCAGCTCTGTCCCTGTGCCGTGCTTTCATTCTTCAGCACTCCCTCCTCCATGCTGTCCCACATTTCAGCATCACTATGGGAGAAGGTCCCCTGTGTCGTGGAAGCTGGTCCCTTGGCTCCCAGAGCATCCTGCCAGTGCACAAAGTCTTACCAGGTCTTTCATGAACTTCTTGGCTCTTAACTATGTCTGCTTTCTTCCCTGAGACTCAAGGCCAATTTATTAGACAAGACTGGGTAACAAAACTCTGTGTTCTCATCTCTTCCTTCTCTCTGTCCTTCTGCACACCAATAGATAAATAAATCCTTATTTTCCTTCAGCTAATAAGACAAAAGCCACCCTATATAATAACTCATGGACTGAATGCCTGTAAGAATCACCAGCCCATAATCAAAAGAGGGACAATGCCAAGGGTTGGGTGAGGCTGCAGAGAAACTGGAAGCCTCCTCCACTGCTGCAGGTGTAAAATGGTGCAGCCACTTTGAAAGCAGCCTGAGAATTCATCAGAAAGGTTAGACATGGAGTTACCATGTTGCTAGAAACAATTCCACCCCTAGGTATATATAGGGCAAGGAAACATAAGTCCACACAGAGACTTGTACATGAATGTTCGTAGTGGTGTTATTCATAATAGCCAAAAATGAAGGCAACCCAAATATCCATCAACTGATAAATGGATAAATAAAATGGTATATAGGCATTAGATAGAATATTATTACACTATAAAAAAGAATTGAGTACTCATATGTACTACAATGTAGATAAATCTTAAATGCATTATGCTAAGTGGAAGAAGCCAGGCATGAAGGCCACATATTTTCTGATTTCATTTATATGAAATTTCCAGAATAAGCAAATGCATACAGAAAGTAGACTGGTAGTTACTAGGGATCAGGGGAAAGGGGGAATAGGAAATGATTGCTATTACATAGTCTTTGGGGTTTTTTAATTTATTTTTTCTCACTTTATTGAGGTGTAATTGACAAAAATTGCTTATATTTAAGCTGTACAATATAATGTTTTGATATATTTATATACTGCAAAATGATTACCACAATCAAACTAAAGGGTGTCTTTTTGGAGTAAAGAATATGTTTTGGAATTAGTGGTGATGGGTAAACAAGTCTGTGAACATACTGTACCCTAAAGTGTTCAATTTTATTGTATGTGAATTATATCTTAATTTTTAAAAAACATTTTTAAAAGTAAGAAATAAGGAAAAAGGAAGAATCACCAGCCCTCCAATTCCTTCTAGCAAAACCAGACTTGGCCTCAGCTGATGCATTCCACTACACTTAACTAAGGATTGCAGTAAAGTTAGAAGCATCAAAAAGGCTGCCCTACCCTCAAATACCTCCCCACCTACTGGCTGATGCTCAGAATTCCAATGTGAAGTTGCATTCTTGTCTAAGTATTTTAATACTTTGTTTTCACCCTCCACATTCATGGGGCAATTTCTGGGAATAGTCTTGTTTCTAAATGCTCTAAATAAAAACCCGGATTACACAACACTTTTTCCCCTCAATGAATGTCAGACTGTAATGGTTCAGTGGAAAGGGTACAAAAACAAAAACAAAAACTTAATCTGCATTTGATCTGAAATCAGAGGTTTTTCACTTTCCTTTTCTATATTTGAATAGGAGGTTGGAAAGAAATCAGACATGCAGCATGGCACTTATTTAGTAGAAAATGCAATGGAACTAGTAAGTGTGATTCAGTCCTTTAATTGTTCGATACTGGCTGGGCTCAGGGGCTCACGGCTATAATCCTAGCACTCTGAGAGGCTAAAGCAAGAGGATCTCTTGAGCTCAGGAGTTCCAGACTTAAGCAAGGGGCCTCATCTCTATAAAAAATAGAAAATTTATCTGGGTGTGGTGGTGTGTCCCTATGGTCCCAGCTAGTTGAGAGTCTGAGGCCAGAGGATCACTTGAGCCCAGGAGTTTTAGAAGCTTCAGTGAGCTGTGATAACACTACTCCACTCTAGCCTGGGTGACAGAGCAAGATCCTTTCTTGAAAAAAACGAATTGTTCCATACTAACTTTGATGAAAGCCTTCTGTGTACCAGAGGTAGGGTTCTGAGAGCACTGGGAGAGGGTATTATTGACATTTTTTTTTTTAAAAAATGAATCATACAAAAAAAACCCATGAATTTTGGAGTCAAAATGCCTGGATTTGAAGTCCAGTTCTACCACATGACTTTGAGCAAGTTATATAAGCTTTCTGTGCTATTTCTATACCTGAAAAATGAGAATAATAACAGTCTCCACCTCACAGTATAGTTGCAGAAATTAAATGAGTTAATACACGCAGAGCTTTTAGAACTCTGCCTAACGTATCTTGGACATGAGCTGTTGTTGTTTTGAGGCTGACAAGGGAACTGCCCTGCTCTCGTCTGCATCCTTCCTGTGTTAGGGAAAGTCCAAAGGCCTGAAGTGGAGATAAGCAGGTGACCTCCCCTCTCCCATTACATTACCACTACTTTCCCTGAAGCTCCTGGAAGGCAGCCCCCCTAGCTCAGCTCGAGGCAAGTAGCTCTTGGAATGTGGTTATGTCCTGAGCCACTCAGAGCTGCTTGAATAGGTTCCGAATGAAGGTTAGAAAGGGCAACCCCAGAACCTTCTGGTTGTTCCTGCTCTAGAGTCAACCTGTATACTTTACCCCTAATTGTCCCCATATCATGACAAACATATGGAGAACTGCAAAGAACCTTCTGGACTCTACCCTTACCCCTTCTTTTTAAGTATAATGTAAGATAATGCCAGATCTTGGCACTATTTTTTAGTATTTTTGGTCAATGTGACAGAACAGGATACTCTAAATGGCAATAACATTAAGCTTTCCACACCTTGCCCCAGCACCCTGTATCATGTTGCTAATTCTCTACACTTTCCACGTTGTGACGCTATCTCACTCTTGTTGATCTCACTCTTGTTATTGAAATATAGACTTGTTTGCATGTACAATGAGAGTTCCAGGAGGGCAGATCTTGCTTCTCTTCCTTATTACTGCTGTATGCCCGGCACTTACAACAGGCATCCAATGAGTATTACTGGAAACAGTGAACAGCACCCTGCACTCAGCACAGGGCTGACTGAAGACAACCTCACCTCTCTCTGCCTCTGTTCTCCGTTCTGGGAGTGAGGCAAGAAAGTAAAAGCAGAACTAAAAGAATCTGTCCTAGCCACCCTGTGTAGGCCTCAGCCAAGCCTCAGGCATTTCTGTTGTTTGTATGTTTCTTCCTTGACATACACAGGGCCTAGATTGTAACCTATTAACTTCCCTGAACTTCCATCGCCTTTGAGGGCAGGTGGTCCGACCAGTCTCAAGGATGTGGGCAAATCTGACCTTCCCAGGACCTTGAGGATGATGTCATGTCTCTCTCTGTTTTATGACCCTCTTGTGCACTCCCACCCTGAAAAGTGGATAAAAGAGAGGCAAGAGATTGGGGGCGGGGCTCGGTTTTGGAGACACACTGGTGTTCTGAGTTACACCCCACCCCCACCCCACCAGAATAAAACCGCTTCCTCTAATCAACTGGTGCCAGGAGTCTTCTGTCTCCATCAGTTTCCTGCTACATTTCTTGGTTCCCTGACCGGGAAGTGAGGTTTGGTGGAAAAACCATGCAGCCAGATTCTTTGGGTTGGGTTCTGCCCACCCTGCAGATCACCCCCATGGGGAACTCCCGCTGGTCTGGCAACATGGTGGTGGCTGAGCACCAGAGAGGAACTGGTAACAGTTGGCTCCAGGACGTCCAGAGTAAGGTAGGATCCTTTTGAAGCCCACTACAATTTTAGTGGAAGAGGAGCCTGATCACCTCCTTGGGCGTTAGATCGCCAGCAGGTCTGTTGAGAGGTGTGTTAGAGTGTGTAGATGTGGTGTGACTGAGAGAACTCCGAGAGTGGAGTTAGATCTCCTGTCACAGGGCCTAGGGGAGTGTTGGTTTGCCTCCTATGGCTAAGTGGCAGCTTGAGTGGGAAATTGAGGCTACCTAGGTTAAGAAATGGGTTGGAATTGTATGCATGTGAGTGCTTGGAGAATGACTGAGATGGGTAACCATAGGTGGGGTTCCCCCCCACCCCCCGCCCCATTCATGGGGTGAAACAAATGTGTGATTGCGCCCTTCTTCCCTGTTCCAACTTTGCCCCTGGCTATTCTGAGAGAAGCTGAAAGTTCCAGGTTTTCCACTTTCTGTCTTTGGGTGGCCACGAGGCCATGGTGTCTTGGGGGAAAATGAAAATACATTAGAAAGAGTATTGTAGTTTTGTTACTGAATTTCTTCATTGAGTTTTTGGTCTCAGGAATTTGAGAATTGAGCCCACAGGCCACAGATCAGTGATAAGATGGGATTTTGTTAGACTGAGGGGCATGTAGAAAGAGTAAAGAGTGCCAGAGCTATTGGCAGAGGAGCCATACCTTGGAAAGTGTTGCAGTCTGGGCAGTCCAGTGAGCTCTGGATGGCCTTTGAAAATCTGGAGAAGAGAGTGTAAATCTCATGGGGAACAGGGCTGTATCCATATCAATAACAGGTCTCCTGGGTGGATAGCCTCTGAAAGGGGGGAGGAGGCCCAGGTCAGAGGTTTCCTGCATGAGTCCTTCATCTAGGGATAAATAATTGGCCCTGAGAGATATTTTGGCCAGGACTCGGTAGATGGAAAAATGCCTTTACAAACTGAATAGGTGTTCTGACAAATGGATGAATGCAGCCCCTCACCTTGGACAAGGTTATTAGGTCTTTGTGGAGGTTTTTGTCTGAGGAGAGGATTAGGGTGTGTGCTCCTTAGTCTGGGTGAAGCCAGCCAAAAGGTTTCAGGCTCAGAGTATTTGTACCTGGAGATGGGAGTCTGATATCTGAGCCCACCTGAGCCTCAAAAATGGGGGTTCCCTGTCCAGCTCTGAGTGAGAAAATCATATATCAATGTTACATCTCATAAAATGTCTCTCATTTGTAAAATGTAATAATTCAATTGTTTAAATTGTTGGGAAAACCGAGTCTTTGTCAAAGGATAAGATTCTTGCTTTTTAAACCTTCTAATTATCAGTTTGGCCAAGTGAATGGGTGACTTCATAGTGAACTGAGATTCTGTTTTATAGGAAGTGAGTTTTTGAGAGTAAGAGAAATTAGACAGAAAGGAGAATGGCATAGTGTAAAGAAAGAATCTTGTGTGATAAATTTTGTCCTGAAAAATAATGGTTGTCTAAGAAAGTGAAAGGCAAGGCAAAGTTAAGGAAGGTTTAGAATGTTTGTAGATTGTCTGTGCAGGTTAAGTGAAGCCCATAAAAGAGAATTTGTGAAAGAATTTACATGTTAACCAGTTGACAATGTATTTCCTTTAAAACCTTTCAGCATGTAATCTTATTTGACCCAATATTTTAGGCCTTTGATATTTGACAAACCTTCCAAAATCAAAACTCTAAATTTGGGGCTTGGCGCCCATAGTGCAGTGGTTGCAGCGCAGGCCACATGCACTGAGGCTGGCGGGTTTGAACTTGGTCCAGAAAACAAAAAGCACAACTCTAAATTTGGTCTTTTTGAAATATTAAGATCACTGAAAGGCATAGAAAAACAAATTGAACTTATTTGATTTATTAAAAATGTATAGGAAACATTGTCAAATATGAAATGGTGATTAATTTTGTATGGGTTATGGTTATATATATATATATATATATATGTTCCAGTATTGTAAAGCATTGGTCTGACTTAACTTATAAGACATTGGTTTGTCCTAACATATACTGTCAGTAATAATTTTAATTCATCTAAAAAAGAAAGTTTTTTTTAATGTAACTGGCTGGGTCCAAAGTTTATCCTAAAAAGAATAAGAAATATTAAGAGAGGCTGACAAATTCTCTCAAATTCAAATTCCTGATGTCTTTGGAAATTGAGTACCTTCGGGCTAAAAGCAGATTTTTAGAACTTTCATTGGAAAGTTAACATGTCTATGAGTGTTGCTAACCTAACTTCAAACAGAACAGAAATCAGTTACATGGAACTAGGCCAGTTTGTTATGGCTTTTTGTTCAAAGTATTATTGGTTCTTTCTGTGTTCTGTTTTCCACAAGTCAAGAAAATAATTCTCTGCCTTCTGAGCTATTTGTAGCTTTTCGAGCAATGTATGTACTTATGAGCAGAATTTGAAACATATATTTTTATCTCTCCTTGATTTCTCTGGAATTTGAAAGCCATTTGTAAGTATTTTTAATTTCTGACAGTTATCTGCATAAGTTTAATAAGAATCTGTTTTGTTCTATAGGACATGATGAAGGCACAGGTTATTTTACCAAGACTTTGACTGGAATAGCATTTCCAGAGGTGTCCAGACTGCATTAAGGAATTAAGGTTGACTTTATGAGGCCAATAAAGAAAGCCCTTTGGAAAACTAGCCAGATACCCATCAGTAACCTTTCCTGATCTGTGGTAAGTAATGAAGGTCGCTTGCTGATGGGTCTGGGAATTGAAATATGCTTGGGGACCTCAAGAGAAGAGGAATTTACCCAATGCACACAGGTATCTAATGGCACAGATGAAACCTGGGCTCATTAAAGGCTCTTGAGAAAGTCTGGCCTGAAAATTCCTTATAAAAGGCTCCAGCAAAGCCAAAGAGTCTAGATGGCTAATAATTATTCTTACTGTGCTTTATGCAAATAATCAGTATACTGAAGGTACAGTTTATTTTGGCAACAGAGTTGGTTCTACTGTAATTTGTCTTTAGTAAAGAGAGAAATTGGAGAGAGAGATATAATTCAAAGGGAAAAAAAGAGGCTGTGGCCCACCTGTATTAGGATCCCAGCCTTGTCTATACTGTCAACTCATAAAATGAGTCATAACTGTTTTATTAAATTGAACTGCTAAATGGGACTAAGAGACTGGCCAAAGAGTGTGGTGTGAGTGTACGTACCAGGAGGAAGGCCTTGGGTGGAAATGGGAAACAAGCAAGGGAAATCCACCCCACTGACTACCATGTTGAAGCACTTTAAGAAGGAATTTGTAGGTGACTATGATGCCAGGAAAGCTAAGGAGTCTTTGTGAGCAGGAATGGCCCCCTTGGGGATTAGATGGGTGTTGGGGGGAAGTTTAGAGAGAGCCCTAGTGTCTGAGGTATGGTACAGAGTTACTGTACCATATATATCCATCTATCCATATATAGATACCTGGCTACAGTTAGTAGTGAACCCACTATCTTGGTTGAGAGGGCAGGTTGCAACAGTGCTAGTAACACAGGGACCGGAAGGGAAAGTGCTTTCCACTCGACCTAGAGAAGTAGTGCTGAAGATATTGGCAGATCCAGTACCAAGAGGCATTGTTGCAGAGGCTGAGAAAGGGACACAGAAAACTTACCAATTTGGCTCAAGTAAATGAAGTTCTCCAAGGAAAGACTGAGAGTCCAGGCCAGTTTTATGAAAGGTTATGTAAAACATTTTGGATGTACACTCCCTTTGACCCTGAGAGCCCTGAGAATCAGAGGATGGTTAATATGGCCCTAGTTAGCCAAAGCACTGAGGATATACAGTGAAAACTATAGAAGCAGGAGGGGTTTGCAGGTATGAACACCTCGCAACTCCACGAAATAGCACAAAAGGTCTTTGTGAATCAGGAAGCAGTGAGCCATAGAGAGGAAGGCAGGCACATGAAGCAAAGGGCCAATCTCGTAGCCACAGCTCTGAAAGGTACGAAGGGAGGACCCCCTCCCTTTCAAAGAGGACAAGGTCAAGGAGTGCGAGGAAGTAGGGGACCTAGGGTCAGTGTGCAACTGGCTGAGAGACAGGGCATTGGAAGAATGAGTGTCCCCAGAGGCAAGGAAGTGTGGAAAATCCTGGGAGAGAGGCCACAGAACCGTAAGAGCAGGGAGCTCTCTATAACTTAGTGGGAGAGGCCCTACTGTATTGAAGGGGACCAGACTCAGCCACCCTTGGAGAGTCCATGGTCTAAGTAAGGATTGGGGGCAAGGACATTGACTTTCTAATTGATACTGGGGCCAAACATTTGGTGGTCACCCAGCCAGTAGCCCCTCTCTCAGACCACAGGATTGACATTATAGGAGCAACCGGAGCCACTGCTGAACAAGCCTTTTGTCTCCCTTGGAAGTGTTCCATAAGAGGCCACGAGGAAATATGCAGCTACAACTGCCCAAACCAGATCTGGTGTCAACCTTAACCATGCCTCAGGAGGAGTGGAGGCTGTTTGTGACTCATCCAGGGGAAGGATTGAGGCCCAAACTGTCCCAGCAGTGGCTACGGGTCTAGGGGTAAGATAATCCTCCAGGGTTGTGCTCAAGGTACAGACTACCTATTGCGACATCTAGAGGTATGTGGCTATAAAGTTTCTAAGCAAAAGGCCCAGATCTGCGGCGAGTACCTTATCTAGGATTTATTATCCAGCAGGGAGGGAGGAATCTAGGCCTGGAGAGGTGGCAAGTCATTAGTCACCTCCCCACCTCCACAAGCTGAAAGCAAGTTTGGGAATTCCTAGACGCAGTCGATTTCTGTCATCTTTGGATCCCCAACATTGCCATCTTGGCTAGACCTATGTATGAGTCAACTAAAGGAGAGGAAGGAAAGCCCTTAGAGTGGGGAAGAAAACAGGAATATGCCCTCTCCCAGCTAAAGATGAGGCTGATGACTGCCCCTGCACTGGGACTGCCATATCTAACCAAGTCCTTCACTCTATATGTCTCAGAGAGATAAGATGGCTGCGGGTATGTTAACCCAGCTGGTTGGGTCCTGGCCAAGGCCTGTAGCCTACCTCTCTAAGCAGTTAGATGGAGTGGCAAAAGATATGGCCACCCTGCTTACGGGCTCTAGCTGCTACTGCTCTCCTTGTGTAAGAAGCTGATAAGCTGACTCTAGGGCTGGATCTCAGAGTAAAAGTACCCCACTCTGTGGTCACTTTAGTGGACACTAAAGGACATTTTTGACTCTCTAATGTAAGAACACCTTGGACCCAGTCACACTCCTTCCAGGCATGGAAGAGAGACTGTGTGGAATTCATAGATAATGTGTACTCTAGCAGACCTGACTTGCGTGACCAGCCTTGAACAGATGCAGACTGGGACTTGCATGTTGATGGAAGTGGTTATGTGACAGCACAAGCCCTGGCAAAAGCCATCAGTCAGCAATGTGTCAACTGCAGCCAGTTCAACGCCCGCCAAGGACCAATGGTACCCCCAGGAATCCAGTCATATGGAGCAACACCCTTCGAGGACTTTCAGGTAGACTTCACTGAAATGCCCAGATATAGAGGGAACAAGTAATTGCTGGTGATGGTGTGCACCTACTCCGGATGGGTAGAAGCATATCCTACCTACACTAAGAAGGTGCAAGAAGTCACCCGGGCACTCTTGAGAGACATTATACCATGGTTTGGGCCCCCGCTGAGGATTGTGTCAGACAACGGGCCAGCATTCATCGCCAAATTGATTCAGAAAACAGCTAACATCCTTGGCGTCACCTGGAAACTCCACGAAGCCTACCGCCCACAAGGCTCAGGGAAGATGGACCGCATGAATAGAGCTATCAAAGCAAGTTTAGGGAAAGTATGCCAGGAGACAAACTTACAGTGGGTAAGCACCCTGCCCTTGGTGTTATTTAAGATTAGATATACTCCTACTAAGAGGACAAGATTCTCACCATATAAGATCTTATATCATAGGCCATCCCTCTTACTACGGAGCTTGCCAGGATACCCCCAGGAATCGGGAAAGGTAGAATTAAGGAAGCAGTTGCAGGCACTGGGAAAGGTGACAGAGGCAGTGTCGGAATGAGTGAATGAGAGGTGTCCTGTTAGTTTGTTTTCCCCTGTTCACCCTTTCTCTCCAGGAGCTGCGGTGTGGGTCAAAGATTGGAGCATGTCTCCCCTGAGGGTGAGGTGGAAATGCCCTTACAAAGTTATCCTGACCACACCTACAGCTGTGAGAGTAGCACAAATTCCTGCCTGGATCCATTACAGCAGAGTGAAGCCTGCCGTGGACCCGAGGAGGACCTATTCTCACTTAAGAGGAGCCCGACTGAGCAGAACATGACAACGGCAGCTGATCCTGAGTTCCCACAATATGGGCTCCACACCTCAACAACTCCTGGACCTTGGGAAGCTACCTCGGATCCTGACAACCCCCTCAAGCTGGTGTTGTGGAGAATGGCAAGCCCTGCTCCAGTCACACCCTGGGACCTGACTGGTCCACCACACACGGCCAAAGCATGAGAATCTACATCATCGTAGGACTATTCTTTATTGGACTTATAAGAGCCAAGTGAACTTTAGTTTGTGCAAATATTCAGGATGCTAATGTAGAAAATTGTACAAAACAGATTAGTTTTGGGTTATTTACTTGCTGCAGAAGGAGAAGTAAGTAGAAAGTTCAATCTGACCAACTGTTGTCTGAAAATAGATGATTAAGGTCTAGTAGTAGAAAGTATAGCTAATGAAATTTCCAAATTGGCTCATGTGCTGGTACAGGTGTGGCATGAATGTGATCCAAAATCCATCTCTGGAGGATGGTCCCCTGCTTTTGGAGGTTTTAAGACCCCTATAATAGGAGTCTTATTGTTATTGGGTACTTGCCTTCTCCACCCATGCTTATTGCCAGTATATCTCCAGATAGTGAGGAACCTAGTGAATTTGGCTGTATCTCAGGGAGGCCCAGGTGGAGCGTATTACATGCACCACCAACAAACTGTGACACAGATTGATGAGGATGGTGGTGAGACTCCATAACAAGTTGTTCTGAGTCTCAAAGGGGGGAATGAGGCAAGAAAGTAAAAGCAGAACTAAAAGAATCTGTCCTAGCTGCCCTATGTAGGCCTCAGCCAAGCCGCAGGCATTTCTGTTGTCCGTATGTTTCTTCCTTGACATACACAGAGCCTAGATTGTAACCTAGTAACTTCCCCGGACTTCTGTCGCCTTTGAGGGTAGGTGGTCCGACTGGTCTCAAGGATGCGGGCGAATCTGACCTTCCTCCTTGAGCCGGGGACCTTGAGGATGACGTTATGTCTATCTCTGTTTTATGACCCTCACATGCACTCCTGCTCTGAAAAGTGGATAAAAGAAGGCAAGAGATTGAGTTGAAGGGCGTGGTTTTGGAGACACACTGGTGTTCTGAGTTACCCCCACCCCTCAGCTGGAATAAACCCACTTCCTTTAATCAACTGGTGCCTGGAGTCTTCTGTCTGCGTCCGTCAGTTTCCTGCTACAGGAGCACCTGCCCTGCCCTCCCACTGAGCTTCTGCTTCTGGGCCCCTGTACAGTGTGTGTGTGTGTGTGTGTGTGTGTGTACCATGTGAACTTCCCCACCTCCCAATATCATCTAATTGGACCTGGTGTTTACACCTTTGCTGAGCTCAGGTATTCATCATTTCTTAGAAACTTGAGTTTGAGACTCAGAGATTCTGCTTCATAAGCAAAAGTCAGTGTTTAAAATGAGGCTTGGGTGGTCTGGTCTCAAGGATGATCAAAGCAGAAGAGCCTGTATGCAGCTAAGAGGAGAATAAAACTAACATGAAGTGAGGAGCTGAGAGGAGAGGAGGGAGAGAGAGTCTGGGCAAGTGAACTTGCTGATTCGAGTGTGCTGAATTTTCTCTTCTTTACTTAGTGCCTCAAAACTTGGCTGTACTTCCAGATGTGGTTGTTTCTTTCACTTCACATGAGTTATTTCTTAGAGACAAATAATTCCTAATTGCAAAATCCTAGCACATCCTAGCATCCTCAGAACTTTTGTCAACTTGAATGCATTTTTCACTCATTCATTTGTTCACTTGCTCGAAAAACACTTGCCGAGCCAGTCACTGGGCTAGAAGATAGAGGTACCGGGGTATGTGATGAATAGACACAGCTCCTGCCCCATGGAATTCTGGCAGGAAACAAAAAGAATTAAAAATTTAAAAAAAAAAAGAATTCTGGCAGGGAGATGGCTATTAATCAAATAAAGACAAGAAGAGAGATAGTGGACATTTAATTTCACATCACACACTACTAATAAGGAATGGTGTTGGGCTATACAAAGACACCTAAGTCATAATCCCTATGAAGGAAAATTATCTGCTGGGAAGAGGAGACACCTGTAATTTCTTTACCAAAGACCTGATACGTATTTTATCAGGCTGATTCCATGACATCGGTCTTAGAATGTGACCATTTATAGGCAAGCCTGTCAAGCAGGGCATCACCAGGGTTAAGAGACTTATTTAAGATAAACAAGGCTGGTCAGAGGCAGAGCCAGAACTGACAGGCCGCTGTCTGTCTCCCAAGCCCATGGCTTTTCTTTTTCCTCCTCCACAGAAGTGTGAAAAGCCAGACATGCCATGCAACCCTGCAGAAACCTGAGGCAGCAGGCATCCAGGCAGGACTCAACTGTGCTATTTTGAGGATAAACTGCCGAACAATGCAAGCAGCAAGAAGAGGCATTCTAGTCAGCTGTCTCTGCTGAAGCCACAAAATGGGGGTCTCCTGGGGCTATCTACAGCGCTGGAGCTCTCATAGAGGCCGGTGTCTCCTTGGGAGGCTGTGGGGATGATGGAAATTTAGGGGTCTGCAGCCCCCTACCCACATCTCCCAGTGGCCAGGCTCTGCCGCCTGAGTTTCCTTTGCAGTGAGAGGAGCAACTGCCTGGTCACAGAGCTTCCAGGAGGCTGGGACCGGGTTCAACCAAGCTGTCACAGCTCCCAGTAACATGAAAGGACTCCTGAACCATTTACTCCCAGGTGGGGGCAGGGATCATTTTCCTGCCTACTTATCTCACATTAGGAAAGAAAGATTAGAGAGAGTCTTCTCTGAGCTATGAAAATGAATGCCAAAAAAGCCTCAGCATTACCTCAATGCTTTGGAAGCGACCATCTTTCCTCAGAGGAAGATAAGATCGTGGATTAGCTGAGTTTTCATTTAGCTTTACAAGGCCAAAAACAGTAAGGAGCAGGGAGAGGAGCTGCCAGGGCCTTAGCAGCCCCAAAATATCTCCCCACCCACTGCTGATGTCTGAAATTCCACCAGGGGACTTGCATTCCTGGCTCAAGATGTTGCCTTTCATGAAGCTATTTCTGGGCTTTGCCTCGGTTCACACCTGAATGCACAAGGAGAAAGGAAATTCTGTGCATTCCATGACTGTGTTTCTCAAAGTATGGAGCCCCTGGAACACCTGAGTCAGAAGCAACTTTATCAGAATAAAGTGGCCAGGTGACTGGGCCCCTCCCCTTGCCCCAGGCTGGACGAATCAATACATCAGGGTGTGAGGCTCAGGAACTTTTATTAAAAGGCACCTATGTTAACTCTAAAGTACAATAAAGCTTGAAAACCACAATTCTATTGTTTTCCTACCAGTATGCCTGCCTATATTGCAAATAAATTATTGGTTTTTACACCTTGTTCCTCTGTGTCAAGCATTCTCAACTTCAACACTATGAACATTTTAGGCCAGATTATTCATTGTATTGAGGAAGGGAGGCTGTCTTATGAATTGTAAGATGTCTACCACCATCTCCCTAGATATCAGTAGCAAGTCCCTGCAGTTGTGACAACCAAAACTGGCTCCAAGAATTGAGAAATGTCCCCTGACAGAAAATCCCCCTCATTGAGAAGCACTGTTTAGTTAAGTAATTCCCACCTTAGCTGCACATTAGGATCATTCAAAGAGGCAGCGCCCGTAGCTCAGTGGGTAGGGCACTGGCCACATACACTGAGGCAGGCAGGTTCGAACCCAGCCAGGACCTGGTAAACAACAATGACAACTGCAACCAAAATATAGCTGGACATTGTGGTGGGCACCTGTAGTCCCAGCTACTTAAGAGGCTGAGGCAAGAGAATTGCTTGAGCCCAAGAGTTAGAGGTTGCTGTGAGCTATGACACTATAGCACTCTAAGGGCAACATAGTGAGACTCTGTCTCAGAAAAAAGAACCATTCAAAGATCTTTTAAAAACTTGAATTACTGGGTTCTGCCCAGGAAACTCTTACTTGTTTGGTCTACTTTAAAGTGCCCCGACAATTCTGTTGTGCCAGTGTCAAGAACCAAGCTTTAGGTGGATGCATGGGCAAGGGTCTCTGTCTTTCACTCATTCAACAAAGTTATTCACAGAATGTACAAACACTGAAGCCACAAAATGGGATTATTTGAACACCCATATACCATCTGGTCTACATATGCTACCTATTCTGAAGCTAGCAAATGGACAACTTCAGCCAAATAAATTTTATGAACCTAAGTTGATCAAATCAAAGTTAAGACTAGACCTTTTCAGCTGGACACAGTAGCTCACATCTGTAATCCTAGTACTCTGGGAGGTCAAGGCAGGAAGATCACTTGAGGTCAGGAGTTTGAGACCAGCCTAAGCAATATTCAGATCCTGTCGCTAGTAAAAATAGAAAAAATTAGCTGGGTATAGTAACATGTGCGCATAGTATCTGTTACTCAAGAGGCTGAGGCAAGGGGATGCTTAAGCCCAGGAGTCTGAGGTTGTTGTGAGCTATGATGGTGCCTCTAAACATTTCCTGGGGCAACAGAGTGAGACCTAGTCTCAAGAAAAAAAAAAAAAATAGATCTTTCTGGTGGCTGGGGGAATAAATGATTTCCTTTTTACTAGGTGATACCATATGGAGATGTGACAGCTGAAAAAACTTTTGATGCTTTTGCCAGCATCAAGGAAGTCAATCAAAGGATGAAAAAGGAACTCAGAGGAGGGCAGTGCCAAAAGAATCTCAGAGAGGCAGAATTGGGGCTTTGATCAAATTGTGCCTGAATTCCAGTCTGTCACAGACCTCCTCAATTATATGACAAAGTAAGTCATCTTTATTTTTTAAAGAAGCCATTTTGAGCTGAGGTTTCTGTTGCTTGCAACCAAAAGTGTCTGGATATACTGCCGTACACTGCTGTACATCCCCCTGCAGCTGCTTTATATTGCTTAGAATTTTGCTACTCAAAGTGTAGTCCTTGTACCAGGAGCCTCAACATCACCTAAGAGTTTGTTATAAATGCAAAATCTCAGGCTCCAATCCAGATCCCCTGAATCAGAAGTGTATCATAACGAGATTCCTGAGGATTGGTATAAACATTAAAGTTTTAGAAACACTGGTGTAGATAACTGGTGCCTCAAACACTGGGCTAGGTGACAGAGAGGCAATGATAATGAGAAGCCATATGTGGTTACTGGCTTCTCTAATTTGGTTAGATGCCCTGTTATGGACTCAGTAACAACTTCATGCATTCTGTTATTCTTTCACTCATTCAACAAAGAAATATTTAGAATTATTGTGCTGGGTGTGGTGGCTCACACCTATAATCCTAGCACTCTGAGGGGCTGAGGCAGGAATATTGCTTGAGCTCAGGAGTTTGAGGCCTGCTTGAGCAAAAGCAAGACCCCATTTCCACAAAAAATAGAAAAGTACACCTGTAGTCTCAGCTACTGGGGTGGGGGTCATCAAAGCAGGAGGAGTGCTTAAGCCCAGGAGTTGGAATTGGAGGTTGCTGAAAACTATGATGACACCACTGCTCTCTACCCAGGATGACAGAGTGAGACTCTAGCTTAAAAAACAAACGAACAAACAAAACCCAAGGAAACATGAACCACCCCTCCTCACTTGCCTCCTTTCAAAAAAAATGAATTAAAAATAGAATTATATTTATACATTTAACAAAATTAACAAAAATAACTAAATGTTGGGGGTGGCACCTGTGGCTCAGTGAGTAGGGCGCCGGACCCTATACCAAGGGTGGGAGGTTCAAACCCGGCCCTGGCCAAACTGCAACAAAAAATAGCCAGGCGTTATGGCAGGTGCCTGTAGTCCCAGCTACTCGGGAAGCCAAAGCAAGAGAATTACCTAAGCCCAGGAGTTGGAGGTTGCTGTGAGCTGTGACGCTACAGCACTCTACCAAGGGCGATAAAGTGAGACTCTGTCTCAAAAAAAAAAAAAAAATAGCTATATGTGAGCAAAAGAGAGAAGAAGTCTCCACCCTTCAGGAGCTCACTGTCTACTTGAAGAGACAGACATTACTTAATCACGTAAGGAAATGTTAAGTGCCAATTATAGAAGTGCTACTCTGGAGAAGTACATGGGGTCCTGGGGGAGATTTGATCTGACCAAGGTGGGCAGGCACAGCTGCCTTAAGAAGATCAGAAGGGTGAGCAGGGAAAGATGCAGCAGGCAAAGAGGAGAGCACCCTAGGGAGAAGGAAAGGATGCTGTGTAAGCCCTTCAGTGCAAGAAGGTCCTGGGTAAACCAATAAGCAGCCAGAAGGTCAGGCAGCCTGCAGTGCAGAGCTGGGGAGGGAGGTTCATGATGAGCTTGGACGGGTGGCCAAGAGCCAGGCTATGTAACACTTTAAGATCCATGTTAGGGAGGATTTTTTCCTTTAACTTCCAAACTAATAGAAAGCAAGTGATGCATTTAAATACAACACTTGCTGACATAGCACAACTTGTCACTTGAGACTGATGCTCATCCTGAGCTCCTCTCAGTCTGAGCTCGTCTCCCCCACTGCCTTCATAACCCAGCAGAGTAGACCAGTGTGTTATGGGGCTGGCAGGGAGAATGGAGCAGTGGGTCAGGCTAACTTGCAGCACATCTGCTTTGCTGTGAGTGCCACAATGGGAGGAATTGTAAGTGACATGAGCATCACTCTGTGCTCAGCACTCCACAGCACACCCCAGTCCAAAAAAGGATGTGTAATATACGTTGAATCAGTGCCCTAGCCCAGGTTCCTTGAATGAGGAGTAAGGCTTCCTTGTCTGTAAAACGGGATAATCACAGCACCTGCTTCCTAGGATTGTGCTAGAGATACAACTGTGGGAGTACCAGCACAGAGCTAGGCCCACACCGTGAGTTCCCATAAGCCCCCACACACATAACACAAGGGATCCCAAAGGAAAGACAGTACTAGCAGCTCCTGCAATCTGAAACAGAGGGTCATGAGAGAAAAAGTCAAATCCAAGAAGGTGGAGGGTGGGTTCCAACCCAGTGGGAACAATGTGTGGGTGTATGGCACATTTCCTGGGTGCAGGACACAACTTAGACTTCACCTTACAAATGCAAACAATGTAACCTAATTGTAGGTACCCTAATATTAATCAGAAATGTTTTAAAAATGAAAACAGAGGGTCTATCAGTTGTTATCTAAATAATTCCTGAAAAATCCACATGATTCTGTGAAGGGAAGGAAAGTTGTCTTCATTTACCATTATCCCATAGTTTATAGTCTCAGTTCATCTTGTTCATTATTGCTCTTCCAGGTGCCATATTATATGGATTTTTAAGTTCATCTTATGTCATTCTAACAGCTCAATCACTATCTTTTGGTGGGTGAGGGGTCCTTACTCTGTTGACCAAGCTGGTCTTGAACTCCTGAACCCAAACGATTCTCCTGCCTCAGCTTCACAGTAGCTGGGACTATAGGTGAAGCCACTGAATTACACACAACCTTTTTGTAAAGTAACCTTTGTCCTTCAAGTTCTTCTGGTTTGGGGGGCTCAAGGCAAAATTTTGGAATAGCTGGAACTTTGATCTTATCTGCTTTTGTGTTTATCTGTGCATTAGAAGCCTATGAACCCTGGAAAGTCTCACATTTGGTCATAAAATAGACACAGTTATGGCCACACAGCACCTCTCTAATCCTTCTCCCCAACCATGGACTCTGTCATGTGACCTTGAAGAAGTTACTTAACCTGTCCACATCTGAGTTTGCTCAACAGTAAAACAGTGATCAGGAGTGGCACCTGTGGCTTAGTGGACAGGGTGCCAGACCCATATACCGAGGGTAGCGGGTTCAAACCTGGCCCCCGGCCAAACTGCAACAAAAAAATAGCCGGGCGTTGTGTCGGATGCCTGTAGTCCCAGCTACCCAGGAGGCTGAGGCAAGGGAATCACCTAAGCTCAGAAGTTGGAGTTTTCTGTGAGGTGTGTGATGCCACAGCACTCCACTGTGGGCAATAAAGTGAAACTCTGTCTCTACCAAAAGAAAAAAAATCATGATCATGAGAGTCATCATGGTGAAATGGTGAAGAGCTAAGTGACCTCTAGTGTGCCCAGACAATCCAAGTTTGTGCCTGTTATTCTAATGTCATTTTAAAATTGTCCCAGTCCAGATAACAAATAACATTAGTTATTTTAATAAGAGCATGGACTTTGCAGTAGAACAAAGATTTTATCTGAATGATAATTTAGCCCCTACTGTCATCAGCAAGTTATCTGACCTCTCTGTATCTCAGTTTGTTTACCTGGAGAATGGCAATGACCATATTATTTTCCTTGGAGGGTTATTATAAAAATTAATGAAAATAATACAGGTAAGATCACAATGAACAGTAGCTGTTATTGACTTCACTCCCCCAAAGCAGGCTCTATTAGGGCTCTTTCAATTTCAAGTCTGAAAGATAAAGCACAAAGTCTGCAGAAAAGAAAATCTATTGATGTGTAAAACTGAGCTGTTCAGGGGTAATGCCAGCTTCAGGTGCTGCAGCGGTCAGGTGCTTACATAATGCCATCCAGAATCTGTGTTCCTCTTTCAATTTTTTCTTCCTCAATATTGGCAGGATTCACCAAAAGGATCTCCACAGTGAAAAACATAGCTGCTGAGAGCTCCAGACTTATAGTCTTTACAGTTCCTGATAAATAAAGCTATCCCTTACTTCCCATGTCTGTGTCAATCCTTGGAAGAGGATTCTAAGTGATCCCAATGGGTCCTGTACCCACTTATCCCTATATCCAGGAAAGCAGAGGATGCTGATTGGCCAGCCTAAGTCACATGCCCACCCATAGTAAAGGAAGCAGGAGCCCTCAATTATATCATGCAGAATTGGGGAGCCAGAGTTCCCCCAGGAGGGAAGGATAGAAGGAAAAACCTAACGGATATGACTACCATGCCCATCCTTAACACATGACTCTTAAACTGCTCTCAATCCCTAGTTCTCCTAGAGTGGGGCACTGGTAGACACAGAAACTCTCAGAGAGTAGTCTTTGGTAGACACAGAAAATTTATTTCAATTCTGTGAAGAGTCAAGAAAATAAAGGATAATAAAAGAAAATTAATTTCCTTTCCAAAATGGTAAAAACACAGAAGAGATGTACCCCGCAGCTGATAACATATTTTTAGAGTATAACGTGGCTCCCAGAGCTGCTTGTTCCTCATTGGTCCAGCATGTCCATCATCCTTTGCTCTTTGCTCTGCCCTGTGTTTCAAGGCCAACCTCTCAGGAGTGCCTAACCTGGGTTCAGATTAGGGAGAAGAAAGCGAGCTGGGGTGCTTCACTCCATCTTCAGACCTTGCCTTGCCATGGGCCTGTCAGCCTCCTCCAGGCTCCAGAAACATGTTTCCCATCCCGGTTGCCTTTGTGCCGAAGGGTGGTAACGGTTTCTGATTTTGGTAGGCTTTGGGTGCCTCATCACACCCTGTTGGTTCTTTAATATTGCCCCCTTCTCTCTATGCTGCGAGAATGGGAACCAAAGACCCCATTCTTGGCAAAGGAAAGCACCCCCAGAAAAAGAGGAAAAGTAAAAAGTAAGCTGAGTGAGTCGGAACAAAGAACAGTCAGCTAGTTTACATTTAAGCTAGCCATTGCTAGCAAGCTTCCACCCTTTTCTGAAATTCTAGCCTGTTGGGGATACAGCTTACAAACACCCTGCTGGCTCTGTGAGCACTCCTGTGAAGATAATGGCCATAGAAGAGATTATGGCAAGTCCTAGAAAAGATACATCTTCTAGGGTAGTGGTTCTCAACCTTCCTACTGCTGTGGCCCTTTAATACAGTCCCTATGGGTCACGACCCACAGGCTGAGAACTACTGAGGGCATTTCTTTCCCATTAAACAGGCAAAGCAGATACCCATTGTGGAGATTTGCATTTGCCTGGGGCAGAGATCAAGGGAATAGCTCAAGCCCTGAGATAGGTCAGAAGAGCTTGTTATCCCTTATGGCAGAGGAAGATCCTCTGTGGTGGTGATGGGAGGATAACGCCTCCCTCCCACCAATTCCTCAGAGGAGATTAATGCTGGCATTGTTTTACTCCACAGAGAACTAGCAGAGTTTAACACCTCCCTAGAAACCTGTGTGTGTGATTTTAAGCAGGAGGCTCTCCCAGTACAAGGCTCAGATTTCAGATTTCTGAAGGCTACCCTTAAGGTTAATAATAATAGCCACATACACCTAAGGTGGTGGGTTCGAATCCCCAGCCCAGACCCGCCAAACAACAATGACGGCTGCAACCAAAAAATAGCCGGGCGTTGTGGCGGGCGCCTGTGGTCCCAGCTACTTGGGAGGCGGAGGCAGGAGACTCGCTGGAGCCCAGGAGTTGGAGGTTGCTATGAGCAGTGAAGCCATAGCACTCTACCCAGGGGGACAGCTTGAGGCTCTGTCTCAAAAAAAAAAAAAAAAAAAGGTTAATAATAATAACAATCAGAGCTGATATGCTCACTCAGAAATTGCTAGCATCTTTGTTTTCTCCCTCACCTGACCCTCTGGACAAATAGACTTCAATAAAATCAGAGTGGAGCAAACACTCTGGGCCATTGCCAGAATCCCACAACCGGCAATGAGCTCCCACTTTCAATCCTACTGTATGTCTCACATCTCTTCCTTTATCTTCATTTCTAACTTTATTTCTTCAGTGGATTGCTACCAGTTTCCACAGGTCTCAGCAGACCTTGCTCCTGGGGCGGGACCCCGACACTCTACAAATGACTAACCTTGATTTGACTCTCCTTTCTTAAACTCTTGAGTGTGCCATCTGTTTAAAGCCAAGACTCTGACCCATCAGGCTAATAAGAATTAGTGTAATTAATTATAACTCTAATTTATGTAATTAGAATTACATCAGAAAACAAATGTAATTTGCCTACATTAGTTTTCCTTCTCCCCCCTCCTGCATATTATACAAATAATACATATTAGCATAGAAAAAATATGAAAATATGCACACAAAATCCCCCTAGATGTTACAATTATATCATTACATTTTGGAACATAATCTCCCATATTTTATTCTTTGCAAAGAATACATACACATACAAGGGTTTTTTTTTTTAAAGAAAAGTGGAATGATTATTATGTTTTTAAATGGAAAGTTCTCAAGAGTAAAAAACTGTAGAAATAGTCTACTTTTCCTGTTAAAACAGGTTAGAAAGGTAATATTTTCAAATTAGATTTTAATCATATATAAATTAATTTTGAGCTTATAAAACATTATTATTATAACTGTAATAATTTTACTTTTTTTAAAACAATTACAAAATAATTATTTGCAGAGATCTCATTTATACATGTAGACAAGTGACTTGACTTTCAAATTTTACTCAGGTCAGGAAAAATATATGTGAGGAATATTTTTGGCTTTTACTGGTTTTCAGTGACTTTCTTTGACTGTCATAATAAAGAGAAAAAAAGACAGAAAATTGAAATGAGATGAGTTGGAACATTTTCTAATTTCTATTTCCATCTGTAGGTGTATATTTAGCTCTAAATGAAAATATAACATTTTCCTTAGGTACTTTAAAAGAATAAAAAAGTTTCCAAGTACTGATGAGTATTTAAAGACATACAAAAACTATGTTTTACACAATGAGAATGGAAATTTGATTCAGCAATGTCTTTTAAACAAGGCAAGAAGATATGGGACCCTGTGTCTTAACCAAGAATGACCTTGTAACTGGAGTCCCTCGCGTGGCTGAAACCAATCACACATGGTATTCTTACCCATAGTTCAACAAATACAGTAAATGTAAAGGCTACTTCAGAACCCAAGTGGTGTGCTTTGCAATAAGTATGTCCACATTTATAGGCCCAAGTTATTCAGAGTGATCTAAGATAATAATAAACTGTTTATCCACCAAAATGAACTGGGAAACATTCACTCCAGCAAACCTCATAGGCCATTCAGATTCCTGTTTAATCATTTATGTGATCTGGTATCTTCACTTTCTCATTTTGGATGGTATCCATCCATTGTTCCTCCCTCATAGTTTCGAATACTGCTTAAGGAAGACATGGGTACTATAGATTTTTCCCCCCATTGGTAAAACACAGTCTCCAGACCTATTAATCCAGTTCTCTAACCCATCAATTTTACAGTAATTTATCATGGATTTCTCCTAGCTTGCATCATTTCTTTGACTTGCCCAGTACTCCCTCATGACTCTGAAAAAGTCTGGCTTGGATATATACCTGACTTCTTTGGTGTGGCCTTCCCCAGTTGCAAAGAGAACTGCCAGGTCACCCAGACATCTGACCCTTTCCCCTATACAGTTCTTGTAAATGTTGTGTAGAATCGTGTTCTCCACATTTTCCCATAACTTTATGATTATTAGAGCTTTGAAGTCATGCTTAAAGAGAGGAAAAGACACTAAGCCCACGACCAGTGATTGCAACACAGCATCTGCTCCAGTTCAACAAGGTCTGGTGGGGTCTACAAGAGTGTGCACAACAGTCCCTCTATTCTCCTGGCCTCTGTTCAGCCCTTCTAAGGCTCTGCTGTCAGAAACCCACATTCTCCACACATCCCAGGAAACAGTACTTGGCACTGTGTTGACCCTCTGGTATGCTTCTTATTATGCACTACACCAACTTTTACTCCACAAACACCACATCCAGCTATCTGTCAGCTTGGCAATCTGACACATCCTATGTGTTCTTGGTTGGGCCAGAATAAACTTTGCACATCAGGCAAGATCTAAGGCAGTGATTTTCAACTGGTATACTGCAGAGGATCTTAGGTGTGCTGGGAACATTTTTAAAGATCATTAATTAAATTAATTTTCTAAAGAAGTTCAAAGCACAGTAAGTATATTCTTTCTTTTTTTTAACTTTCTTTTTGATCAACATAATTTTAGTGTGCTGTGAAAGTTTAACTATAGGTCCAAACATGCTGTGAGATTAAAAAAGGTTGACAGACACTAAAGCATGCATAGGAAGTGCTTGGGGAACATCAGTGTGCCCTGTCATGCTCATTGAGAACATGAGGTCTACAGTTCAAGGTTGTCAAGACAGATTTTCACTGTCTTCATTCCAAGGAACATGCCTAAATTTTTACTGATTAGAAATGTAAAGGTTTGGGTGCCTTCTTCAAGGACCGAGGTGTTAGGCTGAACATGGTGGCTCACACCTATAATCCTAGCATTCTGAAGGCCAAGGCAGGTGGATCACCTGAGCTCAGGAGTTCAAGACCAGCCTGAGCAAGAGCAAGACCCCCAACTCTACTAAAAATAAAGAAAACTAGCTGGGCATAGTGGCACACACCTGTAATCCCAGCTACTCAGAAGGCTGAGGCAAGAGGATTGCTTAAACTCAGGAGTTTGAGGTTGCTAAGGCACTCTACCGAGGGTGACAGAATAAGACTCTGTCTCAAAAAAAAAAAAAGGACTGCAGTGTTAGAAATCGTACTTTTAGGGCCGAGCGCAGTGGCTCACACCTGTAATCATAGCACTCTGGGAGGCCAAGGCGGATGGATTGCCTGAGCTCACTCACGAGTCTGAGACCAGCCTGAGCAAAAGGGAGACCCTGTCTTTACTGAAATAGAAAAATTGAGGCAAGAGGATCACTTGAGCCCAAGAGTTTGAGGTTGCTGTGAGATATGACACCATGGCACTCTACTAAGGCAACAGCTTGAGACTCTGTCTCAAAAAAAAAAAAAAAAAAGAAAGAAAAATCATACTTAGACCTAGGGTAAAGAAAACCTGGCACACCCACTATCACCTTGTTTTGGTTCCTTAACCACACCATCGGTGGCTTTGCTCAGTCTCTTCCCTCTGGTCAGATCCTCTGCCCCTCAGTCTTGATCTTGCTGGTTCCTTCTTATCATTCAGGTCTCATCTTGACTATGACTTTCTCAAAGAGGCCTTTCCCAGCTACTGACAGCAGCTCATCCACTCCCACTTGTTCTATACCACCTCACTCCATTTTGTGTACTTGTGGATACTTAATAGCTGAAGTTCTATATTTATTTTCTTATTGTCAACTTTGGATTCATGGGTGTATGATTCATGGGTGTTGTCTCAAGGACTTGTGCTTAGAAGAGCCTTCATTTGGCACTTGGTTTAATGCGTTACTATTCTTGTCTTGCCATTCTTTTTTCTTTTTTTTCTTTCTTGAGACAGGGTCTTGCTCTGTCATCCAAGCCAGAGTTCACTCATAGCTCACTGTAAACTTGACCTTCTGGGCTCTAGCTAAACTTCTGCTAGAACTGTGATTTTGCAACTTTCTCAAATGTGTATTTGAGGTGCTGTATTTTAGGGTTTTATGTCCTGAACACCATCAGAATGGAGTACTGTTGTGGGCTATGGCGTGGATGAAACTCAAAGCATTATGCTAAGTAACAGAAGGTGAACCCAAAAGGTCACATACAGCCCAGTGAGGTGGCTCACACCTATAATTCTAGCACTTTGGGAGGTTGAGGCCAGTGGATCACCTGAGCTCAGGAATTCAAGACCAGCCTGAGCAAGAGTGAAACCCCATCTCTAAAACTAGCCAGGCATTGTGGTGGGCTCCTGTAATCCCATCTACTTGGGAGGCTGAGGCAAGAGGATTACTTAACCCCAAAAGTTTGAGGGTGCTGTGAGCTATGACACCACAGCACTCTACCACGAGTGACAAAATGAGACTCTTCTTAAAAAAAAGGGGGGGGTCACATACAGTATGATTCCATTTATATAAAAGGTCTAGAAAAGGTAAATCTTCATAGACAGAAAGCAGATTGGTAGTTGCAAGACAAGTAACTACTTAATGGCTATGAGAATTTATTTGGGGTTGATGAAAATGCTTCAGAACTGAAAGATATCACACAACTTTGTAAATGTACTAAATGTACTAAATACCACTGAGTTGCTCACTTTGAAATGGTTAACTTTATGTTATGTAAACTGCACCTTAATTAAAACAAAGAAAACTGAAAAATAAATATTTGTTGAATGAATACATATTTATGGAACTTGTTTCAGAAGTCTTTGCCATGCATAAATCCGGGGAATTCTTAACGAGACTTACGGCTTCAACAGCATCCATCCAAAGCTTTATCTTATATGTGAAGATAAGAACATGTTCACACTATTTCAAATATTTGTTTCCCTCAGGATGACACAAGACATTATCATGACAACTTTATTACTAATTTTTTTTTTTTTTAAGACAGAGTCTCAAGCTGTCACCCTGGGTAGAGTGCTATGGCATCACAGCTCACAGCAACCTCGAAGTCTTGGGCTTAGGTTATTCTCTTGCCTCAGCCTCCCAAGTAGCTGGGACCACAGGCACTCACCACAACGCCTGCTATTTTTCTTTTTGTCTATTTGTTTTGCAGTTGCCATTGTTTTAGCTGGGTTCAAACCCACCAGTCTCAGTGTATATGGCCAACGCTTTACCCAATGAGCTACAGGCACCACCCCCATTACTATTTGTTCGCTGTTTTTAGTCTTACACTATTTTTGATAAAATATTTTAATTTATTTCAGATTAATATGAGGGTACAAATGATTAGGTTACATCGTTTGCATTTGTTAGGTAAAATTCATGTTGTAGTTGAGCCCATAACCTGGTGGGGTGTGTGTGTGTTTGTGCTGTATATCCTTGCATTGTGCCCATTAGGTGAGAGCTTATCAATCCCCCCTTCCTCTTCCTCTCTCTCCTGTCTTTCTCCCTCCTCACTTAAATTTGTGTTTTTCTTTCATATGGTTTTGTAGTTGTTTATCTATTGGTTTCATATTAGTATTGCGTACACTGGATACTTGTTTTTCCATTCTTGTGATACTTTACTAAGGAAAATGTTCTTTAACTCCATCCAGGTAAATACAAAAGATGTAAAGTCTCCATCTTTTACAGCTGAATACTATTCAATGGTATACATACAGTACAGTTTATTAATCTATTTGGGAATTGGACACTTGCATTGATTCCATGTCTCAGTGATTGTGAATTGAGCTGCAATGAACATTCTAGTGCAAATTTCCTTATGGTAGATACTTTTGTTCTTCTGGGTAAATACCTAGTAATGGGATTGCAGGATCAAATGGAAGGTTTATTTTTAGCTCTTTGAAGATTCTCCATACTTCTTTCCATAGAGGTTATATTAGTTTGCAATCCCATCAGCAGTGTAGAAGTATTCTCTTCTGACCTGGCACCCGTAGCTCAATCATTAGGGTGCCAGCCACAAACACTGGGGCTGGTGGGTTTGAACCCAGCCCTGGGCCTGCTAAAGAACAGTGACAACAACTGTAACAAAAAAATAGCCAGGGGGGTGTGGCAGGTGCCTGTAGTCCCAGTTGCTTGGGAGGCTGAGGAGAATCACTTGAGCCTAGGAGTTTGAGGTTGCTGTGAGCTGTGACATCACAGCACTCTACCAAGGGCAACATACTGAGACTCTGTCTCAAATAAATAAATAAATAAAGTTCCCTTTTCTCCACATCCACACCAGAATCTGCAGCTTTGGGGCTTTGAGATGTGGGGTATTCTCACTGGGGTTAGGTGACATCTCACAGTGGTTGATTTGTATTTCTCTGATGATTAGAGCATATTTTTTCCATTTTTTTTATTAAATCATAACAGTGTACATTAATACTATCATGGGGTACAGTGTACTGTTTCTGTATACAATTTGAAGTACTTTAATCCAACTGGTTTACATAGCCTTCATGTCTTTTTCTTAGTTATTGTGTTAAGACATTTATATTCTACATTTAGAGAGATTCACATGTACCCTTATAGGATGAACCATAGGCATGATCCCACCAATCACCCTCCCTCCACCCCCTCTCTTTGTTCCCCTCACCTCCCTCCCCTCTCCCCATGTTCCTGGGCAAAAATTGGGTTATAGCTTTCCTACAAAAGCTATAAATTAGTTTCATAGTAAGGCTGAGTATTTTTTCATGTGTTTGTTGGCTGTTCATCTATCTGTCCTCTTCAGAGAAGTTTCTGTTCATATCTCTTGCCCACTTATAAATGGCATTGTTTGTTCTTTTCTTGTTTATTAGTTTGAGTTTGCTGTAGATTCTAGTTTATACTACAAGTCTACAGTTATCAAAACAGTGTGGGACTGGCACAAAAATAGAGATAAAAATCTATGGAATAGACCAAAGAACCTACAGGTGAACTCAGCCACGTATCACCATCTGACCTTTTTTTTTTTTTGCAGTTCTTGGCCAGGGCTGGGTTTGAACCTGCCACCTCCAGTATATGGGGCTGGCACCCTACTCCTTTGAGCCACAGGTGCCCCACCATCTGATCTTAGATAAACCAAACAAAAGCATACACTGGGGGACAGAATCCGATTAATAAATGGTGGTGGGAGAACTTGTCAGCCACGTGTAGAACTCTGAAACTCAACATTAACAAAAATTGCCCTCACTGGATAAAATATTTAAATTTAAGACATGAAACAATAAAAGAAAGTGTGGGACAAACTCTCAACAACATTGGCCTGGGAAAAGAACTTACAAATAAGACCCCCTTGACACCAAAAATAAATGAATGGGACCTGATCAAACTAAAAAGCTTCTGCATAGCTAAGTGTACAACTAGAGCAAACAGACAACCTTCAGAATAGGAGCAGACATTTGCATACCTCAAATCTGAAAATTTCAGTGGTACACACCTGTGGTCCTAGCTACTTGGGAGGCTGAGGCAAAGGATCACTTGAGCCCAAGAGGTCTGGGCAACAGAGTGAAACCTTGTCTCTTAAAAAAAATTTATTTGGGGCAGTGCCTATGGCTCAGTGAGTAGGGCACTGGCCCCATATACCGAGGGTGGCGAGTTTAAACCCAGCCCCAGCCAAACTGCAACAAAAAAACAGCTGAGCATTGTGTTGCCTATAGTTCCAGTTACTTGGGAGGCTGAGGCAAGAGAATTAATTGCCTAAGCCCAGGAGTTGGAGGTTGCTGTGAGCTGTGACGCTACAGCACTCTACCAAGGGCAACAGAGTGAGACTCTGTCTCTAAAACAAACAAACAAACAAACAAAAATTTATTTGGCTGGGCAGGATAGCTCACACCTGTAATCCCAGGCCAAAGCGGGATTGCCTGAACTCACAGGTTCAAAATTAACCTGCACAAGAGGGAAGCCCTGTCTCTAAAAATAGCTGGGCATTGTGGCAGGTGTCTGTAGTCCCAGCTACTTGGGAGACTGAGGCAAGAGAATCACTTGAGTTCAAGAGTTTGAGCTATGACACTACGGCACTCTACCGAAGGTGATAAAGTGAAACTCTGTCTCAAAAAACATTTTTTTGTCTGGTGATAATAAAGATGCACACACAGAGATGCATTATCCAGAATGATCCTGTGTACCCTTCACCCAGTTTCCCCCAATGGTCACATCTTGCAACACTATAGTATAATAGCACACAACCAGGAAGTTGACATGGCTATAATCCAGCTACCTCAGTTGGATTTCATTAGTTTTACATGTACTCATTCGTGTGTGTGTGTGTGTGT
>NW_003852410.1:21221243-21224985 GCF_000181295.1 Otolemur garnettii
TGTTGTTTGGCGGGTCCGGGCTGGGGATTCGAACCCGCCACCTTAGGTGTATGTGGCTGGCGCCTTAGCCGCTTGAGCCACAGGCGCCGAGCCTAGAGCTGAAATTCTTATAAGGACTTCCATACATTTTGTTTGATTCAATAGACTGAATAATATGATATCATAAGACTTTGTCTTATCATTTGAGAAGTTGGGAAACTTAAAATTTGGTAAATATTGAGTTGTAGCATTAAAAAGGTGGGTAATAAGATAGTTTTTACTTGTGAAGAACACTAGTTAGTACAGTCCACTAAGTTTAATTTGAAACTGGAATCTCAGGTGAATGAACAGACTTGAGGACATTTTCCAGTGTTTACTGTAGGATTCATCCTTTGTGTTAGTTGAATTCATTTGAGGGTTGAGCCAAATGCTTCTTTCTTAAGTATGTGGGCTGAATAATCAGAAATCTCTTTGCCTACTTGGATTCCATTCCCACCTTTTTGTGCTACAAACACATAGATGTTCCTTTGAGGAACCATCCATGCCCTCTTCTAGTCTAGCTGTCTTTGGGGGTGCTATCCATTAACCTCCCCCATCCCTCCTCCACACTCATGCCTTCTAGAAAGGGGACCTGCCTCAATCAACATATTCATTCTCCCACATGTAATTATTAGCTTAGAAAATGCATCAATCTAACATTGGTCAAAAGAGATGTAATGATCTTTTGCTGGGATGATTAGAACAAAGAAACTCTTTCCATTGGACTTGCAAGTGTTCATATATAGGCATGGGACACCTGAACACGAGGAGTGAGAACATGCTATAAATGGAGCCAACATAGAGGAGAGCAGATCTGGCAGCCTTTCATAGCACCTAGAATGAGCTGTACCTGATGCTCTGAACTTCTCAGTTACATAAACCAATGAGCTAATTAATGAACTATCCTCTTGTTTGTGCTTAAATGAATGAGCTGTTTTTATTTCTTTTGTCACTTGCAACTCTATGAAAAGGAACAATAGCAAATAACATCTATTAGGTTAAGCTTGGGGCCATACATCCCTAAGCTAATTTAGCATTTGTGTTCTCATCAGTCAACAAGTGTCTTATCATCTTATCTATCTACATTACTGCCTGTGATAATCTGCCTGACCCATGGCTTTGGTTCTTAGTGTAAAAGAAGTAACTAGAGTAAATGAATGGCACTATGAGTACATTAATGCTTCTGACCCTATGATGTTGCCTTTTAAATAGGTTATGCATGTGTAATGCTGCAGCAGGCCATCTGTACTGCTTATTTAAGTTCTGTAATGAAATGGCCAGGGCTCTCATGGCTTATTTATGTGATACAGGCAGCCTCCCTCTAAATCCTAATTCAATCTTCAGTCACTGTTTTGTAGGCTAGGAGCTTTAATGACTGCAAAAGAAATGTGTGCTGCTTCAGATGGTGCTATTAAAAGAAAATTGTTCCCACCAAAATTCTTATCTCCTGAAATGGGGGGGAGGAGGAAGCTAAATCACTATAAATTATGGAAAAGGAAATTGCAAATGTGTCTTGCTTTCTCTTTATTGGAGGCATTGTTTTATCACAACTGTCAAGTAGAGCATACACCTATTTTGAAAAGCTTTTTACAACTTTGAATTAAGCACAAATGGAGAAATAAGAGGCTGCATAATTAGAGCAGCTAATGGAGCCCTGCTATGCAAAGCAAAGGCAGGGTTTTACTTTTTTCTTCACAAATGGTACCAGCTAGGGGTGGGAGGGGTTGCAGGGGGTGGAGGGAAGGAGAGAAAACCAACAGCAAAATACAGTTAAGAGAAACAACCACCAGTGTTCTGGCAGAATATAAGAATCTTGAAAGAAAAGCTGAGACCTTTAGAATTTCATTCCCTAGGGGCACAGGAAAAGAGGATAGGGTAGAGGAGAAAGGAGGATGGGGGGCAGGGAGGCAGGTATTCCAATTTGTTTCATCTGATAAGAACAATCAATTAATCTGTTCTTGTTGATAGAAACTTTGACCTTATGAAAATTGCAAGCGGAGTGGGATTTTCTCTTTCCTATCCATCATAGGTGATTTCTGCAGACTTGGGTCCATTGTCATCACTGCTCACATTAAGCACCTAGTGGATATGCTTAGTACAACCAGCAGAGGGAGCAAAAGATTAATGGGTGGGTTCCAAGATTCACCAGGGAACTTCCTCTTCCAGGACTCCCCACTCCCAGTTTGTGAAGGTCAACCTTTTTCCCTTGTCCCCCTCTCTAACCACCTTCCTTTATTTCCCTCTTTCCTATGCTGTCCCCCAAACAACCCTGAACCACCCCATCCAAATGGTCTGGTCACTTGGAAGCCTTTTAACCAAAGAGTTCACAGGCTGACATTCTGTTGGCAGAGCTCTTGATGGATTGGAAAGGAGGGGCCCAATATGGGTCAGACATTTAAAATCATGCTGAAATGAAAGAATTTTGAATGCCAAGTAAAAGTACTTTCAATCTAAAGTTCAGTGAAATTAATAGGTGGCAAAATTGTGTCTACAATAGAATCTCAAGTATGTAATGATTTTTTTTTTTAATCATAGGAAAAAAGAATAGAAATTTTGTCAAATTAAGAGTGGTTACTCTGGAGTGTGATGTGTTTGGAGGTGGGTAGGATTTGAGGGATGATTTTTTTTCTTGCTTCATTATATGTCCATACTTCACATGTATTTACATTGTATATACTCAATGTATATAATTATACATTTATTTAGTCAATATGTTTTGGTCAACCACCTTGTAAAAGCTTGGGTATACTTTATGTGTTCATAGGCAATATTCTCTGTTTAATCTTGCCATAGAAAATGTTCATGTGACCATACTAATTAGCACTATAAAAGGAAAGAAAGAAATGAGCTCTTGAGTTGTAGGTGCTAGGGACAGTATTAGGAGCTGGGTGTGGTGTAACAAGATAAGTTAGACTTGCTCTGACCTTAGAAAGCTTATAGTCACAACTATCATCTTAGCTCCTTCTCACAATGACTCTACCAGTGCCTTAGTCTATTCCTGCTACTCTAACAAAATACCAAAGACTGGGTAATTTATAAGCAATAGGAGTTTATTCTCACTGTTCTGGAGGCTGGGAAGTCCAAGATCACAGCATGAGTAGATTTGGTGTTTGGTGAAGTCCTGTTCCATAGATGGTGGTTTCCTACATAGTGGCAGCATCCTCACATGGTAGAAAAGGCAGAGGGATGAATGCTGTGTCCAACTGGGCAGAAGAGATGAAAGAGCAAGAGGGAGGAATGTTTCCTTGCACCTTTTTTATAAGTACGCTAATCCCATTCATGAGAGCTCTGCCCTCATGACATAATCACCCCCTAAAGGCCCTACCTTTTAATATGATCACATTGGCCATCAAGTTTCAACACATGAATTTTCAGGGGACACATTCAGACCCTATCTGTGAGGTAGACAGTAGTAACCTGAGTTTTACAGACAAATTTGGGTGTCTTAAAGTGCATTTATTTGTTTATTTAAGAGACAAGCTCTTGCTACCTTGCGAAGGCTGGAGTACAATGGCTGTTCACAGGCACAATCCCACTGCTGATCAGCAAAGGAGTTCTGACTTGCACTGTTTCCAACCTAAGCCAAGTCACCCCTCCTTAGGCAATTTGGCGGTTCCCTCTCCCAGAAGGTCAGCATTTTTAAATTTTGGAGACAGTCTCATTCTTTTGGCCCAGGCTAGAGTGCCTAGTTCACAGCAACCTTAAACTCCTGGGCTTACGGCTC
>NW_003852410.1:21226315-21242652 GCF_000181295.1 Otolemur garnettii
GAACCGGCCACCTTGGGTGTACATGGCTGGCACCCTAGCCACTTGAGCCACAGGCGCCAAGCCAGCTCAACTGATTTTTAACTGAAATGTATATTATAAGAAGCTTGATGCTACTACTATCAACTCAAATCAGAAATTTTTCCATAAATAAAATATAACTTATATAAGAACAATGTTTAAAAATTATATTATTATTAATATAATAGGAAGCGCTCTCTGTTATAAAAAGGAGAATGGCAAGTCTGAGAGAGATGTAAAAGCCACACTATCACCTCACTGTTTCTTCTCAACATAGTCAGAAGGTTTGAAGAAGTCCTGGAAGGGAATTGCTTTGTATGCAATTTAATACATACTGTAAATGACACCAACTGAGGCTTTGAGAAACAAAGTACTACTGATGCAAAGCCAAGAGAAATATCCCAGGCAAAGCAAAACAGAGAAGCTGAAAGATAGGTCTTAGGTAAAAATATGTCAATCAAACTTCACTACCATGAATCTCCAGGTTAAGGGATTATCAATTTTTGGCTAACAAGTAGTAGTTATTTTGGAAACATAAGTATCAATTGGAACTTGAAATGGAAAGCCATTTTTTAAAAATTAAAAATGTATTTCTTAGCCAGACACTAAGGTGATTGACACTGTAATCCCAGTGCTTTGGGAGGCAAAGGTGGGAGAATCTTTTGAGCCCAAGGACTTCAAGGCTACAGTGAGCTATGATTACACCACTGCACCCCAGCCTGGGCAACAGGACTCTGTCTCTAAAAATAATAATAATTAAAAGTAAAGGAAAAGAAAAAAACAAGAGAAGTCAAAGTGAAGAGACATATATAGATGGGATGCTGAGATGAATTTGCAAAACTCTCTTCTGTGATGAGAAAAGGAAACCAATTGTCCACAAGACCAAAAATTTCTTGCGTGAGTATGAATAAGAATTATTTGCATTATTATTAGTTTTGTTCTCAATTTCTGTATTGTTTTGATCAGTACAAAAATCTACAGTAAAACAGTTTTCTTTTTATTTTCTTTCTTTTTTTAGAGACAGAGTCTCGCTGTGTTACCCTTGGTAGAATACCGTGGCGCCACAGCTCACAGCAACCTCAAACTCCTGGGCTTCAATGATTCTCTTGCCTCAGCCTCCTGAGTAGCTGGGAATACAAGTGCCTACCACAACACCCAGCTATTTTTTTGCAGTTTGGTCAGGGCTGGGTTTGAACCTGCCACCCTCGGTATATGAGGCTGGTGCCCTACTCACTGAGCCACAGGTGCTGCCCATAAAACAGTTTTCAAGTCAACTTTTCTCTCAACAGACTTATAAAACAGCTTAGCCAAAAACAAAAAGATATATATCCCTGAAAGGTTTTATGATCCCTAGAGACTAAAAGAATATCCAATCATCTCATCTGTTTATTCTAATGTCTTAAAATTTGCCTTACATTTATGTTAAGACACAATATGCAGAAGTTATCACTTTTTTTTTTTTTTTTGAGATTAGGGTCTCACTCTGTCACCCCAGATGGAGTACAGTGGCATCGTCACAGCTCACTGCAAGCTCAAACTCCTAGGCTCAAGTGATTCTCCTGCCTCAGCCTCCCAAGCAGCTTGGCATTACAGGTGGGCACCACTATACCTAATTTTTTTTTTCTGTTTTTAGTAGAGACAGAGTCTTGTTCTTGCTCAGGTTGCTCTCAAATTCCTGACCTCAAGCAATCTTCCAGCCTCAGTACCTCAGAGTGCTGGGATTACAGTTGTGAGCTATTGTACCTGACCTATTTTTTTAATAGCACATCTTTAATAAAAAATAGATCAAGTAGAAAATAATTGTTCACAAGTAGTAATTGGTGACATTAAAATGTCACCAATGTTAATGATTCTGTAGTACTGTAATTGTGTAACTAATGGGAAAGATGGAACAGATAAACTTTAAGACCTTTTTCAATTCTAAAATTTTAATATCCTATCATCTAGCATTTTACAATGTTTATTTGTATCTACTAAAGCTAAGTTTCAAAAGGGCTAGGAGCAAACTGAAATAGAGATAAAAGGACATCTGAAATTTAAATGTAAATTAATTAAAATAAAAGTTAATGATTGAAAAACAAAATTGAAACAATTTTCAGTAAAATTTGAATAATATAACACCTGGCTTTTCCTTATTTAAGAAATAGTGGAAAATGACAACTATCAAAGACTAAAAGGGACAAAATCTCTAACTCAATGTCTTTATCAATATAGAAACTGATGGTAACAGAATTTCGTTTTTTTTTTTAAAGACACATTTATTCAGCGTCATGATCAGACTATTACATTTAGCAATCAACAGCATGAGTGCAAAAAAAAAAAAAATCTACATTAAAACCTTTTGTTGGAATGCTTTACACTTTCCACAGAACAGAAACTAAAATAACCTGTTATACAATTAGTCACAAATACAGTCCTCGAGTTTTTTGCCCATACACATGAGTATTGCCTAAAACATGTCTTCTTTGTAGCAGCCTGGCCCTGCCACCACTGTGCTTGGCTGAGTTCACAAATCTGTTGTAACCTGTAGCTTCCCTGTCACTTCTCTGGCTCTCCTCTCCTGCTAAGCTTTGTTTCTTGGGAATAATAATTAAAACCTTCTGCCACTGCCATAGCTACTGCTGCTACTGGAACCACCATAGCCACCTTGGTTTCCTGGTTTGGCAAAGTATTGGCCACCACCACCATAAGGGCCAGAGCTTCTGCCTCCAAAATTTCCTCCCTTCATGGGTCCAAAATTTGACGACTGATTGTTGTAATTGCCAAAATCATTGTAACTTCCACCACCTCCAAAATTGCTTCCAGTATTACCAAATCCATTGTAGCCATCCCCACTGCCACCATATCCACCACCACCACGACTGCCACCAAAGCCACTACAACCACTGAAGTTTCCTCCATGGCCAAAGTTGTCATTTCCACCAAAACCACCTCCACGACCCCCACCAAAGTTTCCAGAACCACTTCAACCTCTTTGGCTGGATGAAGCACTGGCCATCTCTTGCTTTGATAGGGCTTTCCTCACTTCACAGTTGTGACCATTCACAGTATGGTATTGCTGAATGACAGTCTTATCCACAGAATCATGGTCATCAAACGTAACAAATGCAAAGTCCCTCTTCTTGCCACTGCCTGGGTCAGTCATGATTTCAATTACTTCAATTTTCCCATACTGTTCAAAATAGTCTCTTAAGTGATGTTCTTCAGTATCTTCTTTAATGCCACCAACGAAGATCTTTTTCACAGTTAAGTGGGCACCAGGTCTTTGAGAATCTTCTCTGGAAACAGCTCTCTTTGGTTCCACAGCTCTTCCATCCACTTTGTGTGGCCTTGCATTCATTGCTGCATCCACCTCCTCCACGGTGGCGTATGTGACAAGCCAAAGCCCCTGGTGCGCTTGGTGTTTGGATCTCTCATTTCCATGCAGTCTGTGAGCGTCCCCATTGCTCAAAATGGCTCCTCAGACTCTCATCAGTCGTTTCAAAGCTCAACCCTCCAATGAATAGCTTCCGCAGCTGTTCGGGCTCTTTAGGAGACTCTGACTTAGACATGACGGCGGTGGAAGAGACTTTAACGATGCTTCCTCGGCAGCGTCCACAGGCAGAAAGCAACGGAATTTCTTAAGACTGTCTTCGAAGCCATGTACATAATGATTTTTAGTGACTTTTAAACTCACTCTTTTGCAAGTTCTTAGAAGTGTTTTAGTGACAAAAAGTACAATTTTATGCAGTAAAAAGAGGTAACTTACAGCCCATTTTCTAAGCAATTATGGTAGTTTGAGGATGTTTGGAAATTTATTTCTTAATTTCACAGAAATTCAAACAAAAATTTCCAACAAAGTTTTATAAATCTCTTAACATTTTCCCATTGGCTCCAGATTGGCTGGTCCTTATGTTATGGCGTGGGGACGTTTCTTCCTGACAAACCAACTTCTCAGTGATTCTCTCTTACCCATTTAAACCACCCAAGCCCTCAAATAAATTTAGTGAACACAGCAAAGGAATTCAAATGACATTTCCTTCTATTCACAAAAACTTCAACTTTTATGTTCAATAATTAATGGCACTGTTTAACCAGAGACAGCATCACAAAATAGAGGCAGTTATTATTTACCATGGCCATGTAATAAAGTGCCAAAGGTTATCACAACAGGATATCTGTGTTTAAATGGAAAGAGATAAAGGGACAAAGTCAAACCAGTGATCCCTGTTTTGTTTTCCAGTTGGAGGGAAGTCTGCTAAAATAGACTTCTTTTTTTTTTTTTTTTGAGACAGAGCCTCAAGCTGTCCCCCTGGGTAGAGTGCCGTGGCATCACAGCTCACAGCAACCTCCAACTCCTGGGCTCAAGTGAGTCTCCTGCCTCCGCCTCCCAAGTAGCTGGGACCACAGGCGCCCGCCACAACGCCCAGCTATTTTTTGGTTGCCAGCCGTCATTGTTGTTTGGCGGATCCGGGCTGGGGATTCGAACCCACCACCTTAGGTGTATGTGGCTGACGCCTTAGGCAGTTGAGCTATAGGCGCCGAGCCTAAAATAGACTTCTAAATAGCTCACACTGCAATCTCAGCATGAATGGTAATTTTAATGGTCTAGCCCTTCTTTCCTCCCAACTGTGGGTGACAGTGAATATTAGAGTATAATTCTGAGTGTCTGTGGTGTGTAGTGTTTTCCTTGCTTCTTCTCATGATCTATATGCAGGATGCATTTTCATTGCCATCTCCTAGAACCATCTAGAAAACAGTGACGAGCCTGTGTTGATGGTTGGCTATGACCATGGACCTCCTCAGGGCTGCACTCCAGCCACCTTCAGCATGCATTTCATCTCATGACTTTACCTTCTCACAGATCCCTCCACCTTCTTTCCATCATAATTCAAATAACTGTCATTTCAACCCTTTATCTTTATAGTTATTGAAAGGCAGAGCTTTCGGAGTACCACTTAATTCTCTCTCTGGGCTTACAGGTGAAGACAGTGAAGCTCTGAGAGCTTCAGGTTACATGCACAGTCATGTATCTCTTAACTATAAGGACGCTCTTCTGAGAAATGCATCATTAGGCAGTTTTGTCCTTGAGTGAGTATGCTGACACCAGACCTAGACGGCTCAGCCTCCCATATATCTAAATTCTAGAGTGTACCCTCTTGCTCCTAAGCTACAAACCTGCAATTTGTAAGTTACTGGGTGAATACTGTAGGCAACTATAATGAAGTGGTATCTATCCACCTAAACATACCTAAACATAGAAAAGGAACAGTGAAGCCTGGCCATGGTGGCTCATGTCTGTAATCTTAGCACTCTAGGAGGCTGAGGTAGGTGGATAGCTTGAGTATAAGAGTTTGATGTTGCTATGAGCTAGGCTGACACCATGGCACTCTGGCCTGGGTGACAGAGCAAAATTCTTATCTCAAAAAGAAAGACAAAAAGAAAAGGTACATTAAAAATATGAAAGATAAAAAATGATGCACCTGTTCAAAGCACTTATCATGCATGGAGCTTGCAGAACTGAAAATCGCTCTGGGTGAGTGAGTGGTGAGTGAATGTGAAGGCCTAGGGCATTACTGTGCACTCCTATAGACTATAAACCCTGGACATTTGGGCTACACTAATTTATTTTAAACTTTTCCTAATTCAATAATAAGTTAATCTTAGCTTCCTGTAACTTTTTTATTCCATAAGCTTTTCTTTTCTTTTTCTTTTTCTTTTTTGAGACAGAGTTTCACTTTGTTACCCTCAGTAGAGCGCTGTGCTGTCACAGCTCACAGAAACCTCCAAGTCCTGGGCTTAGGCGATTCTCTTGCCTCAGCCTCCAGAGTAGCTGAAACTATAGGCACCCACACAACACCCAGCTATTTTTTGTTGCAGTTTGGCTGAGGCCGGATTTGAACCTGCCACCCTTGGCATATGGGGCCAGTGCCCTACTCACTGAGCTATAGGCGTTGCCCCTGCCTGGCTATTTTTCAAGACAAGGTTCTGCTCTAGCTCAGGCTGGTCTCTAACCTGTGAGCTCAGGCAATCCACCTACCTTGGCCTCATAAGTTCTGGGATTACAGGTGTGAGCCACTGCAACCACTTCATGAGTTTTGTAATTTAGTTAACTTTTTGACTCTTTTATAATAACAATTTAAACACAAACACATTGTACAGCCATGCAAAATGTTTTTATTTCTTTATTATAGAAACTTTTTCCTATTTTAAAATGATTTTTAAATTTTTTACTTTTTAACCTTTTTTTTTAGAGATAGTCTCTCTTTGTCGCCCTCCATAGAGTGCCGTAGCATCACACAACTCACAGCAACCTCCAGTTCTTGGGCTTAGGTGATTCTCTTGTCTCAGCCTCCTGAGTAGCTGAGACAATGGGCGCCCGCCACAATGCCTGGCTAATTTTTAACCTTTTTTATTCATAATGAAGACACAACACACAATCACTGACTTTCATATCCTCATTTGTCCCAGTGGAAGGTCATCCGGGGTGATAACACACATGGGGCTGTCACCTTGTGTGGTAACAATGCCTTCTTCTGGATACCTCCGGAAGGACCTTCCTGGGACTGTTAATTTATAGCTAAGTTTTCTTTTTTGTATGTAGAAGTATACTGTATAATAATAATAAATATAGCACAGCAAATACATTAACCATTATCAGGATCATTTATTATCATTGTCAAGTATTACATACTGTACATGTTTGCATATACTAGACTTATGTGACAGGCAGCACAATAGATTTGCTTACACCAGTGGAGCCACAAACACATAATGAGTTGCACTATGATGTTACGGCATCATCAACTGTGATGTCATTAGGTGATACTGTTTTTCAGCTCCTTTATAATCATATGAGAGCACTGTTTTATATGCTATCATGGCCGAAATGTCATTATGTGGCACAACTATATAATAAATGGTCAGCTGGATTTAAACCCATATCTGTTCAGTTCCTAAGCCAATACACTTTCTCTTCATGCATAACCTCCACATTGAAAAAGAAATTTGGGCTTGGCACCTGTAGCACACCTGCCTCGGTCTCCCAGAGTGCTGGGATCACAGGCATGAGGCACTGTGCCCAGCCTAAAATAACTTTGGTTATTAAAATCTTTCATCTCAGATGCTTATTACATAAGTGAAATTATTACGTGTACAAGTCATGGAAATCAGAAATTAAGAATATAGGGTTTTATTAACAGCAGTTCCCAGTGCAATGGGACAACAGAGACTCCCTATATACAGAAAAATCATTACAAAAATAAAAAAGGGTTATTGTAGTAAAGATATTAATATATCTGAATCCATTCTAATACAGATTTCTTATAATTAAAAGAATATTTTCCACTTAGGCAGCATTTACACAATACCCAAATCCAGATAAAGAATGAAAAATGATAGACAAAGATGAAAAATTATCTGACCATGACCATTTTATAGACGTGCCGAATCATATTCTGTATGATCTTGGTAATATCTGGGGTGAAAGGGTACTTCATCTTTGAAGTAGAAAAGGAAAAACCATATGACAATACAGCAACCTGAAAATCAAATACAATGGGAAATATTTTGAACATTTCTATATGAAATTAAAAGTCACTAGTACATGTAACGGAAGGCAATATTATATCCATGATGTTCACTGACATTTTCCACCTTCTTTCCTACTGATTCTCTTGAAAATGGACTTGAATGCACCTGCTGATTTTGGTCTAGCCAGGATTTTATAGGAGCTATAGTTCTCAACTTGCACAAAAGTGTTTCTGTCTAGAGCACACATTAGATAAAGAGTAACCAATTATAGCATTAAAACACTGGGAGAAAAGAACTGGCAGCAAGAAACCACATAGCAGCAGACTTTCAAGAAGAAATAAATGCAGTTACATTTGAATTTCTTATTGTGACCAGCAAATCTTCCAGTCATAAAAAGCACCTTTCTCTATTAGACTGACTTACAATGCATGAGCAGGTGAGAAATCTTCTAAGGTTGTATGCAAATCAGAGTGTAACACAGTTTCAGCCAGTGCCATAGTCTCTTGAAGCTAAAACATCAAGCTCTCACAATGCATTTTCTTTAATAACACCTACTCACCAGGCTATCTTACGGGTTAAACAGAATTTTCCTAGACTTACTCCCTCTTTTATAAGTTGCCCACATCTGGGGTGGCATCTGTGGCTCAAAGGAGTAGGGCGCCAGCCCCATATGCCGGAGGTGGTGGGTTCAAACCCAGCCCTGGCCAAAAACTGCAAAAAAAAAAAAAAAAAAAAAGTTGCCCACATCTGGCTTATTTCACTGTGATATCTTTCCTGGCATCATATTTTGCTCAATGAAAAAAAAAAGAAGGAAGGAAGGGATGGGAAGGGAAGGGAAGGGAAGAGAAAGAGGAAAGGAAGGAGGTAAGGAAGGGACAACAAACCAAAACTCCCTCTCTCCCTCTGTCCTGTGATCCTCCTTCATGGTTATTATCAAGCACAACCTCAATTTTTGCTGTGTATGTAAGAGAGAGGAAAAGAGAGATGAGAATGCAAGAAGGACCAGAAGAAACAAAGGCCTCATCTCAGCTTTAAGAGAATGTTTAGGAAAAATAAGGATGATTTATCCCACATCTTGAAGGCTAGATTTTATAGGCTGCTTTCTTGTCCAGGATTAAATTATAACCAACAAAGAATTGGTAAAGTTGCAGTTGATCTTGGCAAGGTTGCCTCTCTCCCATCATTTGAAACTCAGCTCCAGTGTCATTTCTTTGGAGAGCTGCTTCCCTAACTCCCACCTATAACATACAACCTGAGTCACCTTATTTTCCTACTCTGCACAGCATTTGTGCCTCTGGCATTTTTTGCAGATGGGCATGTGTATATAAGTAGATGTGTGTTTGCTTTCTTACTTTTTTTTGCCTGCAGTAGGGGGACAGCTTCAAGAGACCACGGTTCTCATTAACATTATGCAGGTCTTGCCAGTCACCTACACAAGATGCATTAATTGTACCCTTCTTCTCAATTTATTTACAAAAACAAGGAGCCCATCAAAGATAACAAAGACAAACAAATGTTATCTTTCTTAGCTCCCTTCCTGCCAGGAGTGGCCACAAAAAGGGCAAAGAGATACAAACAGAAATTGTTCGGTAGAGTTTCTCAGGAAAGCAGTACAGGGGCAGGAATCCTCTGGAACATGCATTTTCCCTGTTTGTTCTCCTCTTCCTGTAGTTCTGGGGGTAGAGCAGCAATCTGGGGACCACAAGGAGAAGGTAGAGGCAGACATGGTCCCTGCTGGCCCTTCGGAGCCACTTAGAGCCACTGTATGAATGCTGGACTGCCTATGCCTAGACTTCTAATTACAGGAGAAAAAGAAAAGTTTTATTTGGGGTAAGCCATTGATTTTGGTGTTTCTGTCATTTCCTGCCAAGTCATTCCCAGCTGATAATATTGCATTATTCCTAGTATTTTAAACAGTGCCTGACATGTGGTAGACGTTCAAGATTTGTGGAAGGTGGGTACCATTTAAGGCCAGTCACAATCAGGCCTTAATACAACAGGTATATGTTACAGTTTGAAGATGCCAATTAATCATATTTTCCATCATTTAGGATAACAAGCCAATTGGCAAATAGACACAAGAGACAAATAAGAGATTTTTTTGGTATGAACTTCTATTCATTCAATATTTACTAAAGTACTATGTACTAGATATCACGCTAGATATTGGGGCAAAGCAGTGAACATAACAGATGAGAATTCCTGCCCTTAGGAGGCCTCTACTTAGTGGAGAAAGGAAGAAAATAAAATATATGTGTATGTTAGGAGTCGGGGCATAAATTAGAGAAAGGGATGGGAAAAGGCCTCCATGAGGAGTCAATTGAACACTACACATGGCTCTGAAAGACCATATATGGGTGTGTGAGTGAAGAGAATTCTCTGCAGAGGGGCAGCAGATCTGGGGGCCTGTCACAGGTGCTGCAAGGTCCTGACATACTTATCTATCTTATACTTCACCATTTTAGTGTCAGCCTGGTGTCAAACTGCCAGCATCAGCAACCTTTTTGTGTGATGGCTTTCTCTGGGCAGTAGACCCTGCTCTACCCCCACACACAACTGCCTGGCAGAGGTGAGAATTAACTCAGGCCAAACAAGGCCAGTGTGTGGGAAGGTTCCTTACCCCAGGGAAGGCTAATGCTGTTAGCCCACAAGATGCAAGCTCTACAGGGCTCCCAGGCCTTGTCAGTGGAATTAAGATCAGCCGTCCACAGTGGAAGCTGGCTCAGTAGCACATCCTTTGTTAGGAGCCTTTCCTCCCCAACTTCCCTTCCCAATTTCCTATGGGTATTTCCTTACTTTCCAAGTTTATACTCAAATCCTTATCTCCAAGTCTGCTTCTGAGGTACACAAACTTAGAAAGACCCCAAGTTTGGATGTGTAAGGAGGTCAGGATGGCTATAGCTAAGGGCTAGGGGCTAATAGAAGAAGTCAGAGTGACATAGGCCATGTGGTACAAGGCCTTGTAGGACTTTTATGCCATATAAGATAGGAAATCTTTGAAGGGCGTAGGGTAGAGTTCTGACATACATACATGCGTGCGCGCACACACACACACATATTTTACGTATATATTTTTTGTTTGTTTGTTTTGAGACAGTCTCATTTTGTTATCCTGGGTAGAGTGCCCTGGCATCAAGCTCACAGCAACCTCTAACTTTTGGGCTTAAGCAATTCTCTTGCCTCAAGCTCCCAAGTAGCTGGGACTATAGGCACCTCTCACAACATCTGGCTAGTTTTTCTATTTTTAATAGAGAAGGGGTCTTGCTTTTGCTCAGGATAGTCTCAAACTCCTAAGTTAAAGCAGTCCACCCACCTCAGCCTCCCAGAGTGCCAAGATATTAGGTATGAACCACCATGTCTTCTGACTTATATTTTAGATGCTCACTCTAGCTTTTGTGCTGAGAATAGGTAATGGAGGATAATGTCAAAGGAAATTATTACACAAGGAAATATTACATTATGACAACTAAAGTGGTTAACAGATGAGAACTTAGGCCACAGTGGCAGCTTTGGGGTGAAGAACACTGCCTAGACACTCTGCCAAAAGGTCTTCCTGCCTGTGCTCTCCTTAGTTGAATTCACCCTCTAACAGAACAGTTGGAAATCCTCAGACCTTGGATGCTGGTCAGAGTCTGCATTCAGGAAGTAATATAATTGGGTTTGAGCCCTAGCTTTCTCACTTACTACCAGGGTAGCTTTGCACAAGGTGCCTAGCATCTTCAGGGCTAAAAATATTATCCGTGTAATAGGGCTGCCGTGAAGATTAAATGAGAGAATGTTTGTAAACTGCTGAGCACAATGCTTGGACCAATAAATTACAGCTTTGATATTATCATTCTAATTATCATATTTCATCAACTATAAGACATCATTATTACTATAAGCATTATTCATCTGCCTTCAAGGAAGAATTAAAATGCTGTCAATTAAACTATGACCCAGGCCTTAATAACAGTCCTGTCTGACACATAAATGGGACACATCAGCTCCTCACTGCTTCAAAATGTCTTTTATCTATTTCCAGGAATTTGGCCATTTCTCCTGCCTTCAGTTGAACAGCTTGATGTGTGATGGGAAATGTTTTTGCATATATCTGAGAAATATCATGAGCTCAAGTATAATTGGCAGCTTCAACAAGTGGATCAGTTTTCTTAGTTTCCTTCCACAAAACATGTAGCAGAATTGGTGTCATTCCTCCTTTGACGAGTATTTGTTTCAATGGCATCATTTGCACCCTGCTACTTTGCTTCTATATCTGCAAGAACCATGGATGTAACCATTTTAGTGTGGAATCTCTTGTGAAGTATGTCAGATGTCAATTAAACTCAACCTGTATAGTTCCAACAATCAGCAAAATGCCATAGAAGTAACAATTTTGAACATACACAACCAAGTTAACAGATTAACAGGCAAGAACAATGACATCATGACCCAACAGAAATGCATGCCAAAATTTATGTACTGAAATGCTCATAGCAGCTGTTGGGGGGAAAAGGTACTATCATTTCCTGACCTACCACAAGGTTTGTGTCTGAGACCCTATAACAAGAGACAGACTAACAAGAAAAAACCATATAAATTTATCTAATATAAATTTTACATGACACTGGAGCCTTTGGAAATTAAGACCCAAAGCAGCAAAGAAAACTGTATTTTTATGGATAGTCATGCAGAAGTATGATTGGAGGACAAAAGGATGTGATCTAATAATAATCAACTAGGCAGAACTTAGCAAGGCGTCTCCTGGCATCTCTATGTCTTCATTCCTTTCCTCCAGGCACAGGGCGACCCCTCTGGAATGAGAGTCTTATCACTTAGTTTCAGGGGAAGGTCAGCTAGTCTTTATGAACTGCTTCAAGGGAGAAAGACAAGAGAAGATCAGAGAAACTTTCTTGCCTCTGTGGTTTTCTCAAATGCCAAGTACCATATTTTCAGTATACCATCTTTTTTTCTATTCCTAAGACCTTCAGACTGGAAACTTCCCAAATATTCATCAATAGTGGAATAGATAAAAGCTACTATAGGCATACTATGAAATACACAGCAATGAGAATGAATGCAAAACAACCTGTAACAATGAATGTAAACTTATAGATATAATGGGGGGGGGGGCGGAAACATAGTAAAAATACAGTTTCATTCATATGAAGTTCAACAATAGTCAAAACTCATCTATGCTTGCTGGTATGGTGGCTTACACCTGTAATCTTAGCACTCTGAGAGGCCAAGGAAGGTGGATTGCTTGAGCTCAGGAGTTCAAGATCAATCTGAGCAAAAGCAAGACACCATCTCTATTAAAAATAGAAAAACTAGCTGGGTGTTGTGGTGGGTGCCTATAGTCTCAGTTCCTGGAGAGACTGAGGCAAAAAGGATCACTTGAGCCCAGGAATTTGAGGGTCATGTGTGCCATGACAACATGGCACTCTACACCTCTACCCAGGGAACAGAGTGAGCCTCTGTCTCAAAAAAAGAAAAAAAGGAAAAAAAGAGAAAGCAAAAACTCATCTATGCTGTTAGAATTCAAGAGTTACTTGGGGTGAATGTTGGGTAATGACTGTATTTGGACAAGAGAGGAAAGTCTAAGGTGCTGGTAATGTTCTGTTTCTGGAGCTAGATGTTGACTACATAGTTGTAAATGGTTTGTGAAAATAAAAACTCACTGGGAGGAAAGATGGCTGATTGGAGCCAGCTTTCCACAGAGGCTCCCATCCAGAAGGAGAGTTAAAGGACAGAAGTTTAGCAAATAAGCTGATGGTTTGGAGCTGAGCCAAGAGAGAAGGTGGAAGAATGCACATCAACCCTGCTGAGGTGAGCTGTGACCCCAAGGAAAAAAACAATAGGTACAAAATCCATCACCAAGTAGATGGGAGTCCTCTCCCCCATGAGAACGGCTCACAGTATACTTCCTACAAACAAGCAAGCAGAGTTCAGATCTCATCCAATTTTATCCCACAGGAGAGACCCTCTAAAATCCAGAACTCCTTCCCCAGAGAGGACCCACTAGTGTGCCACGGAACTCTTCCACCAGGCATAAAACTATATACATTCTCTACCTGCAATTCTGAACTCCCAGCACTCCCCTCCACTCTCACCCAAATGTCTGGAAGTCTATTCCCTGTGGAGTCTAGATTCTTGGGCATTTTCTAGAGAAGTGTGGACAAGGCATCGGCTATTGCAGGTCCATGCTGATTCTGTGGCATGAGTATAAAGAGAGGACTGAGGACCAAGGGAGCCATACAGGAGAGTGAGAAGTGGCACCCCACAGCACAAAGCAGGAGAGGCATCGGCACCAGCAGGAACAATAGGGCTCACACTCCTGGGGATATTTTGGAAAGACACTTCCCACCTCTCTTGGCAACCAGAGAAAGGTGGGCCTGTACTCCAGTGGCAGCCACTGGTGGAACAGATCTGGGACAGAAATGCAGGTCTCCTGAAACTTCAACCCAGAGTTACTGATTCACTAGGATTGGACAGAGACCAGCTGAAAACAAGACAGAGCCACTTAGCCCCACCATACCAAGCAGGTCCCCAGTGTCTCAGGCCACAGCACTGTATGGGTCCTTTGCAAAGCTCTAGGGGAAAAGGTACAGACACCAATCACAGCTCTTGGGCTAAGGGCTGGTTAATCAGTACTCCAGGAGCCCCCAACCTAACTTCACCTTATCTGCTCAGCTAGCCAAACAATATAAAATATAGGATGGAATCAGCAGAAAAACTCTGGCAACATGAATAATCAGAGTAAATCAACTTCCCCCAAGGAATGACATGGCAGACACACCAGAAGATCCCATTCATAAAAAATGCCTGCGGTGTCAGAAGTCAAATTCAGAATTTGGATTGCAAATAAGATTAATAGAATGTAGGTAAAGTTGGAATTAGAAATTCAAGGAGCATTTCAAAAGTTGTCTCAAGAATTCAATGAATTCAAAGACAAAATCACCAAAGATTTTGACACATTGAGACAAGAACTTCAGCCCACAAAGATCTGAGAAATACAGTAGAGTCTTTCAGTAACAGAGTGGAGAAAGCAAAATAAAGGATTTCTGACACTGAAGACAAAGCTTTTGAAGGCTCCCAAACGCTCAAAGAGGAAGAGAAGTAGAGAGCAAGAACGGATCATTCTCAGAGAGCTCTAGGACAATTCAAAGAAAACTAATATTCACCTTTTAGGAATTCCTGAAGGTGATGAGGTTGCTTCGAAAGGTCCAGATGCTCTACTCTATGAGATAATCAAGGAGAACTTCCCAGACATACCAAGAGATTCTGAAATTCAGATACCAGGCAATTTCAGAACCCCAGCAAGACAGACCTAACCCAAATAAGGCATCTCCCAGACACATTATAATTAACCCAAGTTAATATGAAGGAGAAAATTCTGCAAGCAGCCAGATGTAAGAAAACCATAACCTATAAGGGGAAGAATATTAGAATGTCTGCAGATCTCTTTGCTGAAACCTTTCAAGGTAGAAGAGTGTGGTCATCGACTTTTAATCTCCTAAAATAAAATAACTCTCAACCCAGAATCCTGCATTAAGCTAAACTGAGTTTCATTTAGCTTAAATGAAGAAATGATGGAGAAATTAAGTACTTTAATGACATTCACATGTTGAAGAAATTTGCCATAACTAAACCAGCTCTCCAGGATATTCTCAGACCTATCCTCCATAATGACCAGTGCAATCCTCTACCACCAAAGTAAATTCAGAAACTTTTGATGAAATTCCAACTTCCACAGTGGCGAAAGGATTAAAAATGTCCACTGGACTTTTGAAAAACTCCAAAATTCTACCAGGGTTAATAATACATAAATAACCATACTTTGAAACTAAATAACCTTATGTTGAATGATAGCTCCATGTTTCCACTCAGATCAGGAGATTAAGAAGGAAATTACCAAAGTTTTGGAACAAAAGGATAATGAAAACATGAATTACCAGAACCTCTGGGATAGCACAAAGACAGTCCTAACAGGGAAATTTATAGCACTGCAAGCCATCCTCAAGAGAACAGAAAATGAGGAAGTTAACAACTTAATGGGACATCTCAAGCAACTGGAAGAAGAACATTCCAATCCCAAACCCAGCAGAAGAAAAGAAATAACCAAAATTAGAGCAGAATTAAATGAAATTGAAAACAAAAGGATTATATAAAAGATCAATAAATCAAAAAGTTGATTTTTTGAAAAGGCCAATAAAATAGATAAACCTGTTGCTAACCTAACCAGGAAAAAAAAAGTAAAATCTCTAATTTCATCAGTCAGAAATGATAAAGACGAAATAACAACAGACTCCCCAGGAATTCAAAAATCCTTAATGAATATTACAAGAAACTCTATTCTCAGAATACAAAATTTTGAAGGAAATAGACCAATACTTGGAAGCACACCACCTTCCTAGACTTTGCCAGAATGAAGTGGAAATGTTGAACAGAACTATATCAAGTTCTGAAATAGCATCAACTATACAACATCTCCCTAAATAGAAATGCCCAAAACCAGATGGCTTCACATCAGAATTCTACCAAACCTTTAAAGAGGAACTAGTACCTATATTACTTAACCTTTTCAAAAATATAGAAGAAATACTATCCAACACATTATATGAAGCAAACATTACCTTGATCCCCAAATCAGGAAAAGACCCAACAAGAAAAGAAAATTATAGACCAATATCACTAATTAATATTGATGCAAAAATATTCAACAAGATCCTAGCAAAGAGAATCCAGCAACATACATCAAACAAATTATACACCATGACCAATGACCAAGTGGGTTTTATCCCAGGGTCTCAAGGCTGGTTCAATGT
>NW_003852410.1:21243384-21277726 GCF_000181295.1 Otolemur garnettii
AAACCCACAGCCAATATTGTATTGAATGGAGTTAAATTGAAATCATTTCCACTCAGATCAGGAACCAGGCAAGGTTGCCCATTGTCTCCACTGCTTTTTAACATTATAATGGAAGTCTTAGCCATCACAATTAGGCAAGAAAAGGTGACCAAGGGCATCTACATAGGGTCAGAAGAGATCAAACTTTCACTCTTCACAGATGATATGATTGTATATCTGGAAAACACCAGGGATTCTACTACAAAACTCTTAGAAGTGATCAAGGAATACAGCAGCATCTCAGGTTACAAAATCAACACTTACAAATCTGTAGTGTTTATATATATACACCAACAATAGTCAAGCTGAAAAAACAGTCAAGGACTCTATTCCCTTCACAGTAGTGCCAAAGAAGATAAAATTTGGGGGAGTTTACCTAACAAAGCATTTGAAAGATCTCTATAAAGGGAACTATGAAACGATAAGAAAAGAAATAGCTAAAGATGTTAACAAATGGAAAAGCATACCATGTTCATAGTTGGGAAGAATCAACATTGTTAAAATGTCCTTATTACCCAAAGCAATATAAAATTTTTATGTAATCCCTATTAAAGTTCCACTGTTGTACTTTAAAGATCTCAAAAAAATAGTACTTCATTTTATATGGAATCAGAAAAAAACCTCAAATAACCAAGACATTACTCAGAAATAAAAACAAAGCAGGAGGAATCACACTACCAGACCACAGACCATATTATAAATGCATAATGATCAAAACTGCATGGTACTCACAGAAATAGAGAGGTAGATGTATGGAACAGAATAGAGAACCAAGAGATGAACCCAGCTACTTACCATTATTTGATCTTCCATAAGCTAATTAAAAACATTCAGTGGAAAAAAGATTTCCTATTTAACAAATGGTGCTGGGTGAACCAACGGGCATCCTGTAGAAGACTGAAACTGGACCCACACCTTTCACCATCAACTAAGATAGACTCTCACTGGATTAAAGATTTAAACTTAAGACATGAAACTATAAAAATACTAGAAGAAAGTGCAGGAAAACACTTGAAGAAATCAGGCTGGACGAATATTTGATGAGGAAGACCACCCACGCAATTGAAGCAACATCAAAAATACACTACTGTTACCTGATCAAACTAAAAAGCTTCTGCATAGCCAAGAATACAGTAAATAAAGCAAGCAGACAGCCCTCAGAATGGGAGAAGATATTTGCTGGCTATGTCTCCGACAAAGGTTTAGTAACCAGAATCCACAGAGAACTCAAACATATTAGCAAGAAATGAACAAGCAATCCCATGTCAGGGTGGGCAAGGGACTTGAAGAGAAACTTTTCTGAAGAAGATAGGCACACAGCCTACAGACACATAAAAAAAATGCTCATCATCCCTAATCATCAGAGAAATACAAATCACAACCACTTTGAGATATCATCTAACTCCAGTAAGATTAGCCCACATCACAAAATCCTCAAACCAGAGATATTGGTATAGATGTGGAGAAAAGGTAACACTTCTGCACTGCTGGTGGGAATGCAAGCTAATACGTTCCTTTTGGAAAGATGTTTGGAGATCACTTAGGGCCTAAAAATAGACCTGCCATTCAATCCTACAATTCCTCTACTAGGTGTGTATCCAGAAGACCAAAAATCACATTTTAACAACAATATATGTACCAGAATGTTTATTGCAGCCCAATTCATAATTGCTAAGTCATGGAAGAAGCCCAAGTGCCCATCAACCCATGAATGGATTAATAAATTGTGATATATGTACATCATGGAATATTATGCAGCCTTTAAAAAGATGGAGATTTTACCTCTTTCATGTTTACATGGATGGAGCTGGAACATATTCTTCTTATCAAAGTATCTCAAGAATGGAAGAAAAAGTATCAAATGTACTCAGCCCTACTATGAAACTAACTTATAGCTTTCATATGAAAGCTATAACCCAATTATAGCCCAAGAAGAAGGGGAAATGGGAGAGGGAGGGGAGGGGTGGGGGAAGTGTGGGTGGAGGGAAGATAATTGGGGGGACCACACCTATGGTGCATTTTACAAGAGTTCATGTTAAATTTCTAAGTGTAGAATATAAATGTCTTAACACAATAACTAAGAAAATGCTGTGAAGGCTATGTTAACCAGTTGGATGAAAATATTTCAAATTGTATATAAAACCAGCACATTGTATCCCATGAATGCATTAATGTACACAGCTATGATTTAATTTAAAAAAAACTCACTAAGCTATACGTTTATGACTTACATATTTTTCTTTAAGGATATTGTAGATCAAAAAAGTTTAAAATATTGAAGACCTAGTATGTGTGCACGTATTTATGTATATATATAAACATACATACACAGAGGGCCCAAAAAATACATACATGTTTTAAGAATGGAAAAAAACTGTGTTAAAATTATAATACTCAAGTTACATTTGACTTCTGCAATTATAAGATATACAAGATACAAAATGTTATCAGTGTATATTAAGTATGATAATTTGAATAGTTTTTCTTTTCTTAAAATATATATACATTTTTTGGCACTCTACATACGTAGGCATGTGTACATGCATGCATGTATACAAATGAAAAACCAATTTTTATTAGGATGAAAATGTGTGAATGTGGATGCCACATTGTCATAAATTCTTTTGAATGATTAAAACTTCATGTAAAATAAAACAATCATTCTTATTTCATGTAAAACAAAACAATCAATACTTATTTCACTCTTTGCTTCTTATACATAGTTTCAATTAGAAATAAAATCTTGCGTCAGGTGCAGTGGCTCACACCTGTAATCCTAGCATTCTGGGAGGCCAAGGAGGGTAGATTGTCTGAGCTCAGGAGTTCGAAACGAGCCTGAGCTAAAGCCAGATCCCGTCTCTAAAAATAGCTGGGCATTGTGGTGAGCTATGGGAGGCTGAGGCAAGAAGATCACTTAAGCTCAGAAGATTGAGGTCTCCTGTGAGCTATGATGCCACAGCACTCTACTGAGGGCAACAAAGTGAGACTGCTTCAAAATAAAATAAAATAAAGAAAATCTTATTGAATAAGAAAAGATGGCTCAGCACCCATAGCACAGTGATTACAGCACCAGCCACATACACCAAGGATGGAGGGTTTGAACCCAGCCCTGGCCAGCTAAACAACAATGACAACTGCAACAAAAAATAGCCAGGTGTTATGTCAGGTGCCTGTAGTCCCAGTTACTTGGGAGGCTGCAGCAAGAAAATTGCTTAAGCCCAAGAGTTTGAGGTTGCTGTGAGCTGTGATGCCATGGCACTCTACCAAGGGCAACACAGTGAGACTCTGTCTTAAAAAAAAAGAAAGAAAGAAAGAAAGAAAGATAAAAATTCTTTTTATAATTTATTTAACTTTCTTTCAATGTAAATTCTCATTGAACCTGCCTGGCCTTCCTGTGAGTACAAAATGCTACAGAAACACAGCAAAAGAAAAAAGTATTTCTGCCTGGAAAAGTCTATAAAGTATTCTCAGACTTTCCAGGTGTGAAAATGTGTGTAACTGTAGCTTACAGCACAAGATCCTCAGTTCACAAGATCAAGGCTCCATCATTAGATGAGGTGAGTGATGAATTAGAAGAATGCCCACACTCCAATGGGATTCTGTTCTCTCTTACACTAGTACAGTTGTCTCTTCTTATTTATGCACAATTTACCAAACTTCTGGTCATTTCCCTCCACTTCTGTAACAGTCCTGGAGGTTGAAAATTCTGAAGACTTCTCTCCAGGAATGCCCAACCCTCTCTTCCTGCACAGTGTAACTAATTTCTGTTTATCTGTTTATGCTTGGCTGTAAGAATAAGTTTACATTGCTCTTCAATGACTATATTAGTTCATTGCCCAGCTGAATACCACTGATAGACTTCCAGCAACCCCAACTGGATCAGAAAAATCACCCAGTCTAGCCCAGCCCACACTCTGCACCTGCTAAATCATGACATGAAACAAAATGTTTGATGCTCCTAGTCACTGAGGTTTGGAGAAGTTTTGTCATGCAGCAAAAGATAACTGGAACAGCCATAATTGGAATGAACCTTAGAGACCTGTCAGTACCAACCTTTACCTCTGAAGTTCCCAGGCCTCAGTCCTTGTTCCTTTGCTTTTCTCTAACTACACTCACCCCTTGGAAATTTATTTCTGTTTCATGGCTTTTAAACATCAGCCATATGCCAATAATCTTTAAATTATCTCTAGCCCAGACCTTTCTCCTGAACTCCAGACTCATTTGTTAAACTACTTACTCTCAATTTCTCTTCTTGAATATCTAAAGGAGACATCAAAATTAACCCGGCCAATACTTGACTCTTATTCTTCTACCCAACTTCCAACTTGTTCCATACCTTAGCAAATTTCAAATTCATTTAACCAGTTACTCTGGCCTAAAACCTTGAATTTATCCTTGCATGCTCTCTTTGTCTCACTCTCCATATCCTACCCACCAGGAAAACTCTTCAGACCATCATAAGATATTGAGAATCAACCACTTGTAATAAACACTTGTACTGACAACATATGTCCTGGTCCAAATCGTCATCTCTCACCTGGATGGAGCCAGTGCTCACAGCAGCAGAAGGATGGATGCTTCTCCAGGTAAAGAGGATTTGGGCAGGGCAGTAATAGCACACAGAGCCACACCTGTCACCCCACTCATCTGGCTTTCTTGTTAAAGTTCTCTACCTTGCAGCACTGACACTCATTTATTCAACAAACATATCATAAGCTCCTATACTATGCCATGCACTTTTCCAGGCACTGTGGACACAGCAGCAAACAAAGCACGTAAGTTTCTTGGCGCTCATGTATATGTCCCCTGGTATTCTCGAGGGGAGATTGGTTCCTTTGCCTTGTCTAAGTGTAACCAAGAATTATTTTAGATTCTTCTTTCTTGCACTATATATTCAACTTGTCTCCAGTTAAATAAGAAAAAAATTATATAAAATATGAACAAATGTATACATATATTTGTATATACGTGTATATATCTGTATGTACATGTGTATATAGAAAGAAAACCAAAAAACTATATGTATTGTTTTTTTGTTTTTTTGGTTTTTTTGAGACAGAGCCTCAAGCTGTCCCCCTGGGTAGAGTGCCGTGGCATTACAGCTCACAGCAACCTCCAACTCCTGGGCTCAAGCGAGTCTCCTGCCTCTGCCTCCCAAGTAGCTGGGACCACAGGCGCCTGCCACAACGCCCGGCTATTTTTTGGTTGCAGCCGTCATTGTTGTTTGGTGGGTCCGGGCTGGGGATTCGAACCCGCCACCTTAGGTATACATGGCTGGCGCCTTAGCCGGTTGAGCTATAGGCGCCGAGCCATGTATTGTGTTATATATGCATATATGTGCATATATGTATATATATCACATATATACATACACACACACACATTTTTTGGCTGCCTATGTACATAAACATTTTTCTAGTTTCTGGTGGTTTATATGCATGGTCACCTCATAATATCAAAGGCCTTCAAGGTAGATCTTAACTTAGGTTTTCTTCATCTGCCTATTTCTCCAGCTGATCTCACCTAGTCTTGTGGCTTTAATTTCTTGCTTAAAAAAATGAAGAAAAGTAAGAAAATTGCTCAATGCTCTGCAATGGTGAAGGAAGATACCAGTTCAGACTCCACTTGTGGGCACAATCTTAAAAGTGAATTTGGTAAACTTATAGCAGAAACTAAAAAGCCTTTAGCCAACGTAAAGAGCCTCCATATAAAACATGTGTATCAGAGTGTGAAACTGGTTATCTTATTATTTTCTTTTTCTGCTGGAAGGATTTAAGAATATGTACCACTGACCCACAGGTGAGGCAGGGTGCCCAGCCTAGCCAGGCTTCTGTGATGTTGCACATAAACTCTGAACATCCCAAAGTTTATGAGACCAAAGCTGTGGTCCTCAACTGGGAGGTGGTTTTACCCCAAGGGGACATTGGGCATGTCTGCAGATTTTTTTGGTTATCAAAACTAGAGGGGAGATGCTACTGGCAATTAGTAGGTAGATTCCAGGGATACTGCTAAACATTCCACAATGCATAGCACAGCCCGGCACAAAATAATCTGGTCCCAATGTCAATTGTGCTGAGGTTAAAACCCCTGGGCTAGGAATAAGTTACTTTCTCTCCTTTCCCCCACACTCTAATCTATCCTGCTAAAGATCTCTCATCCCTTCAATGATTTTCCAATTTAAATAGTTAAGACTCAATTAGTTTAGGACAATAGCTTTCATAGTTTGGGTCTCAGTTTCTGTAGTAATCTGTAAAAATGGCCCCCATGAAAGCACACCATCTGTATCCATGCCCTCAGGTAGTCCTCCATCTTTGAATCCAAACAGTCTTGTGACTCATTTTAACCCACAGGATATAGCAAAGGTGTCACTGTGTTGGATCCAGGCCTAAGCTTTAGGAAAGCCTGGCGTCATCTGCTTTTGGGAGCCCTCGAGGTGCATGTAGGAAGTCCAGCTACCTGGGTGTAGAACCAAGTAGAGGGGCTCTGTGGAGAGGACATGTGGACAGGGAGAAGCTCTGAGACCACATAGGGAGAAACGTCCAGTGTCCTACCTGAGCCCAGTCTTCCTCTCTGTAAAGGTATTAGATAAATGAGCCCGTTGAGCTTTACTGTAACTGTAACCACTGCAGACATCACAAGGAATAGAACTGCCTCACTGAACCCAATCACACAGCTTTTGTTTTAAACCTTGATGTTTTGAGGTAGCTGGTAATACATTAATAAACTACTGAAACTGTTTGCTTATTTCTAAAATGGGAACATAGGATGAGATCATATTTCACATTATTTTTAGCCTCAGAATTCTTGATCAATCTGAAGCTACAATATATGTATATCTATCAGGAATGTTTTGGGGGTGCAAGAAAACCCCACTAAAGTGGCTGAGACAACAGTGGCTTCTTCCTCACATAACAAGAAGTCTGGAGCCAGGTGGCTGCTGGAATTGGTTTAGTGACTGACTCAGGTCAGAGCCAATGTTTCTGAGATTGCAGGAATTCCCACTGTGCTTAAAGCCACATGGTCACAAGACTGCTGATGTAGTGGAAGACACAACGTTAGCATCATAGGTGGAATAAGGGAGAAAAGGAAGGACAGTACCAGTCATGTATGTCTCTTTTTAGTAAGGACATCAAAGTTTTCTTTTTTTTGGCCAGGGCTGGGTTTGAACCTGCCACCTCCAGCATATGGGGCCAGTGCCCTACTCCTTGAGCCACAGGCGCCACCCTACATCAAAGTTTTCTAAAAACTTTAGCAGCAGCAGACTTCCTCTTATGGTTTATGGCTAAAGCTGGATCATACATCAATTTCTGTAGCTTCTAGGGAGGCTAAAAATTTGAGAAACAGGCTTGTTCCTGAGCAATAAATAATCAGCTTTTGAAACAAGATAAAAAAACACAAAAATAGAGCTGATCTGATTAAATTAGGGGAGATGGGTCATGGATTCCTGTTAGCTTGGCTCCCTCCCTTTCCTCAATATTCCCTGCTAACACCCTAGATTCCCAGGGCCCTCCAACAAAACCCCAGCACTTTAGAAAGCCACACTTGGAAATCATTTGACTATATCTAACATCTCTTTCTGTTAAAACAATGGTTTCAACTAGTGTGCTATGGCATACTGGTGGGGTATGAGAGGATCGTAGGTGTGCTGTGAAAAATTTTAAAGATCATGAATTAAATTATTTTCAAAACAAGTTCAAAATCCAGTGAGTATATTCCTTTCCTTTTACTCTTTCTTCTTTTTTTTTTGCAGTTTTTGGCCAGGGCTGGGTTTGAACCCACCACCTCTGGCATATGGGGCTGGTGCCTTACTCCCTTGAGCCACAGGCACCACCTTCTTTTTTTTGTTTTTTTTGATCTACAAAATTTAAGTGTGCCATGGAAGTTTAACTATAGGTTCAAATGTGCCACGAGATTAAAAAAAGTTGAAAAACACAGTTCTAGAATCTGTACAGACAACTAGTATAATTTCTCAGAGTATCAGTATCCATTCTTTCCTTTTTTGGAGTGTGGGGTAGGATAAGCATCTTACATTTTACCCTTCTTAAACTGTATTAATAAAAGCTCTCCTTCCTAGTATCATGAGATTTCATTTTCACTCATTCATTCATTCATCTCCTTTAGGAAACCCTGATATTTTCCCCCATTGTAGTAATCAGTAGCAGATTACGAATATTTTCAGGATCATTGTTCTAATGATCTTCACAAGTACTCAGTAAGGCAAGTATTATTACTCCCATTTTACAGATAAGGGAATGAAGCTCAGGAAGATGACAGATGAGCAGAGATTACGTGGTACTAGAACTGACACCCAAAGTTGTGTATCAAGAGCACTTTGTACTCAGTGAATTCTAGAATCTCTTCCAGTAACTGGGAGTAGAGAGGCAAAAAGGTCAAATGAAGTTCTTGCTGTTCAGGGACTGACTTCTAGATAGGGAGTGACTGGGAAAGCCTTTCTAAGAAGGTGCTAAGAAAGTATTAACCATGAGAAGATCTTTGAGGAAGTGCCCCAGATCATCATGGAAGGATATGCATATCTGAGATGTCACAGACCAGTGTGGTTGGACTGGTCTATGGACTGGGGGAAGTGAAGGGACCATGTCAAGAACAATGGTCAGAGAGGTGAGTTCACTTGTCCACAACTGCTTGCATCTCAAAACTCATCTTCCCACAAGAACCTTTTCAAAGGACTCACTCTGGTTTTACTTTTTTCTTCCTTCAGGGTCAAGAATTAGAAAGGTGGCTTGGCGCCTGTGGCTCAAGTGGCTAAGGTGCCAGCCACATACACCTAGGTGGAGGGTTCGAATCCAGCCCAGGCCCACCAAAACAACAATGACGGCTGCAACCAAAAAATAGTTGGTTGTTGTGGCGGGCGCCTATGGTCCAAGCTACTTGGGAGGCGGAGGCAGGAGACTCGCTTGAGCCCAGGAGTTGGAGGTTGCTGTGAGCTGTGATGCCACAGCCTCTACCCAGGGGGACAGCTTGAGGTTCTGTCTCCAAAAAAAATAATAATTAATTAAAAAAAAAAAAGAATTAGAAAGGTCAGACCCAAAGTTGCTTATTTTGGAACCTAGTGGTTTTATAAAAGTAGGCTTGAAAGAGAAGTGATAAGAGAGAGTCTACTGATGAATCTTTCTAAGGATCTTTTTTTCCTACTCCTTTAGAAGCTGGTATTGACCAGATGAACCATTGTCTTTGTCACTAAAAACTGCCGAGTCAAGAAAATATGACACTTGATGGGACATATGCTCCATTTGTAATACATCCATCCCGGGGTGTAGGGTAGGGAGCCAATGCAGTGATACATGCTCCAAGACATGAAGCAAGAGGGGGCCCTACTGCTGCTCATTTCACAGCTGCAAAATTTATGAGTGAGGCTCTTGCTGTCTATAGAAATCAAGGAACAGAGGGTAACTGCAAAATCACCCTAGGCTATGTGTAAACAAATTGATTGATGATGGAGGCCAGCAATTGGCAATTCCACAGGATTGTTACCCTAACATGAGGAATCTGGGTTTTGTGAATTTTCTAAGTAAGATTAGGACTATAATTAAGAAGTTGGATGTGCTCCTCTTGAGCTAGCAGCAGTTCTCAATCTATGGGTCGCAATCCCTTTGGTGGCGATACCAATGAAAATACATCCTGCATATCAGATATTTGCATTCCAATTCATAACAGTACCAAAATTACAGTTATGAAGTAGCGACGAAAATAATTTTATAGTTGGGGGTCACCAGAACATGAGAAGTTGTATTAAAGGGTCGCAGCATTAGGAGGCATTAGGAAGGTTGAGAACCACTGAGCTAGAGCACTGGAGAGCTGCAATGGACAAGGAGAAACTTTTGGTGCACAGGTGAGACCTGGAGTCTCCACAGGGTGTTTTTAACAATCTCTAAATGCCATTTACAAGTCCTCCTAACAAGATACTGGGAAATAAACTTAAGATAACCACCCTTGCCCTTTGATGGGAGAGCTAAGATAGTTTTTAAGGAAGTTCAATATGATAATAACCTGTAACAAGCTAATGATTGAAGGATTGATATGATGCAAGCATTGCCCTCACATGCCCTGCATGACAGATGATTGCCACTGTCCCTTTATCGCAATGAAGGACACTCAACTGTTACATTCCTTTACCAGAGTCTGCATTTTATTCCATGATCCTCAATGGAAAAGTGAGCCATATAATAAAATGATGGTGTTGACCAGGATAAAAACAATAGCTTCACTATTCACTGAGCATGGATTCTGCTCCAGAAACTTGGCAAGTGTTATCTCACTTAGCACTCAAAACACCCATGTGAGCAGATCCTAGTATCATACCAGATGCCCTTAAAATCCCCATTATACTGAAAATATAACTAAGTCTAAGTGTTCAGTAACATCTCGAGTTCATTGAGATACTTAGAGGAAGATCTAGAATTTGATTCTAGACTTGTGAATCTTAGAGTATGTAAGCTTCACCACCAAGCATTCTCTTCTCAAATCGCATTTGTGCCAATAGGATCAAATTTCTGTTTTTAAACAATCCTTAGAAAGCAGTCAGACGCTTCCATTGAAGCTGTTCCTCATTCTGAGTGGGAGGATTTAGGGGTTATGTGTAAATTTAGTTGTGTTTCTAAGTTCACAGGTTCACAGTAAACAATTAAGTTGGGCCCAGCCAAAGGCAGCTTAAAGTGCATTCGAACTGGGTTCGCTAGCCGTCCATGTCATTTACAACAGTCAGTCTGCACATTCTTCGTCTTTCAGGAAAAATGCCATAAAATAGTTCAAACTTTTTAACAAAACAAAAATAATCACACACAATTCTTCCTTTAGGAAGGAAACAAAGGAGGGAGGAGGGAAGAAAGGAAGGAAAGAAAGAAAGGAGGGAGGAAGGCAGGGAAGAAAACGTCTTATAGAATCTTAATGGACGTTCATGGGTGGGGAAAACAGGGAAGGAAATCCTCCTTTAGGTTTCTGAGATGTTGGACTAAAAGACTCTGAAGTTAGGAGAATTCCTGACCAAAGATCAAGAGAGGCTTGCTGTCAGCCTCTGATCAACTAGTTCACTTTGCAGGATACTGAGCAACCAGCTCTGGACTCCAAGTGATATAAACAGTCTCTTTTATTTTCCGCTCAAACTACCACTAAATAATATATTGGAACACAGACTTTGTCCGCATTCTCAGGTGCTTCCTCTGACCTGGTCGGTACCCCATTCACGTGGGTCAACCTTCCACTTGCAGGCATGGAATCTGCTCCTGGAGCAGTTGCCAAGGGGGCAGATTGTGCAATAGGAAGAGAGGAGGGTCACCTCTATGGGGCAAACCTCGCCCAGTGGGAAACAGGAGACTGGAGGGAGGGGAGCAGATATATCTCCCCTCCTTTTCCTTTCCCATGAACTACTCCCAATCACACCTCCTCTTTGCAACCCCTACAGAAAGAGCTATGTGCAAACCAAACAAGCCTGTTAAGGGGCCATGCATCTCCTAGTGACTGGCTCAAGATACACCAGCATCACCTTGCTTCTCATCTTACCTGACCTGGCTTCTCTTTCCCTCACACCTCCCTGGATTTGAACCTCTCATATCAAAGCTTTAGTGCCTTCCCCATGGCTGCACAGATACAGAACTAACCCTTGGAGTTGAGTATGGCTATTTGACTAAGGGCATGCCAAGCGGCATACGCAAATTCCAGGAATTGCCCTCGAAACAATTGAGTATATAGCCATCCCCACACTCATTCCTTAATTAGTAGCAATAACTGCAACAATTTTTGGAGGGGACAAATCAATGGCAGTAATGGATCATTCAGCACTAGGTTTTTAAGTGAAAGAGAAATAAACTCTTATATTTTTTTAAGATTTTGTTTTAAATTTTTATCTTTTTTTAGAGATAAGGTCTTGCTCTGTCACCCAGGCTTGGGTACAGTGGTGTGATCATAGCTCACTGCAGCCTACAACCCCTGGCCTAAAGTGATCTTCCCACCTCAGCTTCCCAAGGTGCTGGGATTATAGGTATGTGCTGCCTTGCCTGGCCAACTTTGGAATGCAAAACAAGATAGCCAGGCGTGGTGGCTCATGCCTATAATTCTAGCACTTGAGAGACTGAGGCCAAGAGGATCACTTGAGGCCTGGCATTTGAGACCAGGCTGGGCAACATAATGAGACTATGTCTCTATCAAAAAAAACCCAAAAAACATTTAAATAAAATAAAATTGTATCAGGTACCTCAATCTTTGCCTCAGGCTTTACTTTCTAAAGAATTCAAGGCAAGACCAGTCACAATCAGATAATAGCTGCATTTCATCTGCCAGTTTCCTTCTGAGGATACTTTTTTCATTTACACTAGGATTCCCAGCTGAACTAGAAGTCCTGCTCTAACTTAGGAGGGCAGATGCACCTGAAGATCAATTATTCCATGGCTGAGCATGCAGACATAATTTGGACCCAGCTTTTCCTCTTGCCAGGGTGACCTTCTTTTATGTCTGAGATGACAGACAGATGACATCCAACTGCAAATTCTTCCCCCTTTCTTTGGAGTATTGAGCACTTGGTTGGCTTTATTCTCCAACAGAATTATGACAAAGTAGAAAGCAGCACACTCAAATTCTCATGCTATAGAGAGAAATAAAAAGACTTACAAACTTCTCAGCCTTCCCTTCTCTCTGTGGTAAAAATTACTAAGTTAGTTCTAGGAATGAACTGGCCCAAGCCTGATAGTGTCATGGTCTTTTCTGTTCGACTTCAAACATGACAGAAAGACCAGTGTAAACCACACGGCCAAGGTCTTGGCCCTCTGAGCCAGGGTCAACCAAAGTCCTCTGACAAAACATCTAAACCTAAGGGCAGAGATTAGATGGATTATGAAGATGAGAAGAAAAATACCCCAAACATTTCCCTGTTATCCAGCATCCATCCTACTTTGAGGTACTTGCCTTAATGAAATTACTGAGTAGTTAGGACTAATACAAAATAATACTTATGGAAGAATCATTCATGTTAATGTAATAGTACAAAAAAATACACAATATAGCAGAAGTCTCTATCATTAGTAACACAGTGATATAAATGCTATAGGCAGTCATTCAAAATGATGATAGACTCGGTGCCTGTAGCTCAGCAGTTAGGGCACCAGCCACATACACCAGAGCTGGCGGGTTCGAATCCAGGCCGGGCCTGCCAAACAACAATGACAACTACAACCGAAAAATAGCCAATCACTGTGGCAGGTGCCTGTAGTCCCAGCTACCTGGGAGGCTGAGGCAAGAGAATCACTTATGCCCAAGAGTTTGAGGTTGCTGTGAGTTGTGATGCCACGGCACTCTATCCAGGGTGACATAGTGAGATTCTGTCTCAAAAAAAAAATGATGATAAAGATTTATGTTTCCTGACATGAAAAAGAAGCCTATGATATATCTGAGGTTATTTTTTAATCATGTTACTAAACACAGTAAGATGTGTTTATATTCTTTTTTTTTTTTTTTTTTAGACAGAGTGTCACTCTTTCACCCTGGGTAGAGAGCCATGGCGTCATACCTCACAGCAACCTCAAACTCTTGGGTTCAAGAGATCCTCTTGCCTCAGCCTCCCAAGTAGCTGGGATACCACAACACTGAGGTATTTTTAGAGAGGGGATCTCGCTCTAGCTTAGGTTGGTCTTGAACACCTGAACTCAAACAATCTGCCCACCTCAGCCTCCCAGAGTGCTAGGATTACAGGTGTGAGCCACTGCACCCTTGGTGTTTATATTCTATCATAATGGTTCTTGAAGTGTGATCTCTGACCTGCAGCCTCAATGTCACTTGGAAGCTTGCTAAAAGGGCAAATTCTTGACCTAACTCCAAATCTACTAAAACTCTTTTTTTTTTTCTTTTTTTTGAGACGGAGCCTGAAGCTATCCCCCTGGGTAGAGTGCCATGGCATCACACTCACAGCAACCTCGCAACTCCTGGGCTCAAGCGAGTCTCCTGCCTCAGCCTCCCAAGTAGCTGGGACCACAGGCGCCCGCCACAACGCCTGGCCATTTGTTTGGTTTCAGCCATCATTGTTGTTGTTTGGCGGGCCCAGGCTGGGGATTCGAACCCGCCACCTTAGGTGTATGTGGCTGGCGCCTTAGCTGCTTGAGCCACAGGCGCCGAGTCCTAAAACTCTTATAATAGTGTCCAGCAAGTTGGTTTATTAAACTGTCCAGGGGATTCTGATGTAGGCTAAAGACCAAGAACCACTGGTCTAGGAAAAAGGAGGAGGTTGCCAAACGTATTTGTAAGAGATAAAAGCCCTGCCTCCCTTTCTTTATTTTAACAAAGCCCAATATCATGGCAATCAGATACAGCAGCCAGCAATAGGAAAACCCAGAGTGAGCGGAGTTAAACCGTCATTGGATTTATTACTTCTCATAAACTTGGAGAGGGCAGGCTCCAGACCCTGTATTTCAGGCTCCATCTCCATTGTTCTGATTTTTTCACGGATTTGCTTCATTTTAGGCTGGCAGCCAGATGGCTGCTTCAGTTCCAGGCATTAGCTCTAGACATACCACATCCACGTGGAGGCAAAAGGGGGACTGGTCTGTTCTGGAGTCTCCTTTTTAACAGGAAGAAACCTTTTCCAGAAGCCCTCCTCTCCTGAGACACCAGGCTTTTCCTCTTATCTAATATCTCCTTTGCCATAATGGGGTCATGTACTCCTTCCTAAACTAATCACTGGTCAGGGGAATATGGAAACTGTGATTAGCTCAGATATATCAGGATTCAACCCTGAGCTACAGATAGGACCACCTTCCCAGAAGAATGCAACATAATTGAGGTTCTGTTAGAAAAGAGGACAGGAAAAAATGGCTTTATGGTAGGTCACAAACTATCTGCTACATGTGAGCTGAGCTAATAACAACTTTTTTATAAGTAACTTGTTAGGTATGTTTAAAAATGACACCTGATTTTATTTTTCTTTCTAAGGTGTTCCTTATTTTGGAAATGACTCCTGAGTCTCAACAGGAAGAAGACTCTATGTTATACAGATTTTGTTTTCTTTTCTTTTCACAACTTCAGACACTGGCAATACCGAGGGCTAAGGCTGTGGAGTGATGAGAACTCTTAAACATAACTGGTGGAACTGTGAATTGGTACAAACACTTTGAAAAACTATTTGGTATTATCCACTGAAGCTAAATACACATTCATTCTTACGACTGAGCAATATCACTCCTAGGAATTCCAGGAGATATGTGTGCATGGACATACTACTTTCTTTACAAAAGCACCAAACTGGAAACAATCTGTGTGTCCATTGACAGAAGACTTTGTGAATGAATTCTGGTAGGGGCTTACAAAGAAATATTGCACAGCAATGAAAATGAGCAAGCTGCTGCCACTTCCCACAACATGGACATATTTCCCAGATACAGGAGCAAATCAAAGACATCAACTTTAAATAGCAGCTACTGTATGCCTCCATGTATGTGAAGTTCAAAAACAGGCCAAAAATCCATCTGTGGTGATAGAAGTCTGAATTGTTATTACTCACATTAAAAAAGAAAAACTTCCAAGTGGTCTTGCCTTACCAAACAGCCTTTATAATAAAACAGTGTAGTATTTGCAGAAGAAAATAGACTAGTGAAATAAAATGCTCCCAAATAGACTCAAGCAGATGAAAATTCAGCCTGTGATATAGATGGCACCTCAATTCAGTGGAGCAGAGATAGAGTTTTACTAAATGGTGCTGAGAGAACTGGACAGCCAATTGTGAAAAATAAAATTAAATGCATACATCTCATCATACACAAGAATAAGCTCCAGATGGATCTGGGAACATAAACGGAAAATGGAAAAAAATAATCATGTAAGTACTAAAAGAAAACATAAAGTGAATTCCTCATTAGCCTTAATGTAGAGCAAGACTTTCCAATAATGACACAAAATTCCTGAGGCAATGAAAGAGTGATCAATTTCACTGTGTGACTTTTTTTTTTTTTTTTTTTAGAGACAGAGTCTCACTTTGTCACCCTGGGTAGAGTGCCATGGTGTCACAGCTCACAGCAACCTCCAGCTCTTGGGCTTAGGTGATTCTCTTGCCTTAGCCTCCAGAGAGGTGATTCTGTTGCCTCAGCCTCCAGAGTAGCTGGGACTATAGGCGCCTGCCACAACGCCCTGCTATTTTTTGTTGCAGTTGAGCCACAGGCACTGGAGCATTAAAAATTTTGCATGACAAAAATGCACCATGAACAAAGTCAAAAAACAACTGTAGTATCTTTAGTTGCTGCCTTTCCCGTAAATACACATGTGACAGATAGAATGGGAACTAATGCAACAGATTATAGAAGATGGAAAGGGGGTGTAGGAAAGGGAAATGGGAATGGAGTGGAAGAGATGAGAGGGGAGTGACGCTTCTAAGTATAGTTCTAGGTTTTAGAACTGTGGTAATGTTCTACATTCTTGAAAAATACATACATAGTTGAAATTAACAGGAGTGTACAGGGGAAACCAAATAGAACACAAAGCAACAAATAAATTTGTGGCACAACTCACACATAACAACTGCTGAGGGTAGGAGTGGGGTTGGGAAAACTAACCTAGGTTAGTTTAGACCACAGTATTTTTACTATATATTGGAAGACTAAAGAACTGTATACAAATATTGTATTCCAGTTAAATTAATTTTCAGAGGGGTGTGGATTAGCAATTTATTGTTTTGTTTTGTTGTTAAGATAGGGTCTTACTCTGTCGCCTGGTCTGGAGTGTTGTGTTGCCATCATAACTCAAAGTAGCCTCAAACTCCTGAGCTCAAGTGATCCTCTTGCCTCAGCCTCTAGAGTAAGAGGGATTATAGACGTGAGCCACCACACCTGGCTAATTTTTCTATTTTTTATACAGACAGGGTCTTGCTCTTTGCCTCCCAAAGTGCTGGAATTATAGGTGTGAGCCACTGCTCTCAGCCATGTATTAGCAATTTTGAAGCTATGTTATGTGTATTCAAGGACTGAGCAAGTTGATGAGTGTATTATGAATGTGGTACAGGTTTCTCTCTGTTAGAGAAAAGAGTTATATATAAGAAAAGGAGGAAGACTAGAATAAACCCTGTGGTGTTAAATTGGAACTGATTATGTGTACATACCTGCACAAATAGTCAGATAGATGTAGAAATGCAAGTAGGTGTGTGTGTACTACATCTTCTATATGTATGTAGCATCTCCCAGTGCATTCTGCTCAGAGGACCCGGAAGCCATGAAAACCCTGGCGTCTCAGTAGCAATGAGCCCGTGTAGAGCCCAGATCTTGGTCTTTATGCCATTCCCCAGAGAAAGAACAAGGGCTTCTTAAAAAAGCGAATGATCCCAGGGCTGGGGCAGGAAAGCATAAGACGAGCCTGGAACATCTTATGGTTAGAGAAAGTAAAGAAAAAATTTTTTTTGTTAATGTGGGGCACATCTAAAAGACACAGAAGCCAACTTAAAGACACTCTGCATGCCTAAAGCTGGGACAATCTAAGCAATGAATTATTGGCAATAATTGTAATATAGAGGAAAAAATAAAATATGAATACAGGCTCATTCTAAATGAATAAATAATTGATAAATACTGTATCTATGAAGTATATAAGTGATAATAAAAGTAAAAGAAAATTTATTTGTTAAAATAAATGTTTACTAAATAAAATTGAATAAAGAAATAAATGGGGGGGTGGGCATAGTGGCTCATACCTGTAATCGCTCTGGGAGGCTGAGATAGGTGGATTACTTGAGTTCAGGAGTTTGAGACCAACCTGAGCAGGAACAAGACCCCATCTCTACTAAAAATAGAAAAACTAGCCAGGAGTTGTGATGGGCTTCTATAAGGCTTCTATAGTCCCAGCTACTAGGAGACTGAGGCAAGAGGGTCACTCGAGCCCAAGAGTTTGAGTTCGCTATGAAGTGTAATGCCACAGCATTCTACTCACTCAGATCAACGTGACAGAGGGAGACTTTATCTCAAAAAAAAAAAGAAAGAAAGAAAGAAAGAAATGAGTTAAAGGAGCTCAGCACCTGTAGCTCAATGGCTAGGGCACCAGCCACAAGCACCGAAGCTGGCGGGTTCAAATCCAGCCCGTGCCTGCCAAACAACAATGACAACTACAACCAAAAAATAGCTGGGCGTTGTGGCAGGCGCCTATAATCCCAGCTACTTGGGAGGCTGAGGCAAGAGAATCTCTTAATCCCAAGAGTTTGAGGTTGCTGTGAGCTGTGACATCACAGTACTCTACCCAGGGCGAAAAAGTAAAACTCTGTCTCAAAAAAAATGAGGTAAAGAGATAGCTCTTTCTTATAATAGAATTCCAATTCATAAATGCTGAAGGAATGATAATAACAGAGAATCACTGTTTGGCAAATAACAATAACAGGTGTTGAAATTAGTGGGTAAATGTATGATAAGTAACAAAATATTTGCATAGTCTCAAAACATCCCCCAACAAAATATTTATTAATTAAAAAGGGAGAAAATACTAATAATAGATTTATAGTTGAGAAATCTAGGAGATACCACATTCATCGTATGATTGAGGCAAATGTCACTAATAATGAGACATCATCAGGTGTCTCTAGATAATACACCTATGTGCTAAGAAGGGCACAAAATCACTTCTCTTGCATTATTGCCTAAAATGCACAGCCTGAATTTGATTGTGAGGAAGCATCACACCAACCTAAATTGAAGGACATTATGTAAAATAACTGGCCAGTCCCTTAAAATGTGATGAAAGACAGGAAGGACAAAGGAATTCTCCCAAACTGGAATAACTAAAGAGACAGGACAACAGGATACAGTGTGTGAACCTGGCATGGATCCTGGACCAAAAAAAAAAAAAGACATTAATGGAATACTTAGTGACATGAGAATAAAGTCTGTAGAACAGTTAATAGAAGCATAACAGTTTTAATTTCCCAGTTTTTTTTTTTTTTTTAGAGTGGTTAGAGTGCTCTGGCATCATAGCTCACAGCAACCATAAACTCTTGGGCTCAAGTAATCCTCTTTTCCCAGTTTTGATAATTGTCCCATGACTTGGGAAAGGTGGGTGAAAGGTAGGGCAGGGATGCTTTATACTACTTTATAAATTTTTTGTAAGGCTGAAATTATTTCAAAATGAAAAGTTAATAAAAGAAATACTGGTTACCATTGGAGCAAGTACCAGTTAGGACGGGCATGAGGAAACATGGGTGCTGGAAATATTCTGCATCATGATGTGGGTTGGAGGTGTGTGGGTGCACACATATTTAAATTCCACCAAGCAGGGAACACTTAAGATTTATGCACTTTGCTGTAGGTATATTATTCCTAAAAATTTTTTAAGTGTTTAAAAAAATCCACACAAATCTACTATGGCCAAGTAAAAAGTAAGCTCAGTGATTTACATTGGGTTAGGGTCCTAATGAAAGTCCAGAATATACTATTTATCATCATGGTGTTATCAATGAATATAGTAAGTCCCTCAAAAAAAACCATCAAAAGTCACAGCCCAATTCAGCATTTAAAGGGGACTTATAATTTGCATTCTCTTGAGGTAATTTTATTACATTGATTCTTCATGGCATAATAGTAGAGGACATTTTAGAACCTTTTTTTTAAAGAGGAAACTCAGTTTCAGAGAAATAAGAAGACATTAGCCACCCATCCAGAAACTGACAAGCAAGCATTTCAAGCTAGCTATTCTTTTTTTTTTGAGACAAAGTCTCACTCTGTCACCCTCAGTGGAGTGCTGTGACATCATAGCTCACAGCAACCTCAAATTCTTGTGCTTGAGCAATTCTCTTGCCTCAGCCTCCCTCATAGCTGAGACTAAAGGCACTGGCCACAAAGTTCCACTGAGGTCTCAATCTTGCTCAGGCTGGTCTCAAACTCCTAAGCTCAAGCGATCCACCCCCCACCTTGGCCTCCCAGAGTGCTAGGATTACAGGCATGAGCTATCCTGCCCTGCTCCAGCCAGCTCTTCTGATTCCTAAAGTCCAATGTGGGTTCTGCGCCTATAGCTCCATGGCTAGGGCACCAGCCACATATGACGGAGCTGGCAGGTTCGAACCTAGCCTGGGCCTGCCAAACAACAATGACAACTACAACGAAAAAAATAAAAACAGCCAGGCATTGTGGTAGGTGCCTGTAGTCCCAGCTAGGGAGGCTGAGGCAAGAGAATCACTTAAGCCCAAGAGTTTGAGGTTGCTGTGAGCTGTGATTCCATAGCATTCTACCCAGGGTGACACAGTGAGACTCTGTCTCAAAAAAAAAAAAAAGTCCAGTGTGTTTCTTGCTTTCCCACACTGCCTCAAACAGGAAGATTTTGACTTGCATCTTTAAAAAATGAATTCCATGTGGTGGCTCACACCTGTAATCCTAGTAACTCTGGGAGGTCCAGGCAGGTAGATAGCTTGAGCTCACGAGTTTGAGACCAGCCTGAGCAAAGGCAAGACCCCCATCTCTACTAAAAATAGAAAAACTGAGGCAAGAGGATCGCTTGACCCTAAGAGTTGGAGGTTGCTGTGAGCTATGATGCTTTGGCACTCTACCCAGGGCAACAGCTTGAGACTCTGTCTCAAAAAGAAAAAAAAATGAATTTCACATTACTTTACAGTTATAATTGTTAAAAACTGTTTTATGGTCATATTTCACTGCATTCTATAAAAAATGCCCAATGAAAGGAAACTTCAGTCAGGTCTTTATAAAGAAAGTGGGCTTCAACTATGAGAAGAGAAAACTTAAAGTTTGGCTTTTAAGTGTCAGCTTCTTTTTTTTTTTTCTCTCTCTCCTTTTGCTAACTTCTGGTTTCACTTCATTAACTTTTCCTTGAATTTAAGTTGAAGGTCTATCTCTAGTCATGATAAAATGATAGAACAATTTCAGACAGACTCATTGTCAGGTCAATGGACAACTAAATAATTTCTTTGCAAAGTAGGCCTCTTTGTATCTCTTTGGTCTATTGCATCTCAACCATGTTTTACTCCAATTAGTCCAGGAATCCTGAAATTATTTCAATATGTCCATGTAGTTTAGTAGTCTCCTACATGGGTTGTCTGGTGTCTAAGACTACCTGCCCTAAAATCTTATACACCTTGGTCAAGTCCTGGCTCTATCATTTTTTTTTTCCAGTGTCATGACCTTGGGCAAATTATTTAATTTTCCTGAACTCCCTATTATTTATTTATTTTTGAGATAGAGTCTCAAGCTGTCCCCCTGGGTAGGGTGCCATGGCATCACAGCTCACAGCAACCTCCAATTCCTGGGCTCAACGAGTCTCCTGCCTCCACCTCCCAAGTAGCTGGGACCACAGGCACCTGCCACAATGCCTGGCTATTTGTTTTGGTTGCAGCCATCATTGTTGTTTGGCAGGCCCAGGCTGGATTGGAACCCACCACCTTAGGTGTATGTGGCTGGCACCTTAGCCACTTGAGCCACAGGCACAGAGCCTCCTTATCATTTAAATGAGACAGTACTTATTGTCCTTGGATTGCTGTGGGAGTAAAAAAGGTAAAGCATTTAAAATACTTCATAAGGCCATGGTGGTGGCTCACACCTGTAATCCTAGCCCTCTGAGAGGCCGAGGCAGGTGGATTGCTTGAGCTCAGGAGTTCGAGACTAGCCTGAGCAAGAGCGAGACCCCATCTCTAAAAAAATAGCCAGATATTGTGGTGGGCACCTGTAGTCATAGCTACTCAGGAGGCAGAGACAAGAGGATTGGTTGAGCCCCAAAGTTTGAGGTTGCTGTGAACTACGATGCTATAGCACTCTACACAGGTGACAAAGTGGAACTCTGTCAAAAAAAAACAACATACACTTTGCATAGTTCTTGGCCTATAATCATTGTTAACTATTGGGGTTTTTTTTTTAATTATTTTGTTTGTTTTGTTTTTAAGACAGACTCACTTTGTCACCCTCAGTAAAGTGCTGTGGTGTCATAGCTCAGAGTCAACCTCAAACTCTTGGGCTCAAGTGATTCTCTCTTGCCTCAGCCTCCCAAGTAACTTGGGCTTCAGGTGCCTGCCACAACACCCAGCTATTTTTAGAGATGGGATCTCGCTATTGCTCAAACTGGTCTCAGGCAACCCACCCACCTAGATCTCCCAGAATGCTAGGATTACAGGCATGAGCCACCACACCCAGCTGTTAACTGTTATTATTATCTGCATCCACCCATCCAGACAGACTGGTATTCTGCTCGTTGTTCAAGAGCTCATTCCATGGGTTTTTGTCACTCATAATCCAGCTTAATAATAGCCAAAACAATTACTCTCTTCTGAGGGCATTTCTGCTTCTAACACTGTCAGATACAGGAGTCTGGAAAAATTTCGGAATTTGATTTATAAAATTAGAGAGAATTCTAGAGACCACAAAGTATAATATTTACAATTTAGATGTATGAGTATCTTTAAGCAGTACTTATTGAATACTAATCTGTGAAGCATCATTCATATTATTTTAAACATCACAGAAACTTTGAGTTATCTACCTCAAGCTTCATTTGACAGGCAGACAAACAGTCCCAGAAATCAAGTAGTTTTCTGAATAAGTGACTGAGCTGAGACTTGAACCCAGGTGTGAATGAACCTCAAGTCCATGTCCTCAACCCATTCTTCATACTGTTAACTGGAAAGTAGAAAAAGTGAACTAAAACTAAAACTAAAAGTGAACTAAAAAAAAAAAAAGAACTGGTGGAAGGCCTAACTCCAGGTCTTCTTGGAGGTGTCTTACTTTAATTCTGTAGCTAGAGGCCATTGTATTTGCAAATGAAAGCATTTTATAATCTGAGGGTATAACCTAGGAAGAAAGCATTTAAGCTTTGCTCTATGACAAGGTCAGGTATGGTTTGGGGGCCAAATTGTACCCACAGTCTATTTTTATAAATAAAGTTTTATTGGCTCAGTGCCCATAGCTCAGTGGTTAGGAAACTGGCCACACACCTGGGCTGGCAGGTTCAAACCCAGCCCAGGGCCTGCTAAACAACAGTGACAACAACAACAACAAAATAGCCGGGTGTTGTGGTGGGTGCCTATAGTCCCAGGTACCTGGGAGGCTGAGGCAAAAGAATCACTGAAGCCCAAAAGTTTGAGGTTGCTGTGATCTGTGATGCCACAGCACTCTACTAAGGGCAACATAGTAGACTCTGTCTCAATAAATAAATAAATAAATAAAGTTTTATTGATACAAAGTCATGCTCACTCATTTATGTGTTGTCTATGACCACTTTCACACTGTAACAGCATGGTTGAGTAATTCCAACAGAGCCCTTATGGTCCTCAAAGCCTTAAATATTTACCATCCAGCCCTTTACAGAAAAAGTTTCTCAACCCCTGATGTACAGTGCAACCACAATCCAAAGATCCTCCTGGTCTTTGGAGGACCTTGCCTCCATGCAAGGCCTCCTCTCACATCAAGCTAAAATATTGGGAGGAACAATCCATTTTCTATGATTTTTTCCACTTCTAAGTATATACTTTTTTTAGGGGAAACACTGAACCTCTCTATGTATTACATATCCTAATGAAAACATTAATTAAATTCTCAGCAAAACCAAATCCATTCTGACTACCCTCCTGTGTGTGAGTAATAGTGTCATTCCCACCACTTCTGAGTTCATACCCGGAGACACTTCCTGAATCCCATTTGCACACACCTCCATACACATCTGCTGCCTTGCTTAAAAACATGACTGTAGCTTTAATTAAGTTTAAATCCACTGGATTCAAATTCTACTAAATTATAATAATCTAAAGTGAAATGAAAGAGGGAAATTTGCTGTGATGAAGATGGCTTTTAGGACGTAATTGGTAAATAGAGTGAAAAAGGGCATCTTGGCTGTATTTTCAAACCGGCAGAAAACTGCAGTGATTACATTATTCAGGAGTAATATAATACCCTCATACTCTTACTGCCAGAGGGGAGAACTCAGGGTTTTAATCATTTAGTAATGCACTTGCGTCGAATCCTGCAGATTTGTCACATGCCATAAATGAACCACAGTTTCATCTATTTTGCTCTTTTGGGGCCAGCTCAATTTTTCATCCACAGCATGAGCAACTTTAAGCAGGGAGGACACCTGAGAAGGGAAACCATCCTCCCGGAGAACTCCGGAGCCTCCAGCTGCTGGGCCATGCTGTTTGAGAAGGAAGTTGGTGAGGGAATTCAGACAATGTCTATCATCCAAGTTTTCCTGAAGCCTCCTTTCAGGTGACAAGGGCAGGAATAGCTGCAACATTTTAAAATCTTCTGGGCTCCTTGTGGGAAGCCATTCTTATTGAAGTTGGGTTTACATGCTTGGTTTGCAGTGGCAATGCACACTGTATTATGACGCCTGCCTTAGTACGATCCTTTTCCTGTGTAGTTTCAGCCACTTGTCATTTCTGTTTCCCCTTGGCTTCAGTCACACTGTCATAAGGCTTTCCTCGAGTGGGGGTGTACCATCAGTCTCCCTGGGGTTCATTCGCTGGGCGGCTTATGCAAGGCATGTCTATAATCCCAGCAGGGCTGTCACATGCCACCCAGCATGAACTCAGCAATATGCCACTCCGTCATCTTCTGTGTTTGGGAAATGAAAATCAGTTCCGATGAGTTAACTCTGGCCTCTGCCTAAGGAAAACAGTAATACTGGGCAGTTAAGAGGATAGACTTTAGGAGCAAGACCACTTGGCTTTAAACAAGTTTTGCCTCTTTTGGCTGTGTAGCCTATAGTCACTTAATTATTCTGAATCTCTATTTCCTCATTTTTTTAATGGACTGGCAACACCCAATTCCCAGGCTTGCTGAGGGCTAAATGAGTGTGCATATATGAAGGATTTAGCTTAGACTTAGGAAACTGAAGTGGAAGGATCACTTGAGCCCAGAAGCTCAAGTCCAGCTTCAGCACCATAGTGAGAACCTATCTCTTATAATAATGGAGTAGAGGGAGGAACTTCACTTAGATGCTTAGAGTAAATGTTCATGGTGAAGAGTAAATTTCGCTCCTAGAAATTATAAAGAAAAAATATATCAACAAAGCAATAGAAATATGAGCAAGAAATGTTGATAGATCACAGAAAATAAATAAAAATATCTCCTGGGTACATGTGAATCTCTCTAAGTGTAGAATATAAATGTCTTAACACAATAACTAAGAAAAAGACATGAAGGCTATGTTGACCAGTTGGATGAAAGTATTTCAAATTGTATACAGAAACAGCACACTGTACCCCATGATAGTATTAATGTACACTGCTATGATTTAAAAGTCTGATGCTCTACCGACTGAGCTACCCAGGCCCTCAACTGCTATGATTTAATTAAAAAAAAAAAAGTCTCCTAACCATATATTATAAAAAGATGTTTAAGCTATCTTATGATAAGAACAATACAAGTCAGGGCCAGGCATGGTGGTTCACACTTACAATCCTAGCACTCTGGGAGGTCCAAGGGGAAGGATCACTTGACCTTGGGAGTCTGAGATCAGCCCGAGCAAGACCAAGACCCTGTACTTACTAAAAATAGAAAAATAAGCCAGGCTTTGTGGCCCAACTACTCCTGAGGCTGAGGCGGGAGGATCACTTAAGCCCAGGAGTCTGAGTTTGGAGTGAGCTATGATGCCACACCACTGCACTCTAGCCTGAGAGACAGAGCAAAACTATAATATCATGTCTAAAAAAAAAAAAAAAGTATTTACGTCTGCACAAAAATAAAAATAAACAACAAAGACTATATAAGACATTAATAAGAATAGTTACATATAGGAGGCCAAAGGGTAGGAAATTAGGTAAGTGGGATCAAGAGTTAGCGTAAGACTTAATTTGGTTTCATTTCTATTTCTGAACCAGCTGACTATATTACAACTCAAAAAATAAGATCAAGGCTTAGCTCCTGTGGCTCAAGTGGCTAAGGTGCCAGCCACATACACCTAAGGTGGCGGGTTCGAATCCAGCCTGGGCCCACCAAACAACAATGACGGCTGCAACCAAAAAACAGCCAGGTGTTGTGGGGGGTGCCTGTGGTCCCAGCTACTTGGGATGCTAAGGCAGGATCACTTGAGCCCAGGAGTTGGAGGTTGCTGTGAGCTGTGATGTCAGGGCACTCTACCCAGGGGGACAGCTTGAGGCTCTGTCTCAAAAAAATAAATAAATAAGATCAAAATAAAGCAAATGAAAAACTTCTTCTAAAATGAAGAACTTCCAAAATCATTTAGAACCTATATGCAAATTATCTGTCATTTTAGATATATATTGTATTTATGGCCCTGAGTTGTAAACTGTAAAGACAGGGTGTGTCTTATATAAACAGCACTGTCACCCCCGTGTCCAACCATATGTCTTCCTCCCCATTAGGGAATTACACAAATACTTTGAAACCAATGAATAAATGAATGAGCTTGCTGCTTTCAAGTGCAGAGAGAAGGATCATAAGCCGACACCATCAAAAACTATCAAACAGTCAGGATAGGTCTAGAACAGGAAAACAATGACATTTTCACTGTAACATTGGGAAGTAGAAAGTAGAGCACAAAAGAGCTCAATGACAAGAAAGGAAAAAAATTCAACTACAGATGTATTCTTTCTCTGAACTCTACAGAGTACTTTAATCCAGTGTCCTTCGGGGGATTACATTTGAAATTGAAACCCCAATGCAATAGCAGCGCTTTCTCAACAAGGCTGGGAAGGTCCCCATACCTACCCCTGGTAATGGTAAACCCAGCGAGGGGCTTTTAGGTCAAAGAACACATTTCTCAACAGAACTTTCAACTCTTTCCCCATTACTAGTTCCCTTAACAGGGACAGGGAGGGAGAGATCACACCAGACAGATGATCAATAAACTTACTTGTATGCCAAAAAGCCAATAAAAATTTGTTCATCCACACTTTTACTTCCTGGAGCCACAATAATTTATTCAAAAATGCTGTCTCCCTTACTGCAGGGTGCCAGATTTATAGATGGGGCATCTGTTTCATATAAAAGGCCTCAAATGGAACAACAATTCGTGTTTTAACAAAACAGAGGACTCATTTCATGAATCACTTTCAACCTATCAGATATCTCACACTGAATTTCTTTTAAATCCAGGCACATTTTTCTTTTCCTCAGAGCTTGTCTTGCATGTTTCTATCAAGAACAGGAAAACACGCATAGACTTCAAGCTGTTAAAAGACACCAAAGTAGTGATAGTAAATCTAGAAATCAGCCTATTTCTCTTTAGTTTTATCCTGTAATAAAACTCTTTTATAAATGTGTTCAGGATGAAATATTTGAAATAGTCAATGTCCTCAGAGAGTTTCTAGCCCAAGAATTGGCAAACAAATGTAACTTACTTGATCACTCCGGACTCCCTTGTCCATGGCAGACATTACTAATTGATTAATTCTTTCCCACTGATCTCATTTGAGGTTCTATTGTACTTTCAAACCAAAGTTCCTCTAACAGAGGCATCCTCAAACTACAGCCCGTGGGCCACATGCAGCCCACCTAGGACCGGGTGTTTTTGCCACCGCTGCCTGTCCTGCTTAGCAGCCGACTCATCCCGAGGCCTGCAGTCTGGCCCTCCAATGGTCTGAAGGACAATGAACTGGCCCCCTGTTTAAAAAGTTTGAGGACCCCTGCTCTAACAGGATCAGTAATTAACATGCAGGATGGAATAGTCCAATCCAACCATTGTTACAGTAACAGAACTGAAACATGGAAGAGGCAAGAGACTTTGCCAACATCACACAGTGAATCACTGATGCACCAGAAATGTATTCCCGAGACTTTGCTGATGTCACACAGTGGATCAGTAATGCATGTGAAACGTATTCCTAAGCACTAGACCTTTTTTTATTTTAAATGCATAAATAGGGTCTTGCTATGTCGCCCAGGTGGGAGTACAGTGGGATGATCATAGTTCAGTATTACCTCGAACTCCTGAGCTCAAGTGATCCTCCCACCTCAGCCTCTCAAGTAGCTCAGACTACAGGCACATGCCTCCATGCCTGGCTAATTTTTCTATTATTTGTAGAAAGAAGATCTTGGTCTTGCTCAGGCTGGTGTTGAACTCCTGGCCTGAAGCAGTCCTCCCACCTCAGCCTTCCAAAGTGCTAAGATTACAGGTGTGAGCCACTGCGCCCAGCTTTTGTTTTTCAATAGAGCTATTAATCTTTTCTTCAAAAAATAAATTCTTATACATCAAAATTATCCCAATTAGCCATGTTTTTCTTTTTCTTTTTTGAGAGAGAGTCTATGTTGTCCTTGGTAGAGTACGGTGGCATCACAGCTCACAGCAACCTCAAACTCTTGGGCTCAAGCGATTGATTCTCTTGCCTCATCCTCCCAAGTAGCTGAGACTATAGGCGTGGCCACAACAACCAGCTATTTTTTGTTACAGTTGTCATTGTTGGTTAGCTGGCTGGGGACAGGTTGGAACCCGCCACCTTCATTGTCTGTGGCTGGCGCCGTAACCATTGTGCTACAGGCACTGAGCCTAGCATGTTTTTCATATGAAGAATTTACTAATAATACCAATACAAACGATTTTGAAGTTCCTGGAAGCCTGCCACTATAAAGACCATTTTGTTTTAGCAATAATCTTTTCTTTTGCCATCAAATATGCTTCCTTATCAGTGCAGGAGGAATAATTGTTATTAAACAGGAAATTACTTTTCATTTAGGCTAACATAAAGGGCCAAGCCATGATCTTGGATGCATGGAGTGCATGGACAATGGCCTTCATTACAGTTGCACAGTGACGTGGTGAAGGAGCAGTGACTCCTTAATCAATTTATTACCAAGTTTATTAAATTTCAACTGGGCTGTATCTTTTTCTTTTGCTTCAACTGAAATTTCTCACAATTACAGAATGTCAGAGCCAGACTAGGACATTTAACTGATTAAACAACTATAAGAAAGCAGGAGAATCCTAGAAACGATTGGACCAGAATATCACAGCTAAGGGCCAGGTCTTATAATTCTAAGCTCTTCTATTAAGCACCCCACAACACCGACATCAAAATGAGAAATTTCCTGTTTAGCACAATCTAGAACACACGGAGTTCTCTAGTCAAGGCTTTTCAAGCTAATGTGCATATGAGTCACCTGTGGAACTTGGTAAGCTACAAATTCTCATTGTGTTGGTCCGGGATGGGATCTGGCCTTCAAAGGCTGATAGGCATTTGGGTATTTCCTATTCAAGGGAAATTACTAACAGTGAGATGATGACCATCCTAAAATATGTCCTTGGTGAACACATGTCTGCATCTCTGCTGGTATGTGCCGAGGAGTAGAATGGCTGAGTTGTAGTGATGCATACACTCAGCTTGGGAGATAATTGCCAAGTGATTTTTCAAAGTAGTATTACCAAGCTGTGCACCCACCTGCAGCCCACAAGGTTGTTTTGAAGGTTATAAAACAAAATCATAATAAAGAACTTAGAACAGAACCTGGGATATAGTAATGACTCAATAAAAGTATGTCAATAGAAATTAACTAATATTGACTGTTATTTACTGCTACACTGTTGAAATCTATGGCGTATGTATGTCTAGCTTATTAAGATATCCCTAGTGACTAGTCAAAATCTATTCAGGGGCCAAAGGAACACATCAACATTGAGCTGCTGCCTAGGAACAACTTCTTCAGACTTGAATTTACTTTCCTTTTCCTTGGCCTATGAACCAAGGCACACAGGAGGAGGGTACTAAGGGACACTGAATGCTAATACCTGAAATTAGTCTGCACAGGCCTCACTGAGAAAGGTAGTTTCTTTAAACTCAGCCAGGTACCAAGATTAAAACAAGCATCATGGTGAATTTGCATACAGCAGTTATTTCTAAAACAGATCAGGTTGTACCTTTGCAAGACAAATTTTAAGGAAAAGTAGTTCATCTGCTGGGATCATTAAACTACAAGGAGTACAGCTGGCCTTCCATATCCAAGGTTCACAGATTCAACCAGCCGCAGACTGAATGCATAGTTAGGCCTGCGATGGTTGTCTCTATACTGAACTCGTACAGACTTTGTCATTATTCCCTAAACAATACAATGTAACAATTACAGTCATATACTACATGATGACTAAAATGCATCATTTTAGTCAATGATGAATTGCATAACATTGGTCTATAAGATTATAATGGAGCTGAAAATTCCTACAGTTTAGTGATGTTGTAGCTGTCTTAACACATCACAGGGTAAGACGTTACTCAGCTACTTGTGGTGATGCTGGGGTAAACATATATATCCCACTGCCAGTCATATAAAAGTTCATCATATACAACTACATACAGTAATAATACTTGATAATGATAATAAACAACTAAGTTACTGGTTAAGGTATTACTATACTATATTTTTAATCAGTATTTTAGAGTGCACTCTTACCTGTATTTAAAAAAAAAGCTAACTGTAAAACAGCCCCAGGCAGGTTCTCAGGGGGCAGTCCCAAAAAAGGCATTGTTACCATAGGAGATGGCAGCCCCGTCTGTGCTACTGCCCCTGAACACCTTCCAGTGGGACAAGATGTGAAATACTTTTGTATAGCTAAACAGGTATCTGTGGCTTAAGCTAAGTCTTATTAAAAGAGTCAAAAAGTTTTAAAACATTAATAAGTTTATAATATAAAAAAGTTACAGCAAGCTAAGCTTAATTTATTTTTAAAGAAAAATATTTTTTATAAATGTAATGTAGTCTAAGAGTACAGTGCTTATAATGTCTATGATAGTGTATAGTGAGGTCCCAGGCCTTCTCATTCACTCATCACTCACTCACTGACTCACCCAGAGAAGCTTCCGGTCCTGCAAGCTCCATACATGGGTAATGCCATACAGGTGTACTATTTTTTATCTTTTATAGCATTATATGTATATATATATATATATATATATATATTTTTTTTTTTTTTGGAGACAGAGTCTCACTTTGTTGCCCTTGGTCAAGTGCCATGGTGTCATAGCTCACAGAAACCTCAAACCCTTGGGTTCAAGCAATCCTCTTGCTTCACCTTCCTGAGTAGCTGAGATACAGGCACCTGCCACAGTGACCTGCTATTTTTCAGAGACAAGGGTCTCACTCTTGCTCAGGCTGGTCTTGAACTCATGACCTCAATTAATCCACCTGCCTCAGTCTCCCAGAGTGCTAGGATTACAGGCATGAGACACCGTGTGTAGCCTTATGCCATTTTTTACTGTGCCTTTCCTATATTTAGATATACAAGTACTTACCTCTGTGTTATCACTGTCTATATTCAGTATTCAGGACAGCATATGCTGCCCAGGTTTGTAGCCTGGAAGCAATAGGCTATTGCATATAACCCAACCAATACCATAGGCACAACAGGCTATACCATTCAGGTATGTGGAAGTACACTCTGTGACATTTGCACAATGATAAAATCACCTAAGGACATATTCCTCAGAACATATTGGGGTTGTTAATCCACACGTGACTATTACTTACACTGTATATTACAAGTTCTAGAGATGATTTAAAGTGTAGAGGAGAATGTATGTAGGTTGTATGCAAATACTATGTAATTGTATATGAGGAACTTGACCATTCTCAGATTTTGGTAACTGCAGGGGTCCTGCAAGCAATTTCCCAGGGACACTCAGGGACAACTCTACTTGGCTTTAAAACCTTGCCTAGGGAAAGATTTTTTTCTCCTTTTGCAGGGAATTAAGACATGAAATTCAGGCCACATAGCAACCATAAAATGCTAATCTTCTGTACTTGGTTATCTTTTTATCCAAGGGCTCAGACATACTAATCATGCTTCCTAATTGTTTGTTAGTCATTATTCCTAATAGGGGTGATGAGTCACCAGCTTCAGATGCTTGATGCAAGGTCTTTGAAGGTCAAGACAAATCAAGAGAAGTAGTAATAAAAAACTCTTCAAACCAACCATTGGATAAATCAACATTTTTGCCTAGACTCAAAGCTCTTCTGATTTTAATCAGATGGCCCGATTTTAATCGGATGGTCACTTAGCCTCTCCAACTTCCATTTCCTCATTAGTGAACTAGGGCAAATGATGGAATCTACCTTATAGGACAGTGGTTCTCAACCTGTGGGTCACGCACAGGAACTGCATTAAAGGGCTGCGGCATTAGGAAGGTTGAGAACCACTGTTATAGGGTATCAATCATTCATTGATTAACAAATATTTAATTCCCACTTTACACCAGGCCAGGTAATTAACAAGTATTTATTAAATGTTAATCATGTATCAGTCATTATCATTATTGACACTTTATTATTTGCATATCTACTATCAATTTGATAGGAAAGTATCTGAAAAATGTTTAGTCTTAAGTGGGCTTTATACTCCCCCTCTGCCCTTTAGCCATCCCCACATAAATAATTATAGGCCTATTGTTTACCAGTGGTAAGGATCCAACTTCTCAAACATGAATACTTGATAATTGTGGTCAGCCTAAGTGCTTCATAATTATAAAGGCAATATGCCATCTTTCAAAGTCATGGGGAAAAATTGGGGGGATTAACTGTCATTTTGATTATCTGCCCCTTAACATTTCCCCTCCCACTAGCTAAGAAGCATTAGGGGATGGATCACCAGATCCATCTAAAAGTTCACGGATTCCTGTTTCCACCAGAGATCCTCTCTCCTCATATTCCCCCAGCTTTCTGCACCCCAGCTCCCAGGACCCCAATTGAAACTATCAACGGGAAGACATTTCCAAAATGCTTTTGCCACCTCTGATACAGGAGTCCTCAAATTTGCTTTTAGCCTTATTCATATGGTTAAGGAACTGCTATTAAATTCACACTGGCAGAAGAGCTAAAGAAGATCAGAGAAGGACAAGTATGGTACTGAATAGAATATTCATTTCTGGAGCAAAATTTCTTGAGTTCAAATCCTGGCTGACAATTGTCTGATATGGAGTTGCCAAATAAAATATGGGACACCCAGTTACATTTGAATTTCAGATAAACAATAAATAAATTTTTAGAAGAAATATGTCCAAAATCTGCATATGTGATATATTTATAGTATAAAACTATCTGTTGTTTATCTGAAATTTGTGGTTTTAAACACTGAAATTTGGAATTTGTTTGTTACTGCAGCACAACTTGGCTTATCCTGACTGAAAGTTATTAAGATTGAATGAGTTAAGGATAGTTGAGAATTCAGAACATTCCTGGCACTAGGCAACATCTAAGTTTTTCTTAGGTTATGAAAATGTCTATAGTACCTTTTTGTACTAAAAAGGGATTGAGATATAGGCCTTGCTTGCTAGCTATATGAACTTGCTTGGGCTGCTATAACAAAACACCATAGACTGGGTCGCTTAAACAAATGACCTTCATTATCTCACAGTTCTGGAGGCTAGAAGTCTGAGATCAGGCTACCAGCTTGACCAGGTTATGGCGAAGGCCTTTTCCTTGGTGTGCAGAAGGCCACTTTCCCTGTGCTCACCTGGTCTTTCCCCAAGTGCATACAGTGCATGTGTGAAAAAGGGGTGAGATTTATCTCTTCCTGTTGTGATAAGGCCCCAATCCTAAGGTTATCCTAAGGGGTAACCTTAGTTACCCCTTAAAATCCTCTCCAAATACAATCACATAAAGGATTAATACTTGAACATACACATTTTAGGGGAACACAATTTCATCAATAGCACCATACAAGTTTTGGTAATGAACATTTATTATACAGTTTTTTTCTCTAAGCCTCAGAAATCAAATCTACCCCTTTTCCATCATGTTTGATAATAAACTTTCTAAAGCAGCAGCATTTAGCTCAGGGAGTTTCTTTAATCACTACACAGAGTTTTTATGTCTAAAACACTCCTGATATGGGTCCACTCAAATTGCAGCATGGGTTATAACAGAGCAGCAGACTCGATTGCAGATGACCAGGGCTGAGCAATCTGCAGAAGCCAGCCATGTGCACAGTAATTCAGAAAGGCAGGGAAACCGGATCCAGGGGGGAAATCATAGACAGTTAATGAGAATCAGATGCAGAGTAATTCAGACCACAGCGCACATCCTGATCTCTGGGCACAGCAAATTACATCCATAAACAGACCAGGCTTGATTTTATGCAGCACTTTCATCCTCCAAAGAATCCCAAAAACATTCCAAAAGTACACTTTTGTTGCTGGTAGCCCAGTGATGTAGAAGGCAAACAGAAAAATGTTGTGTTCATAACTCAAGTTCAGAACTTTCGTTAGATTCCAGGCCATCCGCTTAGGCCAGTTTGGTTGGGTACCGGGTGACCCATTTTTTTTTTTTTTTGAGACAGAGCCTCAAGCTGTCCCCCTGGGTATAGTGCTATGGCCTCACAGCTCACAGCAACCTCCAACTCCTGGGCTCAAGCGAGTCTCCTGCCTCCGCCTCCCAAGTAGCTGGGACTACAGGCGCCCGCCACA
>NW_003852410.1:21278471-21294777 GCF_000181295.1 Otolemur garnettii
AGTAGCTGGGACCACAGGTGCCCACCACAATGCCCAGCTATTTTTTGGTTGCAGCCATCATTGTTGTTTGGCAGGCCCAGGCTGGATTTGAACCCACCACCTTAGGTGTATGTGGCGGGCGCCTTAGCCACTTGAGCCACAGGCGCCGAGCCGGATTCTTCTACTTTTAACTTGCTGAGATTTTTATGTATACCCCCTGTGTACAAATAAAGCAAAACATGGTGAAGACAACTTCATGTGATGAGATTATTTTGGAATTTCTATGTTGATTAAGAGTTGGGGTTAGGCCAGGTACAGTAGCTCATGCCTATAATCCTAGCATTCTGGGAGGCTGAGGCAGGTGGATTGCCTGAGCTCATGGGTTCAAGATCAGAGTGAGCCAGAGGGAGACCCCTGTCTCAAAAAATAGCTGAGTGTTATGGCAGGTGCCTGTAGTCCCAGCTACTTGGGAGGCTGAGGCAAGAGAATCGCTTAAGCTCAAGAGTTTGAGGTTGCTTGAGTTGTGACACCACAGCACTCTACCCAGGGTGACAAAGTAAGACTCTGTCTCAAAAAAAAAAAAAAGAGTTGAGGGTTAAAGGTAGAGAAAAGGCCCATTTTCTTCCAGCATTTAACACAGCTTTGGGTGACCCCTAAATCAGTCAGAATTTTTTAAGTTGCAAGTAACAGAGCCTCCTCCCATCCAAACACACACAAAAGAAATTATTGGCTTAAAGTTAAATAGTCCAGGGGATCTATAGATTTCAGCAACTGGTTCGAGATGCTGAGATGACACTAGACTCCTCCACCTCTGGTACTACTCTCCTCTCTGTTGGCTTTATTCTGTCTTGTCATAGACAAGATGCCTCCTTGAAGCCAGGGAAAATGTTTACTAGCAGCTCTAAACTTAAATTTGTCCAACCTGACAACCTATAGGCAAGAGGGAGCCTTTTTGCTGAATATTTCACAGAAGCTCTAGGCTTCTCATTATCCCATGCCCATTTCTGAACCCATCACTGTGAACAGGGTGTTCAGTCTGGGGTCACATACCTACTCCCTGGTGCTTAGAGATGGAGTCAGACCAACCAAACCACATACCCTTAACAATGGCATTATTTCACAAAGGAAAAATCAAGGGGCTATTTCTAAAAGTTAAGGGCACTACTTTTAAGTAGATGATGAAAATGATGACCCTGGTGACCTCTAAACCGACGTCTTTGTCTTTTTTATGCTGCTATAAAGGAACACCTGAGACTGGATAATTTATGATTTGGCATACAGTTCTGCAGGTTGCACAAGGAGCCTGGTGTAGGCACCTGCTCAGCTTCTGGTGAGGGCTTTAGTGCCACATCAGAACATGGCACAGAAGGGCAAAGAGGAAGAGGGCACATGTGAAGAGGGACTGAGGGCTTTATAACAACCCACTCTAGCAGGAACTAATCCATTGCTGAGAGAGCAAAAACTCTTCTATTGGCCCCCATGGCCCAAACACCTGCCACTAGGCCCCACCTCCCAACACCACCATATGGGGTTCAAATTTTAACAGGAGCTTTGGTAGGGACACACCATGGCCACACCAGACAGACCACCAACCCCTACCTTTATTCAGTCTTAAAAGGACGGAGAAGAAGCTGGAGTGTGTCACTACACTTGAACAATACTTTTCATAGGGAGAAATCCTGATAGTTTCTCTCTCCAATCACTTGGAGAAGTTAGAAGCAAGGGATTCTCCTAGCTTCTGATGGAAAGCTTAATGTGCCATGTATTTCTGGTCATAAGCCTAAGAAAGAAAAACTCTCTTTGGGGCCCTTTAGAAATCATCTCTCTTAACTGTGTGCCCATGAATTGTAATGTTGTAATTGCCTCCATGTTATCCTGCAGCTGCCTTTGCAAACAAAGTTTAAACCTGCAGGTCACCTTGGATTAACAACCCATGTATTGTGTACACAACTGATTGGCCGAACTGCTGGAGTCATGAATACTTGCTCTGTCTTGTGCTGAAAAGTACACACACACACACACACACACACACACACTTTTAACAAAATTGGACACAAAGGGAGAAAGCATATTGGAAAAACATGGCTTAGGTATGATTATTTTCCTGCATTTTACTGAATACCATTTGTCTTCTGGGAAGCAACCCAAACAGAACTGTGGCTTTCAGACTCCTCAAATATTATTGCTGTGCACTGAGGTGAGTGACTCGCTGAAACACAGAAAAAGACAAATAAAAGGTATAGTCGTGGGCTTTGGAGCATGTGCTCCTCTCCTATCAGATTATCGGGCCCACAGTTTTGGTTTTGGTTTGTTTGCTTGTTTTATCTCGTTTTTAATTAAGTTTGGAGTTTTCTTTTCTTTTCTTTTTCTTAAAGTGATTTCTCATAGAATAGTTCGATTCAAACTGGGAAAAGGCAACCTTGTGGCAATGCAGGCACATTTATCACCTTCAAGAAATTGACAGATTTATCTTTGATAATACGATTCTGCCTTGGTTTTTAGATAAAAAATACAAGACTTATTTCTTTATAGGTACAGAAACCATCAGAAACACAGAAACCAGTGCTTTTCTCACTACCTTTCCTTTTTCTTGTCTCTTTCTTTTCTCTGTCAGATCCCCACTTAAATGTCAGGCCATAGTTTCTTTAAAATTAAACAAACAAAAGTAAACAAAGTTATCATATAACTGAGCAATTCCATTTTTAGGTATCTACCTCATCTGTCCATGAAATTGCCTTGGGAGCGAATATTCATAACAACATTTTCATGATAGCCAAAAAGTGGAAACCAACCAAATATTTATCCATTGGCAAAAGAGTAAACAAAGTGTGGTATAGCAACACAATAAAATAGTACTCAGCCATAAAAAAGAAGAAATACTGACACATGTTGTAACATGGAAAAAGACACTCATGAGTCTGAATCTTTTGTGTCAGCTATGTAAAAGCAATTTACAGAGATAGAAACTAGATTAGTGGTTTTCTATGGCTGGAAGTGGGAATAGGAATTAAAGAAATGGACATGTGGGATTTTATTAGGGTAATGAGAAGTTCTAATTTGGATAATGGCGATAATTATACAACTCAGTAAATTTAATAAAAATCATTGAAGTGGGCTTGGCGCCTGTGGCTCAAGCAACTAAGGCACCAGCCACATACACCTGACCTGGTGGGTTCGAATCCAGCCTGGGCCCGCCAAACAATGTCGATGACGGCTACAACCAAAAAAAAAAAAAAAAAAAAGACTGGCATTCTGGCAGGTGCCTGTAGTCCCAGATACTTGGGAGGTGGAGGTAGGAGAATTATTTGATCATTGGAAAATGGAGTTTTTGTGAAATGTTAAGGTTCTTGTGAAAGTTAGATGATATGCATGCATGTTAAAACACATGCAGTTCTTAGAACAGTGCCTGGCTCATAGTAAGGGCTACTATGTGTTCACCACTAACTGTATACCCCTATCTAGCCAGATGCAAAGTAATGTACACCCGCTTGGCTTTTCACTGTCCAGAAGTGTCGGTGTCCACCCTAGACGTGCATCACCACCAACACTCTGCAACAGCAAATGCTCACACCAACCTCTGAACAGTTTAGTTGTTTGTGTTTCTTCCTTTATTCCTTTGTTTTTTATTAACATTTGATAGACTCTTTTGTTTTGCATTTATTCCAAGAATGTGTTCACCAATCCATTGAATCGTTTATTGAATACATATTAAGTGAATTTCAACTATGGCCAAATAGTGTCCTAAGTGCTGGGGTTAAATATAGAACAAGACATGGTTTCTGTCCTCAAAAAGTTCACAGTTGGAATCAGAAGTTCCCAAACCACACTGGGCATCACAGTGACCCAGAGAAACAGTAGGATTATAGGATGGAGCGTGTGTGGAGAAGGAAGGTTTTAGCCTTCTCCCCTCCTTTCCCACCCACCTCTATCAATCCCATAATGTGACTTCTAGTTTAAACACAAATGTTAAACACAATTTAACAACTAATGTAATATGTGAATAAAAACTTCTGAGAAATAGAAAACTTTGTTATTTTCATGGATCTAAAATGTTCGATGTAAAGGCACATATGTTTGCTATGCAAACAGAATTTCAAGGTAGTTTACCTACAGCAGCCGTTCTCAACTTTCCTAATGCCGTGACCCTTTAATATAGTTCCTCATGTTGTGGTGACGCCCAACCATAAATTATTTTCATTGCTATTTCATGAATACTTTCTCTAAACTCCTATCCTGAGTTTCCCCTATATAAAAATTTTGGAGTTGTCATCATGGTATAAACTTTTGTTTGTTCATTTACTTATTTAAATCAATATGGTAGCAGATTTATCAACATCAGGTGTCCTCAAACTATGGCCCATGGGCCACATGCGGCCCGCCTAGGACATTTATCCAGCCCACTGGGTGTTTTTGCCACTGCTGCCTGTCCTGCTTAGCAGCCGGCTTGTCCCAAGGCCCGCAGTCTGGCCCTGCAATGGTCTGAAGGACAGTGAACTGGCCCCCTGTTTAAAAAGTTTGAGGACCCCTGACATAGAGTCACTAGACTTTCTGAATCAGAATCTCCAGAGAGAGAGCCCAGGCAACTATATATATATATATTTTTTAATTTTTTTTATTTTTAAACTTTATTCAAATTAATATGAGGGTACAATGTTTAGGTTACATTTTTCTCACTTCCAGGCTAAAGTTCCATTTGTAGAAGAGCCCCTCACCCAGGGGGCGTGTTATACACCCTCATAATGTGCACATTAGGTGAGATCCCACCTCATGTCCTCCCTTCTTCTGCCAATTGTCCTCTCCCCTCCCCCTCCTGTTTCCCTCTACCCCCGAACTGGACTATAATAGTGTTTTTATTGTTCTTATAAACATGTAACTGTTTATATATTCATTTCATATTAGTATGGAATACATTGTATATTTATTTTTCCATTCTTGAGATACTTTACTAAGAAGAATGCATTTCAACTCCATCTAGGTAAATGTAAAAGATGTAAAGTCTCCATCTTTTTAAGGGCTAAATAATATTCCATAGTATACATATACCACAGTTTGTTGATTCATTCATGGCTTGATGGGCACTTAGGTTACTTCTACTACTTGGTAATTATGAACTGAGCCTCAATAAACATTCTAGTGCAAATGTCTTTGTGGTAAAATGACTTTTGTTCTTCTGAGTAGATTCCTACTAATGGGATTGCAGAGTCCAATGGAAGGTCTACTTTTAGATCTTTGAGGATTCTCCATACTTCTCCCCTAAAAGGCTGTATTAGTTTGCAATCCCACCAGCAGTGTAGAAGTGTTTTCTTCTCTCCATATCCATACTAGCATCTGGTGTTTTGGGACTTTGTGATGTGGGCTAATCTTGCTGGGGTTAGATGATACCTGAGAGTGGTTTTGATTTGCATTTCTCTGACGATTAAAGATGATGAGCATTTTTTCATGTGTTTGTTGGCCATTTGTCTGTCACCCTTGGAGACATTTCTGTTCAAGTCTCTTGGGCATCTATATTTTTAACAACCTCCTAGGGGGTTGGTTTTTGGACATGATTTTGCGAACCACTGCACTAAATCATGGGTGGAGGGAGGAGGAATTAAATTAAATATAGAAGCAGGCTAGGAGAGTGTAATAGGCTGAAGAATAGCCCCCAAAGATGTCCATGTCATAATTCCTGGAACCTATGAGTATTGCCTTACATGTCTAAAAGGACTTTACAGGCATCATTCAATTAAGGATCTTGAGAGGGAGAAGTTATACTGGATTTTTTGTGAGTGGGTCCAAAATGTAATTATGGCTAACCTTGTAAGAAGAGTGAGGCTGAGGGAGATTCAGCTGCAGAAGAGGAAGAAGCCATATGACTATGAAACCAGGGAGAGAGGCTCGGCGCCTATAGCTCAACCGGCTAGGGCGCCAGCCACGTGCACCTAGGGTGGCGGGTTCGAATCCCCAGCCTGGACCCGCCAGACAACAATGACGGCTGCAACCAAAAAATGGCCAGGCGTTGTGGCGGGTGCCTGTGGTCCCAGCTACTTGGGAGGCGGAGGCAGGAGACTCGCTTGAGCCCAGGAGCTGGAGGTTGCTGTGAGCTGTAATGCCACGGCACTCTGCCCAGGGGGACAGCTTGAGGCTGTCTCAAAAAAAAAAGAAAAGAAACCAGGGAGAGAAAAGGAAATGTGGTATGGGGAAGAGGCCATAAGCCAAGAAATAGAGGTGGTATCCAGAAACTGAAAAAGACAAAACAGCAGATTCTCCTCTAGAGTCTCCAGAAGGAATCAGGCCTGCCCACACCTTGATTTCAGACTCATGAGACTCATTTCAGCTTTTTTACCTCCAGAACTAGTAAGAGGACATATTTGTGTTAGGCTAAGCCACAAGTTTGTGGTCATTTTTTACAGTAGTGGTAGGGAACTAATACAGAGGGAAAAACAAAAACTCTAATACAAAAATTTGTAGGAGAGACTCAGCACCTGTATCTCAGTGGTTAGGGTGCCAGCCGCATACACTGGGGCTGGTGGGTTCAAACCCAGCCTGGGCCTACTAAACAACAATGACAACTATAACAACAACAACAACAAAAATAGCTGAGCATTGTGACAGGTGCCTGTAGTCCTAGCTACTTGGGAGGCTGAGGCAAGAGAATCACTTAAGCCCAAGAGTTGGAGGTTGCTATGAGCTGTGACATCACAGCACTCTACCCAGGGTGACATAGTGAGACTCTGTCTCAAAAAAAAAAAAAAAAAAAGAGAAAAATCTGTTGTCCACTTTTTAGACTGAGTAACTTATAGGCTACACAAGTTAAAAAAGAGAGAGAGAGGAGGAGTCAAGAATGAATCTAGATGTCTTTTTTCTTTTTTTTCCTGAGACAGAGTCTAGCTTTGTCACCCTGGGTAGAGTGCTGTTGGATCACAGCTGATGGCAACCTCAAACTCCTGGGCTCAAGCGATTCTCTTGCCTCAGCCTCCCGAGTAGCTAAGACTACAGGTGCCTGCCACAACGCCTGGCTAGTTTTCTGTTTTTAGTAGAGATAGGGTCTCACTCTTAGTGTGGTCTCAAACTACCAAGCCCAAGTGATCCTTCCACCTTGGCCTCCCAGAGTGCTAGATTACAGGTGTGGGCCACGGCGCCAGGCCCAAATCTAGATTTCTAAGCATAGATGGATGCCAATAATGCAATCAAAGGAGGAGGTAAAGAATGTTATGAGTTGTTAGGACTGTTGTTCCTGTGATGTACAGATGAAAGTGGACAACAGACAGCTGGACATGGTCTGTCATTTACAAAAATTACAAAATGACACATTCTGTGTTTGACAGTTGTGAGGACTAAAGAAGATAATGCACTCAGGAGCTCACCAGGTGCAGAGCAAATGTTAAGGGAAATAGCTCTACTGCTATGTGACTGAATGCTGTGGGATTTGTTTCCCAGGCTAAGCATGTTATGACTCTGTCCCTAATCCCCATGTCCTCCCCATCAGTCTATTTAGCAGAAGGCCAAATACCAACTGGAGCAGTTAAAATGATCACCAGCACCATCTAAAACAGGTGGACTGCAGATTCAGAGCCTGAGGCAAAGGGCCTCAGCTGAACATAGAGGGAGACTTGGTCTAATGCAGCTGGTCAATAGTTTCTAATTGACTAAAGCCTCATGCAGACAGAGGTACAATTGAAGTTTACCTTTTCCTCTTTTTAAAGAGAAAAGGTTTGGGAAGCAAACGAAAGAGTTTAACAAGATTTCCAAAGGGAATATTTAAACTGCTTAGAAAAATAAACTGCTTTTAATCACCTTCAAATACTTGGGAAGCACCATTCTCAGTCCAACTGGCATGTGAATTGCATACCATTTCTCACTCTTTATTACACAAGCGCTTGGGGCAGACCAGGAAATCATTTTACAGCCTGGTTCTATTTCCTGGAAATTGTGAAACTGTTTCTTTTAAAATGTTTCATCATCCCCACTTTCCACTAATTCTAACTGGCTTTTCTCTAACAAGGAATCAGACGGCTAAGGTTGCTGGGTCTTTCCCTCCAGAGTGCTCTACCTCCATACAAAAACCCCAGCCCTCAGTGCCATCTCTGTCAAATCCATCACCAATACCAGATCATTTCCTCCTACTTTCTTCTATTTTCACCTTCAAAATTCTAGTCCTACTTCCCATCATCCCTTACCCAGACAACTGTAATAGCTCCTCTGCTTTCCTGAATTCATTCTAGTGCCCTTCCCATTCACGACCCTGACAACTGAGATAAATCCCAAACAAAGAGTGGCCTCTATAGTCAGATTGAATGAGATCATTAGCTGTGGGAGTTGAGTGCATCCATAATCCTTCTGAGCTTCATTGTCTTCAACTACACAACCAGATGATAACAGTAACTGCTTGGGAGGTTGATTGAATCAGGATTACATGAGAGCAAAGTGCCTGCAAATAGCAACTGCTCGTTAAATATTCAGTGTAGATATTATTGCTTACCTGATTAGCCAGTCATGACACATAATAAACTTGCATGTTTATTACACAACACTCATCCAGCTATATAGGCAGAGTGCAAAAGGAGGTTTAGGACTTCTTTAACGTACTTTTTAAAAAATTTTTCTTTTTCTCTCTCTCTTTTTTTGATATAGTCTTGCTTGGGACAGAGTACAGTGACATCATCATAGCTCCCTGCAACCTCCCCTCCAGGGCTCAAGTGATCCTCCTGCTCAGCCTCCCCAGTAGGTGGGACTATAAGTGCCAATGAGATCAGCTACTTTGTTTATTTTTAGTAGAGATATGGTGTCCCTCTTGCTTGGGCTAGTCTCAAACTCCTAAGGTCCAGGGATCCTCTTATGTTGTTCTTCCAGAGAGCTAGGATTACAGCCATGAGCTAACACGTAATTTTTGAGGCAAGCACAATTAGGAGAAAATACATATAAATGAAACAGATCATACTTTTGAGCAGTAAGTCACAGAAAAGGACTGTGCAAAATATAGACAAGTGGACAATTTCATGTTTTGTTTTTTTTTTTGGTTGAGACAGAGTCTCACTATGTCACCCTTGGTAGAGTGCTGTAGTGTCACAGCTCACAGCAACCTCAAACTCTTGGGCTTAGGAGATTCTCTTGCCTCAACCTCCCAAGTAGCTGGGACTACAGGCACCTGCCACAACGCCTGGCTATTATTATAGTTGTCATTGTTGTTTTTAGCTGGCCTGGGCCATGTTTGAACCTGCTACCCTCAGTATATGTGGCTGGCACCATAACCACTGTGCTACGGGAGCTGAGCCCAATTTCATGGTTCTTCCCTTAAAGAAGTTAACCAGGGGAGTGGGGAGGATGGGTGAAGGGAGAGTAATTGGTGGGAACACACCTACAGTGCATTTTACAAGTGTAATTGTTAAATTTACTAAGAAAATTTGGTGAAGGCTATGTTAACCAGTTTGATGAAAATATTTCAAATGGTATATAAAACCAGCACATTGTACCCCAGGATTGCATAATGTACATAGCTAGCTACAATTTAATAATAAAAAAAAAAGAAGTTAACCAAATTTCCTTTATATTCTTAGCAGTTTCTTCTCCTAAGTTATTCTCTGATGGCCCCTAGTAAAAAACAAAAGAATTTTGAAAGAAATAAAATCACCTATCGGCAGAGTGATTATTCAGATAGGCACTTTATCAGAATATGAAGAAAGAATTTAATCCTTAGCTGACCAAATATAAATAATAGAAAGTCAAAGTGATGCTCCCCCTGAAATCTCCAACTCTCCATAAACACAAATGTGTGTGTTTTCTATCAAGTGATTACTTTTTATCTCAGGAGTTGTTCTAATTGCTCAGAACGTGCTCCAAGTTGGGTGATTCAAAAGCAAAATCTCTCACAATTGAATTATGCAGGAAAAGCTCATTAACTCAATGCGAGGGAAGCTTTTACTAAAGTAATGAAAAGAATATTTTTAAATGAAACTCTGTTTTATTACTTTTAAAAGTAATAAAAAGCTCTAAAAACACAACAAGTTCTGATGGCGACTCCCACATCCCACCTGGTAAATGCAGGCTTAAGTGAAAAGAAGGGTTAAGTTTTAGTTTTCCTGCAAATGCTACACAGTTGATTTTCCTGAAATAGCATATATTTAATGTTCAAAAAGAATTTTGGGTGGGGCAAGATTGCTTTGCTGGTACCTAATCACATGCTTAATCTGTCTACCAGAAATGCAGGACTGTAAGAACCTCAAACTATTCTCAAACTAGTCTGGCATGGAGGAATCTCACAAAGATTCGATTTACCTGATCAGTTGGAATCCCAGCTGAGCCACTCCCTAGCTGTATGACCGTGGGCTAGTTACTTCTCTTTGAGTATCTATTACCTTGTTGGTGGTTGAAGTGAGGTTGGGCGGAGATTCCATCAGGTGAGCAGAAACCCAGTAAGTGTCCCCTAAATGATAATTAAATAACAGCATACAACTACTTGCATTTAACCTAACACTTGTATATAAGTGGCACCTCAGCGAAGCACCATTGATTTCCTTAAATAGACCAGCCTGGCACCCTTACAAATGTTTTCTTTTTCTTTTTTTTTTTTTTTTGAGACGGAGCCTCAAACTATCCCCCTGGGTGGAGTGTCATGGCATCATGCTCACAGCAACCTCCAACTCCTGGGTTCAAGCGAATCTCCTGCCTCAGCCTCCCAAGTAGCTGGGACTACAGGCGCCCGCCACAACACCTGGCCATTTTTTTGGTTGCAGCCATCATTGTTGTTTGGCGGGCTGGGGCTGGGGATTCGAACCCGCCACCTTAGGTGTATGTGGCTGGTGCCTTAGCCGCTTGAGCCACAGGTGCCAAGCCATGTTTTCTTTTTCAAAATTTGCTTAGCAGTTAGGTACAGTGGCATCCAAGATGTTGAGAGAGGAGAAAGGCTTAAGCCCAGGAGTTAGGAGCGTCCAGCCTGGGTAATACAGCAGGACCTCTACCTATAAAAAAAATTTGTCTTATTTTATTTGTGCATAGCATGTTGTTCATGTGACAAAGAATTTTGCAAAAACTATGCAAATTTTAATTTACAAGAATCTAAGTTGAGATTTGGGTATCCTAAAGTGTGGAGAGAAGGAATGAACAAAGAAAGGAAGAAAATTACATACGTATCTTACAACCTAAGGAAAAAGATAACACATCATACACCATGTCAGTGGGTTTTAGGTATTTGGGAAGTGAACAAAATAGCTCTTGCAAGAGTATACTTCATGTGTGCAGGGAAAGGCTGCTTTTCTGAAAATATGAAGCCTTTCAATGTCTGCTCAATTATTTTGTGTCTCATCAATACATTGAGGGTGGATAAAACTGAAAAAAAAAAAAAGAGATGCTGCCATTTAATGCACCTAAGTACACTGCCACAACCCTGTGGTCATCATTCATTCAACAAACTACTGTGTCTATCAAATGTCAGCCATTGTGCTACAGGATGAGGATAAAATGACCAGTAACACTCACATGGGCCTGTCACAGAGAACATAGTGTTTGGGGGTGGGGGGGGCAGAGGTACTCCCGAGAACATTTGTTGGGCAGTAGCTCAGTGCCAGACAATTCTTTATAACATCATATTCAAACAGGTTTTTTTTAGTTGTTGGAGATTCATTGAGGGTGCAAGAAACCAGGTAACAGTGATTGCATTTGTTAGGAAAAGTTCCTCTTACAATTGTGTCTTGCCCCCAAGAGGTGTGTCACACACTGAGACCCCACCCCCTCCCTTCTTCCCTCTCTCTGCTCTTCATTTCCTCTATCTCCCTCCTTCCTTCTCTCTCTCTCTCCTCTACCCTTCCCCTACCCCCTACCATGTACTAGGTCATTGATTGTCCTCATATCAAGATTGAATACTTAGGATTCATGCTTCTCCATTCTTGTGATGCTTTACTAAGAAAAATGTGTTTCTCTTCCATCCAGTACAAAGGATGTAAAGGATGTTAATACAAAGGCTGTAAAGTCTCCATCTTTTTAAATGGCTGAATAGTATTCCATGGTGTACATACACCATAGCTTGTTAATCCCTTCCTAGGTTGCTGGGCATTAGGCTGTTTCCACATTTTGGCAATTGTAAATTGAGCTGTGATAAACAGTCTAGTGCAAGTGTCCTTATGGTAAAAGGATTTTTTCCCTTCTAGTAAATGCCCAGTAATGGGATTGCAGGGTCAAATGGGAGGTCTAGCTTGAATTCTTTGAGGTTTCTCCATACTTCCTTCCAAAAACGTTGTATTAGTTTGCAGTCCCACCAGCAGTGTAAAAGTGTTCCTTTCTCTCCACATTTGTGCCAGCATCTGCAGTTTTGAGATTTTGTGATGTGGGTACAAACGGATTTATTATGGACTTTACTTAATGCAATTCTCATCTTTCCTTTTCTTGCATTTACCATCCAAAGCTGTTAATTGGAAAACACTAACAACCATAAAACCTGGCTTTCTCAAACAGATTTCTATGTCATCCATTTATAAATGGGTTTATATTTTTCAAAAATGTCATTGTCATGAAAGACAGAGAAAGGCTGAGGAATTGATTAAAATTAATACAGCACAAAATACAGAGTTCCACAGAAGCAATGCCCTTTTTTTTTTGCCCTGGGTAGAGTACCATGGAGTCATAGCTCACAGCAACCTCAAACCCTTAGGCTTAAGGAATCCTCTTGCCTCAGCCTCCCCAGTAGCTGGGATTATAGGCGCCTGCCACAGTGCCCGGCTATTTTTAGAGATGAGGTCTTGCTCTGGCTCAGGCTGGTCTCCAACTCCTGAGCTCAGGCAATCCACCCACCTCAGCCTCCCAGAGTGCTAGGATTACAGGCCTGAGCCACAGTGCCTGGCAAGAGCACTGTTTCCCCTGGTTACGAATGAGTAATATCCTTTTGTGCTTGAGTGTGATATGTTATGTTACAGAATTATACGCTTATGATTTTGGAATAAAAGATTGGTATAGATTATCAGCTCATATAAAGGGGCATCATTTGTGCCATTACTTGTGCATGTAATTCTGTAACATAACAATATTACATTCAAGCACAAAAGGGCATTACTTCTGTCAGACCCTGTATAATACTCAATGTGGGTCTGGAGGAAAAAATGCAATAAAAGTCCCTATTGTATCACTCAACAAAATTGGAATATGGACAGTAGATTCAATAAAAGTATCCATCAATGTTTAATTGCATAAAGAAGATAACCACCGTGCTTATGTAAGAGGATGTCCTTGTTCTTAGGAAATACACACTAAAGAATTTAAGTGTAAGGGGGCAAGATTAATATAATTTTTTCCTTTGACAAAATACAAAGCAAATGGGGCAAAATATTAAAATTGGTGAATCAAGGAAAAAAGTACATGTGAGTTTTTAATACTATTTTTATAATTTTTCTTGACACTTGTAATTATTTGTGAATAAAAGTTTAAAAATTGTGTAAGTTTTGAGCTGGGTGAGGTGCCTCACACCTGTAATGCTAGCACTTTGGGAGGCCGAGGTGGGTGGATGGATCCCTTGAGTTCAGGAGTTTGAGACCAGCCTGAACAAGAGCGAGACTCCTGTCTCTAAAAACAGCCGTGTGTTGTGGTGGGCAGCTATAGTCTCAGCTACTTGGGAGGCTGAGGCAAGAGGATCTCTTGAGCCCAAGAGTTTGAGGTTGCTGTGAGCTATCATGCCACTCTACCAACAACAACAACAAAAATGTGTAAGTTTAAAATGCAGGATTCCGTAACAGCACAAAGGTAGGGGTGAAAATTCCAAGCACGGCTCGACACCTGTGGCTCAAGCCACTAAGGTGCCAGCCACATACACCTGAGCTGGTGGGTTCCAATCCAGCCCAGGCCCGAAAACAATGACAGCTGCAATCAAAAAATAACTGGGCATTGTGGCAGGTGGCTATGGTCCCAGCTGCTTGGGAGGCAGAGGCAGGAGAATCACTTGAGCCCAGGAGTTGGAGGTTGCTGTGAGCTGTGATGTCATAGCACTCTACCCAGGGTGACAGCTTGAGGCTCTGTCTCAAAAAAAAAAAGAAAGAAAGAAAGAAAGAAAAGAAAATTCCAAGCACATATTCTCTGCAGCTGGGTATCATTAAAAATGATGTCCTGTTGTGACCAGATATTAAAAGTTTGATCCACCATGGTGAATTTCCATAGATTTGGGCAATAAAATGAAACATTCTCCTAGTCAAGGTTTTTACTATCATTCTCCTGGGAATGTATACTTGGTCAGATAGTCTCTATTTTGGCTTCAGTCACCTGCCATTTCAGAATGTGTTTTGAAGTCAGTTCATCTCTTAGGCCATCCAAATATTGAAAATGCCATTAAAATATGAAGTAGAACTGAACAGATTTTTATCTTGAAATTCCCCCAGCCCATTCCTATTTCCACTCATCACTGAGAAATTTTTACTTTCCATCTGAATTCTCTAATGAGCTTACTCTCTTGATTGCTCAAACATAACTTTGCCCTGATTTAAGGTTTTTCTTTTCTTTAACATTGTGATTTATGTGCTAACTTATACCTATTTCAGGAAGGGGGTGAAGGATTCAAATACCAGCCATGACTTGAGACTCTGGGAGAAATAATTTTATGTAGGCTCAGTTATAAATGGAGGGGAAAAATTCTTACCTCAGAAGGATGATGTAAGAGATAATTATCATTTGCAAAATGTCTCAAGGTCTTGAGCTAAAAGGGACCATCTGGGTGTCATTTTTATTACAGACACTCTTGCTTCTCTCTGATAACATGTAGAGCACATTTATTTTAGATGCTTCCTCAGAAGCCTCTGAAGGTGGTTACCTCATTTCACCAATTAAACAAAAGAATTTACTTGCCTTTGGCCACAGATAGGGTTCATATTAACAAAGGAAAGAATAAAGAAATTTCTAGCCCTAGCCTTGTTTCACTTTCACTAGTTGACTGAGTTATTTTATTTTCAATTGATTATTTTATTTTTTATTTTAATTTTTCTTGCTATTGTTCTTGTCTAATTTGATTATACAAAGTACTCTTGCCTTAGTTCATTTGAATAATAAGCGCATGGCTAAATAAATTCAATTCCACCAATATTTATTGAGCACCTATCTGTGTTAGATACTGAGAAAACTGATACACAAACAGACCCCGTCACTGATCTCATAAAGCTCAGGGTACAGGAGAGAAAAAACCTGAGAAATAATAAAAATTAGGTTTTTTTTTTTTTTTCATTTTTAGAAATAGAGTCTTACTCTGTTGCTCGGGCCAGACTACAGACTATCATAGCTCACTACAGCCACACACTCCTAAGCTCAAATGATCCTCTCATCTTCAGCCTCCCAAGTAGCTAGGACTACAGATGCATACCATCATGGCTAGCAATTTAAAACAAAATTTTTTTAAGAGATGGGGTCTCACTAAGTTGCCCAGGATGGTCCGGAACTCCTGACCTCAAGCAATCCTCCTGTTTTAGTCTCCCAGAGTGCTGAGATTACAGGTATGAGCCATTTTACCCAGCCTATTTCATTTTAAAGTTTGACAAAAGACATAAACAGAAAGTAAAAGATGAGACCCGAGACTATATGAGATGGGGACTGATGTAAATTAACTTCTAACAGAGCTTTCCAGTTTTTATTGTAATGAATATGATCACAGATGTCCTCATAGGTAAATTATTTTAACAACATTTATTTGTCAAGAACAGTGTATCTAGGGCACAGCTTCGTTTTCTTAGCAACATTTCTTATTTTCTCAGAGTTTTAATATTTTTGAGGAGTATGTGATGAAGTGGAATATTGCAACTGTAGAAACAACTGCAAATACTGCGCCAAAATTGGTTCTTACATACTTAATGGTAAATTTCAAGAGGAAATTAAATATTTTTAAAATAACAAAATAAATAATATTACAGTAATGAATTTAGGGATAAACTATAAGACTTGCCACTGTCCCTGAGATAACATCTAGCTTGTTATTAAATGCTCTCTATCCCTATAGAGCAAAGGCTCCATAAAGGATACTTATTACTCTGTTTCATTTGTTGGACTAGTATTGACTTTTTCACTTAGAGATACTGAATGATCCAGCATAGAAATGAACTCTTTGATATAAGTCCAAGACTGAGTCGGTTTATATGGAAATATTAATAACTGTAAAGGTCTTATAACTAAAGTCTTTTAAGTATGGTAATTTGTCACATAATGATAGGAATACATTCTGAGAAATGTACTGTGTACTTACACAAACCTAGATGTGGTAGCCTACTATACATGATACAGTATAGGGTATTGCTTCTAAACTACAAATATATACAACATGTTACTGTTCCGAATACTGTAGGCAACTATAACAATGGCTAAGTATTTGTGCTTCTAAATACAGAGAGTGCGG
>NW_003852410.1:21294797-21300855 GCF_000181295.1 Otolemur garnettii
TTTTAAGAAAGGAAAATACTATATTAAAATTGTAAGACCCACTATACACTGATGATATTTGTTATATATTATATCTTACATCTCTTATAATTGCAGAAGTCAAACATGAATTGAGCATTACAATTTTAATACAGTTTTTTCCTTTCTTAAAATGTTTATACTTGGCTGAGTGCAGAGGCTCACCCCTGTAATCCTAGCATTCTGGGAGGCCAAGACAGGTGGATTGCTTGAGTTCAGGAGTTCCAGACCAGCCTGAGCAAAAGTGAGACCCCTATCTCTACTAAAAGTAGAAAAACTAAACAGATGTGGTATTGGGCATTTGTAGTCACAGCTATTCAGGAGGCCAAGGCAAGAGGATCACTTGAGCCCAGGAGTTTGAGGTTGGTGTGAGTTATGATGCCATGGCATTCTAGCCTGGGGCAACAAAGTGACACTCTGTCTCAAAGAAAAAAAAAAAGAAGGAAAAAAATGTGTATTTTTTTGGCACTCTGTGTATAACTAAACATCAAAAAGATACAGTGAAAATATAGTTTTGCAATCTTATGGGACCCCGTAGGTGGTGGATAGTAAACATCACATTATGTGGCACATGACTGTACTAATGTGTCTAAATAACTACAGAGGACTAGACAGTCACTGTGCCTATCACCTGCTTCTCAAATGAGCATGTTAATGTCAGGCCTCGAGGTAAAGATCAGCACCCAAAACATTCCCTGGCACATACTGAGTGCCCCCAAATATTTGCTGAATAAATGAATGGATGGATCAGGGAATGAGAAAAAGGAATTTATTTGTGAGAGAAAAAGGTTATATACCAAACACAAACCAATGAAAACTAATTTTGAAATTCTTTTCACTGAGCATCTCATATTTAAAACTTTTGTTTCAATGACCTATATTTCCCTAGGCTGTCATTCAAATCATTTTGTATAGCTCTCAAGCAAAGAGGCATATACAACAACACTTGCTGCGTTTGCGATAAGGTAGCTAAAGGTTATAGCCTAAATGACTTTCTGTAGAAGCGTGGCTAAATAAATTACAAAACAAAAAAAATGAAGTACTTTGCAGCTGTTTACCAATTTTAAATGAATTTCCTCAGACACCTGTGAAGGTGTTTGCTGCTGTTGCTTCATTTCGTTGATTGAATAAACTAATTTGCTCACCCCCATTTCCAGGCAGGGTTCGCAGCAACAAAATTAAGAATGGGCTCGGCGCCTATAGCTCAGCCGGCTAAGGCGCCAGCCATGTACACCTAAGGTGGCAGGTTCGAATCCCCAGCCCGGACCCTCCAAACAACAATGACGGCTGCAACCAAAAAATAGCCGGGCGTTGTGGCGGGCGCCTGTGGTCCCAGCTACTTGGGAGGCGGAGGCAGGAGACTCGCTTGAGCCCAGGAGTTGGAGGTTGCTGTGAGCTGTAATGCCACGGCACTCTACCCAGGGGGACAGCTTGAGGCTCTGTCTCAAAAAAAAAAAAAAAAAAAATTAAGAACGAAAAATTTCTAGCCAGGTTGCCATATTTAAGAAGCAGTTGAAATATTTTTTGAGACGGAAGAACCTCTAAAATATATTTCTAGAAAAAAGACAAGGGGCTGGGAACAGGGTATAGTATCACTTGTATAAATTAAAAAGAAGATCTATGCAAAAAAGATCTTAGGAAATATACACAAGGAACTGTGCAACGGTAGTTTTAAAATGTTGCCTTAGGGATAAGGAATTGAGAAGAGTGGTATGGACACCCTCTTCTCATTGTATGCCCCTTTGTACTCCTGGCATAAAAAAAAAAAAAAAAGAACAAGGGCCAGATATGGTGGCTCATGCCTGTAATCCCAGTACTTTGGAGACCAACACAGGTGGATTGCCTGAAGTCAGGAGTTCAAGACTAGTCTGAGCAGAGTGAGACCCCAGGCGTTGTGGTGGGCACCTGTAGTCCCTGCTACTTGGGAGGCTGAGGCAAGAGGATCTCCTGAACTGAAGAGTCTGAGGTTGCTGTAAGCTATGATGCCATGGCACTCTACCCAGAGCCACAAAGTGAGACTCTGTCTCAAAACAAAACAAAACAAAGCAAACATACATTCAGCCTGAGCAGAGTGAGACCCCATCTCTAAAATTAGCCAGGTGTTGTGGTGGCGCCTATAGTCCCAGCTACTCGGGAGGCTGAGGCAAGAGGATCACTTAAGCCTGAGAGTTTGAGGTTGCTGTGAGCAGTGATGTCACAGCACTCTACTGAGGGTGACAAAGCAAAACTCTGTCTCAAAAACAAACAAACAAACAAAAAAGCATACATTTAGATGGGGCACTGTGGTTCACACCTGTAATCCTAGCACTCTGGGAGGCCAAAGCAGGTAGATTGCTTGAACTCAGGAGTTTGAGACCAGCCTGAGCAAGAGTGAAACCTATCTCTACTATCTCTCTTAAAAAATGGAAAAATTAACTAGGCTTGCTGGCAGGGACCTATAGTTTCAGCTCAGAAGGCTAAAGCAAGAGGATCATTTGAGCTGGGGAGTTTGAGGTTGCTGAGAGCTATGACACCATAGCACTCTATCCAGGGACAACAGGTGACACTCTGTCTCAAAAAAAAAAAAAAAAACTAAAAGCAAAACATACATTTTTATTTATACAGAATATCATTTATATATTTAAGGCATTAATTCTTGGGAAATTTCACTTCAAAAATCAATTTAATAAAAGAAAATCATTCTGATTTTCTATATATGCCTATATATTTTTAAAGAGCACAAAGTTGTTTCTGAGTTTCCATCACTCTTACCAGCTAGGACAATTTGACTACCAATTACAGAAATCCCAATTTAACCAATAAACAGAATGTATGGACCACTTAGTGGGGCAGTTCAGAAATAGAGTCTGCTTCAGGGGCAGTTTCTTTTTGAGACAGAAAACTCTCTATGTTTCCCTCAGTAGAGTGCTGTGGCACCGTAGCTCACAGCAATGAGCTTATTCAGGTTCTACCACTGTTTCTCTTCAATTCTCTCAGCTCTGGCCTCAGATAAATCAGCACTGGCCACATGGTGGAGCCCCCTGCTGGTGGCAAAAAATAGCCACTTCAGTTCCAGGTCCTGGGCTTCAATCTCACCACACTGTACAGAAGGAAGGGTTCCTCCCTCCCACATTCCAAGTACAACACTAAAGATTCACTCCAAGGAACAAGGACAGAATGTTTTCCATTTGCAGCCTGGAATTTGTGATTGTGGCCAAGTGAACCAAATGCGCATATTGGCTACACCTGTGTTGCCTGCTCCCGTCCTGGGGAGAATTCACTTCCCCTGAGCCCCAGGTATCCTCTCATGGATGATGAGGGCTGCTGGGAGGGAGGAGAAGGAGAAGCAGAGCCTGTGGAGGCAAGCTTCAATCCCGTTCCATTAGCCCCAAAGACAAATATACAGAACTGTCTTCAAAAAGTTGATCTTCAGGCTTACAAAAAAGAAAACCTTTGACTAAATCTCTGTACTTTATTCCAAAGTTATATACTTTTTTTCTCATAGTGAAAATGTCTTAACAATCAGTCTACTGGTGTTATTAGGTAATACCACATTTGTTCTCTAAATTAGAGAATGATATTATTTTCCTATCTTCCTATTTTTAAAAAATGTTATGGGGGGGGTTTGAGACAAGATCCCACTCTGTTGCCTGGACTAGAGTAGGGTGGCATCATCACAGCTCACTGCAATCACAAACTCCTGGGCTCAAGTGTTACTCCTGCCTCAGCATCCCAAGAGTTGGGGATACTGGCACATGCCACCATGCCCAGGTAATTTTTTTTTTCAATTTTTTTAGAGAAAAGGTCTTGCTCTTGTTCAGACTGGTCTTGAACTCCTGGTCTCACGAAAACCTCTCACCCTGGCCTCCCAGAGTGCTAGGATTAGAGACATGAGCCACCACACCAGCCTTACTTTTTATTTTTTATTAGAGACAGGGTCTTGCTGTGTCACCCAGGCTGGAGTGCAGTGGTACCATCGTAGCACACTGCAGCCTTGATCTCCTGGGCTCAAGCAATCCTACTGCCTCGGCCTTCTGAGTAGCTGGGACTACAGGTGCATGCTGCTGTGCTAAGCTAATTTTTCAAAGTTTTTTTTAGAGATGGGGGTCTTGCTATATTTTTTTTCTTTTTGAGACAGAGTCTCTCTATGTTGCCCTCAGTAGAGTGCTATGGCACCATAGCTCACAGCAACCTCCAATTCATGGGCTTAAGCCATCCTCTTGCCTCAGCCTCCCAAATACCTGGAACTACAGGTGCCTGCCACAATGCCTGGCTAGTTTTTAGAGATGGGGTCTTGCTCTTACTCAGACTGGTCTTCAACTTCTGAGCTCAGGTGATCCACTTGTCTCAACCTCCTAGAGTGCTAGGATTATAGGTGTGACCCACCATGCCCGGTCGAGTCTTCTATGTTACCCAGGCCGGTCTTAAACTTCTGGCCTCAAGCAATGCTCCTGCCTCAACTTCCCAAAAGTGCTGGGATTACAGGCCTGAGCCACCTTGCCTGGCCCATTTCCCTTTTCAATACAAAGAATAAAGTGAGGAACCGTGCAGCCATATAAGACATGCACTGTCACCAAGTCCACATGAGAACACGGCCTCGTCTCAGTATCATGAAGGTGTCAGTGTGCCGTTTGGGTTCTCCTCCTCTAAGGAAGAACTTCTCTGTGGTTCCGGTCAGCTTTTATCTATGATTCTGAAACAGAAATCACAGCTTTGAATACTACCGAGTCTGCTGGCCTTTTCTAACCCAGAATCTGGCAGAGCCAACCACCCACAAAAGGCAAGCTGCGTTTTTGATATTGAGGCTTTCAGATGGTTGTGTCAGATTGTTCGAGTTGTTAAACAGCCAGTCAGCCAGTCAATAAGTACAAACCGTGTACCCTTGCTGTGTGCTACATTGTGGGTAGGTACTGGGGATATGGAAGGGGACAAGACAGGATCCTGACCTTCTTCCATCTTCACCCCTGGAGCTTGCTTGGTCCATCAGGGAAGGCAGATAGTATGCCTAATTTATTTTAAACAGCTAAGTAAATTCAAACTGTAAAAGTCCCTGTGTGATTTGTCCTTAGCTCCTATCTTCCAACTTATCAAAAATGCCTTCTCCCTTATTCCCTGTAAGCCAGACGCCTAGATCCTTTGTTTCATAGAATTAGTTCTCTTTCATCTCTTGAAACACACACTAGTCCCCTTATAAAGGAAATGCCTTCCCCATACCTCCTAGTCTCATTCCTCTTCACCAGATGATCCTCTACTTCTCTGGATTCAGAAGTTTTATTTATTTATTTTATTTTTTGAGACAGAGTCTCAATTTGTCACCCTGGCTAGAGTCCTCTGGTGTCCTAGCTCACAGTAACCTGAAACTTTTGGGCTCAGGTGATCCTGTTGCCTCAGGCTCCCAAGTAGCTGTAACTACAGGTGTCCACCACAACCTTCGGCTATTTTTAGAGACTGGGTCTTGCTCTGGCTTAGGATGGTCTTGAACTTGTGAGTTCAGGCAGTCCACCTGCCTTGACCTCCCAGATTGCTAGGAATACAGGCATGAGCCACTGCACTGAGCCCTTGTTTGTTTTTTTTTTTTATTTGTATTAAATTATAGCTGTGTACATTAATGTAATCATGGAATACAATGTGCTGGTTTTACATACAATTTGAAATATTTTCATTAAACTGGTTAACATAGCCTTCACAGCATTTTCTTAGTTATTGTATTAAGACATTTATATTCTACACCTAGTAAATTTCACATGTACCCTTATAAGATGCACTGTAGGTGTGGTCCCACCAATTACCCTCCCTCCACCCATCTTCCCCCCTTTCCTCCCCTCCCTCTCCCTTTTCCCCATATTCTTGGGCTATAATTGGGTTATAGCTTTCATATGAAAGCTATAAATTGGCTCAGCGCCTGTGGCTCAAGTGGCTAAGGTGCCAGCCACATACACCTAAGGTGGTGGGTTCGAATCCAGCCTGGGCTGGGCAAACAACAATGATGGCTGCAACCAAAAAAATAGCTAGGCATTGTGGTGGGCGCCTGTGGTCCCAGCTACTTGGGAGGCGGAGGCAG
>NW_003852410.1:21300961-21302451 GCF_000181295.1 Otolemur garnettii
AAAAAAAAAAAAAAAAGAAAGAAAGAAAGCTATAAATTGGTTTCATAGTAGGGCTGAGTACATTGGATACTTTTTCTTCCCTTCTTGAGATACTTTGATAAGAATATGTTCCAGCTCCATCCATGTAAACATGTAAGAGGTAAAGTCTCCATCTTTCTTTAAAGCTGTGTAATATTCCATGGTGCACATATACCACAATTTATTAATCTATTTGTGGGTCAGTGGGCACTTGGTTTTCTTCCATGACTTAGCAATTATGAATTGGGGCTGCAGTAAACATTCTGGTACATACATTTTTCTTATAATGTGATTTTTGTTATTCTGGATATATACCTAGTAGAGGAATTGTAGGATTGAATGGCAAGGTCTAGTTTTAGATCTCTAAGTGATCTCCAAATGTCTTTCCAAAAGGAACGTATTAGTTTGCATTCCCACCAGCAGTGCAGAAGTGTTCCCTTCTCTCCACATACACGCCAACATCTCTGGTTTTGGGATTTAGTGATGTGGGCTAATCTTACTGGAGTTAGATGATATCCCAAAGTAGTTTTGATTTGCATTTCTCTGATGATTAAGGTGATGAGCACTTTTTCATGTGTCTGTAGGCCGCGCACCTGTCTTCTGCAGAGAAGTTTCTCTTCAAGTCCCTTGCCCACCCTGAGATGGGATCGCTTGTTCTTTTCTTGCTAATAAGTTTGAGTTCTCTGTGGATTCTGGTTACTAAACCTTTGTCGGAGACATAGCCAGCAAATATCTTCTCCCATTCGGAGGGCTGTCTGCTTGCTTTATTTACTGTATTCTTGGCTGTGTAGAAGCTTTTTAGTTTGATCAGGTCACAATAGTGTATTTTTGATGTTGCTTCAATTGCCTGGGTGGTCTTCCTCATAAAATATTCGTCCAGGCTGATTTCTTCAAGTGTTTTCCCTGCACTTTCTTCTGGTATTTTTATAGTTTCATATCTTAAGTTTAAATATTTAATCCAGTGAGATTAGTTAACAGTGAAAGGTGTGGGTCCAGTTTCAGTCTTCTACAGGTCACCAGCCAGCTCACCCAGCACCATTTGTTAAATAGGGAATCTTCTATCCTCTGAATGTTTTTAATTGGTTTGTCAAAGATCAAATAACAGTAAGTAGCTGGGTTCATTTCTTGGTTCTCTATTCTGTTTCATACATATACCTCTCTGTTTTTGTGTACCATGCTGTTTTGAAGTAGTACCTATATTATTCAACCTTTTACAAAATATAGAAAAAGAAGGAATGCTACCCAACACATTCTATGAAGCAAACATCACCTTGATCCCCAAACCAGGAAAAGACCCAACAAGAAAATTATAGACCAATATCACTAATGAATATTGATGCAAAAATATTCAACAAGATCCTAACAAATAGAATCCAGCAACACGGATGGAGCTGGAAAATGTTCTTCTTAGCAAAGTATCACAGGAATGGAAGAAAAAGTATCCAATGTACACACACCTATTATGAAATTAA
>NW_003852410.1:21303928-21307221 GCF_000181295.1 Otolemur garnettii
TTTTGTAGAGATGGGGTCTCACTCCTGCTCAAGCTGGTCTCCAACTCTTGAGCTCAAGCAATCCACCTGCCTCAGCCTCTGAGAGTGCTAGGGTTATAAGTGCCCACCCCTCTGATTTCAGTTTAACTGAAAAACTACATTTCCCAAGGGAATGCTCCCTCAGATTGGACCAGGTATCTTTATAGGATCTTCCAGGCTCATCTGTGTTTCCCTCTTGCCACCTCCCAGCCCCATTCAAACTAGACATGTATTAGGGACGTATCTGATTACTAGCTGTCTCCCAACTCTAGCCTCCAAACAGACTCTATGCCCCATGAAGGTAAGGGCATTTTCATACTGTTTCCACTGTTGCCATTTCCATGCCACACCAAATACACTGCCATCTCAGAGCCTTTGTGCTTGCCAATAGCTGTCCTCCCAGTAGCTACTTGGCCCACTCTCTCACTTCCTTCACATCTCTGCTCAACATGAACTTAGCCATGAAGCCTTCCCTGGGCATCAAACTTGCCCCTCGATGGCACCCAACTTCAAGGCCCCTATTTTTTCCTTTGTGTTTTGCCCCCTTAGAAAGTAAGCTCCATGAGAACAAACTTTTGCCCATTTAGTTGACTCCTTTACCCCTACTGGTTCGAACAGTGTCTTAGGTAGTCAGTAAATATTTATGAAATAAAAGGATGAATTAGTATCTCATGTTTAGCAAATTGTCTGGCACATCACAGTCACTCCATATATATTTTGGAAAGAATGAACACCTAAATAAGGAAGGACAGGTGCTAGGAAAACAAATGCAGATAATTTAACCTAATTGGGGAATTGCATAACGTACATGGAAATGAAAGGTTTCAGTCCTTTTGATTTTGTTAATCTAACCGCTCAAGCGTCAAACAAGCTTTCTTACAGTTGGTGTTAGACTGGAGTGTACAACCACAAGCTTGGAACTCTGTTAAACCCTTCCTCTCCACATTTCCATCACTCTCACCCCCTTGCTCTTCAACATATTTTCATTCAGCTGACAGCTTTTGTAGTTCTTCAGTTTCCTGCCAAGAACGGAGATTGAAAATGTCCCATAGAGAAATCAGCATGGGCTTGGCCAACTGTAAGCCAAGCCCTGCAGCTATTTTCCAGCGTTCCTCAACTCCCAAGAGAAGCAGAGAAGAAGAGGAGCAGCGGTTAGAGGGCAGGATTCTAGAAGTGCCCTTCTCTTACTTATGATGGCGGAGTTGCGTGGTTAGAGGAACTTTATATGTGGTCAGAAGCACAGAGTCCTGGGAGTGAATTTTTTTTTTGAAAGAAATCTCTTCTGTCTTTAAACATTTTGGTCTTTTAGCTTCTAATGATACAAAAGGAGCTATATGGTTTCTTCTGGAGCTGGGTCAGGATTTGCTCCATACATTACCTGGGAGGATGCCATATGCAAGTAGAAGACGAAATAGCAGTCTTGGTATTCATGGTGATAGCTTAGTTATCCACAAAGGGAAGGAAAGGAGAAGTAGGGATCTCTTTTCTTTCTTTTTTTTTTTTTTTTTTTGAGACGGAGCCTCAAGCTATCCCCCTGGGTAGAGTGCCATGGCATCACGCTCACAGCAACCTCCAACTCCTGGGCTCAAGCAAGTCCCCTGTCTCCGCCTCCCAAGTAGCTGGGACTACAGGCGCCCGCCACAACGCCTGGCCATTTTTTTGGTTGCAGCCATCATTGTTGCTTGGTGGGCCCGGGCTGGGGATTCGAACCCACCACCTTAGGTGTATGTGGCTGACGCCTTAGCCGCTTGAGCCACAGGCGCCGAGCCGGGATCTCTTTTCTTAATAGTCTTTTTTATCAATTCCTAGACTCCATGACTGTTCTTACTTGGTAACTGGTTGGGACCAACTTAGAAATTTTAATAATAGCAGTGTAGATTAAATTTCAACATAATCTTGCATAATAGTTATAGTGGATTGCTATATTCCTTTGGAAACTACTTTAAAGGTCTATACACAGAATACTTTTCCAGGCTGTAGAAATCCTCATATGGAGATAAAAGCCATGCAAAATATAATTATTTTGTTTTGAGACAGTCTCATTCTGTTGCCGTGGGTAATGCTGTGGTGTCCTAGCTCACAGCAACCTCAAACTCCTGGGCTCAAGCAATCCTCTTGCCTCAGCCTCCCAAGTACCTGAGAATACTGGTGCCTGCCACAATGCCTGGCTATCTATTGTTGTGTTTTTTGTTTTTTTTTTTGTTGTTGTTGTTTGTTTGTTTTAGTAGAGACAGAGTCTTGCTCAAACTCCTAAGCTCAAGCATTCCTCCCTCCTTGGCCACCCAGAGTGCTAGGATTACAGACATGGGTGACCACACCCAACCACTAAATATGATTGTTATCTCCCCAAATCCAGATTAGTTTGCTTTTAATATTATGATCACCAGGAAGATCAGCAATACTCAATTCATACATGAAAAAAAAAAGCAATGACGTATATATTAAACCATCATCATCATTATTATTGTTAGGCTAAATAACAACTCATGAAAAATATTTCACGATAACTAATAGCAACCACACACCTTTTATGATTGATTGAGAACAGTGGAGCTCGCATAGGTTATAAAACTTGTCTGAGGGGCTGGCGCCTGTGGCTCAAGTGGCTAAGGCGTCAGCCACATACACCTAAGGTGGCTGGTTCGAATCCAGCCCGGCCCGCCAAACAACAAGGACGGATGAAACCAAAAAATAGTCAGAGGTTGTGGCGGGCGCCTTTGGTCTCAGTTACTTGGGAGGCGGAGGCAGAAGACTCGCTTGAGCCCAGGAGTTGGAGGTTGCTGTGAGCTGTGATGCCACAGTACTCTGCCTAGGGGGACAGATTGAGGCTCCGTCTCAAAAAAAAAAAAACAAAAAAAAAACTTGTCTGAGGACATCTGGCCATTATGTGTAAGAACAACACCTTGGTTCTAGAACTGCCAGTTATAAAAGTTCATGCTCTAAATCAGGGGTCCTCAAACTTTTTAAACAGGGGGCCAGTTCACTGTCTCTCAGACTATTGGAGGGCAAGACTGAGGGCCCCGGGACAAGTTGGCTGTTAAGCAGGACAGGCAGTGGCGGCAAAAGCACCCAGCAGGCTGGACAAATGTCCTAGGTGGGCCGCATGTGGCCCGCGGGATGTAGTTTGAGGACGCCTGCTAAATCAAGATACTGTACTAAGCCTGTGATTTTCTGTCATATTTCATTATTTCCTTTATAAGTTATATTGTTATGCTGTATAGCACATTCTATATTATTTTAATATATCAATTTTTCTTTCTTTTTTTTTTTTTTTT